>NC_090349.1:7598230-8214808 GCF_035084215.1 Heptranchias perlo
TGGATGTGGCAGGACTGCAGAGCTTTGATCTGATCCGTTGGTTGTGGAATCGCTTAACTCTGTCTATAGCATGTTGCTTCCGCTGTTTAGCATGCATGTCGTCCTGAGTTGTAGCTTCACCAGGTTGGCACCTCATTTTTAGGTACGCCTGGTGCTGCTCCTGGCATGCTCTTCTATACTCCTCATTAAACCAGGGTTGATCCCCTGGCTTGTTGGTAATGGTAGAGTGAGGAATATACCGGGCCATGAGGTTACAGATTGTTCTGGAATACAATTCTGCTGCTGCTGATGGCCCACAGTGTCCACGAGAGTAGCATTTCTTAGCTGGCGAAAGTACAAAAGGTGTCACAAACAGGAGCTATCTATGTTGAAAAAGTTAATCAGGTGAATGAGAATAGTTTAGTCTTTTTCAAGTTTGAGAAGACAGAAGTAGTTTAGGTTGAAATGAAAACAGAAAATGCTGGAAAACACTCAGCAGGTCAGGCAACATCTTTATTTCAGATTTCTAGCATCCAGTGTATTTTGTTATAGTTTAGGCTGATATTGATTGGCAAGTAAAATTCACACCAGACAAGTGCCATTCAATGACCATCTCCAACAAGAGAGAGTCTAATCACCTCCCCTTGACATTCAACAGCATTACCATCACCGAATCCCCCACCATCAACATCCTGGGGGTCACCATTGACCAGAAACTTAACTGGACCAGCCACATAAATACTATGACTACAAGAGCAGGTCAGAGGTTGGGTATTCTGCGGTGAGTGACTCACCTCCTGACTCCCCAAAGCCTTTCCACCATCGACAAGGCACAAGTCAGGAGTGTGATGGAATACTCTCCACTTGCCTGGATGAGTGCTGCTCCAACAACACTCTCAAGAAGCTCGACACCATCCAGGACAAAGCAGCCCACTTGATTGGCACCCCATCCACCACCCTAAACATCCACTCCCTTCACCACTGGTGCACCATGGCTGCAGTGTGTACCATCTACAGGATGCACTGCAGCAACTCGCCAAGGCTTCTTCGACACTACCTCCCAAACCTGTGACCTCTACCACCTAGAAGGATAAGGGCAGCAGGCACATGGAAACAACACCACCTGCACATTCCCCTCCAAGTCACACACCATCCCGACTTGGAAATATATCACCATTCCTTCATTGTCGCTGGGTCAAAATCCTGGAACTCCCTACCCATCAGCACTGTGGGAGAACCTTCACCACACGGACGGCAGTGGTTCAAGAATGCAGCTCACCACCACCTTCTCAAGGGCAATTAGGGATGGGCAATAAATGCTGGCCTTGCCAGCGATGCCCACATCCCATGAACGAATAAAAAAAATGAAGATATAATTGAAATTAAAATATTGTTTGTTTGTATAACCAGAAAACAATATCTTCAGATATAAATGCACTTGATTCTACCTTGATTTCGCACCAATTTCACAAGAATTCATCAATAAGTGCCTCCTATCACAGTGAGGGAACCATTAATATTTGTTCAACTGCCTCCCCATTAACCAGGGGAAATTATGAATATTTAGGAAAGGGGTTTCCAAACTGAACATAAATTGTAAGCTAACAGATTTTAACAGCAAGGTCAGGGGAAATACAGTAATGCAGAAGGTGCCATGCAGGGCCCACCAATCACGGAAGTCACTCGGTTAGCCAACAGTCACTACATGTTGGGATATCAAATTGGATATTTAGCAAAGCCACAGGGAGCAGAATTGAACCAGTGTAGAATTGGCAACTGATACTCAGCCCTGTTGGGCCCTTCAGGTTGAGTGATACCATTGGTAGAGTCTCAAACCACAGTGAAACTTGCTCCTGATAATCTACATATAAAAAGAAGCACTGGCTGTGATTAGTTATCAGTGTACAATAGTTTTATAGTATAAGTTGCACATTTGTTCAAGTATTCATACAAATTTGCGGGTACAACTTGGGGTGTGCCTTTGTAATATTAAAGCTTTTTCATTTAGTCACTGTATAAGTTGCACTTGTGACTTCAGACCAGGGGAGAATTTGAACCCTTCCTGCCCGGAGGGAATGAAGCGGGGGGCCTTTTGAAATGGAGCATTCAACCCTTTCCCGTTGGAATTCTCATTGCAGTTCAGTGGCTGGGCCGGTTGGATTTTAACTCAGGTTGGAGCACAAAAGTTGCCATCGCGATCCTGTCAGGTGAAGGCAGGTCAGAAGCTGTCAGGAGGACAAAAAAGCCCTCCAAGGTAAGTCAAAATCTTTCCTTTGTAGGAACCAGTGGAGCAGGGAATTTGCGGCCTTCTGTGCCCCGGACTCCTCCCCAAATCCCCTCCCCATGACGTACCTTCTTGTAAGCAAGACTTCCTTGGGTACCGGCTACCTTAACTTCCGCTCCCACCCATCAGCCCGCTGCTGCTTTCCACCTGTTTCGGGCGGGCAGCTTACCGGTGGCATATTGATGTCGCCCATGAGTTAAAATACCCCAGGCATGAAATCTGGGCATTTTGCACTTGCCCACCACCACCCCCCCAACCTGAAACTCACTGGGAGATAAAATCAACTCCCATATTTTTAAGGTATGTTATGTGTACCAACAAAATACTGAGGAGTGAGATAAAGGCAGTAAATAACTCATCTGATGGGGGTTCACATTTTCATGAACCTCTCACAGTTTGACATTACTTAAACTGCTTGATACTTTTACATCACCATAGCCTAGTCTCCACTCTGAATAAACACATTAAAAAGCACTTTGGAGAAGGGTAAGATTTCCTCCATGCACCATATGTCATAAAATCAAAAACTTATTTATAAAAAATAAGTTTATGATTTTGTCACGTCACACATAGCACACTGTTATGAATTCGGGTCTGCTGTAGATGCCTTTTCAGACCAATGCCAAGTGTGAACTGGATCTTTCATTGTTTCCCGCATGCTGACTCCATCTGAAAACTAATTTACACCTGGAGCTCTGCTGTCCTATGAATTTAACCCATTGAGAGATAAGATTGGCTCAATCGTAGCATTTTTAACACAGATAAGTTCACCTGCGGCAGCATGGTCTGAAATCCCGAAATGTAACACATGGACAGGAATTCTTCCCCTGTAATACTTTCTATACATCAACTGCCATGATGAAAAATACCTTTATAACAATAGCAATAGCAGGGAGGTAAATCTAGAATATTACTTTAAATTAAATTGAAAGAGTAGGACAAGGAGACACAGGTTCAAACTAATATAAGGTAAATTTTGGACTGATCTCAGGAAATTCTTCTTCACACAAAGAGTGATCAACGTACAGACTGCACAACAACAACAACTTGCATTTACATGGCACCTTTAGTATAGAAAAAACATCCCAAGGCACTTCACAGAAGCACAATCCGGCAAAATGGATGCCAAGCCAAAGAAGGAGCTATTCGGAAGGGTGACTAAAAGCTTGGTCAAAGAAGGGGTTTTTAAGAAGAGCCAAAGGAGGAGAGGTAGGTGGAGAGGCTGAGAAGTTTAGGGACGAAATTCCAGAATGCAGAACTTAGACGGCTGAAGGCATGGCAACCAATGGTGGGGCAAAAGGAGTGGCGGATACACAAGAGGAATGCAGAGTTCTCGGAAGGTTGTAGGGCTGGAGAAAGTTACAGAGATAAGAATATAAGAATTAGGAGCCATAAGGCCCCTCAAGCCTGCTCCGCCTTTCAATAAGATCATGGCTGATGACCTACCACATCTCCACTTTCCCACTCTAACTCCATATCCTTTGATTCCCTTAGGGTCCAAAAATCTATCAGTATACTCAATGAGTGAGCAGCCACAGCCCTCTGGGGTAGAGAATTCCAAAGATTCACTACCCACTGAGTGAAGACATTTTTCCTCATCTCGGTCCTAAATGGCCGACCCCTTATCTTAAGACTATGACCTTTAGTTCTAAACTCTCCAGCCAGGGAAAATAGCCTTTCAGCATCTACCCTGTCAAGCCCTCTGAGAATTTTATACATTTCAATGAGATCACCTCTCATTCTTCTGAACTCCAGAGAATATAGGCCCAGTCTACTCAATCTCTCCTCATAGGACAACCCTCTCATCCCAGGAATCAATCCAGTGAACCTTTGTTGGACCCCCTCTAAGGCATGTATATCCTTCTTTAGGTAAGGAGACCAAAACTGTACACAGTCCTGCTGGTGTGGTCTCACCAAAGCCCTATGTAATTGCAGCAAGACTTCCTTGCTCTTATTCTCCAATCCCCTTGCAATAAAGGCCAACATACCATTTGCCTTCCTAATTGCTTGCTGTACCTGCATATTAACTTTCTGTGATTCGTGTACAAGGGCACCCAAATCCCTCTGAATACCAACATTTACTAGTCTCTCACCTTTTAAAAAATATTATTTTCTATTCTTCCTACCAAAGTGGATAACTTCACATTTCCCCACATTATATTCCATCTGCCACCTTCTTGCCCACTCACTTAACCTGTCTATAGTCTTTGCAGCTTATTTGCATCCTCCTCACAACTTACTTTCCCACCTAGCTTTGTATCGTCAGCAAGCTTGGATACATTACACTCGGTCCCCTCAACTAAGTCATTGATATAGATTGTAAATAGATAGGAAGGGATGAGGCCATGAAGGGATTTCAACATGAGGATGAGAATTTTAAAATTGAGGCACTGGGGGAAGGGAGCCAGGCGTGATGGGTTAGTGGAACTTGCTGCTATGAAATAGTACACAAAGTAATTTTTTTTGACAGACTTATGTTATTTGCATAGACATGTTAAAATCCTGCTGGAATCTGTTTATCTATTTTCACAGTCATTGATTTGTGGCATCTCATTTAAATTCACTGAAAACTGAGATCTGTCAGTGTGTGGTAAAGAGAAGCACAGTGCAAAGCAAAGTGCTACTCCATATGATCTGCGCCAATATCTAGTAGTGTTGTCTTCTTTTCTTCCTTGAGCACAGAACAAAAGCCCTCTGGAATTCATTTTATTCTGGGTGGAATGTATTTTTCATAAAAATATATATATTTTTTTAAATGTGATTTTTCAGAATCGTTTCACAGAGAAAGAGAAGAAATTGTTACCAGTTATTATTAAATACTGCTTTCCAAAGGGACTTTCCATCTCCGCCCCTGCCTCAGCTTATCTGCTGCTGAAACCCTCATCCACGCCTTTGTTACCTCTAGACTCAACTATTCCAAAGCTCTCCTGGCCGGCCTCCCACCTTGCACCCTCCGTAAACTTGAGCTCATCCAAATCTCTGCTGCCCGATTCCTAACTCACACCAAGTCCCGTTCACCCATCACCCCTGTGCTCGCTGTCCTACATTGGCTTCCTGTATCAACTGGCAATGCCTTGATTTTAAAATTCTCATGCTTGTTTTCAACTCCCTCCATGGCCTCACCCTTCCCTGTCTCTGTAACCTCCTCCAGCCCTCAAGCCCTCCAAGATCTCTGTCCAATTCTGGCCTCTTACGCATCCCCTATTTTCATTGTTCTACCATTGGTGGCTGTGCCTTCAGCTGCCTAGGCCCTAGACTCTGGAATTCCTTCCCTAATCCTCTTCACATCTCTACCCCTCTTTCCTCCTTTAAGGCGCTCCTTAAAACCTACCTCTTTGACCAAGCTTTTGGTCACCTGTCCTAATATCTCCTTATGTAGCTTGGTGTCAAATTTTGTTTGATAACGCTCCTGTGAAGCATCTTGAGATGTTTTACTATGTTAAAGGGGCCATATAAATGCAAGTTGTTGTTGGCTGTTCCCTACACAACAACTTGGTTCATATTTTCACCAATAATAAAAACAGAAAATGCTGAAAATACTCAGCAAGTCAGGCATCTATGGAGAAAGAAACAGAGTTATCATTTCAGGTAGATGACCTTTCATCAGAACTGGAAGAAGTTGCAGATTAAACAGTTTTTAAGCAAGTACAGAGCCAGGGAAAGAGGGGGAGGAAGGAGAGGGAAGGAAAGAACAACAGGGGAGGTCTCTGATAGGGTGGAGGGCAGGAATGATTAAATGATGATGGTGCAAGGCAAGGAGGGTGATAATGGGACAAGTAAAGAAACAAAAGATGGGTCTGGAGGAGCTATAAATGGCAACATCAGAACCATTAGCAGCACTGGCGTCCGAAAAAATGGGAGCAGTGGTTATGATCCGTTATTGAAATCAATGTTGAGTCCGGAAGGTTGTAAAATGCCTAATCTAAAGATGAGGTGCTGTTTCTTGAGCTTCCATTGAGCTTCACTGGAACAGTGTAAGAGGCAGACGACAGTGAGGTCAGAGTGGGAGTGGGACAGGGAATTAAAATGGCAAGCAACCGGCAGGTCAGGGTCACGCTTGCAGTCTGAGTGGAGGTGATCGGCAAAGTGATCACCCAATTTGCGTTTAGTCTCCCCAGTGTAGAGGAGACCGCATTGTGAGCAGCGAATACAGTATAGAAAGAAGTACAAGTAAATCGCTGTTTCACCTGGAAGGAGTGTTTGGGGCCCTGGTGGGAAGGGAGGAGGTAAAAGGGCAGGTGCTGCATTTCCTGCACTCGCACAAGAAGGTGCGGTGGGAAGGAGAGCCGGTTTGGTGGTAATGGAAGAGTGGACCAGGCTGTCGCGGAGTGAGCGGTCCCTTCGGAATGCTGAAAGGGGAGGGATGGGGAAGATGTGTTTTGTGGTGGGATCACGCTGGAGGTGGTGGAAATGGCAGAGGATGATATGTTGAATGTGGAGGCTGGTGGGATGGTAGGTGAGGGCAAGGGGGACACTATTATGATTCCAGGAGCGAGGGCAGAGGTGCGGGAAATAAGTCAAACATGGTCGAGGGCCCTGACAACTACAGTGGAGGGGAATCCTCGGTTGAGGAAAAAGAAAGACACATCAGAAGCACTGGTGTGGAAGGTGGCATCGTCAGAACAGATGCGACGGAGACGGAGAAACTGGGGGAAGGGAATATTTTCACCACCTGCACAACTTGCTGTCCTTCCTCTGACACATTCCAGTCTAAGTGGAGGAGCTGCAACAACTGTCAATTCATTTCTTCTCACACCATTGTCTAAGACTGTACGGACTCCTTCCACGTGAGACCATAAGTTACGGAGACGAAACACCAACTGCGTGATCGCGTTGCAGAACAACCCCGTTCTCTCCGCAAGTGCACACCCAAGCATACCACTTCAATTTTCTCTCTCCATTTTTGACCTTCTACACTGTTGCAATGAAGCTCAATGCAAGCTCAAGAAACAACAAGAAGCTGAGGTATTTATATGACAAACATTTGAAGGCTCAAGGCAAGAACAGTGGGTTTTAGGTATCCATCCAAATATATGCCATGGAACCAGATGAATCCTTAACCTCCCTCACTTAACTTCCTCCTCAGGAACTGTCTAGGATTTACCGTCAAATTTTAGATCTAGGAGTGAACGATGTTGAAATCGGCTTGCCAAACTGTCTTATATCATCCAGTTCAGATTATATTTTGCGTTCACTTTACTGACTCTCAATTAGAATACCCACAAACTACTGAGTGAATGAATTCACCCTTTCTAGCTGAATAATCGAGGAACACGTCAGACAAGTCTTTCATTAACAACTATTCATTGACTACAAAATCACAACTTAAAAGGTAAACATTGACTATATGAGCAATTAATAGATATAAATAGATGTAATCAGAGTCATCTGGCAGTTTGAATAACAAACAATTAATAGACAGAATTACTTAACAAAATGTGTAGCAAAGGTTGTAAGCGCCTTGGGATGTTTTACTACGATAAAGACGCTATATAAATGCAAGTTGCTGTTGTTGTAACCATCTTCAGCTGCTTCATCAATGACCTTCCCTCCATCATAAGGTCAGAAATGGGGATGTTCGCTGATGATTGCACAGTGTTCAGTTCCATTCGCAACCCCTCAAATAATGAAGCAGTCCGAGCCCACATGCAGCAAGACCTGGACAGCATCCAGGCTTGGGCTCATAAGTGGTAAGTAACATTCGCGCCAGATAAGTGCCAGGCAATGACCATCTCCAACAAGAGAGAGTCTAACCACCTCCCCTTAACATTCAACAGCATTACCATCGCCGAATACCCCACCATCAACATCCTGGGGGGTCACCATTGACCAGAAACTTAACTGGACCAGCCATATAAATACTGTGGCTACGAGAGCAGGTCAGAGGCTGGGTATTCTGCAGCGAGTGACTCACCTCCTGACTCCCCAAAGTCTTTCCACCATCTACAAGGCACAAGTCAGGAGTGTGATGGAATACTCTCCACTTGCTTGGGTGAGTGCAGCTCCAACAACACTCAAGAAGCTCGACACCATCCAAGATAAAGCAGCCCGCTTGATTGGCACCCCATCCACCACCCTAAACATTCACTCCCTTCACCACCGGCACACATTGGCTGCAGTGTGTACCATCCACAGGATGCACTGCACCAACTTGCCAAGGCTTCTTCGACAGCACCTCTCAAACCCGCGACCTCTACCACCTAGAAGGACAAGGGCAGCAGGCGCATGGGAACAACACCACCTGCACGTTCCTCTCCAAGTCACACACCATCCCGACTTGGAAATATATCGCCGTTCCTTCATCGTCGCTGGGTCAAAATCCTGGAACTCCCTTCCTAACAGCACTGTGGGAGAACCGTCACCACACGGACTGCAGCGGTTCAAGAAGGCAGCTCACCACCACCTTCTCAAGGGCAATTAGGGATGGGCAATAAATGTCGGCCTCGCCAGCAACGCCCATATCGCATGAACGAATTTAAAAAAAAACTCAGCAGTGTCACTATAATTCAGCACTAATGAAGTCACTGACTTTTAAATTAATGTTAAAATCAGTGTCTGAGACTGCTGCAAATTGGTGAGGTTAAATTAGAGTTAAATCCCCAGATAGCTGACGTTAACAGCATTAGATAGTCAATCTATTGAATAGATTAACGTCTGGATGCTGGTGGTTAGCAATGTTTCCTAAGCTTATACAACCTCTGAGTGACCGTCTTCCTTCTCTGGCATTAGCTTCTGGAGCGTTGAGTCGATGAGCCCCTTCCGCGGTTGGGTTATCTGTTCCACTTGGATCATCTGTTCCAGTTGAGCCTATCTTCTTTGAGTGACTGTATCTGAGTTGGCTGGCTTTTCTCTTACCTTCCTTGATCTCAGACACTGTTCCTGGCTGGTTCAGTTTAACTTCTATAACCACTTACTCTCTGTCCTGAATATACTTGAACTGGTAAAAGTATCTATCTACATCTGCTAGGTAAAGGTTACTTACAGAAGTATCATAGTAGGTACAGCACAGGAGAAGACCATTCGGCCCATCGTACCCGTGCCAGCTCTTTGAAAGAACTGTCCAATTTGTCCCTTTCCCCTGCTCTTTCCCCATAGCCCTGTAAATTTTTTCCCTTCAAGTATTTATCCAACTCACCTTTTGAAAGTTACTATTGAATCTGCTTCCACCACCCTTTCAGGCAGTGCATTCCAGATCATTACAACTCGATGCATTAAAAAAAATGTTTCCTCACGTCACCTTTGGCTCCTTTGCCGATCACCTTAACTCTGTGTCCTCTAGTTATCGACTCTTCTGCCATTGGAAACAGTTTTTCCTTATTTTCTCTATCAAAATCGTCCAAGATTTTGAACACCTCCATCAAATCTCCCCTTAACCTTCTTTGTTCTAAGGAGAACAACCCCAGTTTCTCCAGTCTCTCCACATGACTGAAGTCCCTCATCCCTGGTACCATTCTAGTAAATCTCTTCTGCACCCTCTTTAAGGCCTTGACATCCTTCCCAAAGTGTGGTGCCCAGGATTGGGCACAATACTCCAGCTGCTTTCTGCCCCCTAACCAATTTTGTATCCACACTGACACTGCCCCTTTAATCCCATGGGCTTTAACTTTGCTAACAAGTCTATTATGTGGTACTTTATCAAATGCCTTTTGAAGCAGATGAGAGAACACAAAGAGAATCCTCTTCTAACTAACAAAGAGAAACTACATCTAAGGAAGTTAAGAGTCTACTTTTTCTAGTTTCTCTGCTGCTTCTACTACTAACTAGAGGTGTGCCGAAACCTTTTTTAACTTCGAAGAAAAGCTTCTTACATTCAATTGACCAATCTGAGTGAGACATGTGTTAGAAGGGTTCACCTCTTTTGGTGTCAATCACTTCTAATAAACATGTGGGTCATGGGGTTGCCTTTGAGCCATCGGAGCATGGACTTCAAGAGGACGTGACTCTCCCTGGGGGTAATTTTAACCTCCAAGGACGGGTGGGTTGGGGGCGGTGGGAAGATAAAAATTGTAAAACTGTTAAACCCGACCCCAACCCGCCCACTTCCGGATTAACGGAAGAGTCGGGGTGGGCAATCAATTCACTCTCAGGAAGCGGATCGGTCGCTGAAATCTTTTAAGGAGCCTGCGTGCCTCCATTTTAACAGCTTTTTTATTTTTAACTCATAAGGGCCAGGATTCCCGGGGCTATTGATTCTCACCAGGTAAAAGGAGGCGACAAGGATCATCAGGTGAGTGCCTTTATTGCACTGCTCATGGGCCAGGAGCAGCAGGAGTGTTTCCTCCAGGCCCAACAAGCTTATCTGCCGCAATCCGAACCCCCCCCGATCCATCCACCCCCTCCCCCCACCCCGATCCATCCACCCCCTCCCCCCCCCCCCCCCCCCCGATCTATGCATGGCCCCCATAGGATCAGATAAGGCATTATGAGCTATAAATTGGGTTGCGCAGCACCCCAAAATGGCATCCGGAATGTGCGTGCACACTTCTAGCGTGACATGCACTGGACGCCATCTTGGTAAAGGCGTTTACACAAGTGCAGATAACAAGCGCCAGTACCAAGTAAAGTAGGGAGAATATGCAGTAGATCAGTGGGCGACGCTGATTTAAAGGGACAGATGCGATTTTGGAACTCAACGTTCCAGTCAATGCACTGTCTTAACCACGCAGAGCTGAACAGGTCGTAGACGGCAAGGAGGACCCCCCACTAGGGCTATTTAAAGGGATAATGCAGGTGTTGCAAGTTAGTTGCTGGATTATTGTTTCTGGTTGCTGGTACAATGGTACGTGTTTGATGAAGCTTCTTATACTTGGAGAAAGTTGCATTTTAGAGTGGTCTGCCAGGTCCTGCATTACTATTGGTGGCATTTAAAACAGTGTGCTGAACAAGGTTTCTGCCAACCATGGGTGGTCTGCTAGGGCTCCCGCTGGGCATTGAACACGACTAGGAGCATGCAGAGAGGCCACGCAGAGCAGGTCAAGCTGTAAGGAGAGGGAGAAGGAGGAGAAAGCATAGGGCACTGCGCAGGAGGCCATATCCAATGACGGCCTTCAAGGAACAATTCTCTTACCCCAACCTGAGCGAAGATCAGTGCATCCGATGGCTGAGGTCATGACGGAGATTTGTCAACTGCTGCAGCCACCAACTGCAGCGTCAGAGCAGGGCAAGGACAGCATTGCCTGTGGCTGTGAAGGTACCCGTGGCACTGAACTTTTACAGCTCTGGATCCTTTCAGGCTGCTGCTGGCGATCCTCTCATGAGGTGGCTCATGACTCCAGTCAGGAACGCACGCGCACGTGCAGTGCAGGCCTACAATGAGAGTTTTGCGGCCACACGAAACGTCATCAAACACACTATAGGCATCCTAAAGCAATGCTTCCGCTGCCTGTACCGTTCCGGAGGAACCCTGCAGTACTCAGCTGAGTGGGTGTCAAGATTCGTCGTTGTATGCTGCACAGCCTTGCCCTTATCAGAGCACAGCCCTTGTCACCGCCTATCCGGCAAGACCCTGAGCCAGGATAGAGGAGGAAGAGGCGGAGGAGGCGGTGGAGGAGGGGACGGAGGAGGAAGCGGAGGAAGAGGCAAGGTGGCAACATGGTACACAGGCCCTGTCTGCCAGGCCTCTGCATGCTCACCTTATTAATTGTGTCTGTGCCTGCTCTTTGTAAGACCTATCCACTCCCCTGCTCCACAAATTTCTCCTTTTCAAGTATATATCCAATTCCCTTTTGTAAGTTACTATTGGTTACCAAAGTTATTCCTCTTTAAATGCAGGGAAGACGTGTGTCATTAATATTAAAACACTTGGCTGTCTTGCTACAGAATGTAACAGTGTTCATAATATAACCCTAGATTATTTGATAAAACTCAGAATGAATTGACATGATGCATCACTTACAGTGCAAGAGAGTTTTACCCAGGACAACAGACATGCATTAACAAAGCTCAATTCAACAAGGTTTGTTGTTTCTAAGTTATGACCCTGCCAAGTTGAAAATATCAAAATCTCTCAAATCAAAAAAAAAATTAAGTTGTTTAATCGGATTCCTCTGGTTTGCCAACTGCCCTGAGTGATGGTGGCTTTCCTGATAATATCTGGTGGTTGTTGGCAGGAGATTCTCTGGGTGATTTCTGCAGCTCCCACATTTGAAGCATCAGTGGTACAAGACTGAATTAGCCTCATCATCAGTGTTGACATGTAGTCCATTCCTTGTACAAAGTAGTTGAAGACTTTTGTCAAATTTCCAGGCTGAAGGGCCTATAGAAGCACTCCGTAATCTGCCATCGTCATTATCAAATTGTGGATAACTCAGTGGTAAACCTGCATGGCATAGCACATTGATGCGACAATCTGCGTCAGCAAACGAACCTTTATTTTACTTGATCTGGCCAACGTCTAAATGCATTGCAAATAAACATTCATAGCTAATGAGTATATCTGTCTGTAATCAACATTATGCTTCATTCACAAATAATTCATTGGTGTTAGCATAACTTATAAACAGGTGTATTCTGCACATAAACTTGAAATTCCGATAAAACAGTTCAACCCAAAACATTAACCTATCTTTCTTTTCCAGGAGGTGGCTGACTACTGTGTACTTCCAGCATTTTCAATTTTTTATTTCAGATTTCCTGCATTTGCAGTTTTTCTTTTTTTAATCTCTCATATTCTGTACATGCTGAGTCTTTTTCAACAAAGTCTCTTCAAAACAGCATTAAGCATATAGTCAGCTGTGGTTTATCAAATGCTATAATAGAGTTCCTCTTACCTCCCAATACTATGTGTAACCAAAATATAGAGAATTTCTGTGGTCTTGTGACGGACAGTGGCATCTTCATCCTTCAACAGGAGTTTCAAGTTCTCCAAACAACCTAGAGAATACAAAAAATATCCAACATTAGCTTCCCAGCTAAATTCCTACATTATAATCTATAAGACAAAATTTGGGACATTACGGCCTATTTATATACCCTTACTGACTTGCATGGAGGCTGCCCCTTCATAAAGGCTGCATTCAAACTTGACACCTTCCCCGGAAAAAAATACATTGACCGTGAATATAGTTTGTACATCATGCTTTTAATAAAATGCTGCCTAAATGTGAGTTAATACAGCATGATTTAAAAATATGCATTAAAATATAAAATTGTTATAATTATTGTATCCCTGATAAACAGGGAAAAAATTAAGACAGCAAGGCCTTTGCAGCTATATAAATGGATCATGCCAGAATTAAATGGAATTCACACAATTACTATTAATAAAGTAAAGAATTTATAAACACATAAGCTTCAAAATTCCTGAATGTCCACTATACCGTCACAAATGAGGCACAGCAGACTTTGCATGTGCCATGGACTTCTAACGTTGATCCCATACTGTATCTCGGGGTCAGCCAATTTGCATAATACTGGGCAGGCTTACAGCACTGTTTGTCGGGATGGGAGGAAAAATCAGGCAGAGATAGAACGTCGACATGGCAGCACAATTTAAAATCACGCAGCACGTAAAGGGGTAGCTTCACACAAGGGCCAATATCTTACTAGCAGTGGTCAGGAATATCTGCAAGGATTGCTGTTAAAAGACAAATTTTACTCACAAAGGCTTTGAGATGTTTCTGAACCAAATATGAGTCAGGGCAGATAAGCAGTTTGCGGTGGGCAGCACAGTGAAGCTGCCCCTTTAAGTGCTGAAGGATTGTAAATCCTGCAATTGTGTCAGTGCTCTGCCTCCACACAACTTTTTCTCCCCTCCCCAGCATAAACAAGCAGTTTAATATTACATCAGGCTATATAAAACGGAATGTCATATAAATAAACCCATTCCTCGTGTTGATTCTGGACAGAAGAGAAAGAATGTCCAACTGTCTTATCCATCAGAGCAGCTACCGTGATTGAAAGTATGATTGCAGGACAGGATAGGGGAGCAGACGAAGCTTTTCATGGCGAAGCTTTAATCCAAAGGTGCAAGGTGCGTTACATCAGTTGAGCCCAAACTTTTCTACTTACAGGCAGTGCTCAGGCTTCAGCCTCCTCCTCATGGGGATGATGCTCCTCATCAGCAGGTGCAACTAAAGCATGATTGGCTCTCTGACCTCCTCTGGATATCTCCATTTTCAGCCCTTTATGCAATGTAAGATTGTATAGAATACAGCAAGCCACCACAATCTGTGATACTCTCCTGGAACTGATTTCCGATGTAGGGAAAAGAATCTACCCTTCAGCATTCCGACTGTATGCTTTATGACAATGCTTCTGCAGCATGGACCTCGCTGTACCATTCCTCATCACGGTGCACAGTTGTTGTAGAAACATAGAAACACATAAAATACGAGCAGGAGTAGGCCATTTGGACCTTCGAGCCTGCTCCGCCATTCATTATGATCATCGCTGATCCTATATCTCAATACCATATTCACGCTCTCTCCCCATACCCCTTGATGCCTTTTGTGTATGGAAATCTATCCAGCTCCTTCTTTAATATATTCAGTGACTTGGCCTCCACAGCCTTCTGTGGTAGAGAATTCCAGAGGTTCACCACCCTCCGAGTGAAGAAACTTCTCCTCATCTCAGTCCTAAATGTCCTACCCCGTATCCTGAGACTGTGAGCCCTTGTTCTGGACCCCCAGCCAGGGGAAACATCCTCCCTGCATCCAGTCTGTCTAGCCCTGTCAGAATTTTATATGTTTCATTGAGATCCCCTCCCATTTTTCTAGATTCGAGTGAATACAGGTCGAGTCCACCCAATCTCTCCTCATACGACAGTCCTGCCGTCCCAGGAATCAGTCTGGTGAACCTTCGCTGCATTCCCTCCATGGCAAGTATATCCTTTCTTAGGTAAGGAGACCAAAACTGCACACAATACTCCAGGTGTGGTCTCACCAAGGCCCTGTATAACTGCAGTAAGACATCCTTGCTCCTATACTCAAATCCCCTTGCAATTAAGGCCAAGATACCATTTGCCTTCCTAACTGCTTGCTGCACCTGCATGTTTGCTTTCAGTGACTGGTGTACAAGGACACCCAGGTCCCTTTGTACATCAACATTTCCCAATCTATCACCATTTAAATAATACTCTGCCTTTCTGTTTTTCCTTCCAAAGTGGATAACTTCACATTTATCCACATTATACTGCATCTGCCATGTATTTGCCCACTCACTCAACTTGTCTAAATCACCTTGAAGCCTCTTTGCATCCTCCTCACAACTCACGATCCCACCTAGTTTCGTGTCGTCAGCAAACTTGGAAATATTACATTTGGTTCCCTCATCCAAATCATTGATATATATTGTGAATAGCTGGGGCCCAAGCACTGATCCCTGTGGTACCCCACTAGTCACTGCCTGCCACCCCGAAAGACCCATTTATTCCTACTCTCTATTTCCTGTCTGTTAACCAATTTTCAATCCATGCCAGTATATTACCCCCAATCCCATGTGCTTTCATTTTGCACACTAACCTCTTATGTGGGACTTTATCAAAGGCCTTCTGAAAATCCAAATAAACCACATCCACTGGTTTTCCCTTAACTAATCTACCAGTTACATCCTCAAAAAACTCCAGTAGGTTTGTCAAACATGATTTCCCTTTCATAAATCCATGTTGACTTTGTCTAATCCCGTTGATATTTTCTAAGTGTCCTGTTATCACATCCTTTATAATAGACTCTAGCATTTTCCCTACTACTGATGTTCCCTGTTTTCTCTCTTCATCCTTTTTTTAAATAAATAGAGGGGTTACATTTGCCACCCCCAATCTGCAGGAACTGTTCCATAATCTATAGAATTTTGGAAGATGACAACCAATGCATCCACTATTTCCATGGCTACCTCTTTTAGTACTCTGGGATGCAGATTATCAGGCCCTGGGGATTTATCGGCTTTCAGTCCCATTAATTTCTCCAGCATTATTTTTTTTTACTAATACTAGTTTCCTTTAATTCCTCCTTCTCACTCGCCCCTTGGTTCCCTAGCATTTCTGGGAAGTTATTTGTGTCCTCTTCCATGAAGATTTGTTTAATTGCTCTGCCATTTCCTTGTTCCCCATTATAAATTCTCCTGATTCTGACTGTAAGGGACCTACATTTGTCTTCACTAATCTTTTTCTTTTTACATACTTGTAGAAGCTTTTACAGTCCACTTTTATGTTCCTTGCAAGTTTATTCTCATACTCTATTTTTCCTCTCTTAATCAATCTCTTGGTCATTTTTTGCTGAATTCTAAACTGCTCCCAATCCTCAGGCTTGGTACTTTTTCTGGCAACTTTATATGACTCTCTTTGGATCTAATACTATCCTTAATTTCTTTTGTTAGCCATGGTTGGGCCGCTTTTCCTTTTGTGTTTTTGCTCCAGAAAGGAATGTGTAATTGTTGCAATTCATGCATTCGTTCCTTAAATGTTAGCCATTGCCTATCCACCGTCATGCCTTTTAATGAAGCTTCCCAATCTATCATAGCCAACTCACTCCTCATACCTTCGTAGTTTCCTTTGTTTAGACACATCCACTCAAATAAAGGTGCGATGCTCCATTGCCACTACAGGCAAGAGTCATGGCAGCTGCCAAAATACTTGGCATTGGATGGACAATTAAGTTCCGTTGGTTACTTCCGAATTGAACCTTCAATGAATGGTAGCCCTTTCCACTCAGATAATCAAGGGCATCAATAAATGTTGCCCGATGGCCACAAATGCTAGCTTTGACTCCTTCCACACTAGAGGAAGCCAGGCACTCAGTAAACTCTGAGTGGGGGACTTCAATGTCCATCACCAAGAGTGGCTCGGTTGCACCACTTCTGACCAAACTGGCAGAGTCCTGAAGGACATAGCTGCCAGACTTGGCCTGCAGCAGGTGATGAGCGAACAAACACGAGGGGAGAAACCTACTTGACCTCGTCCACATTAATTTACCTGTCGCAGATGCATCTCTTCATGACAGTATTGGTAGGAGTGACCATCGCACAGTCCTTGTGGAGACAAAGTCCTGACTTTACACTGAGGATACCATCCAATGTGTTGTGTGGCACTACCGTGCTAAATGGGATAGCTTCAGAACAGGTCTAGCAGCTCAAAACTGGGTATCCATGAGGCGCTGTGGGCCATCAGCAGCAGTAGAATTGTATTCCAGCATAATCTGTAACTTCATGGCCCAGCATATTCCTCATTCTACCATTATCAACAAGCCAGGGGATCAACCCTGGTTCAATGAGGCGTGTAGAAGAGCATGCCGGGAGCAGCACCAGGCGTACCTAAAAATGAGGTGCCAACCTGGTGAAGCTACAACACAGGACTACATGCATGCTAAACAGCAGAAGCAACATGCCAGAGCTAAGCGATTCCACAACCAACAGATCAGATCAAAATTCTGAATGGTGGAGGACAATTAAACAACTAACGGGAGGAGGAGGCTCTGTAAACATCCCCATCCTCATTGATGCAGAGTCCAGCACGTGAGTGCAAAAGACAAGGCTGAAGTGTTTGCAACCATCTTCAGCCAGAAATGCCGAGTGGATGATCCATCTCGGCCTCCTCCCGATATCCCCACCATCACAGGAGCCAGTCTTCAGCCAATTCGATTCACTCCATGTGATATCAAGAAACGGCTGAGTGCACTGGATACAGCAAAGGCTATGGGCCCCGACAACATCCTGGCTGTAGTGCTGAAGACATGTGCCCCAGAGCTAGCCAATCTGTTCCAGTACAGCTACAACACTGGCATCTACCCGACAATGTGGAAAATTGCCCAGGTATGTCCTGTCCATATGTCCTACAGAAAGATATGAATGGGCTGGTCAGGTGGGCAGAAAAGTGGCAAACAGAATTCAATCCGGAGAAGTGTGAGGTATGCATTTGGGGAGGGCAAACAAGGCAAGGGGGTACACAATAAATGGGAGGCTACTGAAAGGTGTAGAGGAAGTGAGGGATCTTGGACATGTCCACAGATTCCCTGAAGGTAGCAGGACAGGTAGATAAGGTGGCTAAGAAGGCATATGGAATACTTTCCTTTATTAGCTGGGGCATAGAATATAAGAGCAGGGGGGGTTATGCTGGAACTGTATAAAATGCTGATGAGGCCACAGCTTGAGTACTGGGTACAGTTATGGTCACCACAATACAGGAAGGATGTAATTGCACTAGAAAGGGTACAGAGGAGATTTACGAGGATGTCGCCAGGACTAGAGAATTTTAGCTATGAGGAAAGATTGGATAGGCTGGTGTTGTTCTTTTTGGAACAGAGGAAGCTGAGGGGTGATTTAATTAAAGTGTACAAAATTATGAGGGGCCTAGATAAAGTGGATAGGAAGGACCTATTTCCCTTAGCAGAGAGGTCAATGACCAGGGGGCATAGATTTAAAGTGATTGGTATAAGGATTAGAGGGGAGCTGAGGAAAAGTTTTTTCACCCAGAGGGTGGTAGGGGTCTGGAACTCACTGCCAGAAAGGGTGGTAGAGGCAGAAATCCTCAACTCATTTAAAAAGTACCTGGATGTGCACCTGAAGTGCCGTGACCTACAAGGCTACGGATCAAGTGCTGGAAAGTGGGATTAGGCTGGGTGGCTCATTTTCGGCCGGCGCATACATGATGGGCCGAATGACCTCCTTCTGTGCCATAAATTTTCTATTATTCTATATAATTTCAAAGTTTGCAGATGACACAAAACTCGGAAATGTAATAAACAATGTGGAGGATAGTAACAGACTTTAGGAGGACACAAGACAGGCTGGTGAAATGGACAAACACATGGCAGAAGAAATTTAATGCAGGGAAGTGTGAAGTGATATATTTTGGTAGGAAGAATGAGGGGAGGCAATATAAACTAAATGGCACAATTTTAAAGGGGGTGCAGGAACAGAGAGTCCTGGGGTGCACAAACATAAATCTTTGAAGGTGGCAGGACAAGTTGAGAAGGCTGTTAAAAAAGCATTTGGGATCCTGGGCTTTATTAATAGAGGCATAGGTCCCGATATTAGAATGGAGGCGGGATGGCAGCAGGGGGGGTGATGGGGCACATGGGTATTCCGCCCAATTAAAATTGTCCATTTCACATGCGATCCCGATTCAATTGGTGCCACTTAACGTGGCTTCCGGGTTTACCGTCCGAAAGCTGCGCAGCAGGCGGACTGCACGCCCGCTCACAGGCTCAGCTGGAGGAGCTCCATTTAAAGGGCCATTGCTCCAAAGGCTTTTGCTGGAGCAAACACCCACACACCACAATGGAGCAGCACAGGGGCAAAACTGCTCCAAGGTTTAATGATGCCTCACTCCAGGTGCTACTGGATGGGGTGAGGAGGAGGAGGAGGGATGTGTTTTACCCGGCGGACGGGAGGAGGTGGCCTGCCTCTGCCACCAAGAAGTTCAAGGTGGCAGAGGAGGTCACCAGCAGCAGCAACATATCCCACACCTGAATCCAGTACAGGGAGCGCTTCAATGACCTAACTAGGACAGCCAAAGTGATTATTAATTCTCCAACATTCCGTGTTGCACATCACCGAACCCCCCCCACCCCACCTCAATTCATTTTGCACTGCTAAGACTACTCTATCACATCACTCTCACATCCACTTAAGGATCATCCTCAACTTACCTGCACTTCCACACCTCCCCATTCGTCACCCCACCACTACCACTCACCCCAATCCTCATACAATGTCATGGCTCTGTCTCATACTCACCCTCTGATGCATCTCTTTCATGGTCAGCCTCACCCAAAGCAATGCATTCATCGGTTGGCCACTTCACCATCACTCACTCACATGTCTGTTCTTTCTCCCCTTCTAGGAGAAGAGAGCGCAAAGTGCACGCGAGAGGGCAAGAACTGGAGGGAGGCCTACACAAACACTGGTCCTCACAGACGTGGAGCAAGAAGCGCTGGAGCCGAGCCTCACCCTGGAGTGCCTGTCTGTCGGGGACAACGAGACTGGCACCCCAGAAACGTCTGGTGACACAACTTTAATATTCATCACACACAATATGAATTGATGTTAACATGGCTTGCCATCTTCAACACCTCAGTATGCTCATCGCAACATGACACATATGTGATGATACTTAATATTGCTTTCTGTTCTCTTACAGGACCTTCAGCAACTGCAGTGACAGCAGAGGGCGCTTACTCAGAGGACCAGCCGGCCTCTGAGGGTGCGCCGTCACATCTTAGCGAGCCATCCACCAGCACAGATACTCACACCTCGGTGGGTCCTAGTCCTCAGTTAGTTGGGTTGGCACCTGGCGATTCACTGCACGAGCAGATACTGGTGGCAGGGGCAACTGTGGAGAGTCCGCGTCGGTGGAAGCGCTCCTCTCTAGACTCTGCTCCGCTGGACGCAGATGCTGAACCCCGGGGGCCATCCTTTAAATAGAGAATGATCGAGGGACAGCAGCACATTTGCGAGGTACTGGAACAGGTGCCACACGCATTCTCCACAATAGCGTGGAGGATAAAGGAGTCCAACTCCTGCATGAGTGGAATGGTGGCACAGGTGCGGGAGGGAATCTCAGATACTGTCACAGGGACGTGAGCAACTCTCTGAGATAGTGTCACAGGTAAATGCAGGAATGTCTGCAATGGAGAGAAGGCTAGCCTCCGTTGAGCTTCAAGCACAGCTCACAAATGAGTCCATTCAGGCCCTGACAACAGCCGTTTGGACTCAAATGAACAACATTCCGCCGCCTTAAACAGGCAGACAGAAACTTTACAATTGGGCTTCCAAACTGTTCTCCAGCAGGGTGGTAGAAGTGATGTGGGCCTGGTCCAGGAGAGGGATGATGTCGAAAGGGGACATGGAAGTGGGTACGCCACTCAAAGCGCTCCCATGTCTCACCCGTTGCCCCCCTCTCAACCAGTTCCCGCAATGCTGCCTCTTCTCCGGGTGGCCAAGTCTGCCCCTGAACAGGTGCAGGTGGAGCAGTCGTTGGAGGGGCCCTCATGGGCCCCAAAACCCAGAGGGCGTAAGCCCAAAACATCTAAGCAGTCAGGGCATAAACATGAACAACCTGCCACTACCTCTGCTGCACGTAGAAGTAGTTGGAAGAGAAACGCGAAGGTTTTGTGAGCACGAAGGGTATGCACAAGGGTGTTTGACAGACTGTCATGTTTTTCATTTATATTTAGTTTTTGTTAAAGCGACATTAAATTTTATGATTGTCACCACTGCTGCCACGTCTTGCCAATTGTAATAGGGCTCTTTCATGAGCTTCATCATGAACGGCGACACTTGATGCCACCAATTGGGTCACTTTACAGTGGGTGTATATGTAGTTGCAGGATTGTTTTGTGCCGGGAGGGTTGGACGGCCTGTTGTCGGCGCTGCTCTTTCCAGGTGGTGTGATGACTGGACTCATCACACTTTTTGATTTAGGAGAAGCATTCACATATCAGTGACTCCCTGGCCTCACAAACAGCCAGGTGAGCTGCTGCTCTGCCCATGGGTTCCTCCTCCTCCTTCTCCTTCTCCTCCATGTGGGTGGCAGATATGGATGGGGCCTCTCAAGCGGCATCCCTCTCTATTGTTGCCCTCTGTGCACTTGTGCAAGTGCCTGTGGCACAGCACTGCGTGGTGGAGCTGCAAGTGGCAGAAGCGCATGCCATGCCTGGCAAGGCTGATGATGTTGCTCGTCCTCGGATGTAGTGGTGAATGCAGCCATGGCGCCAGTTTGAGGGGGTCCGAAAAGTTGTTAAATATGTGTGAACAGAAGAATTGTGAGTGGAAAGTAAGAATTTTCAGTGAAAACAAAAAGATCTTGCAGCCAAAAGTTTGTGTGAAAGAACAGAGTGCCCTTTTCTCCCCATCGGTCGAACAAGCATTTGAATGTGCAACTGGCTGCTGGCTGAAACACGTCTGGCCCAACATGGAGTGTTTCCCACAGCACAGGACCCCTGCCTTAATGTGGACAAAATTAAGTACTTTAAGTATCTAAATAAATGTCTTAACTATCATCCCGCCGGCTTTAATTGCCGGTGGGACTTCCGCATTCGGGGGGTGCGCACACACCCAGACGCGTCAATGGGGAACTTGGAAGTCTGCGGATGCCGAACGCACTCAGGATTTTCAGAGCCCCTCGCCCCCAACACACCTGCAATTTAATTTTAAAATTGACCCCATAGAGTACAAAAGCAAGGAAGTTATGCTGGTTAGGCCTCAGCTGGAGTATTGTGTTCAATTCTGGGCACCGCACTTTAGGAAGGATGTCAACGCCTTAGAGAGGGTGCAGAAGAAATTTATTAGAATGGTGCCAGGGATGAGGGATTTCAGTTATGTGGAGAGACTGGAGAAGTTGGGGTTCTCCTTAGAACAGGGGAGATTTGATAGAGGTGTTCAAAATCATGAACAGTTTTGATAGAGTAAATAAGAAGAAACTGTTTCCAGTGGCAGAAGGGTCGGCGACCAGAGGACACAGATTTAAGATGATCAGCAAAACAGCCAGAGGCGACATGAGGAAACATTTTTTTACGCAGCGAGTTGTAATGATCTGGAATGCACTACCTGAAAGGGTGGTGGAAGCAGATTCAATAGTAACTTTCAAAGAGGAATTAGATAAATACTTGGAGGGAAAAAATTTACAGGCATATGGGGAAAGAGCAGGGGAATGGGACTAATTGGATAGCTCTTTCAAAGAGCCGGCACAGGCATAATGGGCTGAATGGTCTCCTCCTGTGCTGTACCTACTATGATACCCGGCATCAGTTCCTCCTCTGTAAATGATCTTGGGAGGGTTTGCTAAAAGAAGCAGGATGCAAAGAAGCATAATAAAGATAGTTGTGAGTGTCGGTGGAGTTGTAATAGAAGTCTGTAGAAAGCCCATTACCAGCGAAGTCCAGCTCAGGGAAGGATGAGTCAAGCATGGACCACATAAAGTTGAGAAATAGGTGGAAACTGGAGGCACAATAGATGAAATTCTCCAGATTGGAGGAAGAGCAAGATGCAGCACCAATACAGCTGACAATGTAACAGAGGAAGATGTGTGAGTAGGATTGGAACATGGTATTCATAGGCACCTTTCCTGTGTCTTTTAACCCCTCAATATTTGCACTTTCTTGTGTCCTTTTTATATCTCTGCATCACTTCACTGGTAATCTTTTATATCATCTAACAATTTTCTATTAAACTGTTTCCAGATCACAAACTCCCTCTTTGTGACGTTGATTCTCTTCCCCCTCCCCTCCACCTTCATCTCTCTATTTTTCCCAAACTTAAAAAATATGCACGCTTCCCAGGAGGAAACAAATCGTCTCAGGCTAAGGGAACATTCTGATGTCTAACACCAGGTGCCCTTACATCAATAATGTGGCTTCCAAAAGTGGCAGACTAACTGCCTAGTTACCCAACACCTGATCATAGACATTTAAAACCTAAAACATGAAAGAAATGCTTTGCACTACAAATGATGAGATGAACATGTTCCATTCATCATATTTGCTCCCATTTCTTGTTGATTTAAACCAACTCCATCAGAATACATCTAGAATACAGCAGACATTTTAAACATTAATTCTTATCCAGATTCTTAAGAAGAATTTGGGGAAGAAATAGCACCTGTCACATAACCATTGTTCTAGTCTCAGATCTAGATCTAGTACTGTACAGGCATTTTGAACCCACTGACCCGAAGGCCTGGATTTTCCTTTTCCTGCCCCAGGAGGGTCACCTTACACCCAAACCCCACCATGATCCAATTCCTTGGGTCAGGAGTCATTATATATGCAGAGGGGGCTTCCAGCAGCATCCCTGCCAGTGAGGTGTCCACCAATGCCAACAAAGGAAACCCCAGCACCCTGTTGGCCAGGGGCTGCAGAAAACTACTGAGTTTAATTCGAATTGCTAACAAAGACACTAACTTTTGAACTGAAGTGACCTGGAGTTCAGTCACTGGTCTGAACTGGCCAGAACCGGTTTGAATTAGTTCCGCTTCTTCGAGGGACAAAGGAGCTCTGATGAGACACCAGTCCTTATTTAGACAAGGAGTAATGAGGTGATGCTACCTAGCCCCTTGGAACAGAGCCAATCTGGGGGTGACACCGACCACTCGAGGAACTTTAAGCCAACCGGAGAAGACAGCATCATTCGAAAAGACAGGCTTGAAGTTAAAACTGAAGAATTGCAGGCTTGGTGCCAGTGTTTTGTGAGGAAGCCTCTGGAGACTAACCATCGCGGCAGTAGGGACCCTACGTCAGGGACGTAGAGATGACATCAAGAGAGAGAGAGAGAGAGAGAACGAATCGCCTGGCCAGCGTTATCTCTCCTTTCCGAGTGATATAATATCCTTTCTATTCTGTGACCACTCAGGGAGTGTTAGTCAGGGAAACCTAGTGGGTGTGCATTTAAATCCTAGTTTGAGTATAAAACTGTATAACCTGCTGTAAACTGCATGCCTATATCTAACCAGACGTATAAGCGGTATGTACACGATCTAATAACGTTAATAAAGTGAATTGAGAATTAAGAGAGAATTGACTGACTCATCCCTGTGTACTAAGCCAAAACTGTAACCGGTGACTTCCGGTCAACAGATTTGGCGTCCCTGGGTGGGCTCAAGGATAAATCTGTCCGTTGCGTCAGCGGGAGACTCGAGGCGAACCGAATTTGGCAAAGTATACAGAGAACACGAGTTTGGGTTAATTCATAGTTAATAATACAAGATGACGAATAAAGGGAAATCACCAAGCCCTGGGGACTTGGACTGTTTTGATTGGAAGGGACTCCTTCAAAAATACGTAATAGGGAAGTGGCCGCAATACGGGGAGTATGCGGGTCACATTGGAGATGAGGGAACGCCTGTTGCGGAGGTACTTTGGAGAATTGCGCAAACAAAGATGTCAGATAGGAAATTTAAAAAGATACAGAAGTCCGTAGCGATCGGATGTTTATTGAGGAATGGATAGAATGCCGACAGCAGGCTAGGAGAGAGAGAGAGGAACATCAGAAAATCCAAGACGGATTAGGGGAAGAGAATAAAAAACTCAGTGAGGAGATAGCCCACCTTAGTGAGAAGGTAACTGATCTACAGGGACAGAGAAGTGCAGATTTGATGCACATGAACCAATATCAGTTACAGTGTGAAAAATTGACTAATGAAAAGAGTAAGAGAGAGGGAGAAGCCCAAGCAGATAAAGCTGAGGTGGAGAGATGGAAACAACAATGTAGTGATTTAAAAACTGCTATGAATGTGATTCACAGATCAGCTCAGGAGAAGAGGAGTAGTACTGGCGATCACACAACGTGTCAGAAACTGATAGGGAGGCTGCAAGATCAGCTAGCCGCACAGAGGGGCATATTGTGTGCTTTCGCACCCGGAAGAGGTGAAGAAAGTGGTCCAGAGGATGTAGATTGGGATAATTTAGCAGACGAGGCGGATAGATACAGCAGCGGTGATAGGGAACCTCCACTAGGGGACCCACCGCCAGCATATGCTCCAGAGCTGAAAAAAACGTCTGCCCCAATGGCCCCCCTTGTAACCACTAGAGCACAGATGGGGGAAGATGGCCAGGATATGACATATTCTACCCCACTTGGGGTACAAGAACTGAGGGTTATTGAGAAAGGTATTGGAACGTGTGCGCCTGGGGATGATCCTAGGGAATTGTTCATAGCGGTCAGGCAACAGAGAGCGATACACGGCTTAGACGATGCTGAGGAAAGGAAATTAATCCTAATGTGCCTACACCCACATATACACTCCACCCTACCGGAGGAACAAAAACTTGGTAGAGGCACGAATGAAGCCTTAAAGGACCAGGTATTATCTGTCATGGGCGATAACAGAGGGGATCCAGTGGAGGCGCTAATGAAATGCTATCAAAGGAAAGGTGAACACCCCACTGTATTTTCGGCCCGCATTTGGGCGGTGTTTCAGGGGGTCTACGGTACAGACTTAGATAGGGATAATTTACAGCGGGAGGTTAGGAACCGATGGCTGAGAACACTAGTGTCGCATGGCACTGAGGAGTCGAGGAAGGCACTAGATCAGTTTGACCCCGCTGATGACACACATACGGAACCCTGGATAATTAGGAAGATGGTTAGAGTATGGGAAAGGGAAATACCAAAACGATCCAAGGCATCCGGGGACAGAGCAATGCCCGTTAAGGATCAGGCGATAACTTGGAGAATGGAAGGGAGGGGACCTACTCAGGGGGAACCCCCTCCAGCTTATCAGACAGTGGGAAGAGGTAGAGGCAGAGGAAGAGGAAACTTCTCAGGAACGGGGAGAACTCAAGGCGAGGTGTCCAAATGCTATAACTGTGGCCAAGAGGGACACTTCGCAAGGGACTGCCCGAACCCGAGACGAGAGAATGCAGGTCAAGGAAGAAATCAGAGCCTACCCGTGGAAGGGCCGAATAGACCAAGTCCTCAGTGTGATACGATAGAAATATCACCGAGTTCTGGGTTGTACCCCGAACTGCAATGACGGTCTCAGGCCTCTCCGTTATGGGTGTGTGACGCTCGGTTGGATGACACGGGGAGACCCCTAGTGAATGGTAGGGTCGGAGGCCGCCCTCTTACATTCCTTTGGGACACAGGGGGATCCCGAACCACCGTTAACACCACTCAGATCAATGACATAGATTGAAAAATTCAAAACAAAATTATTCTAAGTGGATTCACAGGGCATTCACAAGTGGGATATGTGAGTGTACCGTTGGAAGTCGGTGTGGGAGACATAGTGATAGAGCATTCAGTGGTCCTTATTAAATTATCTAGAGAACAAGAACATATATTAGGGAGTGGCTATATGGCCAAAGCGGGATTCTGCTTCGACCCTGTTAATTGTATGATTTGGCAAATGCCTTTGGGCATTGGACAGTATAAATCACACACTCGTCCCGGTGGGGGAATATCAGGATAGGATATGCACGATCGGGGAAATGTGGATAGAACCAGGAGAAATGAGTAACAATCGTGAAGTACAACAAATTATTGCACAAAACTCAATAGTATTTGCCCGACATAAACATGATTGTGGGAAAATGACCGGGAGTGTGTGTATACAAGGTCCAGACCCCAAACCACAGAAGCAGTATGGTTTCCCAAAACAAGCAGAAGAAGAGATAGAGAAGGTGATACAGAGTCTGCTGCAGCAAGGGATATTAAGACCAATAGCTTCTACTAATAATGCACCTATTTGGCCAGTAAGGAAACCCGACGGTAGCTGGCGACTAACAATAGACTACAGAGAATTAAATAAAGTCACCCCGCTAACAGCCCCTACTGTAGCAACTAGCCCAGAGACAGTAGTTCGACAAAATGAGGATGCGCACTGGTTTACGGTTTTGGACATAAGTAACGGTTTTTGGTCTATTCCACTGGGGAAAGAATGTCAATATAAATTTGCATTTACTTTCCAAGGACAGCAATATACATGGACCGCCCTGCCGCAGGGGTTTCACAATTCCCCGTCCATATTTCACCAACAGCTGAGGGAAGGGTTAAAAGGATTCTCGAGGCCTGAATGTCTAGTGCAGTATGTAGACGATTTACTCCTACAAACTGAAACCAAGAAGGAGCATTATCAACTGCTAAGTGAATTACTGCAGTTGTTACATGACTTGGGATTAAAGATTAACCCTAAAAAAGCACAGATCATGAAACAAAAAGTTACTTACATGGGAATGATTCTGACGCCGGGACAAAGGGACATTGACAAGCGAAGGGTAGAGACAGTTGGCAGGCTCCCTGTTCCGCGGGATGTAAAAGGGTTAAGGTCCTTCTTGGGGTTGGTGGGATATTGTAGGGACCATATTGATGGATTCGCCACAAAGGCGGCCCCGCTGATGGAATTATTAAAAAAGAATGTGGCTTGGGAGTGGAAAACAGAACACAGCCAGGCCGTGACTGATCTAAAGCAGGCACTAGCTGCCGCGCCTGCTTTAAAAACCCCAAATCCAACT
This sequence comes from Heptranchias perlo, assembly GCF_035084215.1. Lineage (NCBI taxonomy): Eukaryota > Metazoa > Chordata > Chondrichthyes > Hexanchiformes > Hexanchidae > Heptranchias > Heptranchias perlo. Next base: position 7,626,377 of record NC_090349.1, read on the forward strand.
GAGCCGTTTTCATTGGAGGTGGCTACCACAGACACCACCCTCTCGGCAGTTCTATTACAGGAGACACACGGGAAATTACAACCAGTAGCGTACGCCTCACGTATGCTCTCACCAGTAGAGCAGGGGTATACGGTATGCGAAAGACACTTGCTAGCTGTCTTTTGGGCAGTGCAGCATTTTACCTATATAGTGGGACTAAACCCACTTACAATATTAACAGAACACACCCCAGTACAGCTACTGTTAGACGGAAGGATTAAGGATGGTTCAGTTAGCCAAAATAGAATCGCTAGATGGACATTGTTGCTGCAAGGGAGAAATATAACCGTAAAGGGGGTAAAAACCACTACTATGTTAGCAGACAACTTAGTTTATCAGGGAGAGAAACATGAGTGTCAATTGATGATAGCAAATGACCGAAGGGACCATTTGTATCAAAACAAAAAGCAGAAAGACAAAGGAAACAGGAAAGGAAGAACCCTATTTTAAATTTTTTGTGGATGGCTCTTCATCATTACAGGATGGGGAAAGGAGAACTGGCTGTGGGATATACATGGAGGATGACCACAGACAGGAAAGATTTAGTGCGGCTCTGAAATTACCTAACACTATGAGTGCGCAGGTAGCAGAACTAGCAGCCGTCGCATATGTGGTTGGTCACCCAGAATATTTTCCGCCCAGATCAGTCATATATTCTGATAGCATGTATGTCTATAATAGCCTCACAGAACATTTGCCCCTATGGGAAGCGAGAGGTTTTGTCTCAGCGGATGGACGACCCCTTCCGTCAGCCCCGCTATTACGGTACATCTTTGAAGAAGCACAGGGGAAAGGATATGGGGTCACCAAAGTGAAAGCTCATTCAAAACTATCTCCCGAAGGGAACAGGAAAGCTGATGAACTAGCCAAACGAGGTGCTGTAAGTGGACAGGAATGGCAGCCACCGATTGGGGAAATCGGGGGCCAGAAAGAGAAGCAGGTCAAAGTAATGGATTTAACGGAGGAGCAAAAGAAAGACGGGGAATTAAAAAAAACTAATAGAAGGAGCAGAGTCAGACACATACAAAAGGCACAAGGGGGTCTATATTCAAGACGGAGTGGTTTTATGTAAAGGAAAATTTGTGGTGCCAGAGGGGGGACGAAACCAAATAATCCACTGGTACCATGACTTATGGGGACATAAAGGGACGGAGAGCACCCTAGATAGGATAAAGGAGGTGTGCTGGTGGCCCGGAATGATAGGTGACGTGGAACACTATGTCAAGAATTGTTTGATCTGTGCACAACACAACCCCGATAGAAATGTTAAGAAAGGGGTCCTCCGACATACTAGACCAGTAGAAGGGCCTTGGACTAATTTACAGATAGACTATATAGGACCACTTCCTCCCACTCCAGGAGGATACAAGTACATTCTAGTAATAGTGGATACCTTCACTAAATGGGTGGAAGCTTTTCCAACCAGAACAAACACAGCCAAAGTTACTGCGAAAATTCTATTAGAAAAGGTGTTTACCCGTTGGGGTTTACCCCGAAGCATAGAATCGGATCAGGGAACACATTTTACAGCCCAAGTAATGCAAGATGTTATGACCCTTTTTGGGGTTAGACAGAGATTTCACATACCCTATAGACCACAGTCTAGTGGAATTGTGGAAAGAATGAATCGGACATTGAAAAACATGATAGCCAAAATGGTGCAGCAGCGCAAGACAACCTGGCAGGTGGTTCTGCCCTTTGTGCTGATGATAGTCTGGAATACCGTGGCTTCATCAACAGGCTACACTCCTTATAAACTCATGACAGGAAGGGGCATGAGGGGAATGGAGGGGTTGGTAGGTTTGGATTTGTCTGAACCCAAGGTAGACCACATTATATCAGAAAAATGGGTACAACAGCTAGTAGAAACAGTAAAAGAAGCAAATTATGTAGCCGCTCATCGACAGGGAAAGAAGAAACAGCAAAGCAAGGCTTATTTCGATGCAAAAGCCAGCCCGATAGAGTTGAGCCCCGGACAGAGAGTAATGATTAGAATACAACAGCCCACCTCATTCTTGAGTCCAAAGTTTGCCGGTCCCTATGAGATAGTAGACAAAGCTCGCCCATCTGTATACAGGATATTAACGGCACCAGATAAGAGTGGCTGGTACCACATTAATCAGCTAAAGTTGGTAGGAGAAAAACAAGATAATCATCATTGGCATGTGCTGCTCGATGCTAACAATATTCCGAATTCTGAAGGTCAGGGAGATCAAGAACAGGACCAGCTACAGGTCCAAGAGGAGGTGATTGAACACAAATTTGATACTGTCCGTTCACATGCAGAGGCGGATCCAGGAAAAAACCGAAAGGAACATAAAACAAAAAGGGGGAATAAGTGGGTTCGAAGAAACGGACGGTTAGAATCTGAAACAAATTGGGAACAGGATTTGGACGGTCTGGCTCAGTATATGGAGAGACTGGACTTGTGATAGTACCTAAAAGAAACTGTAAATAAGAGCAGAAATTACACTTGTTTATTACAGGTCCAGCCTAGAATGAAGGGGATAATGCATTTTGTTGTTATCGGATTGACCATCATCAGAACTGCGGTTGAACCTGCCTCGGAGCCGTCACGACGAATGAACGTGCCTGAAGCAGTGTCGACGACGGAGGGATATCCCGAGACCAGGGACAACTTTGCTCTGCAGAATAAGACAGTCCCAACCAACAAAGGGAAAAGAGAGGATTTAAATCTGTATTATACAGGAGTGGATGGGTTAGCGTGCGCGGAAAAGACTTTGGGTATACCGGAGGGAGCGGGAGTACAGTTTTCATGTAACACAGTTCTAGAGGTGACATTATCGGTAATCCCAGAGGGAAAAATCATTAATCAATTTGTGGGTCCATTTATGGAGCGACCATCGGGGAGCGACGGTCGAGGTAAAATTATGGTCCACTGGGACCACATCTATGTAAATATTACGTTGGGGCGGTGTTTCATATTCCCCGGCACAGAGGCAATTTGACCTACCCTTTAAAAAGAGTTCATAACGTGGGCAAGTATCATGAGGGTACTTGGATATCTTTGAGCAATCCACCATCTCATGCTATTGTAATGGACGGTGCTGAGAAAGGCTTAGATTTGTCAAAATGTCACCAAGGAGGGAATCAATGGGCCTGTCCAGAAGAGATAACAGAAACTGACTAATTGTGGGTTCAGTACTTATGAAAATTGTTCATTGTCCATTTTGCCGGTTAACAACCAGTCCTTTTTACAATACGCCCTTGTGGGACAAACGTATTACATAGCCACAGCGGCTATGAACTATAATAAAGGATGGAAACAGTGCCCTCTGGAGGGACACAATGTGGCCATTAACAGTGTGACCTCAGACCTGGTTATCGGTGGACAAGTTCTGCCTAAGCCAATAATGAGGATGGTAATAAACGAAAACCTCACAGTCCAACGTACCGATATAGACCAAGATCTCCGGAAATATGTTCCTACCAAACTACCACCCATTCCGCACCTGACTGTAGATTGGACGCAAATAGCGGAGGAAGCCAATGAGATAATTCATCAATGGACTAAACACACTAAAATAATTAAAACGCATGCTGATAAAGCAGATGAACTGCTACGGGACCCCGGGTTCTGGGATAAGTTTTGGAATTGGGGATCTAATGTTCAAATACATCCATGGGTCAGGATTTTATCACATGCTGCTGTAGTTGTGATTTTATGTGCATTAATACTTGTCATATTCAATGTATATCAGCTTAGAAGGTGGAAAAATGAAATTTTGCAACAATTGAGTGTTAGTGCTATAATGAAATAGAAGAAGCGATTATCAACATAAGGACAGTGTGTGAAGTATATTTTATACGCTTCTTTTTTATATTTTTTCTATAACCATATGATATCGCGGATGTAACATGCCCATTGGGGGACAATGACAGCCTCAGGGGTGGTACACAGAAAGGGAGAATAATGATCCTAAGATAAGCATCTTTGGATCAAAAGGGGGGAGATGTTGGCCAGGGGCTGCAGAAAACTACTGAGTTTAATTCGAATTGCTAACAAAGACACTAACTTTTGAACTGAAGTGACCTAGAGTTCAGTCACTGGTCTGAACTGGCCAGAACCGGTTTGAATTAGTTCCGCTTCTTCGAGGGACAAAGGAGCTCTGATGAGACACCAGTCCTTATTTAGACAAGGAGTAATGAGGTGATGCTACCAACCCCCATGGAACAGAGCCAATCTGGGGATGACACCAACCACTCGAGGAACTTTAAGCCAACCGGAGAAGACAGCATCATTCGAAAAGACAGGCTTGAAGTTAAAACTGAAGAATTGCAGGCTTGGTGCCAGTGTTTTGTGAGGAAGACTCTGGAGACTAACCATCGCGGCAGTAGGGACCCTACGTCAGGGACGTAGAGACGACGTCAAGAGAGAGAGAAAAGAACGAATCGCCTGGCCAGCGTTATCTCGCCTTTCCGAGTGATATAATATCCTTTCTATTCTGTGACCACTCAGGGAGTGTTAGTCAGGGAAACCTAGTTGGTGTGCATTTAAATCCTAGTTTGAGTATAAAACTGTATAACCTGCTGTAAACTGCATGCCTATATCTAACCAGACGTATAAGCGGTATGTACACGATCTAATAACGTTAATAAAGTGAATTGAGAATTAAGAGAGAATTGACTGACTCATCCCTGTGTACTAAGCCAAAACTGTAACCGGTGACTTCCGGTCAACAACCCGAAGAAGCTGAACAATTTAAAGAGGGCAGAGGAGCCTCAAAGATGAGAGAGACAGGCAGTTTTAAGTCTGCCTAGGCCATAACCTAAACAGATAAAGATATTTGACTTACTGGGTGGGAGAGGTGCCCACCACATGGCACTCTCCTCCCTTCTGCCATTGCTGCAAGGATTGCTGCCACCCTTCTCATGAAGGTCCCTTGGGGCAGCAGAAATAGCAGCAAAAGGCAGGAAAATGGAGCAGCTTTCCAGGCCCTGTCTCCCCATCATAATTTACATGCAGCAGGTGAACGGTAGAACGGGTGGAGGAAAATCAAGATTAGAGTGGGAAGGCAGCAGTTGGTGTCACTACCATATTTTCCCCACGGTTTCTGATTTGGGACAGGATAGTGCAGGAAAATGAAGGGCAAAGTTTCTAAAAGTAGAAATTATTAGCATTTTGCTCGGTGAAAGAATTAGCTTTTTTAGTCTTTTGTTGCAAGTCGGCCTTATCAGGTAGAGCACCAAAATAGAATACTGTGTCCTCATCTTAGATTCCTAGGCAAGATACCAGATGGTGTGGAGCAGGATCTACGCTCAAGATCGCCCACATAGGATGAAGCAAGCCCATGGCAGAATTTGAAAACTAGAATTGAATCATTGTTGGGGCACAAGGAATCAGTGGAGCTCGATAAGGGCAGGAATGATGAGTAGATGTCACAATGTGCAGAAGAATACACAAGCCACAGAATTCCAGGATAGCTGGAGTTTGTGAAGTGTGGAAGCAGGCAAAAAAGTGTTGGAAAAACCAGTCCTGAAAGTAATGGGAACATAATGAGGTGGGGACACAGGCAATGTTCCAGAGGTGACAAACTGATGTTGAGTACAAAGTTCAGCAGTGGTTCCAAGAGGACGTCAAGAAACTCGGGTTTCAGCCTGAGAGAGTAACCAGGGATGTTGATGGAGTGGGCTGGAGGTATGTAGGGGCTTATAGAAACTGAAAAGAATGGCTTCAGTCTTGTTGACACTTAGCTGAAGGAACCCCCCCCCCCCATCATCCCGATCCCGATCCCGGGCCTGAAGATAGACAGATAGTTGGGAAGTATAACAACAGCCTGAGAGTTAGCCTCAAACCAGCCCTTATTCTGTCTTCCTTTTTTAATACCCTCACGTATAACTGCCAGTCTTTCTTTGGTTAATATGTGTTCAGGATAACTGAGTTCTTTGCAGCTTCCATGGACGTGGAAAAATACATTCGCACCCCTCACATTTATTGGACACCTAAATAAGTAAGTAATGTTGGGATGGACATGGACCCAGTTTATATTCCAGCTCCCCGCGCCGAGTTTCTCTTAACTTGACATCTTCCCTTTTCTTAACTGTTGTGTAAATAGTGAAAATGCTGGGAGGATTTTCTCGATGCACTTACCGACCTCCGCCGCCATATAAACTAACTCGGGGTCGTGGACCAGGTCACAGAGTGCCATAAGCGCCCGCTGCCTGGTGATGAGCTCGGGGTCCGCCAGCTCTCGGTTGAGTTTGGGCAAAGCCCTTTGTCCGAACGCGATGGGCGCTTTGGTCGGGTCGATGTGAGGAGGAAGTTTGGCAGAAATTCTCGTATGAGCCATGTTCTTACTGTTATTAAAAAAAATAAATGAAGGCGCAAAATAACTCGAACCTGCAAATCGCGCGCTGAGGCGTTTATGCGACGAACGTTTGAAAGCTCGAGCGCTGCACCGCTCGTGGCTTCACTCCATTGCTATAGCAACGCTAGAGGCCTAGTCCTCCCAACGCGCCTGCACAGTCAACGCAGATAATGGGTAGTCGTCAACAACAATTTACTTTGTATAGCGCCTTTAAGGTGTAAAAACGTCCGAAGCCGCTTCGCAGACACGTAATCAAAAAAAATGAAAGTTATTAGGAGGGGTGACTGAAGATTTAGTCAAAGAGGTGAGTTTTAAGGGCGGCGGTTTTAAAGGAGGAGAGAGAAGTGGGGTAGTTTAGGGAGAGAATTCCAGTGTGTGGCTTAGACTGCTGAGAGACACAGCCCTTAGTGGTGGGGCAAAAGGAAGGGAGAATGCGCAAAAGTCTAGTCAGGAACAGAGAGTTTGGGGGAGGGGGTTGTAGAGCAGGAGGAGGTTACCGAGATAGGGGCAAAGCCATGAAAGGACTTAAACATGAGGATGAGAATTTTAAATTGGAGGCGTTGGGGGACCCGGACCAATGTAGGTCTAAAGGATAGAGGTGATAGTTGGGCAGGACCTCACCTTACCTTTAACAGCACCACTACCAACATCTTAGGAGTCACCATTGACCAGCTGGAGTAGTGATATCACACCATGGCTACAAGAGCAGAGGATGGGTACTTTGCTATGAGTGTCTCACCTCCTGACCCATCAAAGCCTCTCCATCAACAAGGCTCAAGTCAGAAGTGTGATGGAATACACCATTTGACTGGACAGGTGCAGCCGACCAACACTCAAAAGCTCAACATCATCCAGGATAGAGTAGGTTGTTTGATCTGCACCCCTGCCGCTGGAGTCGATATCCACTTCTCCTATCACCAACCCACTGTGGCTATAGTATGTACAATCCACAGCATGCACTGTAGAATCTGACCAACGTTACTTCAAAAGCACCGTCCTCCCCTGTGACTAACCACCAAGAGGGACAAAAGCAGATATGTTGTGGGAACATCATCACCTTCAAGTTCTCCTCCAAGTCACACACCATCCTGCCTTGGACTTATGCCGCCATTCCTTTATTGCCATTGCATCAAATTCCCGACCAAAAGCTATCGTGCCACAAGCACTGCAGCAGTTGAAAGAGAAGGTCCAATACCACTACCTTCTCAAGCTAACTAGGGATGGGCATTAAATGCAGCCTTTACAGCATTACCCAAATCCTGAGAACGAATAGAAAAAAAACACTTACTGATATTATGGTCATGATGTGGAGATGCCGGTGATGGACTGGGGTGGACAAATGTAAGGACTTGCACAACACCAGGTTATAGTCCAATAGTTTTATTTTAAATCACAAGCTTTCGGAGCTTTCCTCCAGGTGAGTGAAGGGTTCTAAAAACGCATAGCATATATAGTCAGAGCTTTGCAGTCATTTCTAATTTTGGTGCGAGTCGCTAATAACGTAGATGTTAAGTTTTAGCTGCACTGTGGAGCTATATACAATCTACTTCCTTTCAAAAGGCACATGATTCCTGTGGAATAGGTCTGTCTCCAATTGAGTGAACCTAAGCTAAAATTGTGAGGGATCTGTGATGTATCGAACAGAGAAATGTTATCTAGACAGTGTGGCAAATTAGAGCGATTTCTGTATTTTTTTTCTCATACAGTTCTTCAGTAGCTAGTATTAAAATGGACGCTCTTTCCTTATTCAATTTCAACATGGAGCCCTGGAGATGAAGGGCTAAAATGGTTTTCAATTGTAACACAAAACGGCCAATAACAAATCGGCAGCCCATTTTACACCCCACCTGATTTCCTTTCCCATTGATTTCAACGGGCTGCCGATTAGCTATCGCCTGTTTTGCACTACTGCCGAAAACTAATTTCCCTTCCGAATTGTCTACAAGACCAGGCAGGATACCTGATCTGGAAATCAATCAGGATTCTTTGTTCTAGGTGCTAATTAAATTATGCATGAACAAAGCTTTAGCAGGTATGTGAGACTGGATGATAAGTGAGGACCTGCTCATTAACACATGCAGTATCCGTCACTATTTTGTTGTTAATAAAAGGATAATCAACAATTCTCACTTAGAGGCTTTTGGACTGATACATTGGGGAAATCTTCCTGTAGGCTTTCATTCTGGCAGAGATCAGAACTCTAGGTGTATTGGATTGTGCAGGTCTATAAAATATTGTTTCTTCCAAAAATCCTGTTGTTTATCAAACTATACAAGAAATATGTTCTACATAGATATTTTAACCCCTTGAGGGCTAGTTCTATTTTTAATGTTTTATCAAATATTATACTGTCAGCATCTTGATGTGTCTCACTTCTGCTTCTTATTGAGTGCAGAAATGTGTCAGAAACCAAACTTTCTGAAGATGCTGGTAGTTAATACACCATGTTATTAGGTACTGTTAACAAGACAACTTATAAACCATTGATTTATGACAAAAATTATGAATCTATATAGTGCTATGTCTGAAGGCCTAGGCTGCTCACAAGAAACATACCACCTCAATATAGGATAAATCTTCCAAACAAAATTCTTATTGTTTTGGAGGAGCCTTAAATAAAGTAATTGATGAACTAATTGCAGCAGGGGTGCTTACTCCTTTAAATTAACCCTCAGACTGGGTATCAAGTAAGGTGACAGTTGTGAAACTGAAGAAATTGGGAATCGGCATTTGACCCCGAAAGGATTTAAACTGAACAAGTGAGAGGAATGGAGAATGAGACCTAACAGTTGAACAGATTGCCACAAAACTTCACAAAGCAAAGATTTTTTTGTACTGAATGCCAAACATGGGTTCTGGCAAATTAAGTTGGACACAGATTTGTCTATGGACAACCTTTAATACTCCATTCTCTGTGTATGTAATTTAGCATCGGAGAAGTACCAAAGGTGAATACGTGAAACCTGTTAGGGGCTTCTAGGAGTAAAGGTCATTGTAAATGACTTTTCAGTGCATGAAGAAATGATTGATTCAAAGTGTGCTACAGCATATCATGACACATATCACAGTACATAGGAAAATAGGAATTCCTAGCTGAGAAAAGACCATGGTCCATCAAGTTCGCCTTCTACCATCCTGGTAGTTGCATGATTCAATGATAATGGAGTTGTTGACTAATCATGGCAATCAGTCTCTATCAATTTTTTTTTCAAAAAATATACTTTATTCATAAAATTTGCAGCAATACATACAATACAGTTGTCATATCACATTCCAAACGTACACTATACAGATTATACAATTTGCAGGTTACACCAAGTACAGTTCAATGAACACATTGTACATAATTACAGTTCAAGACAGTCTAGGGTGCCTCATTGCATTACACTCAATACAGATTATTGATTACAGATTCATTACAGGTACATTACATCAATTTGAATTTTACATTCTGCGCGAGGGTTTTTTCCCTGATTGCAGCCCCTCAGTTAGTCTACAACAGACCCAGACATGAGGCGAGGAAAACCCCAGAGGTAGAAAGTTTTGGGAACCATGGGCGTCATTTTAGCACCCACTATCGGGTGCATTCCTGGCGGGGGGGCTCCGAAAATCGGAGAATCCTGGAGTGGGTCGGGAGCCCGACTCCAACCCACCCACTTCCGGGTTCCCCACTGACGCGCCGGCGTGGGCGCGCAGCCCCCGCTGGTGGGAATCCCGCAGGCAATTAAAGCCAGCGGGATGCCACTTGAAGCTATTTACTTTGCTTATTCAGGTCATTAACTGACCTGATTAAGGGATTATGTGAGGAGGGGTGGGATTTTAAAGCAAACTGGGACTGTTTCCCACACTGGGGGAAACACTCCCAGTTCAAATGGACCTGTGGCAGCTGCAAAGGTCCATTTGACATGTGGGGGGGGAGACCCTCACCCATTGCAGGAGGCCACTCTGTCACTTGGGACAAAGTTTGGCCTCCACCACCCTCCTCCTGACAATCAAAGTCACCAACTTGCACACTCACCCCGGGGTCCAGACACATATACCTACCTTGCAGACCCCCTCAGATGCACATCTTCCGGATGGGGGCCGCCGTAGCTGCAGTCATGACCTCCTCGGAGGGCGAACAGCATCACCAGCCTCGCCATCCACGCCGTCCACCTCTGACACGTGGAACTCCACAACAGAGTTCTGTGACACATCCACCTGCACAGCAGGAGGGAGGGCAACCGCAGAGAGAGATGCGTCGCAGAGGGCACTACCCTCGCCACAGGGTCCACAGACCGAGGCTCAGCTTCCTGGACCTCTCTGAGCAGCAGTGCACACGGAGGCTCAGAGTCACTCGACATGTAATCGTGGACATCTGCAGCCTCCTTCATGCCAAGCTGCTCCCGGCTGGCCCGAGCACCATCTTCTTACCTGTCGCTGTCAAAGTCACCACTGCCCTCAACAACTTCTCCTCCGCATCCTTCCAGGGTGCAACCGGGGACATCGCCGACGTCTCTCAGCCGTCTGCACAAAAGAGCCCTGCAAATACACATACACCCACTCTGCAGTGACACAATGGGTGGCATCAGTTGTGGGTCTTCATAGTGATCCTCAGGAAAGGGCATTATTGCACAAACCAGACAAGATTCGCGAAGACGTGGCAGTAGTGGTGCCAATATAATATGTAATGTGAGTTGGTCAGAAATTCAATATAAGTAACAGCTATGACAAACCCTCAAACATCCTTGTGCATCCCCTTCATGCTCACGGCATGTTTGCCTTACGCTGCCTACTGCACATATGTGATGCATGCCCTGTGGCTGCAGCACAGGTAGTGGCAGGTTGAGTGAGGCTGACCGTGAACGAGATGCACGAGAGGGTGAGTATGAGATAGAGCCATGAGATTGTATGAGGGTGGGTTGAGTGGTAGTGGCGGGATGAGTACTGGCGAGGTGAGTAGGTGCAGGTAAGATGAGGATGAGTTTTGAGTGGGTATGAGGGGTGATGTGACAGAGTAGTGTTGGCAGTGCAGAAGGAGATGTGAGGTGGGGGCGGTGATGTGGCAGACAGAGTGTAGGGGAAAGAGTAAGTATACTCACTTTGGCTGACCTACTGAGGTCATTGCAGGTGGGCGATATGTTGGTGGTGCAGGTGACCTCCTCTGCCACCTCGAGCCAGGCCTTCCTGGTGGCAGAGGCAGGCCGCTTCCTCCCGCCCACCGGGGGTAAGATCTCTTTCCTCCCCCTCCTCCTCACCCCATGTATTGATACCTGGAGTGAGGCATCATTAAACTGGGAGCAGCCTTCCTCCTGGGCTGCTCCATGCTGTAATTTTTTCTATTTGTTGCAGCATCAGTCACTGGAGGACTGCCCCTTTAAATAGAGCTCCTCCAGCTGACAGATCATACTGCGCATGCGCAGCCCGCCCGACGCGCAGATCAGCAGTGGGGAACCCGGAGGACAAGGTAAGTGGATCCAATTGGGCGACGATCGCGCTGGTGGCTGACTGATTTCACCGGGCGCGTTATCCACGCGCCCGATAGCCCCCCCTGCTGAGAACCCGCAGCCCTGGTAACATCGGGCCCCAAAGGTCCGAAGTCACCTGTTTCTCCCGAGCATGTTACACTTATCATATGTCATATCTCAAATTACTACTGTTCTGGACAAGGTGATACAAATTGTCATGATCTACATTATCTAGTTCCTTTAGAATCCTAAAAACAGCAATCATCACCTCTCAACCTTTCTCTTTTCCAGTGAGAACATACCCAATTTACATAATTGCTCCACGTAATATAATCCCTCCAATCCTCAAGCATTCTGGTTGCAGTCTTCTTTTTCCAATAGTTGCAATACCCTATCTGTAGCCCACTTGAAAGAACAAATAAGAAGAATCATTTCCCGCTTACAGAAGTTCCATATATAGATCACTTGTTGTTTACTGATGGGTTGAAACTCGATCCAAAGAATGTTCAAGCTATCCTGCAGTTGCCTGAACCAAATGTTGTTCATTCAGTCAAGCGCTTTATGGATATGATGGACTATCTTTCAAAGTTTCTACTACTTTTGTCGATAGTAACTGAACCACTGAGATATCTAGAAGATAATAGTGTGAAATGCCACAGGTTAGAGACCCATGAATAAGCAGCAACTAATGTCAAAAACCTGAGTGCCATGTTAAGTATTATGAGGTGAAGGAAGAGTGTGATGCATCAGAATCGGGACATGGTGCAGATTTGCTGTAAGAAGGACATTTTGTCAAGATCATTCACTCCATCTGAAAGGAACTATGCACAAATTGAGAAAGAAATGCTTGGCATAGTGTCGGTAATTTCAGCAGTAAGTGAAAGGTGGAAAAGTTATGACACTAGGCATAACCCCTTCACCAGAACAATTACAAAGAGTGCAGAAGTACATTCCAAAAGTGAAGAGCAAGTAAAGAAAGGATATGTGTATTACTGATTTTTTTGAGTAGTGCCTACTTGCCTACACAGATAAAGCCAAAGACAGACGAGAAGGTCAGTAAATACTCCTAAATCAAAAGCAAAGATGAGTTTATTGAAGAGATTAAAAACATCATAGCATAGCATCTTCCTATCTCAGAACAGCCCCAGCCGAAAACTAAGAAAGATCAAAAACTGAAGCAGAGTATTTTAATTGGGTGACCTGAATGTAAAAATTATGTACCTCTTGAGATCTAAGCCTATTAGTATTATTGAGACATTCAAGATAAGATGTTGTTCAAAGGAATAAGTGACAAAAATGGGAATTCATGTCTTTAATATAGTTCAAATAATTGAAATTTTAAATGGAAGCCACTGTTTTCACTAAGACCAGAGATATTTTGGCATCAGATGATTAAAAAAAATGTAAACATTTTGGTTGCTTGATTGCTTCAAAGAGATTACCTGAACTTAAAATAAAAGCATTCTTATAACTCGGACCTGTAAGCAGCATTGTGCCATTTTAAGAGTTTACCAATAGTAACTGGAAGAACTAGAGACTCTCTTTAATCAGTCCAGTTGATCTCTGTGCTGCATACTATCTTGCCTTTGAATTCTTGCTTCTCTGAATTATTTTTAATTGTAAATAAATCTAGACAGTGGTTTAGTCTGTACAAAGTGGTCAAATAGTGTGATAATTTCTGTCATCTAAATTTCCAGGAGTCATAGTGGGCATCCTAATTATTTCTTTAGTAAAATACTTATTCTGATTGGAGTTAAATGTTAGGTCTGAGCTATGCTAGTTGCAATACAATAACGTTGTCGATTTCAGTTTGTAACAGACTTGGACTGCTTAAGGAAACTATAACCTATTTACACACAAAAAAAAGTTATTGGGATAAAGCCTGAATCATAACAATTGGTAGCAGTTAAAGTGAGATAAATATCAATCGCAACCTAAACAGGCTGTTTAGAGTCTACATTAGATTAAATCATTAGAAGAAAATGACAGTCCTAAGAGTACAAGAAGAGGAGAAACAATTAGAATTCGATAGACTGGCGGTGATGTCGCCCTGTGGCAGCCTGGAATGAGAATGAGGCAAGAAAGTTCAGAGTTGCAGTGACCTTTACAGCAACAGCAAGCATGACTCACCTCTGCAGTTCCCCCACAATGTTAACGAATGCTGAACCCACCCGAGTTTCTAAATTCAGCACTCAGCATATTGTGGGTGAGGGGCAATGCTGAACAAGGAAACTCAGGTGGGTTCAGCACTCATCTACTGAGGCAGGTTTGTTTTTATTTGCTTTTGGGATGTGGGCCACACTGGCAAGGCAGCAGTTAATGTCCATCCCTATTTGCACTGAGGGCATTAAGAGTCAGCCTCAAACATGTAGTGTGGGACTGAAGTCACCTTTAGGCAAGACTGCATACGGTAGCGAGCTCCCTTCCCTGAAGGACATTAGTAAACCATGTTGGGTTTTTACAACAATCTGGTGGCTTTTATGGTCATTTTTTCCAGCATACAAATGACCAGATGTATTAAATTGAGTTCCACAACTTATGGTGACATCTGAACTTACAAGCTTTAGGTTGCAAGTCCAGTACCGTAGCCACTACATTTTCATACCCCTATTGTACCAGTTCAGCTTCTCCTGTCTCCCATCAGTTCCTTTTACTGAGACAGAAGTTGGCTTCAAATGGTTAATTTGTTTTTTTCATGTTTTTCTTTTTTGAAATGAAAGGAGATCTTGGCATAATGTACAGATCAGAATAGAATGACATGGGAACATTACAGACCTGAAATTACACTGTGAGATAACAGTGAATGAACTCCGAATGTCAGCCTTCAATGTGTTAATGCCTCCACTAAAAGAGCAGAGAGAGCAATTTCGGACAAATGCCATTAAGCTTTGTTTGTGAGTGTTACAAGCACAATTTCAAGACCTATATTCTTTGAAACTACTGGAGTTAAGTAGGTAATCGCTTATATTATTTAAATGCTTAACTGGATTGAACCAGTTCTCAAAGGCACAGTGTACTGAAGTTTTGTAAAGAGCAAATACAAAATCTACTGATTATGTTATGAATGGGAGACATCATTAAAGAAAATTTTAAAAGAACTTGGCCCTGAAATTCCACAGGGGATCTCGGAATCTTTCGCTGAAACTTTGACAGGAGATTGGCAGAGCCCTCAGAGAAATGGCATGTGGTTCAAAAGGGCCATTGACACTGTTTGGCTGGGGGTTTTGTCGGTCTCCCACCAAACTTATGTAAAGAGATCGGCAGAACCCCCCCCCGCCAAAGAAATTTAGGGCTCATTCATTTATGTAGCACCACATCATGTCTTTCAGGACATTTCAAAGCACTTCATATACAATTAATTACTTTAAAGTACAGTACTGTTGCTATTTAGGCAAAGACTCAAGCCAATATTCTGCGCTGGCAGCTGTAAGGCAAGAAAGTTCACTCATCTTCTATGTGCTTGGGGCACCTCAGACTCTCGCAGAAAAAGCTCTGAGCATCAGTCTTTTCTCAAGTCAGATTTGATCAGCTATCATGTTTATTTAACAGTCACTATATTTCAGAAATTATTCATTATACATGAAGTGCATTGAGACATTTCTAAGATGTGACAGGCAGTATATAAATGCATTTTTTTCATTCATGTTATGTCAGTTTTTTAAAGTCGATGCAGTAGCAACAGAGAAGCGAAGAGGTATTCTTTGCGCTTGTTCTCTTCTCCAAAGTCTTTCGCTCCACCAGCTCATGACACACCTGGTACAGTAGCATAGTGGTTATGTTACTGGACTAGTAATCCAGAGGCCTGGACTAATAATTAAAAGTTACGAGTTCAAATCCCGCCATGGCAACTGGGGAATTTAAATTCAATTAATTAAATAAAAATCTGGAATTAAAAAAACTAGTATCAGTAATGGTGGCCATGATTGTTGTAAAAACCCATCTGGTTCATTAATGTCCTTTAGGGAAGGAAACCTGCCGTCCTTACCTGGTCTGGCCTATATGTGACTCCAGACCCACAGCAACGTGGTTGATTCTTAATTGCCCACTGAAATGGCCGAGCAAGTCACTCAGTTGTACAATCTCGCTAAAACAAAGTCATAATAAGAATAAAACCGGATGGACCACTAGGCACCGGACACGACAAAGGCAAACCAAGCCCAGTCGACCCTGCAAAGTCCTCCTCATTAACATCTGGGGACTTGTGCCAAAATTGGGAGAGCTGTCCTACAGACTAGTCAAGCAACAGCCTGACATAGCCATACAGAATCATACCTTTCAGCTGACGTCCCAGACTCTTCCATCACCATCCCTGGATATGTCCTGTCCCACTGGCAGGACAGACCCACCAGAGGTGGCGGTACAGTGATATACAGTCAGGAGGGAGGGGCCCTGGGAGGCCTCAACATTGACTCCGGACCCCAAGAAATCTCCTGACATCAGGTCAAACGTGGGCAAGGAAACCTCCTGCTGATTACCACCTACCGCCCTCCCTCAGCTGATGAATCAGTTCTCCTCCATGTTGAGCACCACTAGGAGGAAGCACTGAGGGTAGCAAGGGCACAGAATGCACTCTGGGTGGGGGACTTCAATGTCCATCACCAAGAGTGGCTCGGTAGCCCCACTACTGACCAAGCTGGCCGAGTCCTGAAGGACACAGCTGCCAGACTGGGCCTATGGCAGGTGGTGAGCAAACCAACACGAGGGAAAAACCAACTTGACCTCGTCCTCACCAATCTACCTGTCGCAAATGCATCTGTCCATGACGGTATTGGTAGGAGTGACCACGGCACAGTCCTCGTGGAGATGAAGTCCTGTCTTTGCACTGAGGACACCATCCAACGTGTTGTGTGGCACTATCACCGTGCTAAATGGGATAGATTCAGAACAGGTCTAGCAGCTCAAAACTGGGCATCCATGAGGTGCTGTGGGCCATCAGCAGCAGAATTGTATTCCAGCACAATCTGTAACCTCATGGCCCGGCATATTCCTCACTCTACCATTACCAACAAGCCAGGGGATCAACCCTGGCTCAATGAGGCGTGTAGAAGAGCATGCCAGCAGCAGCACCAGGCGTACCTAAAAATGAGGTGCCAACCTGGTGAAGCAACAACTCAGGACTGCATGCATGCTAAACAGCAGAAGCAACATTCTATAGATAGAGTGAAACGATTCCACAACCAACGGATCAGATCAAAGCTCTGCAGTCCTGCCACATTCAGTCGTGAATGGTGGTGGACAATTAAACAACTAACGGGAGAAGGAGGCTCTGTAAACATCCCCAGCCTCAATGATGGCGGAGTCCAGCACGTGAGTGCAAAAGACAAGGCTGAAGTGTTTGCAAACATCTTCAGCCAGAAGTGCCGAGTGAATGATCCATCTTGGCCTCCTCCCGATATCCCCACCATCACAGAAGCCAGTCTTCAGCCAATTCGATTCACTCCACGTGATATCAAGAAACGGCTGAGTGCACTGGATACAACAAAGGCTATGGGCCCCAACAACATCCCGGCTGCAGTGCTGAAGACTTGTGCTCCAGAACTAGCCGTGCCTCTAGCCAAACTGTTCCAGTACAGCTACAACACTGGCATCTACCCGACAATGCGAAAAATTGCCCAGGTATCTCCTGTTCACAAAAAGGAGGACAAATCCAATCCGGTCAAATACCGCCCCATCAGTCTACTCTCAATCATCAGCAAAGTGATGGAAGGTGTCAGCGACAGTGCTATCAAGTGGCACTTACACACCAATAACCTGCTCACCGATGCTCAGTTTGGATTCCACCAGGACAACTCGGCTCCAGACCTTATTACAGCCTTGGTCCAAACATGGAAAAAAGAGCTGAATTCCAGAGGTGAGGTGAGAGTGACTGCCCTTGACATCAAGGCAGAATTTGACCGAGTGTGGAACCAAGGAGCCCTAGTAAAATTGAAGTCGATGGGAATCAGGGGGAAAACTCTCTGGAGTCATACCTAGCACAAAGGAAGATGGTAATGGTTATTGGAGGCCAATCATCTCCACCCCAGGACATTGCTGCGGGAGTTCCTCAGGGCAGTGTCCTAGGCCCAACCATCTTCAGCTGCTTCATCAATGACCTTCCCTCCATCATAAGGTCAGAAATGGGGATGTTCGCTGATGATTGCACAGTGTTCAGTCCCATTCACAACCCCTCAGATAATGAAGCAGTCTGTGCCCGCATGCAGCAAGACCTGGACAACATCCAGGCTTGGGCTGATAAGTGGCAAGTAACATTCGCGCCAGACAAGTGCCGGGCAATGACCATATCCAACAAGAGAGAGTCTAACCACCTCCCCTTGACATTCAACGGCATTATCATCGCTGAGTCCCCCACCATCAACATCCTGGGGGTCACCATTGACCAGAAACTTAACTGGACCAGCCATATAAATACTGTGGCTACAAGAGCAGGTCAAAGGCTGGGTATTCTGCAGCGAGTGACTCACCTCCTGACTCCCCAAAGCCTTTCCACCATCTACAAGGCACAAGTCAGGAGTGTAATGGAATACTCTTCACTTGCCTGGATGAGTGCAGCTTCAACAACACTCAAGAAGCTCGACATCACCCAGGACAAAGCAACCCGCTTGATTAGCACCCTATCCACCACTCTAAATATTCACTTCCTTCACCACCGGTGCACTGTGGCTGCAGTGTGTACCATCCACAAGATGCACTGCAGCAACTCGCCAAGGCTTCTTCGACAGCACCTCCCAAACCCGCGACCTCTACCACGTAGAAGGACAAGGGCAGCAGGCACATGGGAACAACACCACCTGCATGTTCCCCTCCAAGTCACACACCATCCCAACTTGGAAATATATCGCCGTTCCTTCATCGTCGCTGGGTCAAAATCCTGGAACTCCCTCCCTAACAGCACTGTGGGAGAACCGTCACCACACAGACTGCAGTGGTTCACGAAGGCGGCTCACCACCACCTTCTCAAGGGCAATTAGGGATAGGCAATAAATGCTGGCCTCGCCAGTGACGCCCACATCCCATGAACGAATAAAAAAAACACCAACCCAAACACCTATCAAAATATGTATGTCTATAACAGGAAAAGCTCCTGTTCTATTAATGTACAGATATTGCATTTTATATGTGTGTAACAAGTAGCCTGGCATTATTTGGGAATCTTTTGTATCTTTGCTGATTTTGGATGGCTACGATGTTATTGTAGCCTAAAGCCGTGACTCAGGACTGCATTACAGAGTCCCCAAAATTAGCCTCTAAGTGAGGTATAATATGCCACATTCTAATACACATAATTATCAAATCACATGTTAGCAATTTCAAACAGATTTCAGTGTTAAAGCTTTATAGCAAGCACATTACAGTACAGCTCTGGGGAAGTCTGTAAATATTTTGTTGTCCTTTATATCCTGCACAATTTGTCAACACTTTGTGGCATTGCTGCCAACTTGTCAGAGGGCTACAATGAAAGATGACTAATGGATCAGAATGACCAGTGGAATGTGCAGGAACAGCTTTGTGCATCCTCCAGAGACATTCATAATCCCATCTTCAGTCATAACTTTTCATAGTGGTCACTGGGCACCAGTCTCATATTCTAGCTCCTGACACTGGAAGGGGTATTTGTTGATTATGGGTACATATCACTTTGAAAACCTGAGACCATCCATAGATAAAGGGGTTCAAATTTGGTATTTATGAAAACAACAGTAAAAAGGAGTGTCACTGAACCAGAAAGAGGATGATGAGCAGCTACATAGGGTCAAATTTCAACATTTTGTTGTGTTTTGGCAGGAAGTCATGTCTGTTTTTTTTACTTTAGATATAAATGCACATGATGGTTTAACTATTGTCTGAAATAGTTGAAATAAACTTGTACTGAAAGTTTAGCAAATGATAATTAAGAATTGATTGACAGGAAATAATAGTATGTAAGGATATGGCACAGTTAAGAGATTGAGAAAATATCAGAAATGACAACAGTAAGGTTTTAGTGGTTTATAAAATCATTTGAAGTCCTCCTTTTTCTTTGAGCCTATCAATATGATCCTAGTCATCTGTTGCCCTATATGATGATAATTCTGACTATTTTGGGGAGGTTTTGCAAGTGATGCTGAATTTTTCACTGTGACTGGAGTGTGTAAATTTGTTGCTGAGCTTGTGCTCATTGAAGGAAGAATGTAACAAGATGTGACTTGGTGATAAGGGCTATGCCACTGCTATGGTGGTTAAGGTGGGGCAAGTGGTCAATAGTATAGCCAGGCGAGAGGTTTTATAGAGGGGGAAGGAATTGCCACCATGAGCCATGTTTCAGTCAACACCAGTCGTGTAAATCCTTAAAACTGATTACAGAGTTGAATAATTCCCTGACATCTGTTGTCTGACATCTGTACAATGTGTCTTCCACATTTATTCACAGTAAGTCAGATGATACTCTATTTAAAATGACAGGGGCGTTAAACCATGGTACACAGATGCCAGGATTATCCGTTTTCATATTGCTGGCTCAGGACGGGAGCACATATTGGGAACTTTCGCCCTCTCAGCCCGTGATTTCCCAAAATGCATTCTGAATGTGTGCCAGGAGCACTGAAGCAGAAACCTCTGGCTGCAATGTATTATTCAACTGCTATGGTAGAGTTGTGTTTAAAGTAGCCTACCCCTAAAGTAAAGCCACAAGACTGGTTGGGATGAATCCTGAGGTCCAATGAACAGTTAGTTGCTGTTGGTGAAATAAATTTGCAGATTAGGAGGTGCTTGTAAATTTCTGTTACCAGGTCACAAGTAACAGAAAGAAATAACTATCTGTTTTTTATACTTTTGATACTGTGAAGTGTGATATGCGCATGCTTGATGCAAGACTTTTATGCACATAGAGATACATAATAGTTCAATTCCATGCAGATATTTATATTCTGTGTCTAGTCAGTTTGATGGCAGTAGTATTTATCAGTGCATTCATTATCTTTTATACATGGTGATGCCACACCAAAGCATTAGTGACTATTACATAATGGGATAGATTTTGACTTTGGAATTAAGAATCGAGAAAGATGTGAAACGGGCTGCCGATTTGCTATCACCCATTTTTTACTATCGGACCAAGTCAAAATCTACCCCAGTTGGTGCAAGTTTAGTGATAAATACTCAGCATTTGGCTGGGAAATTTAACAACCTGTATTATATACACAGAATCCCAAAAACAAATAAAGATACATCAATGTTCAACGCTTTATCATTTCAATATAAACTGACTTATTCTTGAAGACAGGCCTACACATCCAAATAGAAAAACTAAGCACAACTGTGATTGACTGTTGAAAACATAAGCTCACCAAAACATCCCCTGAAACATAAGCCAAATCTATAAAACTAGGGCAACAAAAAGTTCTCCTGATATCTAACACTCTAACTGAATAAACTCACACCTTTAAAATTCCAGATCAGTTTTCAAACGGGTGTTTGGAGACCAACCCAACATAGCTGTCAGTCATCATTATACAAATGTTGAACCCCTATTCAAAAAAGGGGAGAGGGATAAACCTGGTAACTATAGGCCAGTCAGTCTAACATCAGTGGTGGGAAAACTACTAGAGAACATTGTCCAGGACGAAATTAAATCTTATTTGGACAAGTATGGGTTAATAAGGGACAGCTAGCAGGGACTTTTAAAGGCAAATCGTGTCTGATTAACCTGATTGAGTTCTTCGATGAAGTAACAGAGAAGGTTGATGAAGGTAGTGCAGTAGATGTATATATAGATTTTCAAAAGTCATTTGATAAAGTATCACATAACAGACTTATTCGGAAAATAGAAGCACATGGGATTAAAGGGACTATGGTAACTTGGGTACGTAATTGACTACGAGATAGAAGGCAGAGAGTAATGGTGAACCGGAGAGAAGTGTGCAGTCGGGTCACCCAGGGGTCGGTATTAGGACCATTGCTTTTCTTGTTATATATAAGTGACCTGGACTTGGGTATGGGGAGTACAATTTCAAAGTTTGCGGATGATACTAAACTTGGCAACTTCAGTAAATAGTGAGGAGGATAGAAGCAGACTTCAGGAGAACGTAGACAGTCTGTTGAAATGGGCAGATAGATGGCAGATGCAATTTAATGCAGATAAGTATGAAGTGATGCACTTTGAGGGGAACAACATGGAGAAGCAGTATAGTTTAAGTGGTACTATTTTAAGGGGGGAGCAAGAGCAGAGGGACCTTGGGGTGTATATTCACAAATCTTTGAAGGTGGCAGGGCAAGTTGATAAGGCAGTTAAGAAAGCCTATGGGATTTGTAAATGGGGTATTGAATACAAAAACAGGGAAGTCATACTAAACCTTTACAAATCACTGGTTAGGCATCAGATGGAGTATTGTGTCCAATTCTGGGCACCACACTTTAGGAAGGAATAGAAGAGATTTACCAGGATGATACTGGTGATGAGGGACTTCACTTATGTGGAGAGATTGGAGAGGCTGGGATTGTTCTCTTTAGAGCAGAGGTTAAGGGGAGACCTAATAGAGGTGTTTAAAATTATGAGGGGTTTTGATAGAGCAAGTAGGGAAAAACTGTTTCCTCTGGCAAGTGGGTCAGTAACCAGAGGTAATAGATTTAAAATAATTGGCAAAAGAACTAGAGGGGAAATGGGGAGAAATGATTTCACACAGAGGGTTGTTAAGATCTGGAACAGAAAGGGCGCTAGAAGCAGATTCCATAGGAACTTTCAAAAGGAATTGGACATGTACTTGAAGAGGACTAATTTGCTGGGTTATGGGGAAAAAGCTGGGGTGTGGGACTAAATTGGACAGCTTTTTCAAAGAGCCGGCACAGAAACTAGGGATCGAATGGCCTCCTTCCATGCTGCAAGATTTTATGATTCTATGATACAAAGCAACTGTTGCCTCCTCCCAGATTGAGGTGGTATCACATCTCATGGGACCATGGAGGAAACAGCAACCAAATAGATTGGATCACATGCTGGACAGTATCAAGTTTCACTCTGCACCAATGAGAAAAGAACCATAATAAAATTTAATTTCAAAATAAATATTGCAATTGAAATAAACTTGTTAAATGTACAGTCTTAGTGCATTGCGAATACACCTTCCGCCTCCAAGATTAACACACTGTTGATCCTAAACTATGCCACTTTACCCTAGATTTATGGGGTACGATTTTAACATTGAAAAATGGATGGGTTGGGGGCGGAGGGCATTCAAAATTGCAACCATTTCAGACCCACCCCCAACCCACCTCCAACCCGCCCATTTCCGGTTTTCACCAGGGCGGGACAAGGTGCGGGAGACCAATCCACTCCCAGGAGGCAGGTTGGTGACTGAAACCTTTCAAGGAGGCTGCTGTCCTCCATTTTTGCATATTTTGTAATTTGAACCCCTGGGGGCTGGGATTCCCGGGCCTTCTACTTCACGCCATGTGAAAGGCGGCGAAATGGCCGGAAAATGCAGGTAAGTGCCTTTCTGGCACAGCTTGTGGGCCCGGTGGAGCAGGAGTGCTTCCCCCAGGCCTACTTGCAACCACCCCACAACGGTCGCGGACTACCCCCCCCCATCTCCGACCCTCCCGCAACGATCACGGACCCCCCTGATCTCCAACCCCCCCCCCAACAATCACAGACCCCCCGGATCTCTGACGCCCCCAACGATCACAGACCAACCCCCCCATCTCCGACCCCCCCCCAACAATCACGGACCCCCGTGATGACCCCTGGCCTCCCCAACGATCATGGACCCCCGTGATGACCCCGACCCCCCCAAAGATCGCAGGCCCCCACAATGACTCCCAACCCCCCCAAAGATTGCAGAGCCCCACAATGACCCCTGATCCCAACACCCCCACCCCGTGACTGACCCCTGATCTCTCCCCCCATGACTGACTCCCTCGTGACCGAAATGCCCACTGGTGCTCACATGCCCACCCATGCCCGTCAGTGCCCCATTTGAAAGCGCTCCATCAATATAAGATATTCGCCTAGAAATTCGTTGATGCTGCACTTGTTTTACAAGCATGAAACAGGCGCCTAAGCATCCAATATGGTTGGCGGGACGCGCACGCATGCAAATGCACCGTTGGCCATATTGGTAAAGGTTCTAGTATTAGCGTCCAGGACCTGTGCCTGAAACAGGCGTAGACCCTCTGCATTTGCAAATAGAGGGCCCAATACCTCTTTCAGGCCCCCTTTCCAAAATTGAGCTGCCCCGAACGTAGCCGGCATGAGCTTGCTGCATTCAGGATAACCATGTCCAGGAGTGTTTGCTAGTGCTGTTGGGGAGGGTTTAAACTAAAGTGGCAGGGGGTTGGGAACCTGAGCAGGGAGAGAGAGGAAAGCGTAACAGGAAGGGACAGAAGGTATGGAGTAATAGGTAAAGTGTTAAAAAAGGAAAAAGCAGGAACTAAGCGTCACAAAACAGATTTGAAAGTTCTTTATCTGAATGCACGTAGCATTCGTAATAAAATGGACGAGTTAACGGCACAAATAACTACGTATGGGTATGATCTTGTGGCCATTACAGAAACATGGCTGCAGGGTGACAACGACTGGGAATTAAATATGCCAGGGTATTTAACAATCAGGAAGGACAGGCAGGAAGGAAGGGGAGGTGGGGTGGCTATGTTAATAAAGGAAGGAATCACTGTAATACAGAGAAATGATATTGGGACAAAGCATCAAGATAATGAAACAGTTTGGGTGGAGATAAGGAATAATAAGGGAAAAAAAACATTAGTGGGCGTAGTATATAGGCCTCCTAATAGTTGCAACTCTGCTGGAAGAAGTATTAATCAGGAGATAGTCGGGGCATGTAATAAGGGAACAGCCATAATTATGGGGGATTTTAATTATCATATTAACTGGACAAATCAAATTGGGCAGAGCAGCCTTGAGGACGAGTTCATTGAGTGCATCAGGGATGGATTTCTTGAGCAGTATGTAACTGATCCTACAAGGGGGCAGGCAACCTTGGACCTGGTCCTGTGTAATGAGTCAGGATTAATTAATAATGTCCTAGTTAAGGATCCCCTTGGAACAAGCGACCACAACATGGTTGAATTCCATATCCAATTAGAGGGTGAGAAGGTTGATTCTCAAACAAGCGTACTGAGCTTGAATAAAGGAGACTATGATGGTATGAGAGCGGAATTGATTAAAGTGGACTGGGAAAATAGATTAAAGGGTAAGACGGTACATGAGCAGTGGTGTTCATTTAGGGAGTTATTTTACAACTTTCAAAATAAATATATTCCACTGAGGAAAAAAGGGTGTAAAAGAAATGACAGCCATCCGTGGCTAAGTAAAGAAATCAAGGATAGTATCCGACTAAAAACAAGGACATATAAGGTAGCCAAACTTAGTGGGAGGATAGAAGATTGGGAATTCTTCAAAAGACAGCAAAAAGTAACTAAAGGATTGATTAAGAAAGGGAAGTTAGATTATGAAAAGAAATTAGCAAAAAATATAAAAACAGATAGCAAGAGTTTCTATAGTTATATAAAAAGAAAAAGGGTGGCTAAGGCAAACATAGGTCCCTTAGAGGATGAGACCGGGAAATTAATGGTGGGAAACATGGAGATGGCAAAAATGCTGAACAAATATTTTGTTTCAGTCTTTACAGTAGAGGACACTAAGAATATCCCAACACTGGACAAACAGGGGACTCTCGGGGGAGAGGAGCTAAATACGATTAAAATCACTCAGGAGATGGTACTCAGTAAAATAATGGGACTCAAGGCGGATAAATCCCCTGGACCTGATGGCTTCCATCCTAGGGTCTTGAGGGAAGTGGCAGTAGGGATTGTGGATGCTTTGGTGATAGTTTTCCAAAATTCCCTGGACTCAGGAGAGGTCCCGGCAGATTGGAAAACTGCTAATGTAACACCGTTATTTAAAAAGGGTAGTAGGCAGAAGGCTGGAAATTATAGGCCAGTTAGCTTAACATCTGTGGTGGGTAAAATTTTGGAGTCTATTATTAAGGAGACAGTAACGGAACATTTAGATAAGCATAATTTAATAGGACAAAGTCAGCATGGCTTTATGAAGGGGAAGTCATGTCTGACAAATTTGCTTGAGTTCTTCGAGGATATAACGTATAGGGTGGATAAAGGGGAACCAGTGGACGTAGTGTATTTAGACTTCCAGAAGGCATTCGACAAGGTGCCACATAAAAGATTATTACTTAAGATAAAAAATCACGGGATTGGGGGTAATATTGTGGCATGGGTGGAGGATTGGTTATCAAACAGGAAGCAGAGAGTTGGGATAAATGGTTCATTTTCGGACTGGCAACCAGTAACCAGTGGTGTTCCACAGGGGTTGGTGCTGGGTCCCCAACTCTTTACAATCTATATTAACGATTTGGAGGAGGGGACCGAGTGCAACATATCAAAATTTGCAGATGATACAAAGATGGGAGGGAAAGTAGAGAGTGAGGAGGACATAAAAAACCTGCAAGGGGATATAGACAGGCTGGGTGAGTGGGCGGAGATTTGGCAGATGCAATATAATATTGGAAAATGTGAGGTTATGCACTTTGGCAGGAAAAATCAGAGAGCAAGTTATTTTCTTAATGGCGAGAGACTGGAAAGTACTGCAGTACAAAGGGATCTGGGGGTCCTAGTGCAAGAAAATCAAAAAGTTGGTATGCAGGTGCAGCAGGTGATCAAGAAAGCCAACGGAATGTTGGCTTTTATTGCTAGGGGGATAGAATATAAAAACAAGGAGGTATTGCTGCAGTTATATAAGGTATTGGTGAGACCGCACCTGGAATACTGCATACAGTTTTGGTCTCCATACTTAAGAAAAGACATACTTGCTCTCGAGGCAGTACAAAGAAGGTTCACTCGGTTAATCCCGGGGATGAGGGGGCGGACATATGAGGAGAGGTTGAGTAGATTGGGACTCTACTCATTGGAGTTCAGAAGAATGAGAGGCGATCTTATTGAAACATATAAGATTGTGAAGGGTCTTGATCGGGTGGATGCAGTAAGGATGTTCCCAAAGATGGGTGAAACTAGAACTAGGGGGCATAATCTTAGAATAAGGGGCTGCTCTTTCAAAACTGAGATGAGGAGAAACTTCTTCACTCAGAGGGTGGTAGGTCTGTGGAATTTGCTGCCCCAGGAAGCTGTGGAAGCTACATCATTAAATAAATTTAAAACAGAAATAGACAGTTTCCTAGAAGTAAAGGGAATTAGGGGTTATGGGGAGCAGGCAGGAAATTGGACATGAAGCTGAGTTCGGATCGGTCAATGCCCTGTGGGTGGCGGAGAGGGCCCAGGGGCTATGTGGCCGGGTCCTGCTCCGACTTCTTGTGTTCTTTAGATTTGTGGTTGGGATCAGATCAGCCATGATCTTATTGAATGGCGGAGCAGGCTCGAGGGGCCGATTGGCCTACTCCTGCTCCAATTTCTTATGTTCTTATGTTCTACATGCGGCCTAACCAACGGCCCTTAAAGTCCTAAAAATGTACATTTTTAATTAAGTACTTACCTGAATGTGGAGCGGGTAGGATCAGCAGTGTTCCTCCAAGGTCCAGGGCAGTGTCAACAACTATTGCCAGCTCCCATTCAGCCCCCTCCCGATGGTGCCTCTTCTTCACCCAGTTGCCCCCCCCCCACCGATCGCCCCCTTTCTCCCGTTCCCTCCTGATCGTCCCCTCTCTACTGATAGCTCCTCTCTCCCAATCGCCCCTCCCTCTCCCGATTGCCCGCCCCCACTCTCCCGATCGCCCCACTCCTCCCAATCATCCCTCCCTCTCCCAATAACACCAACCCTCTTCCAGGACCTGCCTGTGAGCTGCTGCCGACAACGCAGTGGCCCTAAATTGAAATCGTCTTTGACTGTTGTACGTCCATAGGCAGCTTGCCAGGCAGTTTCATGTAAGCAGTCCTGAAAACCATTGCTAGCCACCGCTCAGCCCCTTGCTGATCGCCCTCCTCCCTCTCGATCTCCTCCCTCCTTCCCACCCAGAACTTACTTGAGGGCTGCTGCCAGGGAGACCTCGTGGGACTGGCGAGTTTCCTTAGGACACCCGATTGCCATCTGCAGCTCACCAGCAATGTGCTGATGAAGCCTGAGGCCCAACTTCGGGTGAGTCTCGGGCCTCCGGCTTCTGGCGGGCTCCCAGCGCACTACCTATTTCTGGCCCGAAAATGGGCCTAAATGAATTCCTGCAATGAGAATAGCTCTCTGCACACACACAAACGTCTTTGAATTTGTGTGGAGCATCTCAGGCAGTGAAGTTTGAGCCTGAGAGTATAGCAACAGCTTTTTAAAACAAAATGTTGTGCTCTACTCTACCCTACGTGCCTTAGCCACAACCTCAGAAAAGCAACCCCTAATGCACCACTATAGCACTTTTCCATTTCTGACCCCAGCCTTCCTAGCCTGAGCATCATTCCCAATTAGGGAACTGGTTTTTGGCTATAGGCCAACGCCCATTTGTCTTAGCTCATACAGGAAGGGTGGAATACTGGGTATCCATGCAATTGTGCCCTAGCACGAGTCCTAATCAAAAGAAGAGGACATTTTTCTTTAAAAGGAATTCACTGTCTTTCATTATATAGAATCACTCTGACAGCAGGTAGATGTAAAGGAGAACCTGCACTTCTGTATTAAATTTCACGGTGGAATGCTGCCTGCTTACATACTGTTCACATTACTTCTGTAAAGATTGCATCAGCTTTTGTACAAATCACACAAAGAAAGAATTTATCATTTTCTTCACTGTGCAGCTGTGAAATACTAGCTGCCTTTTGTGTTTCTATGTTCTCACTGACTACTTCTGCCTACTTTAATATTACAAATAGGATAGCATAAACTGATGAGTGTTCTACATAAAGAATAAACCATGATTGGGAGTATGTTACAAGGCAGTCAAAGATAATGCAACTGTTATTCTTTGATCTACCTCTGCGACTGACAAAAATGAATTTTCCTACTTTAAAAAGTTCTCTTTTTTTAAGATTAATTTTCTCAAAATACAATTGATACAAATCAAGATTCTGATAAATTAAAATCAGATTACAATTGCAATGACATAATATCAGACAAAAACAGAAGACAGAAAGCAGATGAAACATTGGGCTAGATGGAAATGAAAATGCTACTGAAAATCAGGCAGTTTCTATAACGGGCAGCCCATCCACAATACCAATTTTATACCCGAGTGACATGTTGAAAATCCAGCCCATTAAGACTGCCTAGGAAAGGACATTAGAGAAGATTGAAAGGTAGTCAAGATTTTTAAGGGTATTGTTAAGTTGAACCCTGGTAAACTGTTTACTATGGCCTTAAGACTGACAGCAAGGGGACATGGGTTGGAGCTTAGAAGGGGTAAGGTAAATGCACAGGTCAGGTATAACTACTTCACACAGAAGGAAGGTGAATGGACAGAGCAGGTACAACTATCTCACACAGAGGGAAGGGAATGGATAGATCAGGCATAACTGTCTCACACAAAATCATAGAATTATAGATACATAGAATCTTATAGCACAGAAGAAGGCCATTCAGTCCGTCGTCCCTATGCCGGCTGTTTGAAAGAGCTGTCCAATTTAGTCCCACACCCCAGTTTTTTCCCCATAACCCAGCAAATTAATCCTCTTCAAGTACATGTCCAATTGCCTTTTGAAAGTTCCTATGGAATCTGCTTGCACCACCCTTTCAGGTAGTCCGTTCCAGATCTTAACAACCCTCTGTGCGAAAAAAATTCTCCTCATTTTCCCTCTAGTTCTTTTGCCAATTATTTTAAATCTGTGACCTCTGGTTACCGACCCACTTGTCAGAGGAAACAATGTCTCCCTACTTGCTCTATCCAAACCCCTCATAATTTTGAACACCTCTATTAGGTCTCCCCTTAACCTTCTCTGCTCTAAAGAGAACTATCCCAGCCTCTCTAATCTCTCCACATAACTGAAGTCCCTTATCCCCAGTATCATCCTAGTAAATCTCCTCCATACCATCTCCAAAGCCTTGACAACCTTCCTAAAGTGTGGTGCCCAGAATTTTACACAATACTCCAGCGAGGCCTAACCAGTGATTTGTAAAGGTTTAGCATGACTTCCTTGTTTTTATATTCAATGCCCCTATTTACAAAGCCAAGTATCCCACACGGTTTCTTAATCGCCTTATCAACTTGCCTTGCCACCTTCAAACATTTGTGAATATGTACCCCAGGTCCCACTGCTCTTGCACCCCCTTCAAAATAATACCATTTAGATTATACTGCCTCTCCATGTTGTTCCTCCCAAAGTGCATTACTTCACACTTATCCGCATTAAATTGCATCTGCCATCTATCTGCCCATGTCACCAGCCCATCTAAGTCCTCTTGGAGTCTGCTACTATCCTCCTCACCATTTACTGCATTGCCAAGTTTTGTATCATCTGCAAACTTTGAAATTGTACTCCCTATTCCCAAGTGCAGGTCATTTATATATAACAAGAAAAGCAGTGGTCCTAATACCAGTCCCTGGGGGACCCCACTGCATACTTCTCTCCAATTGGAAAAACATCCGTTCATCACTACTCTCTGTCTCCTATCCCTTAGCCAATTACGTACCTAAGTTACCACCATCCCTTTAATCCCATGTGCTTCTATTTTCTGAATAAGTCTGTTATGTGGGAAGGTGACTGGACAGAGAGGGCACAAGTATCTCATAGACGAGGGAAATTGAATGTTTGGCATGGATTGTTCAGGGAGATGATCGAAGCTGATAACATTAGGAATTTTAAAAGGAAGTTGCACAAGCATTTAGTGAGAAAATCAATTGCAGTAGTGAACTGTGTATTCTGTTTTTGAACTCTGGGGTGAATCAGATGGACCAAAATGGTCATTTCCATTCCAGTACATTCCTACATTTCTTCCTGCCTCTGTTCAGTTGACTTTTCCTGGGTGTCCCAATCTGCCACTAGTATCCTGACCTCCCATGATGGCCTTGTAAACATGCTGAGCCTGTCCGTGCTTGAGCTGTTACATAAAGTTGTGCCATGATGCGAGCATGCGTGATGCGTGGAGCAGTTTTGTATTTGTTTGGAGACCTGCAATTTGTTTTTTTTAAAAATCAAAACAAATTGCTTTTAAAATTTCAAAAATCTTATATACCGTACCAAGTCTTCACACATGCAGAAAATGTGGAAACCGTTTTCTAAACCAACCTCCCACAGACCTAAAGGAGTGCAGAGCCACAACACAGTATTTCAACGCAAAGCACTGATACAATGAGGTAGGTTTCTCATTACTCTGCAAAACCCGGGACAGTAAGATAAAAATGCCTCGGATCCATTTGTCTCTAGAACCTGGTTCAACTTCAGTGCCGGCAGGTAGGTTCAAATCCTCCCTCTGAAATGATCCAAATGGATGAGTGCCTTATTCATATATTATTCACCTCAATTATTACTTCCTCTCATATGCCGATGTACTAGCTTTCTAGCACATCCCCTAATTGGTGGGGGATACTGTGACATGCTATAAACACAATTTGTTTGAACTGAGTACAATAAGAGAAACGAGCCTTTTGTGTTTATTAGTTTCTCACTTTGGTTCTGCAATTACCAATGAGGTTACAACAATAAACAGTCTGAAATAAAAGACACTGGGAGCAATCCACCTTCTGGCTTCTGTAGCTGCACTCTTTAAAAAAAAGCTAAATGACCTAATGGAGGAAGTGTGCAACTCATGCTGACCCTTGAGGCAATCCATACTATGTTTCCAAGCTAATTTCAAGAGACAGTATCTCCTTTGTTGACCCATGTTTGACAGAATTTAAAACTTCTGCCAATTCACCTTGCATACAATTTTCAAACATAACCAAATAGCTCAGGTCTATTCAATATATTCACTTAAAGGTAGTAACAGGGACGCATAATTTAGCTACTGTCCTACTCCTTTCCCTGGTTTCAATCCTTTATTTGCTTCATATTTGTCCTCACTCATCTTGAATAATTCATTTATATTTTCCAGTTCTTGCTAGAGTTAATCATTGAACTTCAAGTTAATCAGTAATGTATTGCGTTGCAGAGTGAAGTCAGTATTTGTTCCTCTCTGTGAATTCTTCATTGAGTCAGCCATTGGGTGAGACAATGTGTGCCAAATGAATGCCATATGCATCATCTCCTAGTTCACAGATGTAGACATAGCTCTGAGATAAGGTGATGTGCCAGTGCATCTCAGTAAGTTTGGTGTGTGACATAGAGAAAACATAAAAATAGACATGTCACTTCTTGGCTGTGAAGGCTGGTGGATGATGTGTCTTTCGTTGCTGGTCTGTACCCAGCAACTATCTTGCTGCTAAAGTGTCAACTTATTGCCAAATTGATGCTGATTTTGGTGTAAATGCAGCACCAATTTGGCAGTATAACACCAAGTAGTAATTCCTCTGGAATCAGTACCCCTGCTCTGCTTACTGCATAACCCTCCAATATAAAAGGATCAAACTGCATTCACATTGTGCCATTTCCATTATTATTTCTACAGCCAACAAAACATGAATGATCTCCAGTCAATCTAGTTACTTACACAAACCTGAAGCCTCTTGAGTTGTAGGCTCATGCCCGTAATTAAGTTGAACATGTGGGCAGTTGGGTGAAGTGCACTGTGCAAGTCGAGTGTTCTGGTTATGGGAGCTCTAAGGAGCAAGAGTTCTACATGCCAAAAAAAACAGCCATGGACAACAAAAGAGGTAAAGGACAACATAAAACAAAAAGAAAAGACAGATAAAATTGCAAAAAAGCATACAAAGAGGCAAAATTAGCACAGATCCTGGAAACTGGGAGAGATACAAAGAGCAAAGGGTGGCAAAACACATAGTAAGAGCTACGAAAAGGGAATATGAAAAGAAACTTGCAAGGGCTATCAAAATCAACACAAAAAATGTTTACAATCATATTAGGAAAATGAGGATGGTCAAGAGCAATGTGGTCCCTTTAAAAGCTGATAATGGTGATATTGTAAATGAAAATAAGGAAATAGCGGACATATTAAACATTTATTTTGCGTCAGTATTTACAGTAGAG
This sequence comes from Heptranchias perlo, assembly GCF_035084215.1. Classification (NCBI taxonomy): domain Eukaryota; kingdom Metazoa; phylum Chordata; class Chondrichthyes; order Hexanchiformes; family Hexanchidae; genus Heptranchias; species Heptranchias perlo. Next base: position 7,659,210 of record NC_090349.1, read on the forward strand.
AAAGAGGAATAGCATGCCAGACACCCCAAGGAAACTAATTTTGAATCGGGGCAGGGACTCACCATAATTAATGTAAGCAAATTAACAGTAATGAAGAAAATAATGACACTAAAGAGTGACAAATCCCCAGGACCAGATGGTTTCCAATCCCAGAGTTTTAAAGAAAATAGATGAGAACATTGCAGATGCCATAACTATAATCTTCCAAAGTTCTCTTGATTCAGGAACCATTCCTTTAGATTGGAAAGTTGTACATGTCACTTTGCTATTTAAGAATGGTGGGAGAGAGAAACTGAGGAATTATAAATCAGTTAGCCTAACATAAGGAAGGGTATTGAAGAGTGAAGAGGATAGTTATAGACTTCAAGAGAATATAGACATGCTGGTGGCATGGGCGGACAGATGGCAGATGGACATGAATTTAGATTTGAGGTTAGGATCAGCTCAGCCACGATCTTATTGAGTGGCGGAGCAGGCTTGAGGGGCTGATTGGCCTACTCCTGCTCCTATTTCTTATGTTTTCTTATGTTCTTAAGTTTAACGTGGAACAATGCGAGGTGATGCATTTCGGTAGGAAAAATGAGGAGAGGCAATATAAACTAAAGGGCACAATTCTAAAAGGGGTAGAAGAACAGAGGGATCTGGAGGTATATGTGCACAAATCGTTGAAGGTAACAGGGCAGGTTGAGAAAGCGGTTAAAAAAGCATACAGGGTCCTGGGCTTTATAAATAGAGGCATAGAGTACAAAAGCAAGGAAGTCATGGTGAACCTTTATAAAACACTGGTTCGACTACAAGTGGAGTATTGTGTCCAGTTCTGGGCACCACACTTTAGGAAAGATATGAAGGCCTTAGAGAGGGTGCAAAGGAGATTTACAAGAATGATTCCAGGGATGAGGGACTTAAATTACGTGGATAGACTGGAGAGGCTGGGATTGTTCTTCTTGGAACAGAGAAGGTTGAGAGGAGATTTGATGGAGGTGTTCAAAATCATGAAGGGTCTAGACAGAGTAGGTAGAGAGAAACTGTTCCCATTGGTGGAAGGGTCAAGAACCAGAGGGCATAGATTTAAGGTAATTGGCAAAAGAACCAAAAATGACAAAAGGAAAACCTTTTTACGTAGCAAGTGGTTGAGATCTGGAATGCACTGCCTGAGGGGGTGGTGGAGGCAGATTCAATCATGGCCTTCAAAAGGGAACTGGATAAGTGCTTGAAATGAAAAAATGTCAAGGGCTACGGGGATAGGGCGGTGGAGTGGGACTAGCTGGATTGCTCATGCATAGAGCTGGTGGGGACTCGTTGGACTGAATGGCCTCCTTCCGTGCTGTAACTTTTTTATGATTCTAGGATTCTATCATTAAGGATAGAATGCCTGAACACCTTGAAAATTTTCAGCTGATCAGAGAGAGCCAACATAAATTTGTAGAGGGTAGGTCATGCCTGATGAACCTGATTGAATTTTTTGAAGAGATGACTAAAGTAGTGGACAGGGGAATGTCTATGGATGTTGTTTATATGGACTTCCAGAAGATATTCGATAAAGTCCCTCATAACTGACTGTTAGCTAAAGTTGAAACTTATGCAATTGAGGGCAAATTATTGTCCTGGTTAGGAAATTGGCTGAGCTGCAGGAGACAGAGAATAGGGATAATGGGCAGGTACTCAAATTGGTAGGATGTGCCTAGTGGTGTCCCACAGGGATCTGTGTTGGGACCTCAACTATTCACTGTATTTATTAACGAAATAGATGATGGGATAGAAAGCCACATATCCAAGTTTGCTGATGGCACAAAGATAGGCAGCATTGTAAGCAGTGTAGATGGAGGCATAAAATTACAGATATTACAGATATTAATAGATTGAGTGAATGGGCAAAATTGTGGCAAATGGATTTCAATATAGGCAAGTATGAGATCATCCACTTTGGACCTAAAAAGGATAGATCAGAGTACTTTTTAAATGGTGTAAAGCTTGAAACAGTGGAGGTCCATAGAGACTTAGGGGTCAATGTACACAGATCATTAAAATGTCATGGACAGGTACAGAAAATAATCAAAAAGGCTAATGGAATGCTGGCCTTTATATTTAGAGGACTAGAATACAAGGGGGTAGAAGTTATGCTACAGCTATACAAAGCCCTCGTTAGACCACACCTGGAGTACTGTGTTCAGTTCTAGGCACCACACCTTAGGAAGGATATATTGGCCTTGGAGGGAGTGCAGCATAGATTTACTACAATGATACCTGGACTCCAAGGGTTAAAGTATGAGGAGCGATTACACAAACTAGGGTTGTATTCCCTGGAATTTAGAGGATTAAGGGGTGATTTGATCGAAGTTTTCAAGATAATAAGGGGAACTGATAGAGTAGATAGAAAGAAACTATTTCCGCTGTCTAGGACTAGAAGATATAGCCTAAAAATTAGACCCAGGACTTTAGGAGTGAAGTTAGGAAACACTTCTACACACAAAGGGTGGTAGAAGTTTGGAACTCTCTTCTGCAAATGGCATTTGATGGTAGCTCAGTTGTTAATTTTAAATCTAAGATTGATAGATTTTTGTTAACCAACGGTATTAAGGGATTATGGGGCTAAGGTGGGCATATGGAGTTAGGTCACAGATCAGCCATGATCTCACTGAATAGCGGAACAGGCTCAAGGGGCTAAATGGCACTTGGGCGAACTGTATGGTTTAATAATACGAATCCACCCAGCCCCAATGGATTCAGTGCTCAGGGCCCCAAGAATTCTTAATCTGGCTGTGTTGTATCATAGAATCTTACAGCACATTAGGTAGCCTTTTGGCCCATTGTGCCTATGCCATCTCTATGAAAGAGCTATCCAATCAGTCCCACTCCCCTGTCTTAGCTGAAATCAAAATAAACTCAATGCAAACCAAATAATAGAGCCTAGCATCTTCGTGGCCCAGACGTTGCATTTACCAACACAGTCATCACTGCAATCTTTCAACAGACATTGCAGGACATCACTCAGTGACAATGTGGCTTTTACTCAAAAGATATGAAGCTGGTTATCTCTCGTCTGAGTAACAACTTAAAGCAATCATCCAATGCTGCAAACTCCAAATGGGAGAAATTTGAGGTCTTAAAATACTCCTGCGAAGGAATTTGAAGGAGTTAAGAAAACCCCGGAGTTTCTTTAAATAAGCCCCTCCTGTCCTGACGTCAGTGTTAGAAGCTAGAGACGCTGGTTGCCATAGAAGCTGCCAGCAGGCGGGTGTCCTCAGAGCTGGTGAGTGATTGCACCCAGTTACTTTTTTTTTTAATGCCATTAGTAAAAAGTTAACAGGTGCCATTGCCTTAGACCCCCTTTCAAAGGTAGGAGTTGGTGTATACTCCTGCCCCGAGTAATCTGCGGCCTTTTCCGGACGCGAAGTCGATACTTTGTCTATATTTTTCCTGCCGCTTGCTCTGATCTTTCTTTGATTTAATGCAGGAAATAATCAAAAGAATTCCACGCAGAAGGTAAAGGATGAATAACGGTATCTTATACGCCCCACCTGTCAGCAGGGACCGAGTGATCTCCAGATTCCCCAAGGTCATGGTTTGTCTTTATTTTTTTATGTGTTTCTACCACAAATGCTCCAGTTTGTGTGGTGCGGGAGATGACGTGCTGTTGGTCGAGGAGCCGGGCTGTTTTGGGTTGAAATGTAAATGTTACACAATGACAGCTGGGGTTTTGTTTTAAACGCTAGTAACACCAGCCATGGCAACAACAGGAGAAACGAGAAACTCAGGTAGTGCCAGCTACAGGGCGCTTCAGTCATCAAGGAGGGATGAAAGTTGACACGGGAATGGGGCAGCCATTGCTTTTTTTTTCTTTGAAAACTGGCTGATTTTATTTGAAAGCTCAGCAAGGCTGAAGTGAGTAGTCAGGAGTTGCTGATTCCTTTTACTAACCACCCCCCCCCCCCCGACATTCCTATCATTCCAAAAGTTATCATTAGCAAACCACAAAACTATTAGCCTACAGAGATAAATGATGTAACTTGGTTCTGACCACTTCAAATGTTACACTTCGATACACATGTAATTTTAGACCAAACAATCTGGTGTTCGACTGGTGTCATAAGTTTTTTTTTAAAATAAAAATTGAGCACCAAACGTCTGGTTTTTAAAATAGAATTAAGTTTTTTTTCAAATCTGTTGATAGTTGAGATGTGGTACAGACTCCCAGAGAAAGTAGTTGATTGATGGTCAATTAACACCTTTTAAAAGGAGCTGACTGGATATGAGCTAATAAGGGGGATTGAGGGTTAGAGAGGTATTAATAGCATTGCTTGATTTTTTAGAGTTAGAGGAAGGAACTTAGTGTTGCTTAAAGTACAGCATGGAGGGGAGTGCACAATATAATTATCACACTTGGACTTTGGATGGAGCAGGCTTGATGGATCCAATGGTCTCTTCTCACTATGGTCTTTCTTACAATTGGAGACATTAATGAATTGCCAGCTTCAGCAAATGAAATGTCAGAAGTCAAGACATGAACCCAGTCCAGCCACGACTTTGCTTCTTTCCCATCTGGTTTAAGATTAATTAAAAACATTGGTCCAGAATTTTCTGTAGCAGGGCATCTATTGGCATCTGCCATTAGTTAGACTTGCCCCCTGCACCCTTCAGCTCAAAACATTTTTGCCCACAAAGTTGCTGAAAGTGCGAGCTGATAACAGTGCAGCGAGAGAAACTGGGCATCTGGGACCAGGGTATCTCCTTAACCAATGCGATTTAAGGATTGGGAAATAAACACAGGAAGGACAGAGGAGGGTGAATTAAAGGGGGTGAATTCAATGTCAAATCAGGTACTGAAAGAGAAGGGAAGAAAGATTGGATAAAGAGACAGGAAGGAAAAGTTAGAAAAAAATTAAAAATTTGGACATTTTTAAAATCTCTGAAAAATCCAAAACCTGAAGGACTGAGACTCCACATTTGTCATTGTTAATTGTTGGTGCCAGAGAAGCTGATTGGCAGTAATTATCACATCATTAAAAGGGTACTTACACAAGACTTATTTTGTGTGGCGAGTTTAATAGGCAAATACAGCAAGTTCCTAAAAAGAACAGGGAGGCTAAGGGCAAGATGCCATTTTGTGAAGCTAACAGCCGAGCGTCGCAACTCAAACAGCAACTTTTGGATATTCACATTTAACCGCACATCTGCTTCTCACCTGAAGTTGCATCCATCTTTTCCTTACGTTCTTAGAACTCTATATTTAGAACACATGGAATTAATTAAGTGTGTGTTGAGGGGGGAGAGGGGAGACATTTATTCTGGATTCTTGTGCTATTTGCAGTGGCAGATGGGAACTAAATGACCAAGGATAGTGTTAAGACTGTGCAACGCATGCATTTGCTTGGTGAGCACCATTGGTCAGCTCCTCGGAATGCAGCCCCAGCTTCAGAGCCCCGTTGCCGTGACCTCCACGACATTCGAAATGTTGGAGCGTGCCAGAATCGCAGATTTAGCGGGTTCCACAATCAGTTGATGTTGGGTTTACGGAGGAGTGGGCACCGCACAGCGTCCTACACTCGCTGCTTCCCGGCTGTCAGCGGCTCCACTAAAGGCATTTCCAGTTTTGTAATAGTTGAAATCAATAGATACATTGAGCCAGAAATTGCTGGGAAGTCACGCCAATAGAATGTCGCATTAATGTCGCATGCCATTATTAATTAGTAAAATATCCAGTAATTTGCGGAGTAATAGAGATATGCCATGAGTTCCGATCCTCCGCAAATTACTGGACAATTTTTGCCACTTGGTCTTGCCATGAGGCTCCCCTTTGAGCTGAATGGCGATCGTTAAATTGCTGGATTTACAACATTATTACAAATCATTCCCACTGTAGCTATTTAGAGCTGGTAATTAATGTCGTAGAGGATCCTGTTAATGATGTGATTTATGGTCCTGACCTGAAACACAACCTTGGGATGCCCATAAATGTTCCCAATGATGCTGTGAAGTCTCTCTTCGGCAGGTAGTGAATTGTTCCTAGAGGTTTTTAAAAATTCTTTTTATCTGCCATGGCAGTATTTTTGTGCCAGTCCTGCCATCCACATTCCTGTTAGTGTGGGAAGACAATTTTCAGGATACAAAGCTGTTTCGGCACTATGAATTGGATCACTCATTCAAATGCAAACTAGATAAATTTCTTTCAGAAAATAACATTTTGGGATACAATAAATGAATAATTTGAGATATGATGTGGTAAGTGTAGCATGCTTGGGAGGAACAGCTGACTTTGGACCTATGGTTCCCAAAGCTCTCCACCACTGGGGTTTTCTTGGTGAGATTTCTGGGTCTGTTGTGGACTCATTGATAGGAGATTGATTGCTATGATTAGTCAATAACTCCATTATCATTGTGTCCTGCGACTACCAGAATGGTAGAAAGCGAATTAGATGGACCTTGGATTTTTTGGTCTAGCAATTCCTATTTTCCTATGAAAGCAGCGCAAAGGTGCACCCACTGGGTGTTCCACTATTCCAGATCATGATGGACAGGGCTGCTGGTTCTATACTTCATGGGTCAAGAATGTTTGTACATTTCGCTCACCTACCCTGCCATTCACTCATTAACTTCTCAAGGACCAATACAGCAATTCCCAAATACAACTGGATTACAATGTTCTCTTCTGCTTGTTATTTTTAATTTTGTTTCTAACTTTTCCTTTCTGTCTTTTTTTCTTTCTCTTAATCCACTCTGTTAGAATCATAGAATGGTTACAGCACAGAAAGAGGCCATTCGGCCCATCATGCCCATGTCGGCTCTCTGCAAGAGCAATCCAGTTAGTCCCCCCCGCCCTTTCGCCGTAGCCCTGCAAATTTTTTCTCTTCAAGTGCTTATCCAATTCCCTTTGAACTTATCCAATTCCCTCTCTTTATTCCTTTTTGTGTCTCTGTATTTTGTTTGACTCTAATTCACCCTGTTTCCTTCTCCATCTCTCGCTGTATTTCTTTCTCTATCCTTTTCTTTCATTGGTTAAGGTGATAATCCACTGGGCACAATATCATGAGGCCCCAGATGCGACATTGACATCGATGCACCTTTATTGGATTGATGTTCCAGCAATTTTCAGCGCAAGTATAGCGCGATGTCAATGGTGAGCATAAGTCCAATTAACAGCGTTCACCGCCAAACCCGCTGTTGCAGCAATTTCTGACCCATTATATATAAAAAGTTACAGTCATTGCAGCAATAGAGGGTAATAAGTTTCATTCATTCATTTATTTTTGTTCTTAGCAATTGTGACATATCTTCTAAACCTTAAATTTGGAGTGTAAGACTCTCGGGTTAAATTTTTACTCTTTTTTTTTATCTTTCCAGCTGCTATGCATTTTCTGTTTTTTTTTAGATTTCCAGTATTTTATCTCTAAACATATATTTATGTATTACACCAGTTGTTTTCTGTTATTTATGTAAGTTCTGCATCTTTGCTGAAACTATAAGAGACAGTGCACTTTCTGACATATATTTGTTGCACTATAAACCTTGTGAAGTTATTTGAAATCTCCTCCACCAGTAAACATTATTTCTTACCAAAAAAAAATTTAATGCGAGCCTGTTTGGGAATCGTCAAATGCGTATATTTTAAACCGTGGACTGAGCTACCTGCCATCTTAGATGCATCAAGTGAAAGGAGATTGCTGACCATTATCTGTCCAAGGATATTCAGAACGAATTGATTGAGATGATTGAAAATCTCGTCCTTCAAGCTCTAGTTGGTATTGTGGATCGTGAGTCTGCATGGTTCGTTGTGAGATTGACTCTGCAGCCAGAATTCAACTGGCAAAAAATTTATAGATCACCACATAGCCAGTAATGTAATTTGAGACTGAAAGTAACTCACTCATGAGTTATCCAGTCAGCTTTACTTATAGAGGGCTTTAAATCACATGCTTTAGCTGTCCATGACATGTCATGGGTTGAGATATTTGGTTTCTCACTGATACAAATGATACGAAGTTGATTATTTGTAGCATTTCTGTGACCCAGAGGTAGTGTAGCACTTAACTGTCACTAACTTATCTAATTTGGTAACTATTTTGTTGCAGTACCTCATGCAAACACGGTATGAGTAGAATTCCTGTTTTGAAACAGTGGGACATGAGAACTAATTCCTACATATAGAATCATACAGCACAGAAGGAGGCCAATTGTGCCTGTGCCTTCCAAGAGCTATCCAATTAGTCCCACTCCCCTGCTCTTTTCTCACAGCCCTGCTAATTTTTCCTCCAAGTATTTATCCAATTCCATTTTGAAAGTTACTATTGAATCTGCTTCCACCACCCTTTCAAGCAGTGCATTCCAGATCATAACATCTTGGTGCATTAAAAAAAAATTCTCTTCATCTCCCCTCTGGTTCTTTTGTCAATTATCAGCTGAGAGGGTTGTCCGTTGAGAGATTAAGTAGAATGGGCCTATACTCTCTGGAGTTTAGAAGAATGAGAGGTGATCTCATTGAAACATATAAGATTCTGAGGGGGCTTGACAGGGTAGATGCTGAGAGGTTGTTTCCCCTAGCTAGTGAGTCTAGAACTCAGGATAGAACTGGCATAGTCTCAGGATAAGGGGTCGCACATTTAAGACTGAGATGAGGAGGAATTTCTTCACTCAGAGAGTTATGACTCTTTGGAATTCTCTACCCCAGAGGGCTGTGGCTGCTGAGTCATTGAGTCTATTCAAGGCTGAGATAGATGGATTTTTGGACTCTAGGGGAATCAAGGGATATGGGTATCGGGCGGGAAATTGAGGCCAAAGGTCAGCCATGATCTTATTGAATGGTGGAGCAGGCTCAAGGGCCTTCTGGCCTACTCCTGCTCCTATTTCTTATTTTCTTCAAACCACGCGTGCAAATCACAATTTGAGGCTGGAAACTCTGACTGTGTCCATTATACCTCCCATGCGAATGTTATAGTGATTGACCGAGTGCTTATTCTAAAAATTGAAATTTTGATAACCTCAGCATGATGAGGTGAAAGTTAGAGACTTTGGTATGGCACAAGGCAAAAGACGTAGGTATTGCACCAGACCAAAGTCAATTCAGAAAAGGAATCTGGAGAAAGATATTCAGAGAATGACTGCAACAATAAGGAAATGAAGGGGTAGAAATCCGGCTTGAACGGTAGCGCAAAACAGGCGATGTTGCATGAACAGTCAATTGACTTCCATTGAAATGAATGGAACTGAATATCAAATGGGGCATATGACGGGTGGGGGATATAACAGGTGGCCAATGTTCATTGGCTTTTGATATCTGAATGAAGCAGAAACCATTCATAGGGCTCGATATTAGGAGGGAGGCGGGTTGCCAGCGGGGGCCGACTGGGCGCATGGGTAACCGCCCAGTAAAATCGGTGGGTTCCCCACGCGATCGCAGCCTAATTGAAGCCACTTACCTTGGCTTCCGGGTTTCACGCTGGAAAGCTGCGCAGCGGGCGGACTGCGATCCCGCATCATAGGCTGACAGCTGGAGGAGCCCTATTTAAAGGGGCAGTCCTCCACTGACTGATGCTGCAGAAAATAGGCAAAATTACAGCATGGAGCATCCCAGCTGCTCCCAGGTTTAATGATGCCTCACTCCAGGTCTTACTGGATGGGTTGAGGAGGAGGAGGGAGATCTTCCACCAGGAGGAAGTGGCCTGCCTCTGCCACCACAAAGGCCTGGGTCGAGGTGGCAGAGGAGGTCACCAGCACCACCAACACACCACGCACCTGCATACAGTGCAGGAGGCGCTTCAATGACCTTAGTAGGTCAGCCGAAGTGAGTACACTTACTCGTTCCCCTACACTCCGTCTGCCACATCACCGCCCCCACCCCACATCTCCTTCTGCACTGCCAGCACTACTCTATCACATCACTCCTCGCACCCACTCGAAGCTCATCCTCATCTTACCTGCACTTACTCACCTCGCCAGTACTCATCCCACCACTACCACTCAACCCAATCCTCATACAATCTCATGGCTCTATCTCATACTCACCCTCTGATGCATCTCTTTCACGGTCAGCTCCACCCAAGCTGCCACTACCTGTGCTGCAGCCACAGGGCATGCATCACATATGTGCAGTAGGAAGCGTAAGGCAAACATGTCGTGAGCATGAAAGGGATGCACAAGGGTGTTTGAGGGTTTGTCATGGTTTTTACTTTTATTTGATTTCTGATCAACTCACATTGCAAATTATATTGTCACCACTACTGCCACGTCTTTGCAAATCTTGTCTGGTGTGTGCAATAATGCCCTTTCCTGAGGATCACCATGAAGACGCACAACTGATGCCACCCATTGTGTCACTGCAGAGTGGGTGTAGGTGTATTTGCAGGGCTCTTTTGTGCAGACGACTGAGAGATGTCGGGGATGTCCCCGGTTGAACCCTGGAAGGATGCGGAGGAGAAGTTGTTGAGGGTAGTGATGACTTTGACAGCGACAGGTAAGATGATGATGCTCGGGCCAGCCGGGAGCGGCTTGGCATGAAGGAGGCTGCAGATGTGTCCGACTACTTGTCGAGTGACTCTGAGCCTCCATGTGCACTGCTGCTCAGAGGTCCAGGAAGCTGAGCCTCGGTCTGTAGACCCTGTGGCGAGGGTAGTGCCTTCTGCGATGCATCTCTCTCTGCGGTTGCCCTCCCTCCTGCTGTGCAGATGGATGTGTCACAGTACTGTGTTGTGGAGCTTCACGTGTGTGAGGTGGCTGGCGAGGCTGGTGATGCTATTCGTCCTTCGAGGAGGTCATGACTGCAGCTATGGCGGCCCCCATCCAGAAGATGTACGTTTGAGGGGGTCTGCAAGGTAGGTAAATGTGTCTGCACACCGGGGTTGAGGTTGCAAGTTTGTGAATTTTATTGTTAGGAGGAGGGTGGTGCAGGCCAAACTTTGTCCGAAGTGTTGGAATGGCCTCCTGCAATGAATGAGGGTCTCCCCCCGCACCTGTCAAATGGACCTTTGCAGCTGCCACAGGCTGGTGGCTGCAACACGTCCATTTCAACTGGGGGTGTTTTCCCCAGTACAGGAAACACTCTTAGTTTGGATGAAAATCCCACCCCTCCTAAAATATCCTACAAATCAGGTCTGCTAATGACCTGCACTATGAAATTAATTGCCTTAAGTCGGATCCCGCTGGTTTTAATTGCCGGCGGGAGTCCTGCATGCGGGGGCTGCGCGCTCATCTATGCGCGTCACTGGGGAACCCGGAAGTGGGCGGATTGGAGCCGGGCTCCGGACCTGCCCCAGGAATCCCTGATTTTTGGAGCCCCCCCGCCACGAACCCACCCGCTCGGACGTCTAAAAATCGAGCCCATTGTGTCTGATTAGAGTTTACAGATAAAATACTCATTGTTTTCTAAGGGACCACTAATTCAATTATCCCGGTAGAACAAAGCTACTGTACCCTAGCTGACACAAATATTGAATAGGCTAGCTGCTCTCATGTAGACAGCTTGTGGATGATTTTTGTCCGGCTACTGCCTTGTTTCCGCCTGTAAATAGGGTGATAGCAGAACGAAAATCAGGCGGAAAAAAGTCCGCTGGCTTACCATCCATTCAGATTTTCAAACCTTGATTTAAGTGGTCAGCGCTCCCACTGGACACAGGCGGGGGTCTAATTAAAGTATTCAAACATGGGATCCACTGGTATTGTCAGGACCCACAATGTCATATTCCTGTCAATCAGCAATGCCGCTGCTACTTCCTGAACCCGCCAGCAAACCAAGGTGGAACAAGTTGGGAGGCGACTACTTGTAAATGCTATTTGAAGGATTCCTTAGCTGCAGTCAGGGAAAGCCAGAGTCAGGTCTAGCACTCATTTTCTGTCTTCAGTCTCTTGAGCACATGGATCCTTTAAAGGCTTCCATGAATTCAGTGCCTTGCTGCTAAATGTGCTCATGAAATTTCCCTGCCACTAAACTCTGATACTTTGTTTATCCCCAGCCCTCCCCTTTAAGGTGCTGCTGCAGAGCCATGATGAGCACTTGCCTTATCAGATTTCCTTCTCTCCCAAATGACGAATTGCCTATAAGCAGCGCCATTAGTGCTGGCAACTCATCTATTCTATTTAAATAAGGCCCAACCACCAAAATTGATTGGGCCTCCTGCTGATGCCTTCAGGTGAGTGAGGCAGGCCCACCGCCTGCCCGATCAGCGCTCCACGCCATAATCGACCCCGTTGTGTCTCATAAAAACAGGATAGTCTTTCAACACTTTTGTCACAGTCAATAGAACTCCCTTCAAGATACAGACAAACAATACAAATTTTTAATTTGCATTAATCTCTCTGTCTAAAGTCATGTTAAAAAGACTTAGTACTGAAATATTCTCTATGTGACATATGATTAAGCTCTGTTTCCATCAAATCACAAGTCAACTAAACGATGCGCCCTTATCCTTAGTTGTGGCCAAGATGCCTGCCACCAGGAAAAGTAGGTGAAGGAAAAATTAGCCCTCCACAATATGTCAACCCCAGTCCATCACCGGCATCTCCACATCACAATATGACAGGTCAAGTTCATTTCATTGCAAATTAAACTAATAGGTGGATAGAATAAGAATGATCACATCTCGGGGTTCAGATGACGAGCATCTTTCTCTTTCTCTCAAGCTTTCGCTCTTTCTATTTATATCCTTATCTGAACACGTCAATAATGTTCTCATTCTCTCATAATTACTCTCACTCACCAATTCTCTTTATTTTTCTATGGCAAGAATCACAATTATGTATTTTGCTGCATTCTCCACTCTTCACTTCAATTCCAGCCAATCATACAGCAATTGGCACACACTTGAGATTTGAAGCTTTTGTATTTTTTTTTTGTTCTCTTCCTAATGGAAAAATCAATTATTGGTCAGAACAGCTTTGAGAATGAATTCTTTGCGGTACTATCACTGAATGATTAGACCATGAATTAGACCAGAATTAAACCCTTTTGTGTACTGAAGGATTTGTTCATCTTTTGGACCTGTACAGAAAGAATCCCTGCAAATTTCTCATATTCTTTAGAAATGCAGAGACATGTTCAAACCCCTCAAAGTCAGCTGACCACTCATCATTTTTGAGGATGGTCCTCAATTTAATGCCCATATTTCAAGAACCTGAGTGTTTTGCAACTGTTCATCATTTTCATTACCTGCAACCTTTTATTCTACACTCCAAAGGCCAAATAATGATCACCCAATGTGCATCTTTTCTCCCCTTCAAACTTCGTTTTTAATTCTCTGCATTTAGAATTTCCCATCTCACGCTCTCAACAGGCCAGGAGCGTTCGCTGATAATCTACTCTCTGGATTGATATAAAATCTACTTTCTAGCCTTTCATTTGGTACTCTCAGCAGGATGCTAACTCATCTGCCAACTGTGTGCACTCTGCCTCTGTTTAAGTAGGTTTTTCTATTTACATTAATTATTATATTTTATATTTGTTTTTATCTTCCTATAAAATCTTCCTGTGCCACGCATCTTCCCTTGGCAACAGGATAAATGAAAGTGATACTGTATCATTGCCCTCTAGGGCTGATTGAGAATAGCCCGCCTGCTTAGCTATATTTATGTCTCTCTCTTACTTTCCTTCCTTCTTATGAAGAAGTGCTCAGCAGCACCCCGTGAATGACCTGAGTGTGCATCTTTTTTTTTTCCTTCCTCCTTGTGAGGAAATGTCTGGTACCTCCATGACACTATGGCTGAAATTGGTAACTCAGCTTGTAGGAAATCATTGGCACTAAACAATGTCCAACTATCCTCTGACACAGTACATTGGGCACCATGCTGCCCTGTTCACAGTAATCATAGTATAAAAGTGTTTATTTACTCAGTCCTGCCGTGGTTAAAGGTACAGCACTATAATAATTGGAATGTTGCATAAAAACCTTTGATGCCATTTATCAGAAACAATCCGTAAGATCAAAGGGATCTCCCTTTCTGTATTAAAATGGATTGTTATGGATCATGCCACCAAGGAATCCGCTGCAAGATTTGATGAGATTTAAGCTTTTGTATCAGGAATGAAATGGCTGTCCGTTCAGGTTTAGTGATTCAGGCTGTTGTGTGCCCTGAATTGGTAATTCTTCCCTGCTAAGTCTGCATTTTGCTACTGTTTTTCAGTCACACATAAGGTCACCCAAAAGTCTTTCTGTGTCATTGGTAAGGTTCAAAGCTGAACTGGCAGTGGGCGTTTTCCAAGCGGATCAATAAGAATGTTGGAAAGTAGGCATAAGTAATGTTACTGGACCTGTTGAGTTCTCATGTGAATTCTTGTGGTTTTGAAAGGGGATGTCTTTAAAGCAGTTAGGTATTGGTATTTTGTACTCTTTATATCATTATGTGATCAGTTTAATAATCTTTTTGTGTATTCTCAACTTCCCCTCCCCAGCACAATAACTTCTTTTCAATTTTATTTATTGACATTTTTTTTGTAAATGAAGTGCTTGTCAAAATTCGGATTATTGGTGCCGGGGAATGGAACATTTTGCATTTTGGGCACTCCGTGTCAGCATCACCCTGACCCAAGTCAGGTATAATGCAGTTAGATGTAGATTGAATTGCCCAAAGAGCCACTGTGCCCAGAAACATGCCATAACCCTAAATTCAGAAGTGGGATATTTTCTCATGTTCCACATCAGCCTTTCTGAATGAGATTCCCAATTGGACAAAAAACTTGCATTTATATTATACCTTATCACATCTTTCAAATACAAAGCAGATCACACAGTGAATTACTTTCAAATTCTGTTTAAATTTGGAGCCAAGTTAGGGGAAGTTGCCCACTAGGAACTGGATTGAGATAGCACAAACTCATTGAAGAACATAAGAACATAAGAAATAGGAGCAGGAGTAGACCATCCGGCCCCTCAACCTGCTCTGCCATTCAACAAGATTATGGCTGATCTTCTACCCCAACGCCATTTTCCTGCACCATCCCCATATCCCTTGATGCCTTTAATATCTAGAAATCTATTGATCTCTGTTTTGAATGTACTCAATGACTGAGCCTCCACAGCCCTCTGGGGTAGAGAATTCCAAAGATTCACCACCCTCTGTGAAGAAATTTCTCCTCATCTCAGTCCTAAATGGCCTACACTTTATTCTGAGACTGTGACCCCTGGTTCTAGATTCCCCAGCCAGGGGAAACATCTTCCTTGCATCTACCCTGTCGAGCCCTGTAAGGATTTTGTATGTTTCAATGAGATCACCTCTCATTCTTCTAAATTCGAGAGAATACAGGCCTAGTCTACTCAATCTCATACGACAGTCCTGCCATTCCAGTAATCAGTCTGGTGAACCTTCGTTGCACTCCCTCTATGGCAAGTATATCCTTTCTTAGGTAAGGAGACCAAAACTGTACACAATACTCCAGGTGCGGTCTTACCAAGGCCCTATATAATTGCAGTAAGACGTCTTTACTTCTGTACTCAAATCCTCTTGTAATAAAGGCCAACGTACCATTTGTCTTCCTAGTTACTTGCTGTACCTTCATGTTAGCTTTCAGTGACTCATGTACAAGGACACCCAGGTCCCTTTGAACATAAACATTTCCCAATATCTTACCATTTTAAAAAAATACTCTGCATTTCTGTTTTTCCTACCAAAGTGGATAACTTCACATTTTTCCACATTATATTCCATCTGCCATGTTCTTGCCCACTCACTTAGTCTGGCTATATCCCCTTGAAGCCTCTTTGCATCCTCCTCACAACTGACATTCCCACCTAGTTTTGAATAATCAGCAAATTTAGAAATATTACATTTGGTCCCCTCATCCAAATCATTGATATAGATTGTGAATAGCTGGGGCCCAAGCACCGATCCCTGAGGTACCCCACTAGTCACAGTCTGCCAACCTGAAAAAGACCCAATTATTCCTACTCTCTTTTCTGTCTGTTAACCAATTCTCAATCCATGCCATTATATTGCCCCCAATTTCATGTGCTCTAACTTTGTTCACCAATCTCCTGTGTGGGACCTTATCGAAAGGCTTCTGAAAATCCAAATACACCACATCCACTGGTTCCCCCTTACCTATTCTACTAGTTACATCCTCAAAGAACTCCAATAGATTTGTCAAACATGATTTCCCTTTCATAAATCCATTGTTGACTCTGCCAAATCCTATTATGATTTTCTAAGTGTCCTGTTATCATATCCTTTATAATAGATTCTCTCATTTTCCCTACTACTGATATCAGGCTAACAGGTCTGTAGTTCCCTGTTTTCTCCCTCCTTCCTTTCTTATTCCTGTACTCAAATCCTCTTGTAACATGTGGAAATCTTTTTTAAGCCCAGCTTTTCCTGGGCTGAGCAAAAGTAGGGTATTTGTCCACAAACTGGGAGAAGGAAGGAGAATTGCCTCGGCTGCTCCTATACTCCTTTGAATGGACAGAAACAGAGTGTCTCTGGCTTCTCTCTCTCTCACACAGAGGGCTGCCTGTATTTCACATTCAAGTCCTTTTCAATGGCATTTCTTCATGTTGTTAAAATGAGGGCTTCGATCCAGCAAGGTATCATCTGACACATCAGCAAGGTGGGACCAAATGGAATCTGTACGAAGAGGGAAAGTGGGGAGGGATGGGAGAGAAGTCAGCTCAAGCTGTTCTTGCACTCTTCCTAGAAGTCAATAACAGAATGGCATTAGTAGATATTCAGTAGAGAGTTGGCAGTAGGTTAGAGCTGGTACATGGCCCATGAGAGCAAACACTTCTTGTTTTTCACATACAGTGAATTTAATTGTTAAAAGCCACTTGTTGAATATGAAGAAAGTCGCCCGGTAGCTGGCTTTTTTGCTTCCGTCAACTATTCATTTACGTCTGTGACTCTTAAGGAATCTGAAAATATGTTCCAGTGGAGAATATCATTGCTCAAAACCTAATCTACATTATGAGCAGCACACACAAAGACCACAGAAATTGTATGCAGATAGGCAAAGTGGCCCCCATCATTTCAAGCTCATTAGGTAATCAGGATGCAACACTGCCATTTAAATTAGGCCCCCACTCCTCTGGGGTGGGCGGCCTTCCCGTACCTGAAGTCAGGTAAGTAAAAATGGTGAGGAGCGGGAACGTTGTTGGGAATACCACAAGATCTCCGCTCTCTCCTTTTCTCCCCCCCCCCCCCCCCCCCCACCACCACCACCCAGCCTGCAACGTTCCCACTGGTCAGGTGGGGTTAAAATTTATTCAATCATCTCCATTGCCCAACACTGGTTATGACTGTGATTGATTGTTGAGAGTGTTCACTTGTGCTGAGTCCACATTACTTTTTGGCATTAACTGTATGCTTTAGCACTGTTTTTAGTCCCCTTTTATTGCCTTGCAACTGTTTGCTGACTCTTTCCGATGGGAAAATGGGATGATCAAGATAGTCTTTCTTCATTTGGAATTATGTGCCCTGAATTCTATCTCCTGATCCAATGCATAGATTGGAGTATCGAACTACTGCCCCATGGGGTTGGAGAAGTATAAGGGTTCAAATTGGGTTGCTAACACCAGTGTAGCATTAGAGTAGCTGGGCAGGGGTCGCTAATGTTAGAAATAACCTTGCTGAATAATCTGAATCAAGGCGCTCCCTGTTAAAGCCATCCACATAAATGCACAGATATCTGGGACAAAAATGTTCCTTACTTGACTGGACACTGACAGTAATCTATTTTTAATCTTGCTGCAGTTTTACAGACCTGAAGCTTGTCTCCAGTTTAAGGATCAGTTCCATGTTCAAGTTAAATATGCCTGCCAAGAGCGACAAACCAGAAATGTCGGGTAAGTAATTTGAGACATGCAGTGAAAGATATCAGAGACTTGGTTCAGTCAGATTTGTTAGAGAATAATTTAATTAAGAGATACAGTGTTTCTTCTGTTGACTCATGTAGCTTGAGTTTAAGGAAAGGGGCTAGTTGATGAATTACTCTATTCTTTTAATCTTTGTAGGCATTACCTGCTCAACAATTACTCTGCTGAATAAATGGGAGCTTTATTTGAGTTGAGTAACCAATATCAAGTTACTTTAAAGGCTGAGGCACTCTTAACATAATACTGAGCAGATAATGTGACTGGGTTATTTATTAAGGAATGATGTTTTTATATGTTGAATTGGATATATACTTGAAAAGGTAAAATTTGCAGGGTTACAGGGAAAGAGCGGGGGAGTGGGAACATAGGAACAGGAGTAGGCCATTTAGCTCCTTGAGCCTGTTCTGCCATTCACTGATATCATGGCTGATCTGTGACCTAACTCCATATACCTGCCTTAGCCCCATATCCCTGAATGCCTTTGGTTAACAAAAATCTATCAATCTCAGATTTAAAATTAACAATTAAACTAGCATCAACTACTGTTTGCGGAAGAGAGTTCAAAACTTCTACCACCCTTTGCGTGTAGAAATGTTTCCTAACTTCACTCCTGAAAGTCCTGGCTCTAATTTTTAGGCTATGCCCCCAGTCCTAGATTCCCCAGCCAGCCCAAATAGTTTCTCTCTACCTACCCTGACAGTTCCCCATAATATCTTGAGAACTTTGATCAAATCACCCCTTAATCTTCTAAATTCCAGGGAATACGACCCTAGTTTGTATAATCTCTCCTCATAATTTAACCCCTGGAGTCCAAGTATCATTCTGATAAATCTACGCTGCATTCCCTCCAAGGCCAATATATTCTTCCTAAGGTGCCTAGAACTGAACACAGTACTCCAGGTGTGGTCTAACCAGCACTTTGTATAGCTGTAGCATATTGTTAATTTATTGACATATTATGTTAATTGACATAAATTACATGCCACAATTAACACTACCCCCTTGTATTCTAGTCCTCTAGATATAAAGGCCCGCATTAGCCTTTTTGATTATTTTCTGTACCTGTCCATGACATTTTAATGATCGATGTACATATGATATGGCCCCCTAAGTCTCTTTGGACCTCCACTGTTTTGAGCTTTTCACCATTTAAAAAGTACTCTGATCTATCCTTTTTAGGTCCAAAGTGGATGACTTCACACTTGCCTACATTGAAATCCATTTGCCACAATTTTGCTCATTCACTTAATCTATCAATATCGCTCTGTAATTTTCTGCTTCTGTCTACACTATTTACAACATTGCCTATCTTTGTATCGGCAAAGTTGGATATACGGCTTTCTATCCTGTCATCTAAGTCATTAATAAATACAGTGAATAGTTGAGGCCCCAACACAGATCCATGTGGGGCACCACTAGTCACATCCTGCCAATATGAGTACCTGCCCATTATCCCTACTCACTGTCTCCTGCCGCTCAGCCAATTTCCTAATCGGGTCAATAATTTGCCCTCAATTCCATGAGCTTCAACTTAGCTAACAGCCTCTTATGAGGGACTTTATCGAATGCCTTTTGGATATCCATTTAAACAACATCCATAGACTTTCCACTGTCCACTACTTTAGACACCTCTTCAAAAATTCAATCAGTTCGTCAATTTTCAAGGTGTTCTGTCACTCTTTCCTTAATTATAGACTCTAGTAATTTCCCGACAACAGTTATTAGGCTAACTGGTCTATAATTCCCTGGTTTCCCTCTCTCGCCTTTCTTAAATAGTGGAGTGACATGTGCAATTTTCCAATCTAAAGGAATGGTTCCCGATGGAAACCATCTGGCCCTGAGGATTTATTACTCTTTATAGTGCCATTATTTTCTTCATTACTGACTAATTGGATAGTTCTTTCAAAGAGCTAACACAGGCACAATGGGCTGAATGGTCTCCTTCTGTACTGTAAGATGCTATGCTTAATAACATCTACTTTCAAAGCATCTGTTGTGTCTTGAGAAAATCATTTTTTTTTAGAAAGCTTTTCATGGAGGGATGAGTGGTTTACTGAGTTATCAACCAACCTTTTCACCTCTGGGATCCAGCCCTGCTGATCAGATGACAGTGCTTTCTCTCTGACTGTTCAGAAGCTCGCTTTGTGGAGGATCCTTACACTGATGTCTCCTTCCAAAGTTTTGCTTTTGTTTTTTCTTGTTTTTTTTCTACAAAGATGTTTAACTGTGCGAAAAGCTCAGAACTTTTACTTGTCCTTTTTTTTTTCTAATTGAGCTTCATTTTTAAATACAAGGTTGTCTTTCATTCCTGTTTCTGTCATCCTGGAAACCAGTTACCATTTTGAAATAAAACTTGGTTCAATTTGTGTTGTGGCTGCATCTGATTCCTTAGCAGAAAATGAGCTTACAGTAATCACACCAGAAGTAGGTTTACAACTTATCACCAAAATAAGCAAAAGTAACAGCCTCACTCTTTCTTTCTTTCCCATGAACTGTTTGGCATTGCAATGAAGCACATTACTTGGGTCAAGTTAATTTAGGAGTACTTTTTTTAACCAATATTTGGGCATGTTTATGCTTATAGCAGTTTTGCTAAAAAAATATTAATATTAATACTAATACATTTCACTTGCATAAGATCTTTAACATAATGAAAAGCCGCAGGACACTTCATAAAGCGGGGGGGTCGGAGCTGAGCAGGAATTAGGAGGATGCCCAAAGGCACAATCGAAAAAGTAGGTATTCTGGAAACCTTTTTGAACGTGTAGGGAGGTGCTAAGGCGGAGGGGTCTAATATAGGGGTGAGGTGCAGGAAGCAGGACGTAGAGTAGACAGGGGATAAAGAGTGGAAGGTGCAAGCAGGAACAAAAGCTAATCCACTTAACAGTGAAGCTTTGTTGTGTCGTTGCCCCTACAGACTCAAAATGTCAAAGGTGGTGGTGGTTGGGGACCTATATGTTGGGAAGACGTGCCTTATTAACAGGTGAGTGTTTACTTATTTCCCTTTATTATGATAAACTGCATCTGAGGCAAATCTAATGTGTTTAAATTGCATAGACGCCAAGGTTCCAATATTCACAGGGAGGCGGGAAAGGAGTGGGGTTGGGGGAGCATTTCGTAGCGACTGGGAAACCTGGGTAACACGGTGGTCCTGCCGAATTTAATGGCAGGACCTCATTTTAAAAAAAAATTTCTGTTCCTCGGCTGGTAGCCAGATGGTGAGGTCATGGATGGAAGGTTGGAGGTGAGATCGTGGGGGGTTAAAATTTCCCCCAATGTAATTTTTCTGCAGTTAAAGATAAAAAGAAAATAAATTCATGAAGGACCATATGAATAATTACTTCTTGGAGTACAGTGACTATTGTTTATAAGCAAACATGGCAACCATTTTACACACAGGAACATCCCAAAGAAAGAGAATTTGCATTTATATAGCACCTTTTCATGACCTCAGGACGTCCCAAAGTGCTTCACGTCCAATTAAGTACTTTTGAAGTGTGGCCAATATTGTAACATAGGGAAATACGGCAACCAACTTCCGTACAGCAAGATCCCACAAACTGCAATGAGATAAATGACCAGATAATCTGTTTCAATGATGTTGGTTGAGGGATAAATGTTGGTCACAACACTGTGATAATTCCCCTGCTCTTCTCTTCTTTGTATAGTACCATGGGATCATTTACATCCACCTGAGAGGACAGCTGGGGCCTGGGTTTAATGTCTCATCCTAAATACGGCACCTCTGACAGTGCAACACTCCCTCAGTACTGCACTGAGGTGACAGCTTAACTTGATTGTTCTAGTCTCATGAGTGGGGCTTGAACCCGTGACCACCTGACTCAGAGTCAAGAGTGCCACCATTGAGCCAAGGCTGACACAAACCGCAATGAGATAAATGAATGGTTTCTTTTGGAGGTAGCTGAAGGAGGAATGGTCACCAGGACACCTTCTTCAAATATGACCCTGGGATCTTTAAACCCACTTGATCAGGAAGGCAGATTATTGTTTTAACGTGCCTGGCACCTATGATGATCCAGCCCTTGCTCACAATTACGCTGGAGTGTTAGCATAAGAACATAAGAACATAAGAAATTGGAGCAGGAGTAGGCCAATCGGCCCCTCGAGCCTGCTCCGCCATTCAATAAGATCATGGCTGATCTGATCCCAACCACAAATCGAAAGAACACAAGAAGTCGGAGCAGGACCCGGCCACATAGCCCCTGGGCCCTCTCCGCCACCCACAGGGCATTGACCGATCCGAACTCAGCTTCATGTCCAATTTCCTGCCCGCTCCCCATAACCCCTAATTCCCTTTACTTCTAGGAAACTGTCTATTTCTGTTTTAAATTTATCTAATGATGTAGCTTCCACAGCTTCCTGGGGCAGCAAATTCCACAGACCGACCACCCTCTGAGTGAAGAAGTTTCTCCTCATCTCCGTTTTGAAAGAGCAGCCCCTTATTCTAAGATTATGCCCCCTAGTTCTAGTTTCACCCATCTTTGGGAACATCCTTACTGCATCCACCCGATCAAGACCCTTCACAATCTTATATGTTTCAATAAGATCGCCTCTCATTCTTCTGAACTCCAATGAGTAGAGTCCCAATCTACTCAACCTCTCCTCATATGTCCGCCCCCTCATCCCCGGGATTAACCGAGTGAACCTTCTTTGTACTGCCTCGAGAGCAAGTATGTCTTTTCTTAAGTATGGAGACCAAAACTGTATGCAGTATTCCAGGTGCGGTCTCACCAATACCTTATATAACTGCAGCAATACCTCCTTGTTTTTATATTCTATCCCCCTAGCAATAAAAGCCAACATTCCGTTGGCTTTCTTGATCACCTGCTGCACCTGCATACCAACTTTTTGATTTTCTTGCACTAGGACCCCCAGATCCCTTTGTACTGCAGTACTTTCCAGTCTCTCGCCATTAAGAAAATAACTTGCTCTCTGATTTTTCCTGCCAAAGTGCATAACCTCACATTTTCCAATATTATATTGCATCTGCCAAATCTCCGCCCACTCACCCAGCCTGTCTATATCCCCTTGCAGGTTTTTTATGTCCTCCTCACTCTCTACTTTCCCTCCCATCTTTGTATCATCTGCAAATTTTGATATGTTGCACTCGGTCCCCTCCTCCAAATCGTTAATATAGATTGTAAAGAGTTGGGGACCCAGCACCAACCCCTGTGGAACACCACTGGTTACTGGTTGCCAGTCCGAAAATGAACCATTTATCCCAACTCTCTGCCTCCTGTTCGATAACCAATCCTCCACCCATGCCAGAATATTACCCCCAATCCCGTGATTTTTTATCTTAAGTAATAATCTTTTATGTGGCACCTTGTCGAATGCCTTCTGGAAGTCTAAATACACTATGTCCACTGGTTCCCCTTTATCCACCCTATACGTTATATCCTCGAAGAACTCAAGCAAATTTGTCAGACATGACTTCCCCTTCATAAAGCCATGCTGACTTTGTCCTATTAAATTATGCTTATCTAAATGTTCCGTTACTGTCTCCTTAATAATAGACTCCAAAATTTTACCCACCACAGATGTTAAGCTAACTGGCCTATAATTTCCAGCCTTCTGCCTACTACCCTTTTTAAATAACGGTGTTACATTAGCAGTTTTCCAATCTGCCGGGACCTCTCCTGAGTCCAGGGAATTTTGGAAAACTATCACCAAAGCATCCACAATCCCTACTGCCACTTCCCTCAAGACCCTAGGATGGAAGCCATCAGGTCCAGGGGATTTATCCGCCTTGAGTCCCATTATTTTACTGAGTACCATCTCCTGAGTGATTTTAATCGTATTTAGCTCCTCCCCCCCCGAGAGTCCCCTGTTTGTCCAGTGTTGGGATATTCTTAGTGTCCTCTACTGTAAAGACTGAAACAAAATATTTGTTCAGCATTTTTGCCATCTCCATGTTTCCCACCATTAATTTCCCGGTCTCATCCTCTAAGGGACCTATGTTTGCCTTAGCCACCCTTTTTCTTTTTATATAACTATAGAAACTCTTGCTATCTGTTTTTATATTTTTTGCTAATTTCTTTTCATAATCTAACTTCCCTTTCTTAATCAATCCTTTAGTTACTTTTTGCTGTCTTTTGAAGAATTCCCAATCTTCTATCCTCCCACTAAGTTTGGCTACCTTATATGTCCTTGTTTTTAGTCGGATACTATCCTTGATTTCTTTACTTAGCCACGGATGGCTGTCATTTCTTTTACACCCTTTTTTCCTCAGTGGAATATATTTATTTTGAAAGTTGTAAAATAACTCCCTAAATGAACACCACTGCTCATGTACCGTCTTACCCTTTAATCTATTTTCCCAGTCCACTTTAATCAATTCCGCTCTCATACCATCATAGTCTCCTTTATTCAAGCTCAGTACGCTTGTTTGAGAATCAACCTTCTCACCCTCTAATTGGATATGGAATTCAACCATGTTGTGGTCGCTCGTTCCAAGGTGATCCTTAACTAGGACATTATTAATTAATCCTGACTCATTACACAGGACCAGGTCCAAGGTTGCCTGCCCCCTTGTAGGATCAGTTACATACTGCTCAAGAAATCCATCCCTGATGCACTCAATGAACTCGTCCTCAAGGCTGCTCTGCCCAATTTGATTTGTCCAGTTAATATGATAATTAAAATCCCCCATAATTATGGCTGTTCCCTTATTACATGCCCCGACTATCTCCTGATTAATACTTCTTCCAGCAGAGTTGCAACTATTAGGAGGCCTATATACTACGCTCACTAATGTTTTTTTTCCCTTATTATTCCTTATCTCCACCCAAACTGTTTCATTATCTTGATGCTTTGTCCCAATATCATTTCTCTGTATTACAGTGATTCCTTCCTTTATTAACATAGCCACCCCACCTCCCCTTCCTTCCTGCCTGTCCTTCCTGATTGTTAAATACCCTGGCATATTTAATTCCCAGTCGTTGTCACCCTGCAGCCATGTTTCTGTAATGGCCACAAGATCATACCCATACGTAGTTATTTGTGCCGTTAACTCGTCCATTTTATTACGAATGCTACGTGCATTCAGATAAAGAACTTTCAAATCTGTTTTGTGACGCTTAGTTCCTGCTTTTTCCTTTTTTAACACTTTACCTATTACTCCATACCTTCTGTCCCTTCCTGTTACGCTTTCCTCTCTCTCCCTGCTCAGGTTCCCAACCCCCTGCCACTTTAGTTTAAACCCTCCCCAACAGCACTAGCAAACACTCCTCCTAGGACAGCAGTCCCGGCCCTGCCCAGGTGCAGACCATCCGGTTTGTACTGGTCCCACCTCCCCCAGAACCGTTTCCAGTGTCCCAGGAATTTGAATCCCTCCCCATTGCACCATTCCTCTAGCCACGTATTCATTTGAAATATCCTCCTATTTCTACTCTGACTCGCACGTGGCACTGGCAGCAATCCTGAGATTACTACCTTTGAGGTCCTATTTTTTAATTTACCTCCTAACTCCCTATATTCTGCTTTTAGGACCTCATCCCCTTTTTTACCTATATCGTTGGTGCCTATGTGCACCACGACAGCTGGCTGTTCGCCCTCCCCCTCCAAAATGTTCTGTAGCCGCTCCGAGACATCCTTGATCCTTGCACCAGGGAGGCAACACACCATCCTGGAGTCTCGGTTGCGGCCGCAGAAACGCCTGTCTATTCCCCTTACAATTGAGTCCCCTATCACTATAGCTCTGCCACTCTTTTTCCTCCCAGCCTGTGCAGCAGAGCTACCCGTGGTGCCAGGAAGTTGGCTGCTGCTGCCTTCCCCTGATAAGTCATCCCCCCCAACAGCATCCAAAGTGGCATATCTGTTTGAGAGGGGGATGGCCACAGGGGACCCCTGCACTACCTGCCTGCATCTCTTACTCTTCCTGGTGGTCACCCATTCACTTCCTGCCTGTATACCCTTTACCTGCGGTGTGACCAACTCGCTAAACGTGCTATCCACGAGTTTCTCTGCATCGCGAATGCTCCACAGTGAGTCCACCCGCAGCTCCAGCTCCGAGATACGATCGGTCAGTAGCTGCAGGTGGACACACTTCCCGCACACATGGTCGGCAGGGACACTGGTAGTGTCCATGACTTCCCACATCTTGCAGGAGGAGCATATCACGGGTGCGAGGTCTGCTGCCATGACTTGCCTCAGCTTAGTTACCCCTTTTAAATTACGTTGAAATTAGAAAATGTTAACTATACTAGGGACCTAGGTTCACTTAAAAAAAAACACTATCTGCTATAAAACCTGCAGATCTTCCCTTTCTTATTACTTTACTTACAGTAAAATGGTAGAAATACTCACCTGAACCTACTCACCAATCAGCTGCCTCCCCTGTGCCGCGTCACTTTCTGACTGGTGACGTCACCCTGAACTCTGCCGCTGGTCTCAGAGTCTCGCTCTCAGAGTAAGCTCTGGTCTCGCTCTCTCCCGCCGCTCACCGACTGAACTCTCGCTCTCTCCGCGCTGTTTATATCCCCGCTCTGGTCTCGCTCTCTCCCGCTGCTCACCGACTGGACTCTCGCTCTCTCCGCGCTGTTTATATCTCCGCTCTGGTCTCGCTCTCTCCCGCCGCTCACCGACTGGACTCTCGCTCTCTCCGCGCTGTTTATATCTCCGCTCTGGTCTCGCTCTCTCCCGCCGCTCACCGACTGAACTCTCGCTCTCTCAGTGCTGTTTTTATCCCCGCTCTGGTCTCGCTCTTTACCGCCGCTCACCGACTGGACTCTCGCTCTCTCTGCGCTGTTTTTATCCCCGCTCTGGTCTCGCTCTTTACCGCCGCTCACCGCTCTCAGGTCCACTACCGCTCTGCAGGAAAAGCAAGGCAAAGCTGCACCTCCTTCCCCCACTTTACCAAACTCCCACACGTACCGAACTCTCAGCACACTGTGTTGTCCTCACACCGTGCAATATGAGCTGAACTTCTATTGTGGGACTCCAACCCACAATCTTCAGAGCACTCAGTGGCAAGAGTGCTACCAAATTGACCACAGTGGAATGTTGCATCCCGAGTGCTTTACAATCAAGGTTGGATGAGTGAGCATCTAGGCAAACCACTGGAAGAGCATAGTGTAACATTCTGCTTCACAGCAGCATCAGCCTAACCCAGCTTCAGCTGATTTCAATCTTGTGTCTGCAGAGACTTAAAATAAATTTTGTTGAGGCTGTTTGCTCTCCATCATTTTAAGATCTATTTGCTGAGTATTGTCATGTTGATACAGAGCCTTGATGTGAAAGCAGCTGTGTGACTCAGGAGTCGTAGCCACATCTTTCCCCTGAGTGCGTCAAAGCCTGGAGATGTGAGACTCTCTCTAGCAGGTGGCCTCTCACCAATTTGACTTCACGCTGGGTGCACAATAATCACCCTGGTGTGGAGCCTTATTCTAAAAATGCCTGAGATGTTTGAGTGCCTGGGAACTTCATTCACTTAATTTTTAATGTTTGTGTTCCACTAGCACAAAAATGACTCAAAATTAATTGACCAGGGAGAGGCACTCTTCGCATTGGTGCAAATTCTGTCCTCACTAAGCAGAGCGAGTCAGCGCCAGCGTTGTAACTCGTCAGTCAGCTGCGTATCACACTGTTCAGATAGTAGCCAGAAGCAGGTACCAGTAATCTAATGCACTGTTGAACCTATTAACTACTTTAACATAGAGCCAGCTAACATATCTGTACTCTGCCCCAGATTTACTTGGCTGTTCCAGAAGAATTGCCAGAAATCTGCCCAGCCCAGACCAGGCAATGCTATGCTGGCTCCTGGACTTGCATCAGAGTACTGCCTTTTTGTTTTATTGAAGAAATGTTTATTGTGATCCCATTTAAATTTCAGATTTTGTAAAGATGTGTTTGACCGAGACTACAAGGCTACAATTGGGGTTGATTTTGAAATCGAGCGCTTTGAAATTGCTGGAATTCCATACAACCTTCAAATGTGAGTCTTGCTGAAAATTAAATTACCAGAACTTTAAAAAGTAGGCAGTTTAGTTGAATAATGCTGTACTTTTTTGACTGTAGAATTACTTTTGCGTGTATTTCATATTCTTTGAAATGCGAGATGACTCTGCTGTACCCGCCCCCCCCCACCGAAGCTGCTAGTGACTTGAGTGAAGAATCCCCAGTCAGATGTAGCGCCAAGCCTGACACAGTGGTCTAGAAATTGGACTGTGTAGCGCCTGTTTTTCAGGCACTACACTGCTTACTAAGGCCCCAAAACGGTGGCCAGGAAGCACACCGGCCGCCATATTGGGTAAGGACAAACAAGCTCAATCCTTTACTCACGCTTGAAGCAGGTGTTAGGCCCTTTGCATTTGCAAATAAGGGGCCGAATGCCTGCTTGAGGTCCCTGCTCCAAGATTTGTTTGCCCTGAGGCAGCCGGCACCATCACGGGCTGCACTGACAGAAACCAGGCCTAGGGAATGCCTGGTAACCAAGAAGGTAAGTAATTTACTTGAATGTCGAGCCGGGAGGAGCACAAGTGCTCCTCCCGGCCCCACTTCTTAAAGGAACCGATCGCCGCTCCAGACCCCTCCGATCGGCGACTCCCATTCGGCCCCGCCTGGCGACCCCCCTCCCCCCCCCCCCCCCCCAACTGATCACTTGGCAACCCCCCCCCCCGCTCCCCCCTTGTGGTCGGCCCAGGCCTGACTTGCAGCCCCACGTTGTCTGGTTCCGCCCCCCACAATCCCCATCCCAACTGCCAGACCCAGTTACCTGAGGGCTGATGTGACACCAGCAGCTGATTATTCTTCGCATTTCCTCCAGCTTCACTGGCCGGCTCTATTACAATGCGGTCCAAGGCCCAATACCTTGGGAGCCTCGGACCTCACCACTCTGGTCTTTGTCCTCCGAACACCCAAAATTAGGCATTCCTGAATTTCTAGGCCAGTGAAGGACAGCCCATCTCCAATGCAGATGAGCAGCTCCTGCAGTAGTATAACTCACTACTGTGATCCTTGCTAAAGTGAGGTTACCAAATTTATACCATTACTGTCATGCTTGAAGGCTGCTTTCTTTAAGCACACCGGGCTGTGGGTTGAAGCTGCCTAAAACCAATTTCACTTAGGGCCATTCTTCAACAAAATTGAATCTTTTAGCACAGTTTAAATCTTTATTAAGTCCACGCCAAGATTGTTGAGATTAAAGTGTGATTTATGGGCCTACACATTTCTCCGGTTCTACTCCAAGCTTTGAAGCTGTTAAAATGATCGAAAATATACTCGTAGTTTGAAAGCTGAAGAAGAATTTCACTGAAATTAAAGCAGAGAATTTAGGTAGTCTAGTGATTGATATCACGGGCATAATTTTAGCACCCGCTATCTGGTGCGTTCCTGGCGTCGGGGCTCCGAAAATCGGAGAATCCTGGAGTGGGTCGGGAGCCCGACTCCAACCCGCCCACTTCCGGGTTCCCCACTGACGCGCCGGCGTGTGCGCGCAGCCCCCACTGGTGGGAATCCCGCAGGCAATTAAAGCCAGCGGGATGCCACTTGAAGCTATTTACTTTGCTTGTTCAGGTCATTAACTGACCTGATTAAGGGATTATGTGAGGAGGGGTGGGATTTTAAAGCAAACTGGGACTGTTTCCCACACTGGGGGAAACACTCCCAGTTCAAATGGACCTGTTGCAGCTGTCAGCCTGTGGCAGCTGCAAAGGTCCATTTGACAGGTGGGGGGGGGGGGGGGGAGACCCTCACTCATTGCAGGAGGCCACTCTGTCCCTTTGGACAAAGTTTGGCCTCCACCACCCTCCTCCTGACAATCAAAGTCACCAACTTGCACACTTACCCCGGGGTCCAGACACATGTACCTACCTTGCGGACCCCCTCAGATGTACATCTTCCGTATGGGGGCCGCCGTAGCTGCAGTCATGACCTCCTCGGAGGGCGAACAGCATCACCAGCCTCGCCATCCACGCCGTCCACCTCTGACACGTGGAGCTCCACAACAGAGTGCTGTGACACATCCACCTGTACAGCAGGAGGGAGGGCAACCGCAGGGAGAGATGCGTCGCAGAGGGCACTACCCTCGCCACAGGGTCCACAGACCGAGGCTCAGCTTCCTGGACCTCTCTGAGCAGCATTGCACATGGAGGCTCAGAGTCACTCGACATGTAGCCGTGGACATCTGCAGCCTCCTTCATGCCAAGCTGCTCCTGGCTGGCCCGAGCACCATCTTCTTACCTGTCGCTGTCAAAGTCACCACTGCCCTCAACAACTTCTCCTCCGCATCCTTCCAGGGTGCAACTGGGGACATCGCCGACGTCTCTCAGCCGTCTGCACAAAAGAGCCCTGCAAATACACCTACACCCACTCTGCAGTGACACAATGGGTGGCATCAGTTGTGGGTCTTCATAGTGATCCTCAGGAAAGGGCATTATTGCACAAACCAGACAAGATTTGTGGAGACATGGCAGTAGTGGTGCCAATATAATATGTAATGAGTTGGTCAGAAATTCAATATAAGTAACAGCCATGACAAACCCTCAAACACCCTTGTGCATCCCCTTCATGCTCACGACATGTTTGCCTTACGCTGCCTACTGCACATATGTGATGCATGCCCTGTGGCTGCAGCACAGGTAGTGGCAGGTTGAGTGAGGCTGACCGTGAAAGAGATGCACGAGAGGGTGAGTATGAGAGAGAGCCATGAGATTGTATGAGGATTGGGTTGAGTGGTAGTGGCGGGATGAGTACTGGCGAGGTGAGTCGGTGCAGGTAAGATGAGGATGAGGTTTGGGTGGGGATGAGGTTTGAGTAGGTATGAGGGGTGATGTGACAGAGTAGTGTTGGCAGTGCAGAAGGAGATGTGAGGTGGGGGCGGTGATGTGGCAGACAGAGTGTAGGGGAAAGAGTAAGTGTACTCACTTTGGCTGACCTACTGAGGTCATTGGAGCGCCTCCTGCATTGTATGCAGGTGGGCGATATGTTGGTGGTGCAGGTGACCTCCTCTGCCACCTCGAGCCAGGCCTTCCTGGTGGCAGAGGCAGGCCGCTTCCTTCCTCCCGCCCGCCGGGGGGAAGATCTCTGTCCTCCCCCTCCTCCTCACCCCATGTATTGATACCTGGAGTGAGGCATCATTAAACTGGGAGCAGCCTTCCCCCTGGGCTGCTCCATGCTGTAATTTTTTCTATTTGTTGCAGCATCTGTCAGTGGAGGACTGCCCCTTTTAAATAGAGCTCCTCCAGCTGACAGATCGTACTGCACATGCGCAGCCCACCCGACGCGCAGATCAGCAG
Organism: Heptranchias perlo; assembly: GCF_035084215.1. Lineage (NCBI taxonomy): Eukaryota > Metazoa > Chordata > Chondrichthyes > Hexanchiformes > Hexanchidae > Heptranchias > Heptranchias perlo. The sequence goes on from NC_090349.1 coordinate 7,690,246, forward strand.
TGGGGAACCCGGAGGACCAGGTAAGTGGATCCAGTTGGGCTACGATCGCGCGGGTGGCTGACTGATTTCACCGGGCGCGATAGCCCCCCCTCGCCGAGAACCCGCAGCCCTGGTAGTATCGGGCCCCACATCTGGTGATTGCTTTGAAATTCAACCGAGACTGAGAGCTCGCTCTTGTCCTCTCTCACTTTTTCTCCCCCTCTCTATCTGTCTGAACCCTCCTTGAAATGTGTTTTGGGTAGTCTCAACCCAGATTCTAGTCAGAATGACCCTACAGCGGAAAACTGCCACTATTTGATGACTAATAGACTCCAAATTGAGAATCTCACTCAGAGAGACCATGAGGATGAAATGGCGTTGAACATATAATAATTCAATCTGGTACCTTGGGTGGGATGCTGCTTTGAGCTGGGGACTGAGGCACACTGGCCCAAAGTGAAGGGAACTTCACTCTGCAGCTCTCTCGTACTGTACCTGCCCTGGGGAAGCTTGATGCTGGCATTGGTTGCCTGAAATGAGAGATAAAGAAAGAGTTCCATGCATCATGATGAAGAAAGCAGCCTTCAAGCATGACGCTAATGGTATAAATTTGGTATCCTCACTTTGGCAAGGATGGTAGTAGTCATGATGAACCTTTATAAAACACTGGTTCAACCACAGCTGGAGTATTGTGTCCAGTTCTGGGCACCGCACTTTAGGAACGATGTGAAGGCCTTAGAGAGGGTGCAGAAAAGATTTATGAGAATGATTCCAGGGATGAGGGACTTTAGTTACGTGGATAGACTGGAGAAGCTGGGGTTATTGTCCTTGGAACAGAGAAAGTTGAGAGGAGATTTGATAGAGGTATTCAAAATCAAGAAGGGTCCAGACAGAGTAGATAGAGAGAAACTGTTCCCATTGGCAGAAGGGTGAAGAATTAGAGGACATGGATTTAAGGTGATTGGTTAGGATCTGGAATTCACTGCCCGAGGTGGTGGTGGTGGTGGTGGTGGAGGCAGATTCAATCATAGCTTTCAAAAGGGAACTGGATAAGTACTTGAAAGGAATAAATTTGCAAGGCTATGGAGATAGGGCGGGGGAGTGGGAATAGCTGGATTGCTCTTGCATAGAGCCAGTACGGACTCGATGGGCCAAATGGGCTCCTTCCATGCTGTAACCTTTCTACGATCCTATGATCAACACTAACATTCTTCACTTTTATAAGCAAAAAATCACCCCCACCCCAAAAAAACCTGGAAATTAGAGATCGATATCCCTTCCTGAACTGGTTTGGAAACTCTGATTGCAGAGGGGAATGGAGAGTCTTTTCAAACATGTTACATCCCGCAATTTCTCATTGTAATAAATCAATGTTCAATCTCTGTGGTGGTGACATTCAGGCTTTTTAACCCTGTAGTGCAGTGGACACCAGAATAAAATGAAACCTTTTCAGAGAAATTGAAATTTAAACATCAATTTGCAGTAGGTCTCTTGAAAGGCTTAATCTGATAGATATTTCTGTTGATTTTAGCTGGGACACAGCAGGGCAGGAGAAGTTCAAGTGCATTGCCTCTGCATATTATAGAGGTGCTGAAGGTAAGCTTGGATTAGCTGTAGGGAAAACAATGTCATCATTGTAGGTCATTGTTTTTAACGTTATTGTTTCAATTTAATGTTTTAAATTTGTGCTTCCAGTCATTATAATAGCCTTTGACCTGGCTGACATACAGACCCTGGAGCACACAAAGTAAGTCTTGGTTTTTCGTCAAGTGTGACTGTATTGAATCCTATTTTCAGTTCTCCTATTCTTTACGTTGATGTACAGTATGTTTACTGCAGTTACTACAAATCCAATTGGTCTGTGTTTGTTTTTATTGGTGACTAGTTACAAGTAATATGTCAGGTCAGGTGTTAAACCCTGTTACTGTAACAGTAGATAGCACTCCCCACAATTTTCTTTATTCGTTCATGGGATGTGGGCGTCGCTGGCAAGGCCAGCATTTATTGCCCATCCCTAATTGCCCTTGAGAAGGTGGTGGTGAGCCACCTTCTTGAACCGCTGCAGTCCGTGTGGTGAAGGTTCTCCCACTGTGCTGTTAGGAAGGGAGTTCCAGGATTTTGACCCAGCGACGATGAAGGAACTGCGATATATTTCCAAGTCGGGATGGTGTGTGACTTGGAGGGGAACGTGCAGGTGGTGTTGTTCTCATGTGCCTGCTGCTCTTGTCCTTCTAGGTGGTAGAGGTCGCGGGTTTGGGAGGTGCTGTCGAAGAAGCCTTGGCGAGTTGCTGCAATGCATTCTGTGGATGGTACACACTGCAGCCACTGTGCGCCGGTGGTGAAGGGAGTGAATGTTTAGGGTGGTGGATGGGGTGCCAATCAAGCGGGCTGTTTTATCTTGGATGGTGTCGAGCTTCTTGAGTGTTGTTGGAGCTGCACTCATCCAAGCAAGTGGAGAGTATTCCATCACACTCCTGACTTGTGCCTTGTAGATGGTGGAAAGGCTTTGGGGAGTCAGGAGGTGAGTCACTCGCCGCAGAATACCCAGCCTCTGACCTGCTCTCGTAGCCACAGTATTTATATGGCTGGTCCAGTTAAGTTTCTGGTCAATGGTAACCCCCAGGATGTTGATGGTGGGGGTTTCGGAAATGGTAATGCTGTTGAATGTCAAGGGGAGGTGGTTAGACTCTCTCTTGTTGGAGATGGTCATTGCCTGGCACTTATCTGGCGCGAATGTTACTTGCCTCTTATGAGCCCAAGCCTGGATGTTGTCCAGGTCTTGCTGCATGCGGGCTCAGACTGCTTCATTATCTGAGGGGTTGCGAATGGAACTGAACACTGGGCAATCATCAGCGAACATCCCCATTTCTGACCTTATGATGGAGGGAAGGTCATTGATGAAGCAGCTGAAGATGGTTGGGCCTAGGACTGCCCTGAGGAACTTCTGCAGCAATGCCCAGGGGCTGAGATGATTGACCTCCAACAACCACTACCATCTTCCTTTGTGCTAGGTATGACTCCAGCCACTGGAGAGTTTTCCCCCTGATTCCCATTGACTTCAATTTTACTAGGGCTCCTTGGTGCCACACTCGGTCAAATGCTGCCTTGATATCAAGGGCAGTCACTCTCACCTCACCTCTGGAATTCAGCTCTTTTGTCCATGTTTGGACCAAGGCTGTAATGAGGTCTGGAGCCGAGTGGTCCTGGCGGAACCCAAACTGGGCATCGGTGAGCAGGTTATTGGTGAGTAAGTGCCGCTTGATAGCACTGTCGACGACACCTTCCATCACTTTGCTGATGATTGAGAGTAGACTGATAGGGCGGTAATTGGCCGGATTGGATTTGTCCTGCTTTTTGTGGACAGGACATACCTGGGCAATTTTCCACATTGTCGGGTAGATGCTAGTGTTGTAGCTGTACTGGAACAGCTTGGCTAGAGGGGCAGCTAGTTCTGGAGCACAAGTCTTCAGCACTACAGCTGGGATGTTGTCGGGGCCCATAGCCTTTGCTGTATCCAGTGCACTCAGCCGTTTCTTGATATCACGTGGAGTGAATCGAATTGGCTGAAGACTGGCTTCTGTGATGGTGGGGATTTCGGGAGGAGGCCGAGATGGATCATCCACTCGGCACTTCTGGCTGAAGATGGTTGCAAACGCTTCAGCCTTGTCTTTTGCACTCATGTGCTGGACTCCACCATCATTGAGGATGGGAATGTTTGCAGAGCCTCCTCCTCCCGTTAGTTGTTTAATTGTCCACCACCATTCACGACTGGATGTGGCAGGACTGCAGAGCTTTGATCTGATCCGTTGGTTATGGAATCGCTTAGCTCTGTCTATAGCATGTTGCTTCTGCTGTTTAGCATGCATGTGGTCCTGAGTTGTAGCTTCACCAGGTTGGCACCTCATTTTTAGGTACGCCTGGTGCTGCTCCTGGCATGCTCTTCTACACTCCTCATTGAACCAGGGTTGATCCCCTGGCTTGTTGGTAATGGTAGAGTGAGGAATATGCCGGGCCATGAGGTTACAGAATGTGCTGGAATACAATTCTGCTGCTGCTGGCCCACAGTGCCTCATGGATGCCCAGTTTTGAGCTGCTAGATCTGTTCTGAATCTATCCCATTTAGCACGGTGGTAGTGCCACACAACACGTTGGATGGTGTCCTCAGTGCGAAGACGGGACTTCGTCTCCACGAGGACTGTGGTCAACACCAAGTGCCGGGGATGGGGGAGGGTTAAATAACCCAACAGCCCCCAGAAGGTGCCACCGAGTTCGGGCGGGTAAGCCCCTGGAGGAGTGTCAGTGGGACCCTCAATGGGGGAAATGCCATCAAAATGGCAGATGAGCTAATCCTTGAATTAGCCAATGGTGTCCATGACCTGCAGCTGTGACGCATCAACAGTACAGAACAAATCTATGAAAGAGCGATCACAGACAGTTCGAAACACAAGTCCCTGCCTTAAAATGGAGGACAGTCATAGGAGCTTCAGTGATAGTCGACCAATGATGATGAGTAACAAGTAACCCAAGTAGCCTGTGTTGACCTGATGCTTGGTCTAGCAAGATAGGTTCCCACCCAGTACATTTTCAGGGGAGGGAGGGGGAGGGAGGAAGGAAGAAAGAAGAGGAAGCCATGGATAAATCACTGTTGAGGCTGAAATTCAACTTAACAGCTGGGTCTTCCACATGGAAATCTAAAGATTATTATGTCAAACTAAGTCGAAAATTACAGTAAAGTCCTTTTACAACACAACCAGCTAACTTGCATAGTGACATTAAACCCATCTTATGTCCAAGCTTTTGAGCACCTCCCCATGGTTTGGCATCATTTCTTTTTTCTTTTTTCCTTGGGATATTTTTCTACTTTAAAGGTGCTGTATGAATACAAATTGTTGATGATGATGATTCCCTATGAGGAAAAGAATCCAGAAGTGTATCTTGATGCCTTGTGAACCCATTTAAATTTCAGCCTGAATGGCTTTCAGTCTCTTACCTTCATACCTTTTTAAAAGAAAAAGTTCTGCCTGACTTCTTACTCCTAACTTCCTTAGTTTCAATTTGTGTCCATGATAGAGTGAGCGCCTTCATTATTCCCCTTCGTAATCTTAAGAATGTCAACTAGATAACCTCAAAGTCTCTTATTTTGCAAGAGAACAAGAGCAAATTCCTTTTCTGATAACTTTAATTCCTAATGCCTACAATTATCTTGGTTGCTCCTTTTGGTATCTTCTCAAGGACAGTAATATTCTTTCTTGTGGCAGGCAGTGGCTAGAGGATGCACTGAAGGAAAATGAACCTGGTTTAAGTTCCATTTTTCTTGTGGGCTCCAAGAAAGACTTATTGGTGAGTAACCATTATTTCCATGGTAGCTTCTATGCGTGACCTGATGACCTGGCATTCTGCCCTTAATAAATTTGTTGAAAATGTGGTTAGGATAACTTGTGTCTACACAGCAGGAATTCATTCTGTGATTGCTGATGTACCGTGTGTTCACTGCATCAGAATGACTGACGACTCGATACAGCAATGAAAATAATATGGCCATAAACAGGAGGATCAGATAATTCCTGATGTTACAGGCTGGATTACTTAGGAACATTAGGACCAGGAGTTAGCCATTCAGCCCCTCGAGCCTGCTCCACCATTCAATTAGATCATGGCTGATCTGTACACCAACTCCATTTACCCGCCTTAGCTCCGTATCCCTTACCTAACAAAAATCTGTTGATTGTAGTCTTGAAAGCTCCAATTGTCCCATCATTCACAGCCTTTTGGGGGAAAGAATTTCAGACTTCTACTACTCTTTGCGTGAAAAAAGTGCTTCCGATTTCCCTCCTGAATGGCCGAGCTCTAATTTTAGGATAATGACCCCTCGTTCTTGATTCCCCACCAGAGGATGTAGTTTTTCAGCATCTACTCTATCAACATTTAATATTTTAAACACCTCGATCAGATCACCCCTCAATCTTCTAAACTCAAGGAAATACAAGCCAAGTTTATGCAACCTGACCTCATAATTTAAAATAACTTTGTGCATGCCTCTGTTTCCACGTTGGTTATTTTAGTTGTATTAAGCTTTAGTGTGGTCACTGTGACCATCTTTTGGACACTTCTATTACCACCACTGTGGTGGAGCAAAGATAATCTGCTATTGCCACTGACAGGAAGTGGGAGGACAGTAATCACCCAGTAATCTGGTATGTGTAATTTGACGCAGTTTGCTGCAGAGTAATTCAAGTTCTCTGCAATGTGTAATTTGATCCAGACATTGTCAGGCAGGCTACAGAGTTCAGACAAGGCACAGTGCTAACACTACTGATTTCAGAGAACGGATAGCACTGACACTCCCGAGTTCAGAGAGGAAGGGGTGAGGCCATGGAGTGATTTCAACATGATGGTGAGAATTTTAAGGAGCCAATGTAGGTCAGCAAACACAGGGGTGATGGGTGAACGAGACTTGCTGCAAGTTAGGATATGGGCAGCAGAGTTTTGAATGAGCTTATGTATGGAGGGTGGAAGATGGGAGGCCGGCAGGAGAGCATTGGAATAGTCAAGTCTGGAGGTAAAAAAGGCATGGATAAGGCTTTCAGTAGCAGATGGGCAGAGGTAGGGCTGAGTCGGGCAATGTTATGGAGGTGGAAGTAGGTGATCTTTGTGATGGAGAAGATATGAGGTCGGAAACTTAGCTCAGGGTCAGTTAGGATGGTGAGGTTGTGAGCAGTCTGTTTCAGCCCGATACAGTGGCCTGGGAAGGGGGTGGGATCAGTAGCAAGGGAGCAGAGTTTGTTGTGAGAACCAAAGACAATGGGCATGATTTTAGCTCTGAGCCGGGAACCCAGTGCATCCGCAGATATTCTCGTGGGGAACCCGGAAGCCAAATGAGGGTGTCAAAATTTGCTAACACAACTCAATTGAAGGTAAGTATTTGTGCTTCTGGGTTTCCCATGCGCCATGTAGCCAGATTGACAGACTGGCTGCCTGTCAGAAGTGAGGGGAGCCGCGAATCGTAGAGGGAGGGAGGGAGAGCGAGATCGTGGGCCGTGGAAGAAATTGGAGGGGTGGGGTGGGGGTGGACATCGGGTGGGCCTTGGAGATCGGGTGGTCCAGCTTTGGGGTGGGGGGTGTTCCAGCATCGTGGGGGGGTATCTCTCATCGGGGCGGGGGGTTTGGACATCGGGTGGGGTGGGGGGGTGGTCGGCCGATCACGGGGGTCCAATCACGCCAGGTGAGCTTGTTGGGCCTGGATGATGAGGCAATCCTGATTCTCCTGGCTCACGAGCAGTGCACTTCATGGATCCAGCTCTTCCTGCTTGCTTTCACCTGACGCAAATTGGAAGCGATGGGAAACCGGAAGAGGTAAGGTTAAAGTTGTTCGACATTTCTAATACACAACAAATTAAGTGCCCCAACTATCATGATGAGGTACATTGTACATTTATATATTGGCCCGCTGGCTTTAAGTGGGGATGGGACTTCCAGGTTTCTAATACGTGCGCGCATCTGAATCACGCTCTAGGGCTTTTGCTTTTGACACTGCAATAGTTTCTTGCCCTAGGTTTTCCTTTGATGAAATCTGAATTGCGACTTTGGAGGTTGACTGTGTATTAAGACTTGAAAGAAAATTATACTCCTTTTTATATTTTCTAATCATGTAAAAACGTCCTTCCTTTTGCAGTCCCAGGTGTTTCTAGATTGAGTAGGAATGCTGAAGAGGTTCAAGTGAGACTTTCTTCTAATTCCCTATAAGAAGCAACATGTTACATCAAGTATTTTAGTCATGTTTATCACATGAAGACAGATGCTTTTTATAGAACATAAAACTGAAAAGAATTTGTGCATGTTTCCCAGTGCTCGGGGAAACTGGAAGAATTGTTTTCATGTTATTAGAACATGGATTGCTTTACCATAAGTGGCTATTGAGCCAGAGACTATAATCATTATTTAGCATAGAATGGTTACATCACGGAAGGAGGCCACTCGGTCCATCGAGTCCGTGCTGGCATTCTGCAATCCAGCTAGTCCCACTCCCCCGCCCTATCCCCATAGCCCTGCAAATTTTTTCCCTTCAAATACTTATCCAATTTCCTTTTGAAAGCCATGATTGAATCTGCTTCCACCACCCCCTCAGGAAGTGCATTCCAGATCATAACCACTCGCTGTGTAAAAAAGTTTTTCCTTATGCAATATAAAAGGCAGTTGGATAAGTTTTAGAAAAGTAAAAATATAAAAGGGTACAGTGAAGCGGCAGGCACATGGAAGTAAAGTAGATTGCTCCAGGTGAAGAGCGAGCACCAACATAGACCAGGTGGGCCAAATGACCACCTTCATTTCTATGATTCTGTGTTTGTTTCTGTTCACTAATACCATATGGTGATTTTATGTATGTTTATCTACCAGTCGCAGGCTGAATGTGAGAGAACAGAAGCTGATGCCATTAAAATCGCTACCGAGTTGCAAGCAGAGTATTGGTCCGTGTCTTCTAAAACAGGTCAGTGTTTGGGAAAGATTTAGCAGATGTACCTGTGCACTGCCTGACCGTACACACACACATGAGGGAAATGTTAGGAGTGAGATTTACAGTCAAATAGCGAAGGCTGATTGCAAACCTGTTTAAACACAGAAGGGGTAACTTTCCAACTGTACAGTTCTGACAGGCGACGTTCCCCCACTGCCAGCATGGACTTGGAAAATTCCCTACCCCCTGAAAGTAGTGTTTACCTTCCAGAGCCACATGAGGGTAAATTCACCAATTCCCTGCTCCAGAGAAAAACACAAGGGCCCTGAAATTCCCTGGGGGTTCTCCAGGTCTCCCACCATATTTTCAGCAGGAGACCAGCAAAACTCCCTGTGAAACAGCTGAAAACAATAGTTCAACCGTTTCTCTGGTGGTTCCACTGGTCTTCCACTTGTAACAGGAAACTGGAGAACCCCTGAGGAATTTCAGGACCATGTGCTTTGTTCCATCCCTGGACGGACTGGTGTCCTGGACCATAGCCATCCTATATTCTGGGACCCCGGGATGGGAGGTGGATCCTGAATAAATTAGATAAAGGCAGTAGCCATCCTATGTTCTGGGACCCCCAGGGGGCAGGGAGGGGGGGATGGGAGGTGGATCCTCAACAAATGAGATGAAGGCAGTAGTGAGAAAGGATCTTAGCTCAGAAAATCAGGATGTCAAATCAATATGGGTGGAGCTGAGAAATAGCAAGGGGCAGAAAACACTGGTTGGAGGAGTTTATAGGCCCCCTATCAGGAGTTAGTATTAGACAGAGTATAAATCAGGAAATTAGAGGAGCTTGTAACAAGGGTAATGCAATAATCGAGGGAGAGTTTAATCTTCCTATAAATTGGGAAAACCAAATTGGCAAAAGTAGTTTGGAGGACGAGTTCATGCAATGCATTCGAGACAGTTTTCTAGAACACTGTTGAGGAACCAACTAGGGAACAGGCTATTTTAGATCTAATGTTGTGTAATGAGACAGGGTTAATTAGTAATCTTATAGTTAAGGGTCCTCTGGGGCTGAGTGATCATATGATAGAATTTCATATTGCCTTTGAGAGTGATGTGGTTAAGTCCGAAACTAGAGTCTTAAATTTAAACAAAGCCAATTACGTAGGTATGAGGGGCGAGTTGGCTAATGTAGATTGGGAAATTAGATTAAAGGATATGACGGTAGATAAGCAATGGTGAATATTTAAAGAAATAATTCATAATTCTCAACAAATATACATTCCCTTGAGGAATAAAAACTACGCGAAAAATGATCCAACTGTGGCTAACTAGAGAAGTTAAGGACAGTATTAGATTAAAAGAAGAGGTTTACAATGTTGCCAAAAAGAGTAGTAAGCCTGAGGATTGGGAGGGTTTTCGAAATCAGCAAAGGATGATCAAGAAATTGATAAAGAGGGAGAAAACTGAATATGAGAGTAAACTAGCAAGAAATATAAAAACAGATTGTATTAGCTTCTACAAGTATGTAGGAAGAGATTAACAAAAGTAAACATGGATCCCTTAGAGGCAGAGACAGGAGAAAGTATAATGGGGAATAAGGAAATAGCAGAGACGTTAAACAAATATTTTGTATCTGTCTTCACAGTGGAAGACACAAAAAACATACCGGAAATAGTGGGGAACCAAGTGTCCAATGAGAGTGAGGAACTTAAAGTAATTAAGATTAGTAAAGAAAAAGTACTGGAGAAATTAATGGGACTAAAAGCCGACAAATCCCCTGGACCTGATGGCCCGCATCCTAGGGTTTTAAAAGAGTTGGCTGCAGAGATAGTGGATACATTGATTTTGATCTTCCAGAATTCCCTAGATTCTAGATCGGTCCCTGCTATTCAAGAAAGGAGGGAGAGAGAAAACAGGGAACTACAGGCCAGTTAGCCTGACATTAGTAGTAGGGAAAATGCTAGAATCTATTATTAAGGATGTAGTAACAGGGCACTTAGAAAATCATAATATGATTAGGCAGAGTCAACACTGTTTTATGAAAGGAAAATCATGTTTGACCAATCTATTAGAGTTTTTTGAGGATGTAACTAGCAGGGTAGATAAGGGGAGGACCAGTGGATATAGTATATTTGGATTTTCAAAAGGCATTTGATAAAGTGCCACATAAGAGGCTGTTACACAAGATTAGGATTCATGGGATTGGGGATAATATATTAAAGTGGATTGAGGATTGGTCAATGGACAAAAAACAGAGAGTAGGAATAAATGGGTCATTTTCGGGTTGGCAGGTTGTAACTAGTCGGGTGCCGCAAGGATCAGTGCTTGGGCCTCAGCTATTTATAATCTATATCAATGACTTAGATGAGGAGACCGAGTGTAATGTATCCAAGTTTGCTGACGATACAAAGCTAGGTGGAAAAGTAAGCTGTGAGGAGGACACAAAGAGTCTGCAAAGGAGTGTAGACGGGTTATGGGAGTGGGCAAGAAGGTGGCAAATGGAGAATAATGTAGGGAAATGTGAAATTATCCACTTTGGTAGGAAGAATAGAAAAGCAGAATATTTTTTAAAAGGTGAGAGAGTAAAAAATGTTGGTATTCAGAGAGATTTGGGTGTCCTTGTACATGAATCACAGAAAGCTAACATGCAGGTACAGCAAGCAATTAGGAAGGCAAATGGTATGTTCGCCTTTATTGCAAGGGGGTTACAGTATAAGAGCAAGAAAGTCTTGCTGCAATTATGTAGGGCTCTAGGGAGACCACACCTGGAGTACTGTGTACAGTTTGGGTCTCCTTACCTCAGGAAGGATAAACTTGTCTTAGAGGGGGTGCAACAAAGGTTCACTAAATTGATTCCTGGAATGAGAGGGTTGTCCTATGAGAAAAGATTGAGTAGAATGGGCCTATATTCTCTGAAGTTTAGAAGATTGAGAGGTGATCTCACTAAGAATTTTAAACGTTTGAAGGCTTGACGGGTAGATGCTGAGAAGTTGTTTCCCCTGGCTGGAGAGTCTAGAACTAGAGGTCATCGTCTCAGGGGTCGGCCATTTAGGACCGAGATGAAGAAAAATTTCTTCACTCAGGATTATGAACCTTGGGCCTTCTTTACCCAAGAGGGATGTGGATGCTCAGTCATTGAGTATATTCAAGACTGAGATCGATGGATATTTGAACACTAAGGGAATGAAGGGACATGGGGATAGGGCGGGATAGTGGAGTTGAGGTAGAAGATCAGCCGTGAACTTATTGAATGGCGGAGCAGGCTTGAGGGGCTTTATGGCCTACTTCTGCTTCTATTTCTTATGTTCTTACAACAAGCCACTCCCCACAGCCCCCCCACCCCGCAATTCCACCCCTCAGTCCTGCACTCCAAGGGTCTTCCTGATCCCTTCCCAAATGTAGTGGTGCAGTCCCACCTGCCCCACATTACAAAATGCCACCCTCTCCTGATTTGTAATCTCATGGATAGCAGCCAGAAGAAAATATTAACTGGCGTTTTGCCTGAATAAATATTTTTCAAGGAAACAAGTTAATTTTTACAGAGAGTAATTTGAACAGACGTAGGGGTGGAAAATGTAATGTGCCCGTTATGAAAGCAGCAAGAGACATTCACAAATTAAATGGCCAGTTCTCAGTAATTGGATAATTTGCTCCCCAGCAGAGCATTCTGTCACTAAACATTTTTCTCCCTGGTGTATTGTAAGCCCTGTGCTTTTCAAGTCATTCAGTGAGCGTGAATGCTGGATTCCTGCCAGTATCGCTCTATCAATCTGCCACTGCTGTGGGTGTGCCTGGCTTCTCCGTTACATTTTATTTTGTCTCATTATTTCAATGATTTGGGACCCTGTTTTGCCGGATTGAAGAAGACAAAGCTCATGTCATTTGGGAAGTATCAGGAAGATGTACACATTATAGTGGGAGGGGATGTAGTTGAACAGGTATAAAAATTTGTATACCTTGATGGGTTAGGGTCAGAGAATGGGAGTTGTGAAGAAGACATCAAAAGAAGGATTGGACTTGCTTCTGCTGCTTTTGGAAGATTAAGCAGGATACGGAAGGCTAAAGATCTTTTGGTTAAAACGAAGATAAGAGTTGATGAACAAAAGACACTAACAGCCGAGATGAGTTGGTTGAGAGGAATACTTGGAGTAGCCAGGATGCAAAGAATCAAGAATAATATAATAAGGCTGTTTTTTTTTAAAAAGCATACGGGATCCTGGGCATTATAAATAGAGGCATAGAGTACAAAAGTAAGGAAGTAATGCTAAATCTTTATAAATCACTGGTTAGATCTCAGCTAGAGTATTGTCCAATTCTGGGCACCACACTTTAGGAAGGTTGTCAAGGCCTTGAAGAGGGTGCAGAGGAGATTTACTAGAATGGTACCAGGGATGAGGGACTTCAGCTATGTAGAGACTGGAGAAGTTTGGATTGTTCTACTTGGAGCAGAGAAGGTTAAGGGGAGATTTAATAGAGGTGTTTCAAATTATGAAGGATTTTGATAGGGTAATTAAGTAGAAACTGTTTGCAATGGCAGGAGGGTCAGTAAACAGAGGACACAGATTTAAGGTAAGGCTGCATATAGTGACACCACAAGTCCTGGCCAGAATGGAGATGATTGACATCTGTTGTAAGTGATTGGGATTGATTTTATGCACATAATTTGTATTATGCAGCTATCCTCCACTCACTGCATTTTGCTGGAGAAATAATCCTAATCAGGAGACTTTGCTGTAATTTCGGTCATGAGCTCTGTTTGCTGCAGTGCGTAAAGAATCTGTTTAAATAGACTGTTTGCTGTAAGTCCCGCCCTGCCTCCAACTCATTGGCTGACACAGTGGTGTCTATACTTACTTCGCTAAGGTATTTGGCAAAAGACTCAGAGGGGAGATGAAGAGACGTTTGCAGGACTATAGGGAAAGAACAGGAGAGTTGGGCATTGGACAGCTCTTTCAAAGAGCCGGCAGAGGCACGATGGGTTAATCGCCGCCTTCTGTGCTGTAAGATTCTATGAACATGGCTTGGACCAGAAACTACACTTATACAGAAGATCCAAGAAAGCCCGCTGTGATGCTTTGGGCAGGTTTCAAGAATAGAAACAGCTAGAATACCTTTCATGGTCCTGCACACAGGTACATGGACCAAGAAGCCGAGTGAGACCAAGGAAGCGCTGGATAGTCGAGTGACTTGTCACAGAAAGGGATACAGATGACTGAAGTGGTCAGGCTAGTTCAGATCTGACAATAATGGATCAAATTCATTCAGCCCCATCGTCGCTGCTGAGCTGACTGGTGGGAATGTAGTAGTAGCAGTATTAGTACATTGTTTAAGGTGGAATTAACCTATGTTTTTGCCGTCAACTGGTGAAAATAATAGTTTAATCTGCATTTGCAGCTTGTGAACTTAAAAGTATATGAGATGCCTGGAATTGTAATGTAATTTTATAAACTACTGTGGCTGACAAAAGCAAGGTAATTAAAGACTTGAGAGAATCGGCACAACCTGAACCAGGCAGGGGAGAGGTCAAGATGAAATTGGCAGAACATCTTATTGGAATGAAAGTTGTGGTACATTCTGCCCACAGGTGAAAATGTGAGGGAATTCTTCTTCAGAGTGGCGGCCCTGGCATTTGAAGCATCTTTGCTGAAAGAGTTGGAAAAAAATGACTTGCCCTCTGCGAGGATCGGTGAGGGGAGCACCATCCGTAAGTGTTCATTGGAGTGAAGAGCGGTTTTGCACAACAAATGTGTTCTGAGGTTTCTGTTTCTAATTTTACACCAATTGAAAGTTCTGATCATTAGCTGGGAAGGCAAATTAGCCCAGGCTAAGAATTCTTCTCTCTCACTGCCTCACTTAAAAATACACTCTTATTTTCCTCTTTTTTTTGGTCACCGTGCACAGCTCCTGGTTCAGAGACTGGGTAGACAGCTTTATCTTCCTGCTGCCAGCCACCAGTGCCCGGGAGTAGTTTGCGATGATTCACCGAAAGCTTTATTTAAAGCAAATCAGGCACACAAAATAAATACGAAATTTCATTTCTTCCCCACCCCTTCTTCTTCCGTCTGGGAAACAGACTACTTCCTGACCTTGGCCATAGCAGGAGGGAGACTTTGACACATGGAGAAATGGCAGGCCTGATGATATGCAAGTCTGTTGTTAAAACAGTGAGCCAGTTTAAAGGACATGTGATGGTGTCTTCAACATGGCAGAACTGTTTCTGAATTGCTAATAGTTGAATCTAGGGAAGGTATTCAATAAATCAGTCCAGTTACTACACAGAGGATAAGTATACCTTTAATACTGCTTTCATTCCAAAATCCATTGTTACTGATTGTATGGCCTTTTTTGATGGTTAACTAAGAGAATTCATAAAATATTTTTCTATTGTCAATGATCACCTGTCTCTAATGGCAGTTCGATGCATTTGTTTGAGTTCTATTACATGTTGGCTTGGCTCTGTTTGAGGTATCTAGATGACTCACCCCCAACCTCCTTGTAGGGTGGAGACTAGCTTTGTTGTAAAGGATGCTTGATATTGGTTTCCATATTTTTTCACGTTAGATTATAAGATAAGAATAGCAGATAATTCACAATAATCAACATACTTGTCTCTGAAAGTCTGTATTCTGAGGGTGGAGTGTAGCTGGAGACAATGTACAGCCATTTTCCAGGAGGCCCATAAGTTCAAATGGGAGGAAGCCGAAGCTTGTTTCAAATGAATGCAAATCTTATCCAATGAACATTGATGCCAGTCAGTTTGACCTGTTTGGTGCAGTCTCTAATGAGCAGTTAAAATGTTCAGTGGAGATGAAGTTGGTGGGGTGGGGGGGGGTGTAGAGATGGCCATTAAATCTGATACCAGCGATAGCGAGGAGGACACATTTACCTGGCCAATGAGCTGATACCATGTAACCTGGGCATTGGGATTCCATGGTGGTCCTCCCGGCCTCCTTTGTAACTTTGGCCGTTTACGCCGTTCCTCTGGGGGTCCTGCCAGCCAGCCTCCCGCCGTAGTTATGACAGGAGACCAGGAGAACCACTGAGGGGCCTGGTAAATAAGTCACTTGTTCCTGCAGGAATTTATGACCAGCGGGTGTGACTTGGACAATGCTATAAATTGTTTTTTTCAAGCTGGAGAAATAAAAGCACATTTAGCTTTTATACAATACACCAGGTCCTTCAGATTGCACCGGGTGAATATCAGCGTGTTTATGTACATTAATATTCACACAGCGTAATTTGAAGGCCCAGATTTTATGCTAACAGTCTGTGAAATGATTTCCTTTTAACTGTAAGGTTGAGCAGATTTTTCAAATTCTTCTTCTGCACAGGCTCAATAATCTAGTGAGGATTTGTTTTGGAGCTATAATTTTAGTTGTGGTTTGGCAGGTAACTGACGTCACCGATTAATCTTTGAGACATTCTCTGAGTTACGGGATTTCAGTAATGATTGTGGTGTAGTGGCAGACACTGCCATGAAGCGGCAGGGCTCGGGATTGTAGCCATCACTGTCAATAAAATACAAATTGCAGACTAGGCTCTTCTTTGACACCAGCCAAAGTTTGGGGGGGGGGGGGGGGGAGGAGCAGGGTAGGGAAAATAATGAAAAAGCAAATCCCCTCTTCTGACTTAAAACAGCCCATAGAGGACAGTTCATAAGCATTGCAGAGGCCTGGGAGCAGTAAATGGTGCACAGTGGGCAGGTGGATCTAAAGTGGGGACAAAATACAATAATGACTCCCAAGTTTACATTAAAGAGGAAATAACATAAAATGTCCATTGCAAATTTATGAACATTTTTTTTCCCTTTTAAAAATACAGGCATGGATAGAACGACAGCCGAGCACTCAGGAAACGGGACAAACTCCACCACTGGCTGTTGTTGAAATTCAGTATCCAGTGCTTTGTAACATTGCATGAATCTCATGGGAGATTAGTCAAAGAGGTTGTGGATTTAAACAATGCATTGACTGCAGTCTGATGTCCAGTTGGGTTCCGATGATTCTGAACACGCAATACCTGTGATTTATATAAGTAGAAAAATCTGGGGATGGCTGGAAATGCCAGAAACCAAGATGAGATTTTGAAACAGAAACAGAGTCCAGGGCTAAAGTGGGCCTTTAAAAAGGTTATTGTTGACGTCTGAGATAAAGGAAGAAATCTAACTATTTAATAAAGATGTATAAAGCAAAACTGTTTGAGACAAATGCCACTGATGATCAGTTATCTATTAATGTGGATTAAGGTTTATTTAGTTACTAATGTCACTCATGTCAAAGGTCACTTCAGTGTAACCTGAAGTCTGTAATAAATCATTTTATTGAAATT
Organism: Heptranchias perlo; assembly: GCF_035084215.1. Taxonomy (NCBI): domain Eukaryota; kingdom Metazoa; phylum Chordata; class Chondrichthyes; order Hexanchiformes; family Hexanchidae; genus Heptranchias; species Heptranchias perlo. The sequence goes on from NC_090349.1 coordinate 7,707,002, forward strand.
GCCCTTTTATGAAACAGTAATGATTTTGCTAAATTGAGATGTTTGTGTAATCTTTGTAAATGTACTGTTTTTAATCATTGACAAGATTATTTTACTGGGCAAGATCCAAAAATGCTCTGAGGATGGGGAGGGATCACGAGCATTTTTTTGGTACGAAAGACAAGTGAACATTGACAACCTGAGGTGAAGGCCTCAGTGGCCTATGGGACAATAAATATCGAACAATCCTAATTCTAAATGCCAGTTCTGGCATGGAGTTTCTGTTGTCTATCAAATGTACTGAGTGTTTTAGGAATTTCATGTTATGTGTACTAAGTGTGCTTTGAGTTTAGAACCAGCAAGAGAATGCAGCATGTTAGTGGCTGATGTCTCTGACTGCAGATCTAGTCACAGGTTTATGCCATTTTCCTTTCAATGGTAAATCCCAATCTTGACCATTGCATCTGGGAGAACTTAAGTGGAACCCAGATACTTCAGTAAAGAAGGGAGGGAGAAACCTGGATGGGCAGGGTAGCTTTGATTTGCTCTTGGGCCTAGTAACTGAATTAAGAATGGCTTTGTTGGAAGCATGGAACTTTTTTTTAACTTAGACAGAAAAAATATGTTGAAATCATATGAGAGTGTAGAACCCTGGCTAGCAATAAACCTGAAGTATGACTGCTGCTTTGATTTAATCACATACTGCAATATTCTACTTGCAACAGTGTTACCCCTCCTGCACACCCACCCTCCACATTAATGTTGTGCTGCTTGATCAGGCAGATGGGACAACAGCCATAAGCTTGTTCAACTCCTTCCCTCCTTGGGCTCTTCCTATAAATGCCCCACTGAGACTGCCAAACTTTCCAAGGGGAAGCCTGAGTAAAAATGTGATTTGAGACTGGATTTGAACTCTGGTCTCCCAGTTCATCACCCAATACTCTCTCACCATGTTGCTACCAATGTCCCCGGACTGATTTGATTGATGCTAAATTCAAAGGTAACAGGTTTTCTTAAAGGGAAACAGATTCTTTCTGCCCACTTTGTTGGATTGTAGACCTATACAGTGTACAGAATAGGGGGAAAGTGCAGGGAAATAGAATTAGAGTAGATATCAGTAAGATGGAGCTAGCACTAACACAAGGGGCCAAATGGCCTTCTGTGCTGAAATTCCTATGATTCCACAATATTAGGAGGTGCCCTACACCCCCAATCCCATACATTCTTTAACTCAGTTCATATTGTATTCCAACACATCTGAAAACTTACTCTTCTACTCAAACCAAATAATAGCTGAAACCACTTTTATGTTCACACTTGAACCAGATCCAGTTTTAGGAGAAGGACGTCCATGGGCCCCCTCCCACTTTCTCCCCCAGGTTAGGGAACTAGTCCACATAGGGGCGCTGGGCCCCACAGGCAACAAACCAGCGCGGGGCTGTCTCCCTGTGTTTACATTGCTTCAAATGACCCAACACCAAATTGTAGACTCACATTTTCATGAGTCTAAATTGCTGCCGGGATGAGGGAGCTGGGCTTGTTTACACTGTGAAATGTGGCCGACATGGGTGACTGCATCTTTCTCCATTGTATCAGCAGTAGCTCAGTCGGGATCACTCTCGCCCCTGAGTCAGAAGGTTGTGGTTTCCCACTCCAGAGACTTGAGCACAAAATCTAGGCTGACACTCCAGTGCAGTACTGAAGGAGTGCTGCACTGTCTTTCAGATGAGACAGGAAACAGAGGCCCTGTCTGCCCTCTCAGGTAGATGTAAAAGATCCCATGGCACTATTTTGAAGAGGAGCAGGAAAGTTTTCTCTGGTGTCCTGGCCAATATTTTCCCTCAATTAACATCATTAAAAACAGATTATCTGGTCACTTATCTCATTGCTGTTTGTGAGACCTTGCTGTGTGAAAATTGGCTGCTGCGTTTCCTACATTACAACAGTGATTACACTTCAAAAAAGTACTTCATTAGCTGTAAAGTGCTTTGGAACGCTCTGAAGTTGTGAAAGGTGCTATATAAATGCAAGTCTTTTTTTCTTGTTGGTAGCACTTATGTAATGTAAAAGCACCTTTAATGTGCCAATCTACTATAATTCGTACACATTGCACTTTTTCAGCAATGCTTTTAAGTAGTGGGGTGTAATCAAGAGATACAAAGGAATCAGTGGGCCGTCCTTGAGATGGAGACAACATGATAAATATGTTTCATTTATCGTTGAGTTGTGAAGATCTCGTTCACAGTGAAATAAAACCTGTTCCATGTTGTGTTCTGTTTATGCCCAAGGTAATAAACCTAAATGTACGGGCTCGATGGGCTGAATGGCCTCCTGTACTGTAGTCATTCTATGATAAATGTATGAAAGTTTAACTTCCTCATAATCTAGCAGTGTCCAAGCTTTTGTCTACATGGATGCACACCACGGAGCCTCATGGGCTACTTGAGAATTTTAAAGCCATGTTCCTATTAATTTGTATATGTCTCAAGTTGCTGATGAAACAGATGTTGATGTTTTGATTCAGGATATACCCACAAAATTCAATCAGGACAAACCAGTGAGTAAGAAATAAGAACACAAATAGCATGGAGTTTCCTGGGCTTCAAAGGCTGGATTGCCAGGACTTGGGAGCTGCAGGTTGGACACTCCGGGTCTAATGGGTTAAAAATAACACCTGGTGTAGCGTTAAGCTATTCAGACTGGATCCCAGTCTGTGCTGAGTTAGCTGATGTCTGCTAAGGCAGCAGTTGGGCATTAACATTGGCCTCAGTATCTTGGGCTATGGAAGGGAAAATAAACCAGGATTACAAATGTTCACATCTACATCAAAGTATCGATCATTCACAGGTATTTGTCTCTGTTGAAAAGTTTATTTTTTATTGGACCAGTTAACTTGTGTCATTGAGCTATCAAAGTGTCATAGTTTCACTTGCATGTGACAGCATCGTGATAAAAATGATACATAGGTTTTCCGCTTATTCTCCTTCCTGAGAAATCAAGAAGGTGCCTTTTTTTTTAACAAAATAATCCATAACAAAATAATCTGAATTGCTGCCATAAGTTTTGTACCACAAAGTATAACAGTCTTGTGCTGTGTTCAGTGACCATTCATCTGCTGGACTTGTCCATTTTCACTTGTGGTTCTCCAAGGCTTATGGTGTAACTGGAACTATATTCATTTTGCCTAGTTATGAATTTATGCTATATCCAGTTTGGTTTATGCAAATTATGTATTTCTCTTAATTTAGCACTAGTTTGCACTGCTATAATAGAAAGGAAATACTGAATTAAATTCAACATGGCTGGAACCCTTTGTAATTGATTTATTTCCATGTTAAGTGTTGGCTTTGATGTCCAAACAATTAGTTTTTTTGAAGTTGGAGATTTTAACACCAACCAGCTGGCGGGAACCAGATTACACTGCCCAGATCCCGCCGATTGCGATATTCACTCAGGCCTATGGACGGGTGGCTAAGCCGCCCACCTAAAGCCAGCGGGTTCAGTTAAATATGCAGATTGGGGTCGCATGACATCATCAGGCCCCGACTCCGGCCTGTGCCAGGTGAAGGCCAGTCAGGACCTACCGGGAAGAAGAAGAGGCCACAAAAGGTAAGCTTTACACTTCCCTTTGTGGGGCCATGAAGAGCAGGAGTGCTTCTCAAGGATCCACAAGGAAGGTTTAGGCCTCCCCTGCTCTAGGATCCTTTCCTACCCCCTTAGTGTGCCTGCAGACGGCCAAGAGCTGTCCGACTTTCTGGAGGCTAGCAGCTGCTTCCCGCCACCTTCTGGACCGGAGGCGCGTTAATGAAGCTCGGGAGTTAAAATAGCCCGTGCCTGTTTTCTACCACAGTGGGTGAGTTACTCACCCCTCCACCCACCCAGAGTCTTGTTTGCAAAGCGACAGGAATTTCTTACATGCAGCATTCATACCTGTTCAATGACACCAATGATTATGATGGACAATGAATAATAGATACATGAGAGTGATTATAAGGCAGTGTCTCATTGAGATGTTTGAACTCCTCAATAAAATTGTAATGTTGCCACTGACTGAAATTCCTATTAGAAATATCAAATGGTGGCTGGGTCCACAGCAGATCCCAGGTATCCATGAATTTTTATAGCATGCAAGAGATCTCCCATGGTGTTGCTCACAGTAAGTTGGATAATGATGCACTTTTTTTATAATGACTGGAGCATTACACCATGTAATACACAGTTCTGCTGCTAAAGTGGGTCTGTGTTTAAGGTGGCTGTCATTTTACACCCACAAAGTTCAATTTGCTTTAAGTAAACACAAGCTGAGGTCACTGGGAGTTCAATTGCTGTTTGATGAAGGAAGTTTGCAGATTGAAAGGTCCTCGTAAACTTTCAGCTCAGGTCAGAAAAATGGATGAAATTAAATGATTGGGTTTTTAAAATACTTTTTACACTTTATGGATGTAGTCAAACCTCTAATACAGACAGATATACATGTTGGCTTGGAATCAATGGGAACAGTTTTCAATCTGCGTTTCATTTTTTGTCTTTACCGTCAGGAGCTTGTTGTCATGGTGATGTCAACAGCCATGTCTCTGAATGTAGACTGTCACACTGATTAAAGATTATGGCATAATCACTGTAAATATATTAAGTAACAATTTATGTATTTATTTAATGGTAACTCGTGGTCTATAAATGGGAATTCTAGAAGGCTGGTGTCATGATGTCCTTTCACCTCTAGGCCCTGGGTTTCATTTGACCTTCTCATCGGCAATCGAGGCTCGGGGGAGATCGGCTGCCGACGTTTGGGGGGGAGCACTCCTGCAATTCCTGGCCCATAAGGAGTGCTGAAAGAGGCACTTAATTTGTGGAGATGGCAGCTCCTGCCTCGATTTCACTGCTGAGTTTCCTGAGCCTTGGGAAACCCCTACAGCAGCAGTAAATTTCAAATCTGGCTCCAATTACACTGTGGGAGCCCGATTTTAAATATGTTAAATTAAGCGTCCTACCTCTCCACAGTGGGACTCTCGAACGCTCTGATATCCACCGGCGTATGAAAGGCGGCAGGCAAGTGCGGACGGGTTGGGGTTGTGTTTCGCTTATTTCGCTTTTTAATTGCCCCTCCCCCGACCCCCTCCCACCCATTGTGGGGGTGTAAATATCGAGCCCTTGGTATTTTACCAATTTCCCCTTGTTCCATTGCACTGCAGCCATCATGTAGCCTTAGATAGTCTCTACATGTAAAGTTTTACATTTACACCTTAGTTCTCTGACTTGGCTTCTTTCAGAAGAACTGAGGTATAGTTCTGGAATGAGCCCTATGTGTACAGCTAGGGTAGAGAAAACCTTCACAACTGTATGTTCCTTATAAGGTATGAAACTACTAAAGGGGCAAAATCCCAGTGAAATTCTTCTTTTTCCCTTCCGCAACTTGGTGCTGGTATATTAGGAGATCAACCTACATTCAAAGAATGACTACAGTAAGTAATTTCACACATTAGAAAGGTTTGGATGGTCTTGGGGCTGTCTAGACAACCTAATCTTTACTGTGTGGTAAACTTTGCACAGTGCAGTCCAGACAGCTGTTTTGACATCGGCCATGTTAGAAGCTGGAGAACGGATGGAGCACTTGCCCCATTGCTAGAGATGTTAGGTCTACACGTTGTACCTGGACACATTATTTTTAAAAAGACCAACGGTATTTGTTTTAGATATTTTTTCCCCTCTAAAAGATAAGATTTGTCCTTGAATTGTTGGCTTTGTAATTCTGCACTTTGCAAATTAAAAAGTTCTGGTAAAAGTGTAAGTTGACAGATTCTGACAAGATTTAAACAATGTACTGCTGAAATCTATTTATGATAGTTTGGTGTATTTATAGGTTGCTTCCATTCTCAAACCCAATGGATAAGACTCTTTGCTGCTAGTATTTTAACCCGTGATCATAATTTTTAATAACCTGATATACACCCTAACCCCTAACTGCCCACGAGTCGATACAAACCACCAATCAGCCTCGAGCCCTCTTTCTCCCACACTCCATTACAATGGTATTTCTGTATTATAGAACATCAGATAGTTGTAGTCCAGAACATGATAGAAAGTCTTCTGCCTTGCCAAATAACTTTCCCTGCCAATTTTATTTTTTTAATTGTCAGTTACAAGTATAGCAGCTATATAGTTACTGAAATAACTTGAACGGATTGAAATACTAATGCTGAACAATAGGATCCCTAACCCTAAGCCTTCGTCTACAAGAAAATTTTCCAATTCATTGAGCCACCTGAAAGCAGGGCAGTTTCTTCCCCCCCGCCCCCTGCTTTCATCAGTTCTTAATGGCAAGCACTAAGCAGTCAACAGAGAAGTCAACTGAGCAATACAAGTACAGTCGTCACAGCCAGCACAACTTTATGCCAAGCAGGCTGCCCACTGCCATTCCTGCTCTTGAGGTTTTGCTGCCATTTTGAAGAGCCAGGATATGGCCAAAGCAGCCATTTTGAGCACCACTTTGTGCATTTTAAAAGGCCCAAATTTGCAATTTTATTTAGCAAGAAATGGGATGGGTCAGGGTGGCACCATACAGGGGTTATAATAATCATGTGCCTATATACATTCAGAGAGGAGATGATTTGTAGACTGGTGTCCATTCCCTGCCAAAATACGATTTACCACTTTCCAATATCTTATCACTAACCTTTTTGCTATTAGCAGTTGCCTGAGCCCCAAATGTATTTTATTTCAAGATTGACCTTCTATTACTGTGATAATCCCTATTTGAATCAAGACTGGTTTGTTGGTAACCATTTTCTTGGTTACATCAGATGTAGGGTGCATTAACACCACAGGCCACCAATGGGGAGTGCATATTAGGAAAACTCGGTTGCACTGCCCACGGTTTCATGTTCACTGATTTTAATGGGCAGCCAATGATTTTCTAATGTGCAGTTGGCAGACAAGGCTCCCACTGTCGGTGTGAGTCCATAAAATCGGCCTCGACAATTATAGTGTAGGCATGAAGCGGTTTTGTGGTTATTGTAAATGCAGCCTGAATCTAGAATCAAGGCCCAACCTGACGATGGTCTACCATATGCACTGCAGGATTCGGTGGTGTCCCACTTTTTTGTGTGGACCTCTCTCGCACGTCCTTTTCTCGCGGTTAATGCATACTTCCAGGCAAATTTTGAGTTCTAGGCATCTTTTCCAAATTTAATGCAGGTGCATTGGAGAGTTGCTATCACTTGGCTGGTCTATAAACCTTTCAGATAAGCTACCTAACACTTAGCAAATATTTCAAACAGATTGGGCCTTAATTTTGCTCCACTACCCATTGCCACATGCTGCATTTACAAGTATTTAAACAAGTAACACAATGGCACTCACACCATTTGACTACTTAAAATTTATTTTAAAAGTGTACCATAAAAAATGCAGAATATCTGTCGAGTTTAACAGATGCAAGGTTTAACCACTGACTGGATCTGTTAAACTCTTGACATATATTCTGCACGTCAGTGTTGGACAATTTGTAATTAGTCAATGGATAAATATCAAATCCAATCCTTGATCGTCCAGTGTGTGTTGGAAATCTAAAGAAGTAGCTTCAAGTGCTTTGGATGCAACATCACTGGTTTATACCGCATGTGTGGGTGGGTCAAACAAATCATTAACTTGTTTCTTCAGCCACTTTTTCAATGTATGTAAAACAATCAGTGGAAATGACATTGTCATGGATGATATAAAAACGTGAATTGGTCAGGAAAGCTTCCCCTGCACCAGTGTACTTAGACAATAGGGTAAGCTTCTCAGACAGGTGTAAGGGCAGGGAAAGAGAAAGTTAATACCAAAAGGCAAGAGATGACCAGAAGGCAATGCCATTTCTTTTTCCCATTCCCTACTGTCCTTCTCCCCACCCACTCGGCAAGGTGGAATATTTCACTTGGGCATATTGCTCCATCCAGCAACTTAACAAGAATTGATGAAACTTCCTTGAGTGAGATTGGCAGATTTGAATGACAGTCAGCCTTTTGAACAGAAACCAGGGAAGCTGGTGCTCTAACCAGTTGTAGGACAACACATTTCAGGAGTTGAATTTGAGAAATGTCTCAAGTTGTTTTTAACTATGTTTCTTGTTAAATGCTCAAGTAGAAACTCCAATTCTCTCTATAAATTTGTAACCCTCAAACTTGTGAAAATTCTGCTCAAATGTTTCTACTAGTGATGTTGCAAAAGATAAATGTTATTAACAGATTGTCCACTTTTTTTCCTGAATTTCTTCTTAAAATAAATGAGTTAATGATTTTTTTTTGATAGAAATTTAAATAAAGCCTCCACTTTGTAAAGCACGGGTCTTTCAGCTTCTGTTTCTGCAATGCAGCCTCTACTCACCCATCCCCCCCTTCCTTCTGCTCCAATTGTGGTTGCAAAGCCTTCAGCCATTATGGCCCCACACTCTAGTTGTTTTCCCTAAGCATCTCCTTGCTATCTCTCTCTTCCTTCAAAAGCCTCCTCAAAACCCATCTTCTTGACCCTTACTTTTAGTCACCACCCCTAACTCTTCTATCACTGCTTGACATCCAGTTAATTTTGCCTCTGTAAGGTGCTTCTCTGGTGTTTCATTGCGTTAAGGGCACAACGTGAATAACAGAACTGGATTATGATTTTGCTAGAAATAGGGATCTAAGGAAGTCTGTCCCTTAGAAATGTTATAACTGAACACTGAATTCCATCCGTGTAATATTTGGTCACTCATGAATAATCCACTGATGGAAATAAAACCCAATTAAATGTTGGGCCATTTGTCGGCTTGTGTTTGATTTTATACAGTGGAAGTGCTGCTGCGATATCCTGTTTGATGTGTTTTGTTTTTTTAAAACCTTTTATTGAGGATTATTTTGGTTCAATTTTCCTCTTTTTCACACATCAGCAGTGTAGATCAGGTATCATGTGTTCAGCAGGACAGTATACACTGGGGATCATGAGATCAGCTGTGTAGACCCAGGATCATGGATCAACAGTACACGTTGGAGATTGTGGGAGCAGGAGTACAATACAGATCCAGATTGTGGGAGTACTGTATACATTGGGGATTGTGGGATTCTTGGTACAGTACAAATAGGGATCATGGGATCAACAGTCGAGGACCATGGGATCTAGGAACATAGGAATATAGGAACAGGAGTAGGCCATTCAGCCCCTCGAGCCTGCTCCGCCATTTGATAAGATCATGGCTGATCTGTGATCTAACTCCATATACCTGCCTTTGGCCCATATCCCTTAATACCTTTGGTTGCCAAAAAGCTATCTATCTCAGATTTAAATTTAACAATTGAGATTGTAGGATCGGCAGTACACAGTGCGGATTGCTCTCTTCTGAAACATCAATCTGTTGGTTATACTGACCATTTGGGTTTTTGACCAATCTGTTCGCTATATCGGGATTCCAGTGTAGCGCAATATTTTTTTTCCTTTTCTGTATGTATTTGTAATGATTTCCACCAGAAAAGCAACAGACAAAGAAACAGAGAAGAAAGCTTTATTAATATTTCTTCATCTCCACATCAACTCTCAGCAGTAGTGTTCCTTGTCCAGATCTTTATATTGAGGGTTATATGGAGCGGTAGACAAGCACATGGCTGCCGTGCGATCACAATTACAAATATCAGTCTCACAGGGGTTATTCTTGCCTGAAAAAGACAAAATTGGTAGTTACAGTATGGCGTGTCCTGGGTTTGTACCTACATCACCGCACCACAATCATCAAGTAAAGGCCAGACACTTCAACTGGACGATTAAAACAATTCCCGCCCATTCCTGAAAGCTGTTGCTGGAGTATGGTTTCACGGGTACATGCCATCTTCTGGTACCTCATCATCCAAGTGATTATTCGTCATGAATGAGCCTAGTCCGTGAGTGTCAGCCCACTATTCAATCAGTTCCAGCTGAGCCCAATCCTCTCCTCACCCAACTGAGCACCTTCCAGTGGGTTGTAGGGGGGTGGGGGGGGGTCACTGGATGATAATTAGGAATATGAACCTGGCTGAATTGTTACCTCCTGAGTCCCACTGGCACGGAGACAAATTATAATGGGCCGGATTTTCCTGTAAGCGGCAAACGAACGGCGCCCGCTGTTTGTTAGACTTGCACTTGCCCATAGACTTTTCATGGTCTTTTGCATGGCACGTTCCTCTCACGAGGCCCTCAATTCAATGTGACCCCCCTCTCCCGAGCATCTGAGAACTGTGTGAATGGGGCAAGCAGCTGTCTATCCCCTTAACCAATCAGATTGAAGCATGTTAATGAGCAGCGCAGTTAGAACCAGGAAGTGTAAGTTGGAATAGTGAATTTAATGTCAATCAGGTACAGAAAGCGAAATAAAGAGAGGGGAAGAACTATTGAATTAAGAGACAGAAGTAAAGGAGACAGAAGGAAAAAGTAAAAAAAATATTTTTTTAAATGTCCAACAAGAATTCAAATCTGAAGGAATGAGACTCCACACTTGTAAAAGTTAATTTTTAGTGCTCTAGAGGTGGTTTGACAGTAATTAAGACTCACCATGCTGTTAAAAGTGTGCTTAGACTTGATGTACCTCTTTTTCGCGAGATTAGTGTATATCGAGTTACATCGAAACTACAGCACAGTAACAGGCCATTCGGCCCAACTGATCTACACCGGCGTTTATGCTCCGCACGATCCTCCTCCCTCTCTACTTCATCTAATCCTATCAGCATAACCGTATATTCCTTTCTCCCTCATGTGCCTTTCTAGCTTTCCCTTATATGCATCTATGCTTTTCCCTCATCTATTCCTTGTAGTAGCGCGTTCCACATTCTTACCACTCTTTGGGTAGAGAAGTTTCTCCTGAATTCCCAATTGAATTTATAAGTGACAATTTTATATTTATGACCTCCAGTTTTGGACTCCCACAAGTGGAAACATTTTCTGTATGTCTACCCCATCAAACCCTTTCATTATCTTAAAGACCTCTATCAGGTCACCCCTCAGCCATCTCTTTTCTAAAGAAAAGAGCCCCAGCCTGTTCAGCCTTTCCTGATAAGGATATCCTCTCAGTTCTGGTATCATCCTTGAGAATCTTTTTTGCACCTTCTCCAATGCCTTTACATTCTTTCCATAATATGGAGACCAGAACTGTGCACAATACTCCATGTGTGGTCTACCAAGGTTCTATACAAGTTTAACATAACTTCCCTGCTTTTCAATTCTATCCCTCTAGAAATGAACCCCAGTGCTTGACTTGTCCTTTTTATGGCCTTATTAACTTGTGTCGCTACTTTTAGTGATTTGTGTATCTGTACCCCTAGGTCCCTTTGTTCCTCTATCCCATTTAGACTGTTATTATCCAAGCAGTATGTGGCCTCCTTATTCTTCCTACCAAAATATACCATCTCACACTTGTCTATATTGAAATTCATTTGCCAATTTCATGCCCATTTTGCAAGTTTCTTGATGTCCTCTTGCATATTGACGCATTCTTCCTTTGTATTAACTACACCCCCCAATTTGGTGTCATCTGCAAATTTTGAAATTGTACTTCGGATTCCCAAATTCAAATTGTGAATGTAAATTGTGAACAACTGTGGTCCCAGCACCAAACCACTTCCCACCTTTTCAAATGCAAAATACTGCGGATGCTGGAAATCTGAAATAAAAACAGAAAATGCTGGAGAAGCCCAGCAAGTCAGGCAGCATCTGTGGAGAAAGAAACAGAGTTAACGTTTCAGGTCAAAGACCTTTCGTCAGAACTGGAAGATGTTAAAAGAGTTAAAGTATTTGAGCAAGAACAGAGCCAGGGAAAGGGGGGAGGGAGGGAAGGTTTCTGATAGGGTGGAGGGCACGAGTGATTAAATGACAAAAGGGATGAAGGTGCAAGGCAAGGAGGGTGATAATGGGACAGGTTAAGAAACAAAAGATTGAACAGTAGCAGCTGCAAATGGCAGCAGCAGAACTATTACCAGCTTTCCCACCTTTTGCCAGTCTAAGTAATTAGCCTCAACCTCTATTCTCTTTTCTGTTTTGTCGCCAACTTGCTATCTATTTTGCTACCTGTCCCCTGACTTCACATGCTCTGACCTTAGCCATGAGTCTATAATGCAGTACCTTATCGAAGGCCTTTTGAAAATCCAAATATATTACATCTACTACATTACCCTTGCCTACCTTTTCTGTTACTTCAAAGAATTCAATAAGGTTGGTCATGCATGACCTTCCCTTCTGAAATCCATGCTGACTGTTATTTATTATATTTTCCATTTCTAGATGTTTTTCTATGACATCTTTGTGTAAAGATTCCATTATCTTTCCTACCACCGATGTTAAGCTAATTGGTCTATAGTTCCCTGGACTTGTTCTATCTCCCTTTTTAAATATAGGAATCACATTAGTTATCTGCCAGTCATCTGCCACTATTCCCTTTTCTAGTGAATTACTGTTTATATGTAATAGTGCCTCTATTTCTACTTCTAATATTCGCGGATGCAATCCCTCTGGAACATGGTCATCCTCCCTAAGTTTGATTAGTTTATCAATTATCTCCCCCCTTTCCAGCTTAAATGTTTTCATCTCTTTTTTAATCTCTTCTTCTAATGCCCTGCCCACCTTGTTAGTCTCCCTGGTAAATACAGAGGCAAAGTAAATATTCCAATATTTCTGCCATTTCACTCTCATTACCTGTGAGTTTATCTTGTGCATCCCTTAGTGGCCCTATCGCTATCCTGATTTTTCTTTTGTTATTTATTTGTCTGTAGAATACTACTGATTTTTATATTCCTTCATAATTTAATCTCATGGTTCCTCTTTTCTTTCCTAATTTTTTTTGACTTCTTTCCTATCCTCTTCGTATTCCCTTTTGTCAGCCTTTCCTTTATTGTCTGTGTACTTAGAGTATGCCTTTTTCTTTAGTTTCAATTTTACCCTTATCTCTTTATTTATCTATGGTATTTCATTATTGGCTAGTTTGGTCTTGCTTTTTAGAGGTTTACATTTCTCCTGAACTCTGTTGATCGCCGTTTTGAATATTATCCATTGCTGTTCTATTTCTTTGTCTGCCCTAGTTCCACTCTCATCTCCTCAAAATTAGCTTTTTTCCAATCTATTACTTTGGTCTTCGTCTTTCGCAATCATTATTTTAAACCATATTATGTCGTGATCGCTATTGCCTAGATGTTTCCCTGTGCTTACTTCGCTTATCTGCTCTGGTTCATTTCCCATTACTAGATCCAGTAGTGATTCCTCTCTTGTTGGGCTTCTCACATACTGGGTAGAAAGGATTCCTGTACACATTGTAAAAACTCCATTCCCTTTTCTCCTTTCCCTACCTCTTCTTACCAGTTTATTTGGGGGTAGTTAAAATCTCTTATGAGTAAAAAACATCAAATAATAATCATTTTTTAGATTTGCCTACATATTTCTCCTCCACTTCCCTTCCACTATTAGGTGGTCTATAGAATATGCCTATTAACGTGATCGATCCCTTCTTATCCTTTGTCTCAATCCATATGGATTCTGTTTCTATCTTAATGTTATTTATGTCCCTTTTTTCTGCTGCCATTATGTTATCTCTAATTAGTGCAGCTACCCCACCCCCTTCTTCCTTCCCCATCCTTTCCAAATACATTATATCCTGCAATATTTAACTGCCAGTCCTGTTCCTTATGTAACCATGTTTCAATTATCCCTACCACATCTGGCTCCTCTCTATGAATTATTGTCTCCAGTTCCCCCATTTTGTTTTGGATGCTGTGCACATTGCTGTACAGGCAATTTAATTTATTTTTAGTAATTGTTCCCCTCCCTTTGTTTTTAAGAGTCATTTTGAGCTTGTATCCTATAACTGTATTTGTTCCCTGACCATTTATTTTACCCTTATTCCTTAACCTGGTCTGACCTTTACTCTCATTCGCCATTTTTTTTTCTTCAGACTTATGTTTTCTTCCCCAGATCCCTGCCCCTCCCCCCCCCCCCAATCTTACTAGTTTAAAGCCTTTTGACAGCCCTAATTATTCTTTCTGCTAGGACTCTGGTCCCATTCTGGTTCAGATGCAGCCCCTCCCCAAGATACCGCTCCTTCCTGTCCCAGTACTGGTGTCAGTGTCCCATGAAATGGAACCCCTCCTTCCCACACCACTCTTTCAGCCACACATTCACCTTTCTGATCTGTCTATCCTTATGCCAATTAGCACGTGGTTCGGGTAGTAATCCTGAGATTACCACCCATGAGTCCTGCTTTATAATTTAGTTCCTAGATTCTGATATTCCCGTAGCAGGACCTCCTCCCTTATCTTCCCTGTATCATTGGTCCCAACATGGACCACGACAACCTGATCTTTCCCGTCCCTTTCCAAGTTCCTCTTCAGATGCTCGGAGATATCGTTTACCCATGCACCAGGTATGCAACAGACCCTCCTGGACTCTCGGTCGTGACTGCAGAGGACGCTATTTATCCCCCTGATTATCGAATCCCCTTTGACTACAATCTTTCCATTCTGCTCCACCCCTCCTTGGACTGCCTCCTGCTCCACGGTGCCATGGTTATCATCCTGGCTGTCCACCCCGCAGCCTACATCCTTATCCTTACGGGTTGAAACTACATTATAACTGTTGGATAGGACCAGTGTCTGCGGGACCTCCTTCTCTACCTCCCTGCTGAGCTATGTGCTAGAGTATCTCTAACTTGCACTCCAGCTCAAGGACTCTGAGCTGGAGTGACACAAGGCACAGACATTTCTGCAGCTGTCTCGCTGTCCACAAACTCCCACATATCACAGTCCTGACACACAGCCTGCACGGCCATGTCTAGTTTGTATTTATTTATTTATTTATTTGTGAGTATTAATTTAATTCTAGAACTAAAAGTATCCATCAGGTCAGTGCTGGAACTTCATGCTGTTTAATAAATTTGAGCGGTGAGTCAGCCAGAGAGATGCTGCTCTCGCGCAGTTTACGGAGGAGCAGGGCATCTGGTAGAGCAATTTCTGGATTTCCATATCTGACTGCGCATGTGTGGTCACTGGAAGTTGCTGTTCCAGATGCACAGAAATAACTATGAGCCCTGTTAGCCTCGCCGTTATTTTCACAGGAAAATCCGGCCCATTAGGTATGGTTTATATCAATGGGTGTTAATTGTATTCAGGTATCAATTGGGGACTCTCTCATATCTTTTTTATAGGAGAGCTTATCTAGGGTGTGGTCTTTGTGTAAGGGGAATCTCTGTGAATAAAGGCTTGGAAACAACGAGAGACCAGGCTTTAGTATTCTATCCTTTACCACATGACTATCCAATTTTAACATGGTAGCAGAGGATGGTTGCCTAAAGGTGAAGGCTGGAAAGTATGATTTTTTTTTGGACTTAAAACAAAACTTAAGCCTAGTGGCCATTGTGGAAAATGGCAGAAAGCAAGTTTAAATCGTCGAGGTACGGTTTCCCTCCGATCTTCTCAGGGTTTGAACCGTATGACCAGTGGAGGAATGATGGGCATCTACCCGACATAGTGGAAAATTGCCCAGGTATTTCCTGTCCACAAAAAGCAGGACAAATCCAATCCGGCCAATTACCACCCCATCAGTCTACTCTCAATCATCAGCAAAGTGATGGAAGGTGTTGTCGACAGTGCTATCAAGCGACACTTACTCACCAATAACCTGCTCATCAATGCTCAGTTTGGGTTCCGCCAGGACCACTCGGCTCCAGACCTCATTACAGCCTTAGTCCAAACATGGACAAAAGAGCTGAATTCCAGAGGTGAGGTGAGAGTGACTGCCCTTGACATCAAGGAGCCCTATTAAAATTGAAGTCAATGGGAATCAGGGGAAAACTCTCCAGTGGCTGGAGTCATACCTAGCACAAAGGAAGATGGTAGTGGTTGTTGGAGGCCAATCATCTCAGCCCCAGGACATTGCAGCAGGAGTTCCTCAGGGCAGTGTCCTAGGCCCAACTATCTTCAGCTGCTTCATCAATGACCTTCCCTCCATCATAAGATCGGAAGTGGGGATGTTGGCTGATGATTGCACAGTGTTCAGTTCCATTCGCAGCCCCTCAGATAATGAAGCAGTCCGTGCCCGCATGCAGCAAGACCTGGACAACATCCAGGCTTGGGCTCATAAGTGGCAAGTAACATTCATGCCAGACAAGTGCCAGGCAATGACCATCTCCAACAAGAGAGAGTCTAACCACTTCCCGTTGACATTGAACAGCATTACCATCGCCGAATCCCCCACCATCAAAATCCTGGGGGTCACCAGTGACCAGAAACTTAACTGAACGAGCCACATAAATACTGTGGCTACAAGAGCAGGTCAGAGGCTGGGTATTCTGCGGCGAGTGACTCACCTCCTGACTCCCCAAAGCCTTTCCACCATCTACAAGGCACAAGTCAGGAGTGTGATGGAATACTCTCCACTTGCCTGGATGAGTGCAGCTCCAACAACACTCAAGAAGCTTGACACCATCCAGGACAAAGCAGCCCGCTTGATTGGCACCCCATCCACCACCCTGAACATTCACTCCCTTCACCACCGGCGCACAGTGGCTGCAGTGTGTACCATCCACAGGATGCACTGCAGCAACTCGCCAAGGCTTCTTCGACAGCACCTCCCAAACCCTCTACCACCTAGAAGGACAAGAGCAACAGGGACATGGGAACAACACCACCTGCACATTCCCCTCCAAGTCACATACCAGCCGACTTGGAAATATATCGCCGTTCCTTCATCGTCACTGGGTCAAAATCCTGGAGCTCCCTACCTAACAGCACTGTGGGAGAACCATCACCACACGGACTGCAGCGGTTCAAGAAGGCGGCTCACCACCACCTTCTCAAGGGCAATCAGGGATAGACAATAAATGCTGGCCTTGCCAGCGGCGCCCACTTCCCGTGAACAAATAAAGAAAAATAAATAGAGGCATAGAGTTCAAAAGTATGGAAGTCATGATGAACCTTTATAAAACATTGATTCGGCCACAACTTGAATATTGTGTCCAGTTCTGGGCACCGCACTTTAGGAAAGATGTGAAGGCCTTAGAGAGGGTGCTGGCCTTAGAGAGGGTGCTGAAGAGATTTACTAGAAAGATTCCAGGGATGAGGGACTTTAGATACGTGGATAGACTGGAGAAGCTGTGATTGTTCTCATTGGAACAGAGACGGTTGAGAGGAGATTTGATAGAAGTATTCAAAATCATGAAGGGTCTAGACAGAGTAAATAGAGAGAAACTGTTCCCTTTGATGGAAGGGTCAAGAACCAGAGGACATAGATTTAAGGTGATTGGCAAAAAAACCGAAGGTGACATGAGGGAAAACATTTTTACACAGCGAGTGGTTAGGATCTGGAATACACTGCCCGAGGGGATGGTGGAGGCAGATTCAATCGTGGCCTTCAAAAGGGAACTGAATAAATACGTGAAATGAAAAAAATTGCAGGGCTACGGGGATAGGGCGGGGGAGTGGGACCAGCTGGATTGCTCTTGCATAGAGCCTGCGCGGACTCGATGGGCCGAATGGCCTCCTTCCGTGCTGCAACCTTTTTATGATTCTATGATTCTAGGAGTTTTAATCCTCTGATGAATGTATTAGTTGCAGATTCCTTTAATTGTGTGGTGTTAGATTGTGCATGTATTTCAACTGTATGCGGGGTCGATTGGCTGAAATGTTATTCTGATTCACTAAGTAGTGAGGATTGACGCACGGTTAAGGAATATTACAGTTCTATGGGCCTGAAATTCAGCCGCCTAGCGGCCATTGTTTCGGCACTACGCACGGTGTCTTCTTGGATGCGCACACACGTATCCAGCGTGACGTGTGCTGGACGCCATCTTGGTATAGGAGTTAGCGCGTGCGCAAATACCGAATGCCGGAAGCATGTAATGTAAGGAGAAAATGTGCGCAACGCTGATTTAAAGTGATAAGTTCCAAAATGGTGTCTAACGCTTAACTCAATGCACAGTCTTAACCACATCCATCTGAACGTGTCTTAGCGTGCCTGGAGGACCCCCACCAGCACTATCTAAAGGGACCATGCAAGATTTACAGGTTAATTGCTGGATTATTGCTTCTGGGTGCCGATACGTTTGTAACTGTGTTTGAATACTCCTATACTTGAATACTGGGACGCGGGGACATAGCCTAACATTTAGAGCCAGGACGTGCAGGAGTGAAGTTAGGAAATACTTCTACATGCAAAGGGTGGGAAAAGTTTGGAACAATCTTCTACAAACAGCAGCTGATGCTAGCTCAATTGTGAATTCTAAATCTGAGATTGCTAGATTTCAGTGAACCAAAGGAATTAAGGGATATGGGGCTCAGGCAGAGTTAGGAATATGGAGTTAGGTCACAGGTCCACCATGATCTCATTGAATGGCGGAACAGGCTCGAGGGGCTAAATGCCACAGCCACTTGCTGCATCCTGTTATGCACCAGCTTCTCCTGCAAGCAAGCAGGACGTGTGTCTGGGTGACTTGCTTTTCAAGGTTGAATAGCTGCCATTGTGTGTGGCCTGTGAGTTGTGGGTGGGCGGCTTGCAACGGTGGTAATATGAGAGGAAGCATCTGGTTGGAAGAGTTGAGTACTGATAGAAAGAGTTTGTTGGTATGTGTGTGATAGGGGGGTGTAGTGTGTGGAGCAGTGGATGCGGCTAGTGGTGCAGTTGGTAGGAGACACCACTTGACATTTGACCCCACTCACCTTGACCACTCTTGTCAAAGCATTGAACTTCTTCCTGCACTGCATCCATGTTTGTGATGCTGTGCACCTGGCATTGACTTTGTACCCCGCTGCCTCCCACTGCCTTTTGGGCGTATGTCTGGAGGGCCTCTTGCTGTGTCCCCCCCCCCCCCCGCCGCGGATATAGGATGCCCCTCCTTCTGTCCACCTCTTGCACCAAGGTCTCTAGTGCATCAGCAGAGAACCTTGGTGTACGCACTCTCGCAGGCCTGGTACCATCTCAGATCGGCAGATTGGTGAGGTCTGGCGTGCAGATGGAGGATGTGGGATTTAGTGGTGCGCAACCTTTATTCAATATTTTAACATAACTCATCAGTTTGTAAACATAGGGACGGGACTAGCATCTGTGTTTTACGTGTGCGATGTCTGATCTCTGCTCAGACTCCGTGCAGACAGCAGACTGTTATTTTCAGCAAATAACAGGTACCAGCAACTTTTAAGAGATTTTTAAGAGGCAGTTTGCCTTTGAGGGATTCAGGCTCCCCTTGCTGGTGGAGAGTGTGAATTGCATTGAATCCTTGTGTCAACGCTGATTTGGAACATTGCTTGAAGGTAAGTCCTCAGGCCTCTCAAATGTCTTGTTCTGCCTGCGCAGGGGCCATTGAGCACAGGATAATAGCGGTTCGCGCTACCCCCACCCAATAATAGATCCTATCCAATTTTTTTTTCCCCCCCCCTTGTGCCTCCAATGTTCATGATTTTTTTGATGAGGTTCCTGAGGTACAGAGTGAGGTAGATCAAGGGCTGGACAGTGGTAATGTCAGTGATCAAGAAAAACATGACAGAGTTATCACACCCACAGAACAATTACCCAAAGTAGGTGCACAAGTAACATATGTTCCAGAAGGGACTAATGAATGGAGGGATGCAACAATTTTGGGACATACAGGCAACGCTACTGGTAGGAATAAATATTGGTTGAATGATCAGGATGATGGCCATGAAGCAAAGTTCATGGACTGGCAGAATGGGGTAAAAGAGTGGAGAGTATGAAAGCGGAATACAAGTAGTGATAGGGAGTCCGGAAATGAATCTCACGTCAGAAAACGATCACGAATTAGAGATGAAAGAGGGAGATCTCGCAGTAGTAGTGCCTACAGAAATAGAAGTGGAAATAGAGGACATAACTTGACTAGGTCAGACAATAAAACAAAGACCACAGAACAATCACGTAACAGAACTAGAAGCAGAAGTCCTCACGATCGTGAAGTTTACGTGGCTGCCAATAAACTTGAGGATAAATGAGTAAGAAATGCAAAACAAAGGGAGTTAGATAGTTGGAAAGAGGCAGCAGATGTGGAAGGAAAACTATGGAAACTAAACAAATGCACCTTTGGCCTGAATGATGCTTCCAGGGTATGGTATTTTTCAGTGAGATCTGTTTTGCTGAAAATAGGTTGTGTTCAACCAAAAACAGATCCTGCAATGTTTTATCGATACCATAACGGAAAACTTTCAGGCATCTTCACGATGCATGTTAATGAGTTCTTATGGGGTGCTACTGTGGAATTTGAGAAATTTGTCATTAATAAGATTAGAGTAGAATTTAAAACCCCCTGTTTAGACATTAAACAGAGTGGGTCTGGTATAACTTTAAATCAACAGTCCTATTTAGAGTGTTACTCCCATCCCAGTGAATTGTACTAGGTCATCTCAGAAAGGTGATGTTATATCAATGAGTGTTAATTGTATTCAGGTGGTGGGTATCAATTGGGGACTCCCTTGTATCCTTTTTATAGGACAGCTTATCTAGGGTGTGGTGTGGGTGTAAGGGGAATCTCTGAATAAAGGCTTGGAAACAACTAAAGACCCGGCTCCCGTATTCTATCCTTTACCACATGGCTATCCAATTTTAACATCAGGCTCACCGTTAATTACCCTGCTTAAGATTAGCTAACTCAGCACAGAATGGGGATCAAAATCTGCGATCTTCATAGTCTGTAGGGCTTAATCCCTTAAAGGGTTTGCCAATTGAGCTGCCAGGAAAGCCACTTGTCAGGGATGATAATTAGAGACCTGTTCTTATGGACCTTTTTTCAAGCATTTCACACAAGTTTCTCCAACATTTGTAAACGGGAATCAATATTGGCATCTAAGGCAGGTTTTACTGTGTGTAATGTTAAACTGATCCACATACTGGCTGTCCATTGGGTCAGTGAAGGGCTTTTTATATCTCAAGTCCTCATCTGTCAAAGACTCGGCTAGAAAATGTGATCAGGCCATTGATGACTGTGTCTTGTAATTTATTAACTTTACTAGCAGATCTCCCATGGCATTGCTCACAAGGGAATTCAATGTCTGACAACTGTGGAGGTGTTTATGCCGTGTAATGGATAGCATCAGAGCCACTGATTTACAGTGCCCGAATAAGACAAATTCCATTTTGATTAAATGCTATTCTGAGATTTTTACTAGGGCTTTGGGGACTGAATTCCACAATTCTGCCCATTATTCTTTGAAAACTGTAAATAAGTCGCCTTTATTTAATATATTACCCAATCAGCCATGGAGTTGAAAATGGGAGTCGAGATCAAGTGTAGTTTTAAATGAAGCGGGGCTGGAGGGCCTGGGGCTAAACTGAGTGCATAGATGTAATCGAGCCCCCATTTTAAAGTCATACATTCTGACCTTAGTTTTATATAATACTTTGATTTGATATTATTATTTATAGTTAAATAGCAAAGCTTATGCCAATTTGGGAGCAGAGAAATGGAGTTTGCTGGATCAGAGGATTTCTCTGCAGTGGAGACTGAGGAGCTGGAAGATGCAAAATTGAGGCACTACAGGAGAGTGTAATTATAGTGTGACAAGTTTACATAGTCAGTTGCCATTATAAATATAGACATAGAAATTTATGATGGAAAAAGTTGACACAAAAGTATGACAAAAATGTGAAGTCAAGTTTTGTACACAGGAAGTGTACACGGATGAATGATTTTGAATATATTATAGATATTGCTTTACCTATTCGTGCTTACTTTTTTATCATTTTAATGCTGAGAACACACAGCAAGATTTTGTGCACCATTTGGAGGTAGACATCTGGGGTATGATTTTAGTTCAGAGCCGGGAACCCAGCGTGTCCGCAGACATTCGGGTGGGGAACCCGGAAACCAAATGAGCGCGTCGCAATCTGCGATCGCAACTCAACTGATGGTATGTATTTGTGCTTCTGGGTTTCCCACGCGCCCGGCAGCCAGATTGACAGACAGACAGACTGGCTGTCTGTCGGGAGGGAAAGGAGCCATGAATCTGAGAGGAGGGAGGGAGGGAGAGATCGTGGGCAGTGAATGAAATCAGAGGGGCGGTGAGGGGGGAGGTGGGAGGATATGGACAACATTGGGGGGGGATCAGGGGTTCCACTATCAGTGGGGGGGGGGAATCCAGCATCGTTGGGGGGAGGGGGTAGCATCGGGGAGCATTTGGCAGCAGTCGTCTATAATTTTCTAAGAAATCTCTGCAAATATTGAATTTGGTGTTTTATCATTGGTTCCTGGACATGTATCTCTGTGTTAGTCTCTCTCAGTCTCTATCTTTCTGTCAATCTGTCTGTCTCTCTGTCTCGTTCTCTCTCTCTATCTCACAGCTGTTAGAAAATGTAAACATTCTAATTAATATCGATAAAGCACTGCTGCAAAGGCATCTACTTATTTTTAAAATTCAACTCATTTGTACTTTTTTTTTAAAAAATGAAATTAAGGCTGAGGAAAGACAAATTGGGGTAAATTTTAACCCCCAAGAATGGGTGGGTTGGGGGCGGGCGGGAGGTTAAAATAACAGTTTTTTGGAGTGAGACCACGTCCCAGCTCCAACTTGTCCACTAATGGGTTTAACCCAGGCAGGTTTGTATGCACGTCGACAGCAGACACCAGGATGTCCCGCCCCCACTTAAAGCCAGCAGGCCAAAACTTAAAAGGACAATGTACCTCATTGAAATGCTAGAGGTACTTAATATTTTGTGTATTGGAACATTAAAATCAATTTAACCTAACCTGTTCGGGTTTCCCATCGCTTCTGATTCACCTCAGGTGAAAGCAGGCAGGAAGGACCAGATCCATGAGCTGAGTGCCTTTATTGCAAGGCTTGTGGGCCCGGAGGAGCAGGAGTGCTTCATCCAGGCCCAACAAGCTCACCTGGCCGACAGGAACCCCGCGATCAACCGTGCCCCCCACCCCCCCCCCCCATGGTAGACCACCCCCCCACCTACCTCCGACTCTTCACCCGACCTCCACCGACCTCCAATCTTCTCCCCGGACCCCCAATTTCCTCCCTGGAACCTCAAACTCCTCCCAGGCTCCCACCCCGATGTCTTCCCCGGCCTATGTTCCCTCCCTCCCTCCCTCCAATCCCCGACTGCAGACCGTGCTGCAGGCCTTCCTGCCCGACAGCCAGCTAGCCTGTCAATCAGGCTGGCTGCTGGGCGTGAAACCCGGAAGTAAAATTTATTGGCCTCATTAAGGTTATAATCATAGATTGAGACTCGCCAACTTACCTTCAGGGTTTTGCACCCGTAAATCACCCCCCCACCCGCTCCCTTCCTGGCTGGAGGTGAAAATTCTGCCCTTTGTCTCTCAGCTAAATACACTTTCTATCGTTTATAAAATTCTTATAATCCCAAACCAACAAAAGCTGTAACAGTCGTGTAACCAGTACAGCGTGTCATATTATACACACAACTAGTCTGTTTGTAAAGTGCTCAATATAAACTTTACTTGAATAAATCTTTCAAAATCTGTCCTCTAACTTGACTTCCAAGAATTTCTGACAAACAATCAAACAAATTTAGTTAGAGACCGAGCATTCCATCAATTGGCTACCTGAATGCTACCGATGCATCTTGGGAAATGATCTAAATGGGTAAATCCCGGTCAGTGGAGTTGCTTCTAACGAGTTAAGGTCAATTAGAGGCCAATTGTAGCTGCTAGTAAATCACTAATAAATCCAATAGGGAATTCAGGAGAAACTTCTTTACCCAGAGAGTGGTGAGAATGTGGAACTTGTTACCACAAAGAGTAGTTGAGGCGACTAGCATTGATGCATTTAAAGGCGAAGCCAGATAAGTACATGAGGGAGAAAGGAATAGAAGGATGGGGTTAAATGAAGAAGGGTGGGAGGGGCTCTTGTGGAGCATAAACACCGGCATAGACCAGTTGGACCGAGTGGCCTGTTTCAGTGCTGTACATTCTGTGTAATTCTATGTAAATACCTGGGGGTTGCTTGGAGAGGCTCAGATCACCTCCTTCTTAGAATCATCAAATCATAGCGTATTGCAGCACAGGAACAGGACATTCAGCCCATCAAGTCTACATTGGTAGCTTTCTCTATCTGAGTCACCTGGTCTAATCCTATGTTTCCGCTCACTCCCCATACCCTTTAATATTCCTGTTTATCAAGCAACTATATAATTCCCTTTTTAGAAACAATTATGGCCTTTGCTTCCACATGATTTGTGGAAGAGAATTCCACATTTTATCCATCGTCTGTGTGTAGATTTTTTTTCTAACCTACCCTTTAATTCTTTAAAGGGATAATTCTTATTCTAGACTTCCTAATATTTTCCCTAGAATAATGGTGGAAAAGACTGTAATATTTGAAAAATACTTGTATCCTGCAAGTGAGAGAGGGATTGGGAAAAGGCACACGATTTGTTTTTCCTTTTTATGTTGGTTATAAAAACAATTTGATGGATATTTATTTCTCTTCCATTTACTTTAATAGTCAATTTGCGTTCGGTGCGCACATCAATTTAGTCACCAAAGAACAAAACGGAAATATTAGTACCAAATGTTGTGGGAAAATGTATAATTGGGCTCCACATGCGAATGCTGCACATTTGTAGTAGTGATAATGTTCACCATGCTAGTGACTGTCTTGTGTGCTGTGAATAAGTCAAATTATTCAGGCCAGACACTAATATATTTAGTTTTACTCTGCTCTCGTGACATATCAGAGTTAGTGTTTAAGGAAAATAGAACTTGAAAATGTATAAATATCCAGAATATTTTGGGTGGGAGGGGGGTTTGGATTGAAGTTTCAAAAACCTTGTCCTGGTTCCTGACAAGCCACCTGTTTTGAAACACATCTATTAAATTTTTAAACATTAGGGTCTTTTCTTTCATAATTTTGTGGAAAAATATTGGGAAAACCAGAATAACAAAGAGGCAGTGTTTAGGGGTGAAGTGTGCACTGTGGATCTGTTCATTGTATTGAGTCCATTACTGGGGTGAAGTGTGCACTGTGGATCTGTTCATTGTATTAAGTCCATTGCAGGGACGTGTGAGGGTTATTCGCAGGGCCACTGTCTTGTGTGCCGTGAATAAATTAAATTCTGTTTTTATTACTTGGAAGTGATGGATTTTCCCTGAATAACGCTATTGCGGGAGCACTATCACCATATGGATTGCAGCAGTTCAAGGAGAAAGCCCAGCTCACCTTCTCAAGGCAACCAGGGATGGATAATAAATGGGGCCTTGCCAGCATTGCCATATCCCAAGAAGCAATTGTTTAAAAAATTGGTTAAAAGCTGTGATGTCATAACATGATGTGGAGATGCCGGTGATGGACTGGGGTGGACAAATGTAAGGAATCTTACAACACCAGGTTATAGTCCAACAGTTTTATTTGAAAATCACAAGCTTTCGGAGATTATCCCCTTCATCACCTGACGAAGGAGATAATCTCCGAAAGCTTGTGATTTTCAAATAAAACTGTTGGACTATAACCTGGTGTTGTAAGATTCCTTACATATGTCATAACATGTTCAGATCTTTTTTATTCCTTCTTCAACATGTGTACATCACTAAAGATTTGTAATGCTAATTTCTACGGCTGTGACGGTTGGATACTTACTGCTGCAGGAGATCTTGTTCCCAGAGCAAGAATAGGAATAAAGTTCAATATATGGGCTGTCTATCAGAAACCTGCAGTGATTAGTTTTCGTCTTTCTGTAGCATGAATCATGTTCCAAGCAGCATCTATAAATGAAGAAACACTGTGAATGAATGCGGTTTTAGTGACAGGCGAGTGAACAGCTGATTGGCTCATTGTATCTTGTAATTGACAGTGGCTAAGCTGTCATACCCTGATGATGTCATAATGATGACGTAACCAGGCGGCCACAGGTACCTGAGGAGGGGCCTACACCCCATTTTATGTGCTTTCATGAGCACTGACAGTTTGAATATTTCCAAGTTGCACGACAGTCTTCCCAGAACCACACACTGTTTAAGGGAGGTGTGTGATGAACTAGGGGAATTCTGTCTCTATTTCATACAGTGGGTTAAAGAAAGAAAGAACTTGCATTTATGTAGCATCTAACGCAACCTCAAGACATCCCAAAGTGCATTACTGCCAATGAAGTACTTTTTTAAAAAAAATGTAGTCACTGTTATAATGTAGGAAATGCAACAGCCAATTTGTCACAGCACGTTTAGTGAGATGGTCACACCGCAGGTAAAGGTTGTACAGGCAGGAAGTAATTGGGTGACCACCAGGCAGAGTAAGAGGAGCAGGCAGGCAGTGCAGGGGTCCCCTGTGGCCGTCCCCCTCTCAAACAAATATACCGCTTTGGATATTGTTGAGGGGGATGACTTATCAGGGGAAGGCAGCAGCAGCCAACTTCCTGGCACCAGGGGTAGCTCTGCTGCACAGGCTGGGAGGAAAAAGAGTGGAAGAGCTATAGTGGTAGGGGATTCTATCGTAAGGGGAACAGACAGGCGTTTCTGTGGCCGTAAACGTGACTCCAGGATGGTTTGTTGCCTCCCTGGTGCCAGGGTCATGGATGTCACTGAGCGGCTACAGGGCATTCTCAAGGGGGAGGGTGAGCAGGCAGAGGTCGTAGTCTACATTGGGACCAACGACATAGGTAGGAAGGGAGATGAGGTCCTGCATCAAGAATTTAGGGAGCTAGGTAGCAGATTAAAGAGCAGGACCTCAAAGGTTGTAATCTCTGGATTACTCCCAGTGCCACGGGCTAGTGAGTATAGAAATAGGAGGATAGAACAGATGAATGCGTGGCTAAAGAGTTGGTGCAGGAGGGAGGGTTTCAGTTTCCTGGATCACTGGGCCTGCTTCTGGGGAAGGTGGGACTTGTACAAGTCGGACGGGTTGCACCTGAACCAGAGCGGGACAAATATCCTTGCGGGGAGGTTTGCTAGCACTGTTGGGGGGGGTTTAAACTAACTTGGCAGGGGGATGGGATACAGAGTGGAGCTACAATAGGGGGTGATGTGCAGCCAAATATAGAGAAAAAAACAAGTCAGCTTGGAAGACAGGGCAAATATGTAAGGGCAAGGCTGGATGGCATCTATTTTAATGCAAGGAGTCTTGCGAATAAGGTGGATGAACTGAAGGTGTTGATAAACACATGGGAGTATGATATTGTTGCTGTCACAGAGACATGGTTGAGGGAGGGGCAAAACTGGCAGCTCAATATTCCGGGGTACAGAATCTTCAGGCGAGACAGAGGGGGAGGTATAAGAGGAGGGGGGGTCGCAATATTAATTAAAGAATCAATTACTGCCATAAGGAGGGATGATATATTAGCAGGTTCCTCTAATGAGGCCATATGGGTGGAGCTTAAAAACAAAAAGGGGGCAAGCACTTTGATGGGAGTGTACTATAGGCCCCCAAACAGTCAGGGGGAGATAGAGGAACAGATATGTAGGCAAATCTCAGAAAATTGTGCAAATAATAGGGTAATAATAGTGGGGGATTTCAACTTCCCCAATATTAACTGGGATACTCAGAGTGTAAAAGGCTTAGAGGGTACAAAATTCTTAACGTGCATCCAGGAGAGCTTTTTGAGCCAGCATGTAGAAAGTCCTACAAGAGAGGGGGCGGTACTGGACCTAATTCTAGGGAATGTGGCCGGCCAAGTGGAAGAAGTGCTAGTAGGTGAGCACTTTGGTGACAGTGACCATAATTCGGTGAGATTTAAGGTGGTCATGGAAAAGGACAGGGAGGGGCCGGAAATAAAGGTTCTAAATTGGGGGAAGGCCGATTTTAATAGGATAAGGCAGGATCTGGCCAAAATGGACTGGGATCAGCTGCTTGTAGGAAAATCCGCATCGGAGCAATGGGAGTCTTTCAGAAGGGAGATTGAGACCATACAATGGCAACATGTTCCTGTAAAGGTCAAGGGTGGTTCCAAGAACTCCAGGGAACCTTGGATGTCAGGGGATATACGAGAATGGATTAGGAAAAAAAGGAGGGCTTTTGGCAGATACAAAAGGCTAAAGACGGAGGAAGCCCTAGAGGAGTACAAAAAGTGCAGGGGGATACTTAAAAAAGAAATTAGGAGATCAAGGAGGGGCCATGAAATAACACTGGCGAGCAAAATAAAGGAAAATCCTAAGATGTTTTATAAGTATATTAAGGGTAAGAGGATGACGAGGGAAAAAATAGGGCCCATTAGGGACAAAAATGGCAATCTGTGTGTGGAGCCGGCAGATGTAGGAGGGGTTCTAAATGAATTTTTTGCATCTGTTTTCACTATGGAGAAGGACGATGTAGACATAGAAATACGGCAGGGGGACTGTGATATACTCGAACATATTAACATCGAGCGGGAGGAGGTATTAGCAGGCCTAAAAATGGATAAATCCCCAGGCCCGGACGAAATGTATCCCAGGCTACTGTGTGAGGCAAAGGAGGAGATTGCGGGGGCTCTAACACATATATTCAGAACCTCTCTGGCCACAGGGGATGTGCCAGAGGACTGGAGAACCGCTAATGTAGTACCATTATTCAAGAAGGGGAGTAGGGAAAAAACGGGGAACTACAGGCCAGTGAGCCTAACATCAGTGGTAGGAAAATTATTGGAAAAAATTCTGAAGGACAAAATTAGTCTCCACTTGGAGAAGCAAGGATTAATCAGGGATAGTCAACATGGCTTTGTCAAGGGAAGATCATGTCTGACTAATTTGATTGAATTTTTTGAGGGGGTGACTAGGCGTGTGGATGAGGGTAACGCAGTGGATGTGGTATACATGGATTTCAGTGAGGCCTTCGATAAAGTCCCCCACAGGAGACTGGTCAAGAAGGTACGAGCCCATGGAATCCAGGGTGCCTTGGCACTTTGGATACAAAACTGGCTTAGTGCCAGAAGGCAGAGGGTGATGGTCGAAGGTTGTTTTTATGACTGGAAGCCTGTGGCCAGTGGGGTACCACAGGGATCGGTGTTGGGTCCCTTGCTGTTTGTGGTCTACATTAATGACTTGGATATGAATGTAAAAGGTATGATCAGTAAGTTCGCTGATGATACAAAAATTGGTAGGGTGGTAAATAGCGAGGAGGATAGCCCCAGTCTGCAGGACGATATAGATGGGTTGGTCAGATGGGCGGAACAGTGGCAAATGGAATTTAACCCGGAAAAGTGCGAGGTGATGCACTTTGGAGGGACTAACAAGGCAAGGGAATACACAATGAATGGGAGGACCCTAGGCAAGACAGAGGGTCAGAGGGATCTTGGTGTGCAAGTTCACAGATCCCTGAAGGCGGCGGAACAGGTAGATAAGGTGGTAAAGAAGGCATATGGGATACTTGCATTTATTAGCCGAGGCATAGAATATAAGAGCAAGGAGGTTATGATGGAGCTGTATAAAACACTGGTTAGGCCACAGCTGGAGTACTGTGTGCAGTTCTGGTCACCACACTACAGGAAGGATGTGATCGCTTTGGAGAGGGTGCAGAGGAGATTCACCAGGATGTTACCAGGGCTGGAGCGCTTCAGCTATGAAGAGAGACTGGGAAGATTGGGTTTGTTTTCCTTGGAGCAGAGGAGGCTGAGGGGGGACATGATTGAGGTGTACAAAATTATGAGGGGCACAGATAGGATGGATACTAAGGAGCTTTTTCCCTTCGTTGAGGGTTCTATAACAAGGGGACATAGACTCAAGGTAAAAGGCGGGAGGTTTAGAGGGGATTTGAGAAAGAACTTTTTCACCCAGAGGGTGGTTGGAGTCTGGAACTCACTGCCTGAAAGGGTTGTGGAGGCAGGAACCCTCACAACATTCAAGAAGCATTTGGATGAGCACTTGAAATGCCATAGCATACAAGGCTACGGACCAAATGCTGGAATATGGGATTAGAGTAGACAGGGCTTGATGGCCGGCACGGACACGATGGGCCGAAGGGCCTCTATCCGTGCCGTATAGCTCTATGACTAAGATTCCATAAACAGCAATGTGATAATGCTGTAATAATGTGATAAATATTGGCCAGGACACTGGGGAGAACTCCCCCTGCTCTTCTTCGATATAGTGCTGTGGGATCTTTTGAGTCCACCTGAGAAGGCAGACAGGGCCTCGATTTAAGGTTTATTCCGAAAGATGGTTAGATTTTTGTCTTTGCCGCCTGGGCTTTATGAATCATCTGGGTGGAGAGCAAAAGGGAGAGATTCAAATGCACCTTACAGAATCTGCTGGATTTTCCTTCATGAATTTCAATGGTGGGGAAAATCCAGCAGGTTCTGAAACCGTGGTGTAATCCTCTCCACTAAATTTTCCTTTCTATTCTCCGCCCAGGTGATTCTTAGCCCCAGGCAGTAACAACAAAAATATACCCCATCTGGGCCTGGAATGTCTGTTGGGGGATGGGGGGGTGTTGTCTTGATTTCCTGTTGAATTTTGGCGGAAGATCGGTAGAAACCTTGAAGAAACAGCACAAATGGCCGTTTTCCGACGTTTTCGCCCCTCCTCACTCCTCCCTGTCTCTGTAACCTCCTCCAGCCCTACAACCCTCCGAGATCTCTGCGCTCCTCCAATTCTGGCTTCTTGCGCATCCCCGATTTTCATCACTCCACCATTGGCGGCCGTGCCTTCAGCTGCCTAGGCCCTAAGCTCTTAAATTCTCTCCCTAAACCTCTCCGCCTCTCTACCTTTCACTCCTCCTTTAAGATGCTCCTTAAAACCTTCCTCTTTGACCAAGCTTTTGATCACCTGTCCTAAAATCTCCTTATGTGGCTCGGTGTCAAATTTTGTTTGATAACACTCTTGGGAAGTGCCTTAGGACATTTTACGAGTTAAGGGCGCTATATAAAAGCAATTTGTTGTTGTTGTTTATGCATTTTCTCTAGGACTTCCGCCAATCTCCTGCTTATGTTGCCGCAGGAGATCGGGAGAAACCCCCTCGGAGATTTAGGGCCCCAGGGTTAAAACAGAAACTATCTTTCCTCACCCAAATTTAAAATAGAAGTTTGGAGATGAATTTTCTGCAGGACCAGGCCATGTTGATTGATCTGGAAATTAGTCAGGATACAGAGGGCCTTTGTTGTAGGTACGCATTGAATTATACAGGCGCAAGGAGTTGGTAGGGTGTAGGAAACCTGGTGACATAGAAACACCTGCTCATTAGCATTCAGTGCAATAGTTTGCACCATTGTGCCTTTCATCATGGATAGTTAAAGAACTCAGACTTCAGAGGCCTTTGGACTATTCAAGCATTGGCAATCCTCTAATTTCTTTAGTTCTGGCTGGAGATCCAAACCCCATGGGTGTCCTAGAAATTCATGCTATCCATGTACAACAACACATTGTAAAGGTCTATGGAAAGGTGGCTTCATCCAAAAATCCTGTCAGTTAGTAAACTTTTTTAATAGGCTATTTTAACCCCTTGTGGGCTGATTCGATTTCTTGTCTTGAAATATTGTACACTCAGTATATATTTAACCTGTAAGTAAATTTGGGTTATGAAGTTTAGCCTGTACACAGTGTGGTATTTTCCACCTTTTGAACAAATCAGAAAGATGTGGTCAATATCACAATTAGAGACTATGTTAATAATTGGTATTCTTGGGCACACTATCGTGCTCACAGCAGCTATAACGGCACACATTTTCACTCATAGGAGGCCAAGTCTGTTTATGAATATTGCCTCGTGGTCATTACAAAGAGGAAAGTACTGGGAGTCGGCTCGAACTGTAACAGGGCACGTAGTTAAAAGATGAAGTTGAGAAGCCAGGTAAATTGAATTTAAAATCTGTTACTGAAACTGAGAAAAGGCAGTGCGAAAATGATGCAGAGTTGGTCATTTTCTGATCGTGCAGGGAGCCATGAAAAAGGAGGAGTGAGATGAAGTGTTAGAAGGGGGTAAGGAGACAAGAGATTGCCAATAGCGGCAATTGCTATCGAGATATATGTTTCAACCTTTCCTTATGTGGGACATTTCTTTCTTTCTTGTTAAGGTACTAAACTCTGATTAACATGGGTGACCCCTGGGCACCTTACATTGCAGAATGATGGGTCGAGGTGCTGCTCTTATTACTTTCCTACCTCTTCTTACATTGAGCAGTTTGCACAAAAGTTCCTCCATTAAGGGCCTTGATGAACAATACCCAAAAGCTTCATAGAGTCCCCACAGAGCTCATAAGGTGCAATCAGTACAACTTGAGAAGCAGTAAGTGGTTTTTTTATCAATCTATTGGAATTCTTTGAGGAAGTAACCAGATTACTGAATCAGAGTATCTATAGGTTTTAGAAGAGAAATGACAAAATTCTGCATTTGAGAATTTTAAAACGGATTAAAGTTTACGGAATTCACCACATGGACTGCAGCGGTTCAGGAAGGCAGCTCAGCACCACCTTCTCAAGGGCCATTAGGGATGAGCAATAAATGCCGGCCTCGCCAGCGCCGCCCACATCCCATGAACGAATTTTTTAAAAATTAGTAACAAAGGCCCCAAAAATCCTGGTTGTGGCCAGGAACCTGCTGGAATGACTGGGACCCAGGTACACCGGGTCCCGGCCTTGTGCCCAAGTTTTCTGGGTGATCCTTAGGGGCTGAGCCTCTGTCCATCCTTTACAAGGCTTTTGGCGTAAGAGAGGCAAGGCCGGAGGCAGGGACTCCGAACGTCAGAGTTCCTGCACCTCAGGCCTTCTTTGGGGTGCAGAGTTCAATCAGCTCAGGTATGCCTAGTGAAACCAGGCAAACTGGCTGACCAAGGGCAGCTGTTGGACCCACCTGGGCGCCCTTGCCCAGGCCAGGATTGTGGACTGGGCCATCAAATATCTGCACAAGAATTTTTTTTTTAAAGTTTTAAGCCAGCCATCTTTATAGAGGGCATTGGAGGCACCTAAATGTTACTTCTGGCAGGAATGGGGGGGGACTTTACTAGAGCAATTCAAAATTAATCCTACTGCCCCGCTTGGCTTCCCAGCCTAGGGAGACAGGAGTTGCCCATGAACCTGACATTTTGTTCCAATGTAAATATATGGTGTGATCACACCAGCCAGCAACCCACGGGATAGAGACTGTCAGGTATTGGCATTAACTGACTTACTTGTCCAATTGGTCAATGTATTTTCCAGAACCACCAAGTCCACAGTTACATCCATAATCATTGAAATCCCGGATGGGAGAACTGTCCGGCAGCACGCATTTAATCATCGACCTGAACTGCCAGATGGCATAAGGTGAAATATTAGCACTTGCAACAGCTGTGGAGAGAAACCCAGTAAATATTAATATCAAGAAATATTGGCAGCTGTTCATATTTGTTTTGGCAAACCAGCACATTTTGAATCCTTCAAATTTACAGCCAAGTTTGGGGTGTTAATTCAATGGATCTCCTCGACTAGTGATTAAAAATTCATTTTAGCTTTCTCCTGGGAGATTGTAGGATGAGCACAGATGAATTGTAGAAAGTAAAGTACAATTAAAATTTTCTCATCAGACAGAGTGAGAACTTCATTCGGGGCGGTACTGAACTGCACGTTAGGCCACAAGTGAGAACATGCAGTCTGCCCACATTCAGAAGGCTGGGCTCGGCAGGTGTGGGTGCCAAGCTATTTAAAAGCAAGTGCATGTTTCCTCAATCATAATCTGCAGTTATTTATTTATTTTTCATCTGTAGAGCCTAGAAACTATTGATTGTATTGTGATAGGGCACCGAAAGCATTTTTATGACATTCCTCACCTATTATTTTAGCAGAGACATTAATCGCTTCACATTAAATAAGTTAAAATCGCTCTTAAAATAGTGGACAGAAAAATGTCTTACAAATATGCTGTTGCTAAGCAAACAGTAATTTCTAGGCTTAAGTCTTTAGTAAAATTTAATTGGCAGATTGTAAACAAGCAAAATACAGTAAGTGTACCACCAATAATGCTAAATTAAGACTTACAACAACAGTAATAATAAAGTGCCTTTTACATAGAAAAATGTCCCAAGTTGCCTCACAGAGGTGTAATCAGACAAAAATGAGCAGTGAGATGAAGAAGGAGATATTAGAAGGGGTGACCAAAAGCTTGACCAAAGAAGTGGGATTTAAGGAGGGTCTTAAAGGAAGGGAGGGAGTTGGAGAGGTGGCGAGGTCTGGGGAGGGAATTCCAGAGTTTGCAGCAGAAGGCAGGGCCACCAATGGTGAAGTGAAAGGAGTGGGGACTGCAGAAAAGGGCCAAGTCAGAAGAATGGAGAATTCAGAGTGGTGGGAGGGTAGGACTGGAGGAGGTTTCAGTAATAGGGAGGGGAAAAACCATGAAAGGATTTAAACAGGAGGATATGAATTTTGAATTGGAGGCATTGGGGGAAAAGAAGCCAACTTAGGTCAGTGAGGACAGGAGTGATGAATGAGCAGGATTTGGTGTGGGATAGGATACGGACAGCAGAGTTTGGGTGAGCTGAAGATTACAGAGGGTGGAGGATGGGAGGTTGTCCAGGAGAGCGTGGGAATAATCGAGTCTGGAGGTGACTGGAAGGTACGGATGAGAGGTTCAGCAGCAGATGGGTTGAGGCCAGGGGTGGTAATGGGCAATGTTATGGAGGAAGTAGGCAGTTCTTGTGATGGAAAGGAAGCTCAGCTCAGGGTCAAAAAAGTCGCTGAGGATGCGAGCAGTCTGGTTCAGCCTGAGACAGTGGCCGGGGAGAGGGAAGGAGTAGATGGGAAGCAGAGATGGACTGACAGCCAGGTCCACTGACTGAAAGGTGTAGGATTCTCATGGAAAATGCTGGGTGCCAATAATCCAGCGCTATGGAACCATTCATTGGGGCACTCAGAAAATTTCTCAATTTCCCATATGGCCTGTCTGCCCCTGGAGTCAAGGGTGTGGAATATGTGGTGGGGGCTGAAGACGATGCCTTCAGTCTTCCCAGTGTTTAACTGGAGGAAATTATGGCTCATCCAAGACCTGATGTCGGGCTAGCAGCGTAACAAGCTTTGTCCACAGACCATGTACAGTCTATCTTGTCCTAGATGCTGCCCTGCCATTCAAAACCCTGAGGGCAAGTTCTGTTAAAATACTCCCTGATCTCCAAAGGTAAGGAAACAAAGCATTCCTCCATTCCCAACACAATACTATGCAGTGATTCATGGAAAGTAGATTTGAAAATGCCAACTTTCAATCCCATTGTAGCCGCAGGAATCATTTAACCAGCAATACTAAAAAAATACTTTTTTTGGTTATAAGTTTCAACCTGTATCAATTTGGAAACAAAACATCTGTTCTGGTGGAAAACCAGCTGGATGGCATTCCTACCATCAGCTCAGTCTCTATCTATCCCATAACTCCATCCTGTTCCCAACCAGATGTTTACAATAACAATTTACTGCACAACACATATACAACATGGTAATCAAACAAGAGCTGCATGTCATACAGGAGAAATACACCAGATACAGGAAATATACACCGTTTATACACCCTCTGTATCCGAGTAAATACTGACTCCTTGTACTGACTGTTTGTCCTGGTCCTGGCCTCCTTTGCTGTGCTAACTGTAATCCAGTTACAGCATCTGGTTCCCAGGAGCTGACATGGGCTGTACAGTTCCAGATATGAATGAATTTTCATGTTAGTGTATAGAGTATAATTGCATACACATATGCCTGTACATTGCCCATGTGTATACATGATGTGGAGATGCCGGTGATGGACTGGGGTTGACAATTGTAAACAATTTTACAACACCAAGTTATAGTCCAGCAATTTTATTTTAAATTCACAAGCTTTCGGAGGCTTCCTCCTTCCTCAGGTGAACGTTTGTTGGAAATGAAATCCTGAAACCCATCGTACAGGGAACCCCCAGCTTCTGTCGCGACACTACAGACTTCCTACAAAAACTCAGTACCCACGGACCAGTTGAACCAGGAACACTTCTCACCACGATGGACGTCTCGGCACTATACACCAGTATCCCCCACGATGACGGCATCGCTGCGACAGCATCAATACTCAACACCAACAACAGCCAATCTCCAGACGCCATCCTACAACTCATCCGTTTCATCC
Source organism: Heptranchias perlo (assembly GCF_035084215.1). Classification (NCBI taxonomy): domain Eukaryota; kingdom Metazoa; phylum Chordata; class Chondrichthyes; order Hexanchiformes; family Hexanchidae; genus Heptranchias; species Heptranchias perlo. The sequence continues at coordinate 7,742,914 of NC_090349.1, forward strand.
TGGATCACAATGTCTTCACCTTCGATAACCAGTTCTTTACCCAAACACACGGAACAGCCATGGGGACCAAATTCGCACCCCAATACGCCAACATTTTCATGCACAAGTTCGAGCAGGACTTCTTCACTGCACAAGACCTCCAACCAACACTATACACCAGATACATCGACGACATTTTCTTTCTATGGACCCACGGCAAGGAATCACTAAAGAGACTACACGATAACATCAACAAGTTCCATCCCACCATCAAGCTCACCATGGACTACTCCTCAGAATCAGTTTCTTTCTTGGACACACGAATCTCCATCAAAGACGGGCACCTCAGCACCTCACTCTACCGCAAGCCCACGGACAACCTCACGATGCTCCACTTTTCCAGCTTCCACCCTAACCACGTCAAAGAGGCCATCCCCTATGGACAGGCCCTGCGAATACACAGGATCTGCTCAGACGAGGAGGAACGCGATGGACACCTACAGACGCTGAAAAACGCCCTAGTAAGAACGGGATATGACGCTCGACTCATCGATCGACAGTTCCGACGGGCCACAGCAAATAATCGCATAGACTTCCTCAGGAGACTAACACGGGACGCAACCAACAGAGTACCCTTTGTCGTCCAGTACTTCCCCGGAGCGGAGAAACTACGCCATGTTCTCCGCAGCCTTCAACATGTCATCAATGACGACAAACACCTCGCTATGGCCATCCCCACACCTCCACTACTCGCCTTTAAACAGCCACCCAACCTCAAACAGACCATTGTTCGCAGCAAATTACCTAGCTTTCAAGAGAACAGCGTCCACGACACCACACAACCCTGCCACGGTAACCTCTGCAAGACATGCCAGATCATCGACACAGATACCACCATCACACGAGAGGACACCACCCACCAGGTGCATGGTTCATACTCCTGTGACTCGGCCAACGTTGTCTACGTCATACGTTGCAGGAAAGGATGCCCCAGAGCATGGTACATTGGCGAGACCATGCAGATGCTGCGACAACGGATGAACGGACACCGCGCAACAATCGCCAGACAGGAGGGTTCCCTCCCAGTCGGGGAACACTTCAGCAGTCAAGGACATTCAGCCACCGACCTTCGGGTAAGCGTACTCCAAGGCGGCCTTCGAGACACACGACAACGCAAAATCGTCGAGCAGAAATTGATAGCCAAGTTCCGCACCCATGAGGACAGCCTCAACCGGGATCTTGGGTTCATGTCACGCTACACGTTACCCCACCAGCAAACAAATGTTATCTGTTTTTAATATAACGGGTCAGTTGCTGTCTTTTCTATGTTTCTACCTCTCTATCTCTGTTTTTTTTTGTTTGTTTTTTTTTGGTGATTTGTATATTCGGAGACCTTGCAGGTAACACCTGTCTGACTGCACACTGATTGCCTTGGCAACGGGCAGTTGAAAAAACTGTCTGTAATCACCAAGCATTGTTCTGTGAATTATAAATGCGATTTCATTTCGAGGATTTCATTTCCAACAAACGTTCACCTGAGGAAGGAGGAAGCCTCCGAAAGCTTGTGAATTTAAAATAAAATTGCTGGACTATAACTTGGTGTTGTAAAATTGTTTACATGTGTATACAGTCAGACACACCAAAATACATAACTATAAGCAACATGTCCTACTTCAAGTGGATCCACCCCCACTTAGTGAGCTCAGTTGGTGTTTACAACTCTGCTTTTCGACATTGTAAACCTGTGTTGAAAGCTGGTGACTTCTGCCTGCAGCAGATGCCGACAATGAGCACACCATTGCTACTTTCAATGTTGGTAGACTGTCTGAAACACTACCCCACCCCCGCCATGTCTTACTGAACTCGAGCTGTGAAAGGTAGCAGCATTCTCCCTTTCCCTCACTGCAATGGGTGTCCTTTGTACGTACCTGCAAGCAGCACAATGAGGACCAAGGATCTCATTTTTAATTCCCTTCCGACCGTCTCGGCTGAGCTCCTCAATTCCATCAGATTTATACCCATGTTTTGACCTTGAGAGTGTGTACTTTGAAAAGAAAATGGTTGTAAATTACAGATGGACCGTTCTCAAATTAACATTGAAAAGTTTAAACTAAAATATCAAAAATATTATAAACCCTGATAGCAGAAAATACGGGATTGCACAATATGGAGATTTTTTATAAAATTGCTGCCTTTTTGGATATTACATCAAAATTGAACCTGAATGGTTGGAGTCAATTCAATAACTGATTGTGAGATTCTGTTTCTTCAATCAATAATGGCTTCATTTTAAGACTGAGAAAACTACAGGGTAATTGATCAACATAATCCCTGAATTCACACCCATCACCAAACGCCAGTGCTTTTTGTTAAGGTGGGGGCGGGGGGGGGGGGGTGGGGGTGTGGTGGGCGGGGAGGGGGGTCGGGAGGGGTGGTGGCGGGCGGGGGTGGCGGGCGGGGGAGGGGTGGCAGGGGGGTGGTGGCGGGCGGGGGAGGGGTGGCGGGCGGGGGGTGGGTGGCGGGCGGGGGAGGGGTGGCGGGAGGGAGTACAGTTTCTGTTCTATATTGAGGAGTTGTGCTTTTTTTCTGTTATTTTTCATGATGCTCCTTAAACCTCTTCCCCCCCACACTGTCAGGGTTTCCTGAGGTTAGGGATAGCCTGGATTACAAAGGATTATTTGAGTGGATTATGTAAGGAGGCAGAGTGGATATTTTTGGTGATTTGTAGTCGGTAAAGTTTTTTTCTGGGTTGGGACAAACAATTCCTAAAGTAGGGAAGAGGATTCACCCTGCCATGCAACATAAAGCTGGTGAGAGTGGCACTGAGTGCTGATGAGCAAGAGACACGTGCTGAGCCTGGTAAAAGGTGGGCACTGATGCTGGCAATGACAACAGACCCATCAGAGATCAGTGAGGTTAAGCTTGGCTGGACTCTGACGCCAGCTGGAACAAAAGTGGTCGACATAGGGTTGAGGCTTTCATGCCAGTGATCTGTGGAAAAGCAAGCTCAAGGGGTAAAACAGAACTTTAAGAAAACCAGCTTCATTGAGCCCACTGTCGGTGACTTGCTTGGTCATGTTGGCGGGTGGGTCCTGCATCATTCCTAACTGTGACACCAGCCCTACCTGTCTAAAGATCAAGAGGATTATCAGCTGGATTGGGTTCAATACCACATGGCAGATACCATGGATCTGGGTGAGCTCCAGTGTTGACTGGAGGGTCCTGATGGTATGAATTCATGTCAGGTGAGTTTGATGGCTGTTGGAATATTACTAATATGTGTCCTGGTTTTCCTTGTGTTCTTAAGGGTACAGAGGACACAGGCAGAAGAATCAGGCCCGGGAGGAACCTTGATGACAGCTGAGGTAAAGGCAGAATAGTCTCACCTGAAGATTTCTTTAACCATCAGTAGAAGGGAGCCACCCAAGGTCAGCCAGTGAGAGCTTGAACCTCCCCAAGTTCATCCAGTCAGAGAAGGAGAAACAGCAAATGAACCAATAGGGGATTTGTAGCTCCCCACACATGACTTTAGTAGTGTAGTGGTTTCAAACCTGATTTTCAAGGAAGTGGTGTTCGTGACATGGTACATTATTTCCCTCCTCAATTTCTCGGCGGTGTTTGATATGTCAACCTCTTCCAATGCCTCTCCTTGTCATCCAGTTCCATGGGACTGCCCCTCACCTTTCTCCATTCCTACCTTTCTGATTGTAGCCAGAGCATCTTTAACAATGGCTTCTCTTCCCCCTGCCCCCCACATTGTCACCTCCAGTGTCTCCCAAGGATCTAACCTCGGTCTGCTCCTCATGTACATGTTACCTTTTGCGACATCATCCACAGGCACGGGATAAGCTTCCATCCATATTACCTCCACCACCTCTCTTCATCCCTTGACTGCCTCTCTGCTGTCAGCCTGCTTGTCTGACATCTAGTCTTGGATGAGTCACAACAACCTCCAGCTCAGTATTGGGAAGGCCAAAGCCATCATCTGTAGCCCCTGCTAAAACCTCCGTTGCTATGTCGCTGATTCCATTTGCCTCCCTGGCCATGATCTCATACTGAATCAGACTGTTTGCAACCTTGGCGTCCTGTTCAACCCCATATCCTTTCTGCTACAAAGATTTTTTACTTCCACCTGCCCGTTTGCTGCTGAAAATCTTATACCTGCCTTTGTCATTTTCAGATTCGATTACCACAACATTTTCCCTGAAGGGATCCCATCCACCACTGTCTCATAAACTCTTTGTCCAAGACTCTTCCACACATATCCCATCCCACACTATCATAAGAACATAAGAAATAGGAGCAGGAGTAGGCCATCCGGCCCCTCGAGCCTGCTCCGCCATTCAACAAGATCATGGCTGATCTTCTACCTCAATGCCATTTTCCTGCACTATCTCCACACCCCTTGATGTCTTTAATATCTAGAAATCTATCAATCTCTGTTTTGACCTTTCGTCAATGAATCCTGTCCTTTCCCCAGTGTATTAAATTTAAAATCCTTGTCCTCATCTTGAAATCCCTCCATAGCTTCATGGCATCCTATCTCTGTAATCTCCTGCAGCCCTATATCTCCCCCCCACCCAGGATCACTCTGACCTTTGGTAAGCCCCACTCCTCTATGCCTCAAAATCAGTGGAAGAGCCTTCCGTCACCTGGGTCCTGCTCTCTGGAATTCTATCCCTAAACCTCTCTGCCTCTTTATCACGCACTCTCTCTCTCTCTCTCTACCTCCTCCTTTAAAAACCTTCTCAAACCCTGTCTCTGACTAAAGTTTCTGAAGTTAGAGCTGTGGAGAGATTTTATATCAGGTGGAAGAGGAGAAGGAGCTCCTGAAGGCAAAGAAAAGAGGAATAAAAAAATATATATTTTTGAGTTAGTTGATCTCATAGAAGCATAGAGAATAGGAGCAGGAGTAGGCCATTCGGCCCTTCAAGCCTGCTCCGCCATTCAATATGATTATGGCTGATCCTCTATCTCAATACCATATTCCCGCTCTCTCCCCATACCCCTTGATGCCTTTTGTGTCTAGAAATCTATCTAGCTACTTCTTAAATATATTCAGTGACTTGGCCTTCACAGCCTTCTGTGGTAGAGAATTCCACAGGTTCACCACCCTCTAAAAGAAGAAATTTCTTCTCATCTCAGTCCTAAATGTTCTACCCCATATCCTGAGACTGTGACCCCTCGTTCTGGACCCCCCAGCCAGGGGAAACATCCTCCCTGCATCCAGTCTGTCTAGTCCTGTCAGAATTTTATATGTTTCATTGAGATATCAGTTTTAGTGGGCGTTACAAATGGTCTCACCATCCCGGGTTAAGGTGGAAACAAATCACTGTTGATTGCTATTCAGTAACCGCTGTTTGAAAAGTGCCCCTGTGTTGGGTGAGGACAGGATCAGTTGTGATGACTTCCATAGTCACATGGCCTGCCCTAATACTCATTGCCCAGGCTCACACATGAGGACTGACCACTTGAACAAGATATTGGAGGATACCCGGTGCCATGGAACTGAATCGCAGTACAAGTGGACGCCTTCGGGGGAAGAGGGGAGAAAATAAAAAGTTGGCTTGTGGTGAAAGTAAACAAGTTTGAAACTCAGACTAGGCTCCTGAGAGCCACCAAATAAAATATGGACTATTATATAATGAGCCTTTTGCTGAACTTTTAATTTTTCCCCCTGCTTCTTTTTTGTGCCAAATTCCTGTACCTCCCTTATCTCATGTGTGACCATAGAAACTTAGTATCAGTGGGATATTTCACTGTGATGTGGAGATGCCGGTGATGGACTGGGGTTGACAATTGTAAACAATTTTACAACACCAAGTTATAGTCCAACGATTTCAAATAAAATCGTTGGACTATAACTTGGTGTTGTAAAATTGTTTACAAATATTTCACTGTGACAGACATCACAGACGTGTCCTCACTTAAAGTGGGCTTCCCACTGTGAGTGCTGGACAGCAATCGGGAGCAGATACCCTGTCCAATCGGGAGCGGATACCCTGTCCAATCGGGAGCGGATACCCTGTCCAATCGGGAGCGGATACCCTGTCCAATCGGGAGCGGATACCCTGTCCAATCGGGAGCGGATACCCTGTCCAATCGGGAGCGGATACCCTGTCCAATCGGGAGCGGATACCCTGTCCAATCTGGAGAAGGCATTGTAGCCAACGTTTCACTCCATAAACGAAGGGCACTGAGGCCAACTGTAGCAACCCTACCACTCCCAGCTGAGATAAGCTAATTCATCTTTAGCCATGGATGGAACCTGGAACCTTCCTGATCTATGTGGGTCAGCTCCTCCACGCCTTAACCAGCTAATCCGAGTAAAAAGGAAACTTTTTGTTGAATTTTATTTATACTTTTTCTTGTGGGAACTGAATCAGCTGTGGGAATGAGTACAAATCTTATCAGATCTTCGGAACTTAAAAGCAGGTTAACATCTGCCAATTTTCAGGGACTTCCATTGATTTTCCACCATTAATCTCGAGAGAGAGAGAGCTGAAACACCAGTTGTGTTTCAGGAGGGACCAGCTTGAAAGTGGTCTGAGTTGATGTGAGGAATCCAAGTATTGCTCAATTTTAAAGGGTTTTGATTATAAACAAAAGACAACATGCCTTTTAGCAGCTTGAAGTGACTGTGAAAAGTGGGGAGAATTTAAACTGTATCTGCTCAGTGGTTATGTTTATCTTTCACCCAAAGGGTAATAGAATTGTGCAATAATTTACCAGTGAGAGGGACATGGTATAAATGGGCTCAAGGGACAATCAAGTGCACTTCTAGAAAAAGAAGAGAGTGAGGGATATGAAGGTGGGTGATTGATCAATGAGAAAGGGGCAAGCTTGTTGGACCCACTGTCATCATGTTGTATCATGTGACTACCAAGATGGTAGAAGGCGAACTAGATCGACCTTTTTTCATCTAGCAATTCCTATGTTCCTCTGTCCTTTTCTGGTTGTTTTAGTGCTTGTGGCTGTTTTCACTGGCAGTGGGAATAGGGAGGGCGAGAGAGGAATTTTGGTCCCTGCATCCAGGTGGAAGTTTTTTCTCACTAACATCCAGCTTTGTGGTCACTTGGGATGGTGCCAGAACCTTGTCAGTGCACATAGACCAGTCCTTCGGGGGAAAACTAATTGACCTCACAGATGCAAACCATCCGTGCAAGATGCAGATGGTCAGCGTTTCTGAGGCGCCTGCAGCAGCACTCAAGGCTAACTTGTCCGAGCATTACCTGGAAGTGTTTTCTGATCATGTGCAGAGTTTCGCACCTGCATGGAGTTCCAAGCTCATGAATGCCCCTAGCAACAACAGAGATGGGGAAAGGTAACGGGTAGTGGCTTGGAACAACATTACCTGGAGCGATCCTTCGGTTTCTGTCGTGCATTATAAATAATAAGTACTTCTAATGTTAATGTTGTCAAATATCATTTCCTGGTACTCGTTGATGTATCAATTCGCAAACATGGCTTGGGGAAGATATTTAACTTGTTTCTGGCGATGTTTTTGAAATCATTAAAAATGATAACTGCAGGATCTGGATATTAAGGTAGTGTGCTAAAGATAGGAAAGTTTCATTCCCATTGAATTTTTACAAGTATGCTGTGTACATGTGAATTGAAATGGACAAAAGTGTTGTTCAATCCTAACAGGTTGACTTTAGGCATACTGGGGGAAAAATTCGATAAGGGTCCGTTTTGGGCGGTGTTAGTGCGATGCGCTACCACCCCGCGCCCGACGGACCCTGCGCAGGCAGGACGCAAGTTCGGACCCAAGGGAGCACTGACCTGCAATCAGCGTTCCTTTCCAGGCCTTGCACGTGGAATCGATGCAATTCACATTTTCCACCACCAGAGGGAACTCAATCTGTTAAAGGGAGGATGTTTCTTAGAAATCTCTTAAAGGTAGCTGGTACCTGTTATTTGCTGAAAATAACAGTCTGCTGTCTGCATGGAGTCTGAACAGAGATCAGACATCACACACGTAAAACACAGGTGCAGATCCCATCCCTATGTTTACACACTGATGAGTTATGTTAAAACATTGAATAAAGGTTGCGCACTGCTAAATCCCACATCCTCCGATCTGTACACCAGATCTCACCAATCTGCTGATCTGAGATGGTATCAGGCCTGTGAGAGTGCGTGCACCAAGGTTCTCTGCTGATGCACTAGAGACCTTGAGTGCAAGAGGAGGACAGAAGGAGGGGCATCCTATATCCACAGGGGGGCAAGAGGCCCTCCAGACATATACTAAAAGACAGTGGGAGGCAGCGGGGGATGAAGTCAATGCCAGGCGCACAGCATCGTGAACATGGATGCAGTGCAGGAAGGAGTTCAATGCTTTGACATAAGTGGTCAAGGTGAGTGAGGTCAACTGTCAAGTGGCGTCTCCTACCAACTGCACCACGCACTACACCCCCATCACCCACATACCAATAAACTCTTTCCATCGATACTCAACTCTTCCAATCAGATGCTTCCTCTCACCCTTACACATTACCACTGTTTCAAGCCGCCCACCCACAACTCACAGGCCACACACACTGGCAGCTATTCAACCATGACAAGCACATCACCCAGGCACACGTCCCGCTTTCTTGCAGGAGAAGGTGGCGCATATCAAGAGGCAGCAAGTGGCCATGGCATTTAGCCCCTCGAGCCTGTTCTACCATTCAATGAGATCATGGTGGACCTGTGACCTAACTCCATATACCCGTCTTAGCCCCATATTCCTAAATACCCTTAGTTCACAGAAATCTATCAATTTCAGATTTAACATTCACAAATGAGCTAGCATCATCTGCCATCTGTAGAAGAGCGTTCCAAACGTCTCTCACCCTTTGCATGTAGAAGCATTTCCTAACTTCACTCCTGCACATCCTGGCTCTAAATGTTAGGCTATGTCCCCGCGTCCCAGTATTCAAGTGTAGGAGACCTCCAAAAACAATTACAAATGTCTCGGCAGCCAGAGGCAATAATCCAGCCACTAACCTGTAAATCCTGCATGGTCCCTTTAAATAGTGCTGGTGGGGGGTCCCCCAGGCACTTAAGACACATTTGGATGGTCGGGGTTAAGACTGTGCGTTGAGTTGAGCACAAAGTCCCAAAATGGTGTCTATCACTTTAAATCAGCGTTGCACACTGATTGAAGCCATTTTCTCCCTACTTTACATGATTCCAGCGTTCGTTATCTGCGCCTGTGCAAACCCTTATACCAAGATGGCATCTGGCACACGTCACGCAGGAAACGTGCGTGTGGGTCAAAGACGCCATCCTGGATGTCGGAGAGGCCGTGTAGCGCCGAAACAACGGGCGTTACACGGCCCAATTTAGCGCCCTCTGTTTTTCTTCCGAAATGACCCCTAAAAGCAATCTTGTTCTTACTTTAGGACCAATTTTTATGCGTGGTTGATGGTGCACAGAATTCTACAGCATATACTTTAGGAGAACTGATTTCAGATTACATATGCTGTTATTGTGTCCCACTCTATCGTATCAGCTGTGGCTCAGTGGTAACATTCTTACCTCTGTGTCAGAAGGTTGTGGGTTCAAGTCCTATTCTAGAAACTTGTGCTCGCAATCCAGTGCAATACTGAGGGGCTGCTGCACTATCAGAGGTGTGCCGCCTTTTGGATGAGATGTTAAAACGAAGCCCCGTCTACACTTTCGGATGGATGTAAAAGATCCCACGGTACTATTTGAAGAGGAGCAGGGAAGTTCTCCCAGTATCCTGGCCGATATTTATCCCTCAACCAACATCACCAAAAACAGATAATCTGGTCATTTATTTCATTGCTGTTTGTGGGAGCTTGCTGTGCGCAAATTGGTTGCCGCGTTTCCTACATTACAACAGTGACTACGCTTCAAAAGTATTTCATTGGGATGTTCTGAGGTCATGAAAGGTGCTATATAAATGCAAGCTCTTTCTTTCAATATAGACTTAATCCCCACTAAGGGAATTTCTCCTGCTTCTTTATTTTTAATTGTAATTTTTCTTCCAACTTCATATCTCCCCACAATAACATGGATGCCAACTATCTGCGTTTTGTGTAGACATTCACCATTTCTAGCCCCTGGGCCCAGAAATTGAGCTTATTTTGGGGCATAACCAAATGCATGGTTTTGAAGAATTTTCCTTTGATAGTTAATGGCATCATCATTATATGATGACTTTATGGTTTCAGGTTGCAATATATTATGGGGAATATTTCAGAATAGAACCTGGGCTAAAAATATAATGCAGCGGGTTACGGGTCAAACCAGAGAGCAGTCTGCACAGAATACCATCTTTTGTTTATTCTGGAAATGCAGCAAAATAAGTAAAAATTCTAAATTTCTGGTTGGGGCTGTGGGGTGGGGTGGGGGGTGGTGGTGGGGGTGGGGTGGAGGTGGGTGGGTGGGGGGGGGTGAGTGAACGGGGACATTACCATACACACCCCCACCCCAATATAAATTTTGCACCATAATATCACACTTTCCCCATCAAAAATTTCTAAATCCACCACTACAAAAATTGCACTTTTGCATACTTCAGTTTTTTTCCCCTTTAATACAACTGATGGAATATTAAGTTTAACTGCACCTTATGTCCCAGTTCATGTCCCACTGCACTCCCATTGGAACTATTTCTTTTCACATGTTATCTGTGAGTCTAGTAGGTTTCAGTTTTTGCATAAAAGCAAACTGAATTGCTGAATGTGATCTCAAAACAATAATAAAGTACCTGAAATCCAATGTAATAAAAAGGATTTTAACATATTCAGTCACCATGAAGCAGTGGCCTTAGTCATTGGGTTTATTCAGGGCTGTTTCTCAATTGATTTTTGAGTTTTTGGCTTTTTTGAAGCTGTTTATTTATTTTTTTCTGAGTTTTGTAGGCTGGCATGTGTGAGATAAGGGTTCACTGTATTAAAAGAAGTGCAAAAAAAGTTAAAATGAGATCGAGCTTTATTTTTCCCCATGTGATTTTGCAGTGTTTTTAAACGCAGTGCTTCTCTGTGTCCAGGTGTTTATAGTCTTCATTGTACGGAGTTTCAGCAAAGCACATGGCTGCCTGCCGATCACATTCACAGATATAGGCTTCACAGGGACTGTTGTCAGCTGCAGAGGAAAGAAAGCAACAATTTCTAAACCTCTTTACAACGAGACCGTGTACAAAGGCCAGCTTCGCTTGGCACAAAGTCTGTCTTAGAAGTGAGATACTTACAGCTGCAAGTGATTTTGCTGCCAGAACAGGAGTATTTGTACAGCTTGGTGTAAGGGTTGTCAATGATTGGCCGGCATTCCTCAATCTCGCCAACTCCTGTGAAGCAGTGATCATGGACCTGGCAGCATCTGCAGTAACAAAGGGGAAGAATTTAAGTCACAGAGAGCAGTAGCCTCCTCCGAGTCTGTACGTCAAAGCAGTCATTATGCCAACTCTGGATTCAGATTCTAATCTTCAATCCCAATTTCCAAAGGTTAGGTTTGGGCGCCTGCATGTGTGCGAGTAGCATTGGGGGTGCAAATCATTTTGAGTCAGGTAAATTCAGAAAAGTCCAGAGTACAGTGCATTGGCACGTGATGCCGTACTGTGCCGCATATGTTTGTCCACAATTCTCCGCAGTGGTGGGATTCAGGGAATTGGCCTCAGTACCTGTGAGCGAGGGAAGGCAAAGTGGCCAGAATTCCTACCCCAGGTTACTATCCAGTGATCCCTGGTGAGCAGTGTCTGTGAATGCCTGATGATAAGGGGATTGGGCTTGACTGTGATGCTTCCCATAATTGAATAGCCTGCCAGCACCCACTGTCTATGCTGACCATATGAAGAATGGCCACTTAGGTGGGATATTGGAGGACTGCTGGTGCCCTCTGAACAGGGGCTTCAGGAGAGGATGGAGAAAATTTGGAAAATAAACAAATGGAGAGAGATCAAAATTCAAATACACCCAAACTGGTTGAATTCAGATTCAGAACAACAAGAAGAACAAATTGCATTCATATAGTTCCTTTAATGTAGTAAAACGTCCCAAGGCGCTTCACAGGAGCGATTATCAAACAAAATTTGACACCAAGCCACATGAGGAGATATTAGGACAGGTGACCAAATGCTTGGTCAAAGAGGTAGATTTTAAAGAGCATCTTAAAGGAGGAGAGAGAGGTAGTGAGGCAGAGTAGTTTAGGGAGGGAATTCCAGAGTTTAGGGCCTAGGCAGCTGAAGGCACGGCCGCCAATGGTGGAGCGTTGAAAATCAGGATGAGTCAAAGGCCAGAATTGGATGAGCACAGAGACCTTAGAGGATTGTAGGGCTGGAGGAGGTTACAGAGATAGGGAGGGGTGAGGCCTTGGAGGAATTTGAAAACAAGGATGAGAATTTTAAAATTGAGACAATGGCGGACCGGGAGCTAATGTAGGTCAGCGAGCACAGGAATGATGGATAAACGGGACTTGGAGCAAGTTGGGATATGGGCTGCAGAGTTTTGGATGAGCTCAAGTTTATGGAGGGAGGAAGATGGGAGGCTGGTCAGGAGAGCATTGGAATAGTCGAGTCTAGAGGTAACAATGGCATAGATGAGGGTTTCAACAGCAGATGAGCTGAGGCAGGGGCGGAGAGGGGCAATGTTATGGAGATGGAAGTAGGCGGTCTTGGTGATGGAGCGGATATGAGGTCGGAGGCCCATCTCAGGGTCAAATAGATTGCCATGGTTGCAAAAGATCTGGTTCAGCCTCAAAGACCCTAAGTGGGTACATCCCAGCTGTGACTTACAAAGGCCAGAACTGGCATCAGAGCTGGTAAAGAAAGACAACAAAGCACCTGATCATGAATCATACCAAAGGGCTTTGCATACAATGATTTGCAGCACGTCAGTTACGTGGGTAATCGAACACAGTATTTCACACAGTAAGATTCCACAAACAGCAATGAGATGAATCTGTTTTTGTGGTGGCTGAGCACTAGGAGAATGCTCTTCTTCAAATGTGTTTTCAACACGACGGGGCCTTGATTTAACGTCTCATTCGAAGGATAGCACCTCTGACAGTGCAGCACTCCCTCAATACTGCACTGAAGGACCGACCTAGGTTACATGCTTAAGTCCTGGAATGGGGCTTGAACCCACAACCTTCTGATCCTATAAAGCTAGAACCCTCCCTTTTAACCTTTCCAATAACAACAGTAACTGCAATTACATAGAATTACGTAGAATCTACAGCACAGAAACAGGCCATTCGGCCGATTAGGTCTATGCCGGTGTTTATGCTCCACACGAGCCTCCTCCCTCCCTACTTCATCTCACCCTGTCAGCATATCCTTCTATTCCTTTCTCCCTCATGTGTTTATCCAGCTTCCTGTATGCTAGTCACTTCAACTACTCCTCATGGTAGCAAGCTCCACATTCTAACCACTCTCTGAATAAAGATGTTTCCCCTGAATTCCTGATTGGATTTATTAGTGACTATCTTATATTTATGGCCCCTAGTTCTGGTCTCCCCCGCAGGTGGAACAGCACTGTGGGAGAATCTTCACCACATGGATTGCAGCTGTTCAAGAAGAAGGCCCACCACCACCTTCTCAAGGGCAACTAGAGGTGGGCAATAAATGCCAGCCTTGCCAGTGACACCCATATCTCAAGAATGAATTAAAAAAAGGCTTAAGTGCTTCTCCAGCTTTTCTTAAAGTGTTGACTGGCACAAGGTTAGACAGTTTGATCTAGTGTCTGGTTCCACTTTGTTCTTTTTTGATAGTCAGCCTCATTTATTGTAGATGGTGCTCCTTTGCGCACCATCTCATTCTCCAGTGATATTTATCTCCATCCCCCATCCCCAGTAAACAGAAGGAGCTCATGTTACCCATCCAACTCATCGACTGGAGTTCCAGACCCTCCAAATCCACAGTAACACCCGTAATCGGCGTAGTCAAAGAGAGGGCGGCTGCTGGGAAGGGCACATCTGATCATGTCGCGGAACTGCCAGATGGCATTGGGCCGAAAGCTTTCTCCGAGAGCACCTGAAACACAGAAAAGGACAAACCAACCTAAATGTCCTCCACAGTGAGACTTGGGACTTTGAACATGCAGAAAAAAGACCTGCATTTATGAAGCACCTTTCACAACGTCAGGACGTCCCACAGCACTTCACAGCTAATAAAGTACTCTTGAAGTGTGGTAACTGTTGTAATGTAGGGAAATGTGGCAGCCAATTTGAGGATGTCAAGGTCCCACAAATGGCAAATGGAATAATGACCAGATACTCTATTTTAGGGATGTTGGTTGAGGGATAAATATTGGCCAGGATACTGGGAAGAACTCCCCTGCTCTTCTTTGAATAATGCCATGGGATCTTTTACGTCCACCTGAGAGGGCAGATAGGGCCCTTGGTTTAACATCTCATCCAAAAGATGCCACCTCTGACAATGCAGAACTCCCACAGTACTGCACTGAAGTGTCAGCCTAGATTATGTGCTCAAGTCTCTGGAATGGGACTTGAACCCATGATCTTCTAACTCAGAGGTGAGAGTGCTACCACTGAGCCAAGGCTGACAATCAAATGCCACAAATAATATTCCATCACTTTCTAATTAGGATATAAAAGAATGTCCTTTTGAACTCCTCTAACACTTCAGTGGGTCAGCACACTGTGTTCTGCGGTACAGAACCATACTGACCAGGATGGTCCTGGGTTTGACCCCTGGTTTGTACTGAGTTAGCTGGTCTCAGCCAGTGCAGCAGTGGTAATGCTACAGACGACCTCAGTGCTCCTGGGCTTGGCAGGGTGAAATTAATCAGCTGGAGCTCCCCGGTGACCCTTGCTGGAAAGTGCAAGTGTGTGTTTATCGGCAGCAGAACGGGTATCAGGCATGGCCGCAAGGCCCCATGGAGATTTAGTCAGCCGATAATCACTGCCTCGGCTCAAACATAAATACACCAAACGGTGGTCAGCAGCTGTGGAACTATACCCAAGCATTAGTCAATGCTTTCAGGATAGGAGCAGAGAAAATGGGGAGTTTAATTCCAAAACCAATATAAAAAGCTACCTATTCCCATTGGTTATCTGAATTTATCTGCCTGGTTCCATTCCTATCTATCCATTAGTCGTAGCCAGAGAATCTTCTGCAATGGCTTTTCTTCCCGTTCCGTTACCTTTGGAGTCCGCCAAGGATCTATCCTTGGCCCCATCCTATATCTCATCAATGTGCTGCCCCTTGGCAAATCATCTGAAAACACATCAGGTTCCACATGTATGCTGACGACACCCAGCTCTACCTCGCCACCACCTCTCTCAACCGTTTCACTGCCTCTAATTTGTCATGCTGCTTGTCCGACATCCAGTATTGGATGAGCAGAAATTTACTCCAATCAAATATTGGGAAGACCAAAGCCATTGTCTTCAGTCCCCGCCACAAATTCCCTTCCCTATCAGTTGACTCCATCCCCCTCCATGGCCAGTGACTGAGGCTGAACCAGACTGTTCGTATCCTTGGCATCCAATATGACACTGAGCTGAGCTTCCGTCCTTTTAATCGCTCCACCATTGGCGGCTATGCCTTCAGCTCTGGAATTCCCTCCCTTAACCTCTCTACCTCTCTTTCCTCCTTTAACTCACTCCTTATAATCTACCAGTGGTCACCTGTCCTAATATCTCTTTATGAAGCGCATTGGGATCTTTTACTATGTTAAAGGCGTTATATAAATGCAAGTTGTTGTTGTATTTAACAACATTTTAAAAAACCTTCAGACAGACGTTATTCCGCATTAATATATAAAAGCTAAAATTCTGAACCTAACAGTTTCTCTGCATTTGTCCATTATCTACATTTCTTACCAGCAAACAGGAAGGCGATGAGCAGGCACTGCATGTTTCCCCTCTTGTTTCCCCTCTTGTAATAGCAATTGAATTGTAGACTCAAAGAGTTGAAAGTGAGCAGCCCAGGGATTGGCTGTGCACTTTATATCTAAACATTGACCTTCAGGCCTCGGAGGACCCTGTGTAATCAAAGCACAAGCTGACTGGACAGGTGGACCCCTTCACAGTCAGTGAGATAATCAAATCCCTGTTGACAGCTTCAATCAAGGGTTCTGTTTGTACGACGGCAAATAGCTCGATTGATGCTAAATACAGAAGCCAATAGCTGCTATCGGACTCTAGATTCTCATCCAGTTTGGGGACCATGGGCTTGATTTTCAAGCTGACATGTGGGTGCATTGGAGGAGGGAGGACTCCAAAAATCGGGGAAATCCCGAGCGGGTTTGGAACCTGGCTCCAACCCACCAACTTCCGGGTTCCCCACAGAAACGTCAGTGGGCGCGCATGCCTCACGAATGCGGAAGTCCCACTGGCAATTAAAGCTGGCGGGATGATAGTTAACACAGTTATTTAGATAGTTTAAGTATTTGAAGTAGTTAATTTCATAGTGATTGAGGCATGGTGCTGTGGGAAACACTCCATGTTTTAGAAGACATGTTTCAGCCAGCTGCCAGTTGGACATTGAAATGCTTGTTTGACAGATGGAGATCATAGAATCATAGAATCATAGAAGTTACAACATGGAAACAGGCCCTTCGGCCCAACATGTCCATGTCGCCCAGTTTATACCACTAAGCTAGTCCCAATTGCCTGCACTTGGCCCATATCCCTCTATACCCATCTTACCCATGTAACTGTCCAAATGCTTTTTAAAAGACAAAATTGTACCCGCCTCTACTACTGCCTCTGGCAGCTCGTTCCAGACACTCACCACCCTTTGAGTGAAAAAATTGCCCCTCTGGACCCTTTTGTATCTCTCCCCTCTCACCTTAAATCTATGTCCCCTCGTTATAGACTCCCCTACCTTTGGGAAAAGATTTTGACTATCTACCTTATCTATGCCCCTCATTATTTTATAGACTTCTATAAGATCACCCCTTAACCTCCTACTCTCCAGGGGAAAAAGTCCCAGTCTGTCTAACCTCTCCCTATAAGTCAAACCATCAAGTCCCGGTAGCATCCTAGTAAATCTTTTCTGCACTCTTTCTAGTTTAATAATATCCTTTCTAAAATAGGGTGACCAGAACTGTACACAGTACTCCAAGTGTGGCCTCACCAATGCCCTGTACAACTTCAACAAGACATCCCAACTCCTGCATTCAATGTTCTGACCAATGAAACCAAGCATGCCGAATGCCTTCTTCACCATCCTATCCACCTGTGACTCCACTTTCAAGGAGCTATGAACCTGTACTCCCAGATCTCTTTGTTCTATAACTCTCCCCAATGCCCTACCATTAACGGAGTAGGTCCTGGCCCGATTCGATCTACCAAAATGCATCACCTCACATTTATCTAAATTAAACTCCATCTGCCATTCATCGGCCCACTGGCCCAATTTATCAAGATCCCGTTGCAATCCTAGATAACCTTCTTCTCTGTCCACAATGCCACCAATCTTGGTGTCATCTGCAAACTTACTAACCATGCCTCCTAAATTCTCATCCAAATCATTAATATAAATAACAAATAACAGCGGACCCAGCACTGATCCCTGAGGCACACCGCTGGACACAGGCCTCCAGTTTGAAAAACAACCCTCTACAACCACCCTCTGTCTTCTGTCGTCAAGCCAATTTTGTATCCAATTGGCTACCTCACCTTGGATCCCATGAGATTTAACCTTATGTAACAACCTACCATGCGGTACCTTGTCAAAGGCTTTGCTGAAGTCCATGTAGACCACGTCTACTGCACAGCCCTCATCTATCTTCTTGGTTACCCCTTCAAAAAACTCAATCAAATTCGTGAGACATGATTTTCCTCTCACAAAACCATGCTGACTGTTCCTAATTAGTCCCTGCCTCTCCAAATGCCTGTAGATCCTGTCCCTCAGAATACCCTCTAACAACTTACCCACTACAGATGTCAGGCTCACCGGTCTGTAGTTCCCAGGCTTTTCCCTGCCGCCCTTCTTAAACAAAGGCACAACATTTGCTACCCTCCAATCTTCAGGCACCTCACCTGTAGTGGTGGATGATTCAAATATCTCTGCTAGGGGACCCGCAATTTCCTCCCTTACCTCCCATAACGTCCTGGGATACATTTCATCAGGTCCCGGAGATTTATCTACCTTGATGCGCGTTAAGACTTCCAGCACCTCCCTCTCTGTAATATGTACACTCCTCAAGACATCACTATTTATTTCCCCAAGTTCCCTAACATCCATGCCTTTCTCAACCATAAATACCGATGTGAAATATTCATTCAGGATCTCACCCATCTCTTGTGGTTCCGCACATAGATGACCTTGTTGATCCTTAAGAGGCCCTATTCTCTCCCTAGTTACTCTTTTGCCCAAAAGGTGAGTTATTGCAGCAGGGCACTCTAGTCTTTCAGACAAACTTTTGGCTGTGAGATCTTTGTGTTTAGACTGAAAATTCTTAGTTTCCACTCAGAATTGTTCTGTTGACACATATTTACCAACTTTTCGGACCCCCTCAAACTGACATCAGGATGGGGGGCCCCATGGCTGCATTCACCACTACATCCAAAGACAAGCAACATCACCAGTCTCGCCAGGCACGGCGTGCACTTCCGTCATTTGCAGCTCTACAACCCAGTGCTGCGCCACAGGCACCTGCACAAGAGCACAGAGGGCAACAACAGAGAGAGCGACTTCGCAGGAGGCACTACCCTCGTCACAGGGTCTACAGACCAAGCCTGAGCTTCCTGGACCTCTCTGAGGAGCAGTGCCTACGGAGGCTGAGAGTGAGTCACCAGGTGATCGCAGACATCTGCAGCCTCCTTCATGCTGAGCTGCTCCCGGCTGGGCCGAGCGGCATTTCATTACCCATCGTTGTCAAAGTCACCACTGCCTTCAACTTCTTCACCTCCAGATCATTCCAGGATGCCACCGGGGACATTGCTGGGGTCTTTCAGTCTGCACACAAGTACATAAGGCAGGTCACCAATGGTTTGTTCCGCAGGGCTTCGCAATATGTTAACTTGCCCACGGACGACCTCAGCCAGACGGAGAGGGCAGTGGGATTCCACTCTGTGGCTGGCTTCCCATGGGTGCATGTTGCAATCAATTGCACACATATAACAAAAGAACACCTCCACATGAGCCAGGACTGTTCATCAACAGAAAGGGCTATCACTCCATCAACACTCAGCTCATTTGTGACCACCGCAAAAGATTCCTTCACGTGTGCGCCAGATTCCCTGGCAGCTGCCAAGATTCCTTCATTCTGAGGGAATTCAACATCCCGGGTCTCTTCCACGCACCGAACACCCTTAAGGGCTGGCTCCTTTGGGACAAGGGATACCCCCTGCACATGTGGCTCATGACACCTCGGAGGTACCCCATCACCGAGTAACAGCGTCGATACAATGACAGCCACATCGCTACCAGGTCTACAATTGAGCATGCTATAGGGCTGCTCAAGATGCGATTTAGGTGCCTTTATCATTCTGGGGGAGCGCTTCAATACGCACCAGATGGGACGCATTATAGTGGTGTGATGTGTCCTGCACAACATGGCACAACAGAGAGGGGTGCCGCTTGAGGAGGCCCCATCCACATCTGTCATCCACATTGAGGAGGGGGAGGAGGAGGAGTACGAACCCATGGCCAGAACAGTGGCTTACGTAGCTGCTCGTGAGGCCAAGGAGTCACTGATATGTGAACGGATCTCCTAACATCAGAAAGTGTGAAGAGTCCAGTCCTCAGACCACCTGAAAAGAGCAGACCAACACCAGCCGCTCCACGCCTCCCCCACCCACCCTGCACAGCAGTCCTGCAACTACACATACACCCACTGTAAGGTGACCCAATGGGTGGCATCAAGTGTCGCCATTCATGGTGAAGCTCATGAAAGGGCCCTATCACAAAAGCCAGTCAAGAATGGGCAAGACGTGGCAGTAGTGGTGAGAATGATCACATTTAATGTGAATATAACAAAAACCAAATATAAATGGAAAACATGACAGTCTGTCAGACACCCTTGTGCAGACTCTTCGTGCTCACAAATCCTTAGCCTTCCTCTTCCTACCGATTCCATGTGGTGCATCCCCTGTGGCTGCAGCAGAGGTTGCTCATGTTCATGCCCTGACCGATTAGATGCTTTGGGCCTATGCGCTCAGGGGTTTGAAGCCGGTAAGGGCCCCTCCAAAGACTGTTCCACCTGCACCTGGGCAGAGGTAGACTCAGCCACCTGGAGAAGAGGCAGCATTGCGGATACTGGTTGACAGGGGAGCAACGGGTGAGACGTGGGAGCACTTTGAGTGGCGTCCCCACTTCCATGTCCCCTTTTGCCATCATCCCTCTTCTGGGCCGAGCCCACATCACTCCTACCACCATGCTGGAGAACAGTTTGGAGGACATGTGTGATGCCTTGGAAGGCCACTTCTAAAGTACCTGTCAGCCTGTTTAAGGCGGCAGAATGTTGTTCACCCTGAGTTCAAATGACTGTTGTCAGGGCCTGAATGGACTCAATTGTGAGTCGTGCTTGAAGCTCAACGGAGGCTGCCATTCTCTCCATTGCAGACATTCCCGCACTTACCTGTGCCGCCATTCCACTAATGCAAGAGTTGGACTCCTCTATCCTCTGCACTATTATGGAGAGTGCGCATGGCACCTGTTCCAGCACCTCGCAAATGTGCTGCTGACCCTCGATCATTCTCCTTTTAAAGGATGGCTCCCGGGGTTCAGCATCTGAGCAGAGCCTGGAGAGGAGTGCGCCCACCGATGCGGACTCTCCGCAGCTGCCCCTGCCACCAATGTCTGTTTGTGCTCACTTGTGTGTGGTGACTCACCAGGTGCCAACTCAACTAACTGAGGACTAGGACCCACCGAGGTGTGAGTATCAGCGCTGGTGGATGGCTCGCTCTGATGTGACGGTCCACCCTCAGAGGCCAGGAGCTCCTCTGGGGAATCGCCCTCTGCCGTCATCGTGGTCATTGAAGGGCCTATAAGAGAACTGAAGGCAATATTAAGTATCATCACAGATGTGTCATGTTACGATGAGCATACTGAGGTGTTCAACGTGGCAAACATTGTTAAGATCAATTCATTTTGTGTGTGATGAATGTTAAAGTTGTCTCACCAGACGTTTGCGGGGTGCCAGTTTCGGCGTCCTCGACGGACAGGCACTCGAAGGTGTGGCTGATCTGCAGGGCCTCCTCCTCCTCGTCTGTGAGGACCAGTATTTGTTGTTGTCATTAAATCTTGGAGCAACCTTGCTCTTGTGCTGCTCCAATGTGTCTTTTTAGTCTATGCTTCAGCAAAAGCCTTTGGAGCAATGGCCCTTTAAATAGAGTTGCTCCAGCTGACAGCCTGTCATGCGAGTGCGCAGTCCACCTGCTGCGCAGCTTTTGGACGGCAGACCTGGAAGCCACGTTAAGGCCCACCAATTAACTCACGATTGCGTGGGAAATGGTAAGATTTTATTAGTTGGGTTACCCGCACGCCCATCGAGCTGCTATCCCGCTGCCATTTGAAAATCGAGCCCCATGCCTCCATCTGTGTCAGAGTGGGAACCCCCCTTGGGCTTTTCACCGGAACAGCCCTGAATTGTGAATTCTGCCTTCTCTCCCCTATACAAAGCACAAAATCCATTCCCAGGGTGGGTTTCATCTCACTCTGGTAACTGTTTCAGCTCAGAGCAAAGCTGCATCTCTTCTCATACAGGAAAGAACCTTTATCTCTGTAACTGAGCGATTTGGCTCGAAGATAATGGGCTTCAAAGAGTCTCTAGCACCCCTTGTACCACAGGAAGCATATTCTGGTTTCTACGGGACAGAAATTACGATTGGTGCTCCTTTCACACATAACGTGCTCTTACCAAATTCAGATGCAGTTAACGCCGACGATGAAATGGTGCAGTGAGGAGTTTGGCACGAGTTTCATTAAGTGTTTATACATGAATGGTGTCGATTGTGATATCCACCCTTGTAACGTGGTTAAACAAGAATCCCACAGTTTTATCTTGATCCATGCAGATGCAGGGGGAAGGTAGCTAACCCCTGTGCCAGCCCAATCTCATTTGGAGGAATTCCCTTTCACATGCCTAGTTAAGGGGGTTTCTGTTGTCAATGTGAATTTTTCTTTCGTGCATTTTACAAAGTAACTCTTCCCTCCATTTTATTGGTGAATTTTTGCAATGCTGCAGAATTGAACACTTTCCTATTTCAGGTACCCAGTATCAAGTCAAGTCCCGGGTTAGGTACAGCAACAGCCAGTTGAAGAGTGTAGCTCCCTGAACTCTATCCCAACAAAGTGGTTTTAGCTTAATCTCAGAAGAGCTCCCTGACTGCACGGTGTAATTTCTGTTTCCCACACCCAGCCAACCCCATGGGCTCTCTGTGAGTGAGGTTTCCAATGAGTGCTGAATTAGGGGCTGTATTCTCTGCTGGCCCCATGCCCACTAGAAACTGGATTGAGATTGTCAGAGAGAGAGGGTACTTTCATCCCATAATCTGGGCAGAATTTTAGCCCAGGCCCCAGAGGTTAAAGAGCAACGTACTAATCCACTGGACCACTGGACCACACAATCTACCAGGTGAATGGCTCAGACCCCATGCCTACTCCTTCAAATGGCCAGTGTAACTCAAACCAGCAAAACTACAGCCAGTATAACTTTGATCAGTATAATTGCAACTAGTATAACTTCAACCAGCATAATCTCAACCAATATAACTTCAACCAGTATAACCTTAACCAGCATAACTGCAATCAGTAAAAGAAGAACTTGTATTTAGATAGCGCCTTTCATGTCCTCAAGATATCCCAAAGTGCTCAGTCAATGAAGTACATTTGACGTGTAGTCATGGTATTACCTCAATCATTATGACTTTGACCAATATATTTTCAACCAGCATAACTGCAACCAGTATTGCTTTGACCAGTATCACTGCAATCCTGTCACCCTGGGCTACTTTAACAGACTAGGGGCAGGTTATTTCTCCATCCGCTTGGACTATGAATGACACGTGTTGCTGAGATACCCAGAAAAGGGAGAAGGCAAGGCCAAAAGCACCAAAAAGGTTCACAAATCCGCAGGAAATATAAGCTTTCCAAGGGCTATGTTCCCTAATTTCCCTGTCACCGCACTGATATCCGAAGAAACAAATCTTCATTTAGGACTGGTTCTACTTGCCGTGACTTTGAGTCCCAGTGTTGTCTGATGTTGCTTATAGCCAACGCTATACACCAGATACATCGACGACATTTTCTTCCTATGGACCCACGGCGAAGAATCACTGAAGAGACTACACGATAACATCAACAAGTTCCATCCCACCATCAAACTCACCATGGACTACTCCTCAGAATCGGTTTCTTTCTTGGACACACAAATCTCCATCAAAGACGGGCACCTCAGCACCTCACTCTACCGCAAGCCCACGGACAACCTCACGATGCTCCACTTTTCCAGCTTCCACCCCAACCACGTCAAAGAGGCCATCCCCTATGGACAGGCCCTGCGAATACACAGGATCTGCTCAGACGAGGAGGAACGCGATGGACACCTACAGACGCTGAAAGACGCCCTCGTAAGAACGGGATATGACGCTCGACTCGTCGATCGACAGTTCCGACGGGCCACAGCGAAGAATCGCATAGACCTCCTCAGGAGACTAACACGGGACGCAACCAACAGAGTACCCTTCGTCGTCCAGTACTTCCCTAGAGCGGAGAAACTACACCATGTTCTCCGCAGCCTTCAACATGTCATCGATGACGACGAACACCTCGCTAAGGCCATCCCCACGCCTCCACTGCTCGCCTTTAAACAGCCACCCAACCTCAAACAAACCATCGTTCGCAGCAAGTTACCCAGTTTTCAGGAGAACAGCGTCCACGACACCACACAACCCTGCCACGGCAACCTCTGCAAGACATGCCAGATCATCGACACGGATACCACCATCACACGAGAGGACACCACCCACCAGGTACATGGTTCATACTCCTGTGACTCGGCCAACGTTGTTTACCTCATACGTTGCAGGAAAGGATGCCCCGGAGCATGGTACATTGGCGAGACCATGCAGACGCTGCGACAACGGATGAACGGACACCGCGCAACAATCGCCAAACAGGAGGGTTCCCTCCCAGTCGGGGAACACTTTAGCAGTCAAGGACATTCAGCCACCGATCTTCAGGTAAGCGTTCTCCAAGGCGGCCTTCGAGACACACGACAACGCAAAATCGTCGAGCAGAAGTTGATAGCCAAGTTCCGCACCCATGAGGACGGCCTCAACCGGGATCTTGGGTTCATGTCACGCTACACGTAACCCCACCAGCAAAAAGGGGGAAAAAAATTATATGTTTTTTAAAATTCTCTCTCTCTCTCTCTGCCATTTTGAGTTTCTTTCTGCCTGCCTGTGTAATAGACACAATGTATATCTAGTGTACTGGGACGTGCTGTTCTCCGTGACTGGCCTGTTTGAATAACAACGACACCATTTGATTGGTGTGATGCTGTCCCAACATAGTATAAGATATGCGATTTGAGAACCTTTTCATTCATTCATCTGACGAAGGAGATAATCTCCGAAATCTTGTGATTTTAAAATAAATTTGTTGGACTATAACCTGGTGTTGTAAGATTCCTTACATGATGTTGCTTAGACCAGTGTTGGCCAATTCTCAGCTAGACTGGCTGTTCCAGATGGCAAGGTATTTACCATCCTAGTAAGCTGGAGCTAAAAGAGGGTATTCAGAGCTCACCCTGGTACACGAAACAATGAACCAAGTCTTTTTCCATAGAAACAGGCCATTCGGCCTAACTGGTCTACGCCGTTGTTAAAATTCCACACGAGCCTCTAATTACCTCTTCCCACTCTGCCCCTGTTTTCCTCTATTCCTTTCTCCTTCATGATGTGGAGATGCCGGTGATGGACTGGGGTTGACAATTGTAAACAATTTTACAACACCAAGTTATAGTCCAGCAATTTTATTTTAAATTCACAAGCTTTCGGAGGCTTCCTCCTTCGTCAGGTGAACGATGTGAAAATTTCACATCGTTCACCTGACGAAGGAGGAAGCCTCTCCGAAAGCTTGTGAATTTAAAATAAAATTGCTGGACTATAACTTGGTGTTGTAAAATTGTTTACAATTTCTCCTTCATGTAAGAGTCCTGATTGTAAATGCAGAGAGGATGCAGGAAGGAAGACTGTGCAGGACCCATGTGTGTAGTTTGGAATCAACAAGAAAGTTGGTGACAGAGAGAGGACAGAGGCTGCAGGTAAAAGAGGGCTTGCTTCTCAGAGGACAAACATCATGGCGGAAGGGTACTTGTGTGGCAATGAACAGTTCCTTAGAGAAGTGGGGAAAGGGAAATCAAAGGCAATGGATAGACTTTCATAAGTCCATTGAACAAACACTTCTAATGCATGTTTCCTCAGCTCTTTGATGTGTTAATATATGTTGACTCAGAAATTATACTTGAATGACTGGAAAATATTGTTTATTAATGCTGGGACACTTCAAGTGGGGAGGGGGGCTGATAAATCTTGCATATCAGAAAACTTTAATCTGTTGGATAAAATATTAGCATTCTAACCTTGGCCTCTGTCAAAATTAGAAATAAGGAGTTGTTGTTATCATCACCTTATCTCGCATGTCATGCACGTGGCACAAGAAACCCTATAAATAGATTGATTAGATGGCATGTTAAGGTCAGAGCAGTAGCTGTAATTTCCATTTCATGTGTTCCCACTTCGAACTGTCTGAGGCTTCATCTCTTTATGGGTCTTTTCTTCCATTGGTCCCACATGATCATTCCATCGGCCAACTTCCATTCATTGGTGACGAAGATCTGATTTTCTGGTTCCCAATGCAGAGGCAGCTGTACCAGATCATGTCAACATACCGCTCACTGTTTCTGACGACAATAACGACTTGAATTTATATAGTACCTTTAACATAGTAAAACATCCCAAGGTGCTCCACAGGAGCAATTATTAAACAAAAATTTGACACCAAGCCACATAAGGAGATATTAGGACAGGTGACCAAAAGCTTGGTCAAAGAGGTAGGTTTTAAGGAGCATCTTAAAGGAGGAGAAAGAGGTAGCGAGGTGGAGAGGTTTAGAGAGGGAATTCCAGAGCTTAGGGCCTAGGCAGCTAAAGACATGGCCGCCAATGGTGGAGTGATTAAAATCAGGGCAGTGCATGAGGCCAGAATTGGAGAAGTGCAGAGATCTCGGAGGGGTTGTAGGGCTGGAGGAGGTTACAGAGAAAGGGAGGGGTTTTTTTTTATTCGTTCATGTGATGTGGACGTCGCTGGCAAGGCCAGCATTTATTGCCCATCCCTAATTGCCCTTGAGAAGGTGGTGGTGAGCCGCCTTCTTGAACCGCTGCAGTCCGTGAGTTGAAGGTTCTCCCACAGTGCTGTTAGGTAGGGAGTTCCAGGATTTTGACCCA
Source organism: Heptranchias perlo (assembly GCF_035084215.1). Classification (NCBI taxonomy): domain Eukaryota; kingdom Metazoa; phylum Chordata; class Chondrichthyes; order Hexanchiformes; family Hexanchidae; genus Heptranchias; species Heptranchias perlo. The sequence goes on from NC_090349.1 coordinate 7,769,269, forward strand.
GCAACGATGAAGGAACGGCGATGGTGTGTGACTTGGAGGGGAATGTGCAGGTGGTGTTGTTCCCATGTGCCTGCTGCCCTTGTCCTTCTAGGTGGTAGAGGTCGTGGGTTTGGGTGAGACCAAAGTCTGACCATTCACATTATCACTGCGAGCTTCAGGCTTAGTTTGTAGGCAGCAGGTCAGCGAAGAGGGTGATGGTAGGAATTGATACGAGCAAACAGCCCTTAAATGTAAGTGGTCTCATATGGTGCCAAAGGCCGTAAATCTATATATATATCTTAATAAAAATCTTGCGCATGGTTCGCACTCCCTGTACACATTAACCTTTATTCCTGTGTCACGCTTGATAATGGCAAACCCATATGTCAACATGTCACAATGGAAAACCCCCATTTAAACATGTTAACATTTCACTGTGTCGGTTTGTTGATAAACAAATGGAATCGCTGAAGAAGATTTTTGAAAACATTTTTGCCTGCCATTTTTTCTCAGTAACTGAAATTTCTGTCAGAAAGTAAGGTTATTATTTAGAATCAAAAAATAAAAGGCATTTTAAAAACTTGATGATTAAATTTATTAATTCACTTGTGTTCTGCATCATTTAATATCTTCACTTAAGTTTTTACTTTTTGGTCTCAACCGCTCCCAGAAGTCTAGGCTTGAATCTAATCCTTTATAAATCACTCAGCTGAAGTATCGGGCCAGGAATTGCTCCCAAAATAACAAAGGAGCTCAACACGCTCTCCATTTTTAATGGCGAATTGAAGGAGAAAGTTCCCGTGTTTGTACACGCGCACTAAAACGCGGAATCATGAACTTGCTCCCATTGGTTCGCCGACGATTTGACAGCTTCGAATTAAAGGGCCATCGCACGCTGCAATCAGAGAAATCAGTGAAAAATCACCAACATGCTTATCTGCCCAGCTGGAAAGTAACTAATTACGCCACCAAACAGGTAGGCTTAAACATACCAGGTTTAAACTAAGCTTGAAAAGGGCGGTTAATCTTAATGACTGCCAAACAATTAAAAATTAAATTTAAAAAATGTGGATTCTTGTAGAATCATAGAAAGGTTGCAGCATGGAAGGAGGCCATTTGGCCCATCGAGTCCGCGCCAGCTTTATGCATGAGCAATCCAGCTAGTCCCACTGCCCCGCCCTATCCCCATAGCCCTGCACATTTTTTCGTTTCAAGTACTTATCCAGTTCCCTTTTGAAGGCCATGATTGAATCTGCCTCCACCACCCCCTCAGGCAGTGCATTCCAGATCATAACCACTCGCTGTGTAAAAAAGTTTTTCCTCATGTCACCTTTGGTTCTTTTGCCAATCACCTTAAATCTATGCCCTCTGGTTCTTGACCCTTCCGCCAATGGGAACAGTTTCTCTCCATCTACTCTGTCTAGACCCTTCATGATTTTGAATACCTCTATCACATCTCCTCTCAACCTTCTCTGTTCCAAGGAGAACAATCCCAGCTTCTCCAATCTATCCATATAATTTAAGTACCTCATCCCTGGAATCATTCTAGTAAATCTCCTCTGCACCCTCTCTAAAGCCTTCACATATTTCCTAAAGTGCGGTGCCCAGAGCTGGACACAATACTACAGTTGTGGCTGAACCAGTGTTTTATAAAGGTTCATCATGACTTCCTTGCTTTTGTACTCTATGCCTCTATTTAGAAAGCCCAGGACCCCGTATGCTTTTTTTAACTCCTTTCTCAACTTGTCCTGCCACCTTCAACAATTTGCGCACATATACCCCCAGATCTCTCTGTTCCTCTACCCCTTTTAGAATTGTGCCCTCTAGTTTATATTGCCTCTCCTCATTTTTCCTACAGAAATGCATCACCTCGCATTTTTCCGCGTTAAATTTCATCTGCCACGTGTCCGCCCCTGCCACCAGCCTGTCTATATCCTCTTGAAGTCTATCACTATCCTCCTCACTGTTTACTACCCTTCCAAGTTTTGTGTCATCTGCAAATTTTGAAATTGTGCCCTGTACACCTAAGTCATTAATATATATCAAGAAATGATGTGGAGATGCCGGTGATGGACTGGGGTTGACAATTGTAAACAATTTTACAACACCAAGTTATAGTCCAACAAATTTATTTTAAATTCCACAAGCTTTCGGAGGCTTCCTCCTTCATCAGGTGAACGGTATGGAAATGACATTTTCGAATCCTTCGCATTTTAAAATCACAGAACAATGCCTGGTGATTACTGCCCGTTGCCAAGGCAATCACAGTGAGCAGACAGAAAGGTGTCACCTAAAAAGGCCACCGAATATACAAACCCCCCAAAAAAAAAGAGAGAGAAGGAAGACAGTCAATGACCCATTATATTAAAAACAGATAACATTTGTTCGCTGGTGGGGTTACGTGTAGTGTGACATGAACCCAAGATCCCGGTTGAGGCCGTCCTCATGGGTGCGGAACTTGGCTATCAATTTCTGCTCGACGATTTTGCGTTGTCGTGTGTCTCGAAGGCCGCCTTGGAGTATGCTTACCCGAAGGTCGGTGGCTGAATGTCCATGACTGCTGAAGTGTTCCCCGACAGGGAGGGAACCCTCCTGTTTGGCGATTGTTGCGCGGTGTCCATTCATCCATTGTCGCAGCGTCTGCATGGTCTCGCCAATGTACCATGCTCTGGGGTATCCTTTCCTGCAACGTATGAGGCCCTGCGAATACACAGGGTCTGCTCAGACGAGGAGGAACGCGATGGACACCTACAGACGCTGAAAGACGCCCTAGTAAGAACGGGATATGATGCTCGACTCATCGATTGACAGTTCCGACGGGCCACAGCGAAAAATCGCGTAGACCTCCTCAGAAGACTAACACGGGACGCAACCAACAGAGTACCCTTCGTCGTCCAGTACTTCCCCAGAGCGGAGAAACTACGTCATGTTCTCCGCAGCCTTCAACATGTCATCAATGATGACGAACACTTCGCTATGGCCATCCCCACACCTCCACTACTCGCCTTTAAACAGCCACCCAACCTCAAACAAACCATCGTTCGCAGCAAATTACCCAGCCTTCAGGAGAACAGCGTCCACGACACCACACAACCCTGCCACGGTAACCTCTGCAAGACATGCCAGATCATCGACACAGATACCACCATCACACGAGGGGACACCACCCACCAGGTGCACGGTTCATACTCCTGTGACTCGGCCAACGTTGTCTACCTCATACGTTGCAGGAAAGGATGCCCAGCATGGTACATTGGCGAGACCATGCAGACGCTGCGACAATGGATGAACGGACACCACGCAACAATCGCCAAACAGGAGGGTACTCTCCCTGTCGGGGAACACTTCAGCAGTCATGGACATTCAGCCACCGACCTTCGGGTAAGCATACTCCAAGGCGGCCTTTGAGACACACGACAACGCAAAATCATCGAGCAGAAATTGATAGCAAAGTTCCGCACCCATGAGGACGGCCTCAACCGGGATCTTGGGTTCATGTCACACTACACGTAACCCCACCAGCGAACAAATGTTATCTGTTTTTAATATAACGGGTCATTGACTGTCTTCCTTCTCTCTCTCTTTTTTTTTGGGGGTTTGTATATTCGGTGGCCTTTTTAGGTGACACCTTTCTGTCTGCTCACTGTGATTGCCTTGGCAACGGGCAGTAATCACCAGGCATTGTGCTGTGATTTTAAAATGCGAAGGATTCGAAAATGTCATTTCCATACCGTTCACCTGACGAAGGAGGAAGCCTCCGAAAGCTTGTGGAATTTAAAATAAATTTGTTGGACTATAACTTGGTGTTGTAAAATTGTTTACAATATATCAAGAAAAGCAGTGGTCCCAGCACTGACCCCTGGGCAACACCACTGTACATCTCCCTCCAGTCTGAAAAACAACCGTTCACCACTACTCTCTGTTTCCTGTCCCTTAGCCAATTCTGTATCCATGTTGCTACTGCCCCCTTTATTCCATAGGCCGCGATCTTGATGATAAGCCTACCGTATGGCACTTTATCAAATGCTTTTTGAAATTCCATATACACCACATCAACTGCATTGCCCTCATCTACCCTCTTTGTTACCTCATCAAAAAACTCTATCAGGTTAGTTAAACACGATTTGCCTTTAACAAATCCGTGCTGGCTTTCCCTAATCAATCCATACTTGTCCAGGATGGTCAGTCTACGCCTCCATCCCTCACCATGGATAGTCTTGGACTCTCTGTTTCATCCATAAACAGCTGCCTAACCAGTCCCCATTCACCATCATCCTCCTCTGCCTGGCTGAACATACTTTCACCTTCAACAACTTCTCTTTTACCTCCACTCACCTCCTCCAGCTAAAAGGTGTCTCTATAGGTGTCTTTTTGTGGGGTATGTGGAACACTCTTTGTTCAAATCCTACTCAGGCTTCCTCCTTGACCTTTTTCTCCATTACCCTGATGATGGTGTTAGTGCCAATTCCAGCTCTCACTCGAATTTCATTAGCTGTGCTTCCAATTTTCACCCAGTGGTCCGTCTCTGATTCTTCTTACCTTCCTGGATTTCTCCCTCTCCTTCTGTGTCCTTCTCTGTCAATGGACTATTCACAGACATCTAGGGAACTATAGACCAATTAGCTTAATGTCGGTGGTAGATAAAATAATGGAATCCTTATTCAAAGATGTAATAGAGAAACAGCTAGAAACCAGAAATATAATAAAGAATAGTGAGCATGGATTTCAAAAGGGAAGGTCATGCTTGATCAATCTTGTTGAATTCTTTGAAGAAGTAACAGAAAGGGTAGACAAGGGTAAAGCAGTAGATGTAATATTTTCAAAAGGCCTTCGAAAAGGTACCGCATAGTAGACTCATGACCAAGGTCAGAGCATGTGGAGTTAGGGGACAAGTAGCAGAATGGATAGCAAGCTGGCTACAAAACAGAAAACAGGAGTAGGGGTTAAAGGTAGTTACTCTAACTGGCAAAAGGTGGGAAGTGGTGTTCCACAAGGGTCAGTGCTGGGACCACTGTGGTTCACCATTTACATAAACGATTTGGACTCGGGAATTGGAAGTACAATTTCAAAAATTGCGGATGACACCAAATGGGGGGATATAGTTAATACTGAGGAGGACTGCTACAAAATACAGGAAGACATTAATAAACTTTCAGAATAGGCATGTAATTAGCAAATTAATTTCAATATAGACAAGTGTGAGGTGGTATTTAGGTAGAAATAATAAGGAGGCTTCATAGTCCTTGGAAAATATGAGTCTAAACAGGCGAGAGGAGCAGAGGGATTTTTAAAAAATTTTTTTTATTCGTTCACGGGATGTGGGCGTCGCTGGCAAGGCCAGCATTTATTGCCCATCCCTAATTGCCCTCGAGAAGGTGGTGGTGAGCCGCCTTCTTGAACCGCTGCAGTCCGTGTGGTGACGGTTCTCCCACAGTGCTGTTAGGAAGGGAGTTCCAGGATTTTGACCCAGCGACGATGAAGGAACGGCGATATATTTCCAAGTCGGGATGGTGTGTGACTTGGAGGGGAACGTGCAGGTGGTGTTGTTCCCATGTGCCTGCTGCTCTTGTCCTTCTAGGTGGTAGAGGTCGCGGGTTTGGGAGGTGCTGTCGAAGAAGCCTTGGCGAGTTGCTGCAGTGCATCCTGTGGATGGTACACACTGCAGCCACAGTGCGCCGGTGGTGAAGGGAGTGAATGTTTAGGGTGATGGATGGGGTGCCAATCAAGCGGGCTGCTTTATCTTGGATGGTGTCGAGCTTCTTGAGTGTTGTTGGAGCTGCACTCATCCAGGCAAGTGGAGAGTATTCCATCACACTCCTGACTTGTGCCTTGTAGATGGTGGAAAGGCTTTGGGGAGTCAGGAGGTGAGTCACTCACCGCAGAATACCCAGCCTCTGACCAGCTCTCGTAGCCACAGTATTTATGTGGCTGGTCCAGTTCAGTTTCTGGTCAATGGTGACCCCCAGGATGTTGATGGTGGGAGATTCGGCGATGGTAATGCCGTTGAATGTCAAGGGGAGGTGGTTAGACTTTCTCTTGTTGGAGATGGTCATTGCCTGGCACTTATCTGGCGCGAATGTTACTTGCCACTTATCAGCCCAAGCCTGGATGTTGTCCAGGTCTTGCTGCATGCGGGCTCGGACTGCTTCATTATCTGAGGGGTTGCGAATGGAACTGAACACTGTGCAGTCATCAGCGAACATCCCCATTTCTGACCTTCTGATGGAGGGAAGGTCATTGATGAAGCAGCTGAAGATGGTTGGGCCTAGGACACTGCCCTGAGGAACTCCTGCAGCAATGCCCTGGGGCTGAGATGATTGGCCTCCAACAACCACTACCATCTTCCTTTGTGCTAGGTATGACTCCAGCCACTGGAGAGTTTTCCCCCTGATTCCCATGGACTTCAATTTTACTAGGGCTCCTTGGTGCCACACTCGGTCAAATGCTGCCTTGATGTCAAGGGCAGTCACTCTCACCTCACCTCTGGAATTCAGCTCTTTTGTCCATGCCATATTTAGGGGTACAGATACACAAATCACTAAAGGTAGCAACGCAGGTTAATAAGACCATTTAAAAAAAGCAAACCAAGCATTGGGGTTCATTTCTAGAGGGATAGAATTGAAAAGCAGAGAAAATATGCTAAACTTGTACAGAACCTTGATTAGACCACACTTGGAGTACTGCGAACAGTTCTGGTCTCCATATTATAAAAAGAATATAGAGGCACTGGAGAAGGTGCAAAAAAGATTTATTAAGATGATACCAGAAATGAGAAAGATTGAATAGGCTGGGGGTCTTTTCTGTAGAGAAGACTGAGGGGTGACCTGATAGAGGTCTTTAAGATTATGAAAGGGTTTAATAGGGTAAACGTAGAGAAGATGTTTCCACTTGTGGGGGAGACCAGAACGAAGGGCCATAAATATAGGATAGTCACTAACAAATCCAATAGGGAATTCAGGAGAAACTTCTTCACCCAGAGAGTGGTAAGAATGTGGAACTCGATACCACAAGGAATAGTTGAGGGGACTAGCATAGATGCATTTAAGCTAGATAAACACATGAGGGAGAAGGGAATCAAAAGATATATTGATAGGGTTAGAAGAAGGGTGGAAGGAGGCTCACGTAGGGCCGAATGGCCTGTTTCTGTGCTGTACATTCTTTGTAATTCTTTGTAATCTAACACAAGCCCACAGATATCTACGACTATCTAGGTTTGTTTCTTCCCACTCCTGTAAAGATTCCATCCCTCTCTGCTGGTTTCTCTGGATCTGATGACTCTACACCAGAGCTTCTGAAATGTTCTCCCTTTTCCTTAACTGAGGTTTCCCAGTGACGATTGCTGGCAGGACCCTCGACCATACGCACCCCATTTCTCGGGCCTCTGCTGTCAACATCTACCCTCCTCTCGTGATGGAGTGCCCTCACATGATCCTGCCACCATGCCATGTTTTCCCCTCCCCTCACCTCTCCACTTTCTGAAGGAACTATTCCCTCCAGGATACCCCTGATCATTCGTCCACCACCTTAACTTCCAGCCGCCCTTTCCCTGGCATATTCCCGTGCAACTGCAGAAGATGTAGCACCTGCCCATGCAGTACCTCCCACACGACTGTCTAGGGCCCAGAAAATCCTTCCGCATGAGAGGGCATCTCACCTCTTCTAATCTAGTAAACTGTGTTCACTGCTCACAATGCGGTCTGCTCTACACTGGGGACATCAAATGCAGATTAGGTGACCGCTTCTCTGAACATCTTCCCTTCTGTCCGCAAGTGTGACCCTAAACTTCCTGCGGCTTGCCACCTTAGTTCCCCCTCTCATCCCCACTCCGACCTCTCCGTCTTTCACCTCCTTCACTACTCCAACCAAACTCAACACAGGGGACAAGAACTGTATCTCATCTTTCTCCAGGACACTCCAGTTTGAGAACTGAGTTTAGTAATTTAAGACGTTGGCTGAATCCCCTATGCTGTTTGCAGCAGGGGAATTGGGGTTGTGGAGTGTATCTGTCTGCTCCCGGGGGAGGGGGAGAGGGGTGGTTGTGGCAGGTTGACACTACAGGTGTGAACCCTTTGTCGAAACACAGCTCTAGTGGGGTGGGGGGGGGGGGGCGGGGTTCTGCGTCCTTATCTTTCCCCGTTGTGGGACGGGCCGATCTACTGTACGTTACCAGCATTTCCTGTTTTCATGTCAGACTTCACATCCTTCCTGTGCTTTTCACAGTCTTAGCTATTTCCATAAAGACTTGCATTTATATACTGCCTTTCATAACCTCAGGATGTCCTAAAACACTTTACAGCCAATGAAGTACTTTTGAAGTGTAGTCACTGTTGCAGGAAACGCAGCAGCCAATTTGTGCACAGCAAGCTCCCACAAACAGCAATGAGATAATAACCAGATGATAAGGTTTTTTAGTGATGTTGGTTGAGGGATAAATATTGGCCAGGACACCTGGGAGAACTCCCCTGCTCCTCTTTGAAATAGTGCCATGGGATCTCTTACATCCACCTGAGAAATGTAAGGAATCTTACAACACCAGGTTATAGTCCAACAGTTTTATTTGAAAATCACAAGCTTTCGGAGATTATCTCCTTCGTCAGGTGAGTGAGTGAAAGGTTCTCAAATCGCATATCTTATATTAGGCTGGGACACAATCTAACCATTCAAAGGTGTCGTTGGTGTTCAGACAGGTTAGCCACGGAAAACAGTACATCCCAGTATACTGAATACACAATGGGTCAGATTACACAGACAAAGAGAGAAAGAGACCCGAAAGGCAAAGAGAGAGAGAGAGAATGTCTAGTTGTATTTAAAACAGATAACTTTTTTTTTCCTGCTGGTGGGGTTACGTGTCGCGTGACATGAACCCAAGATCCCGGTTGAGGTTGACCTCATGGGTGCAGAACTTGGCTATCAATTTTTGCTCGACGATTTTGCGTTGTCGTGTGTCTCGAAGGCCGTCTTTGACCAAAGAACACACCCACCAGCTCAACAAACTGATCAAGACCTTCGATCCAGACCTTCAAAGCATCCTACGTGCTCTCATCCCACGTACTCCCCGCGTGGGAGACTTCTACTGCCTCCCAAAGATACACAAAGCCAACACACCCGGACGTCCTATCGTATCAGGCAACGGAACCCTGTGTGAGATCCTCTCTGGACACGTCGAGGGCATCCTGAAACCCATCATACAGGGAACCCACAGCTTCTGTCGCGACACTACAGACTTCCTACAAAAACTCAGCACCCACGGACCAGTCGAACCAGGAACGCTTCTCACCACGATGGACGTCTCGGCACTCTACACCAGTATCCCCCACGATGACGGCATCGCTGCAACAGCCTCAGTACTCAACACCAACAACAGCCAATCTCCAGACGCCATCCTACAACTCATCCGCTTCATCCTGGATCACAATGTCTTCACCTTCGATAACCAGTTCTTCACCCAAACACACGGAACAGCCATGGGGACCAAATTCGCACCCCAATACGCCAATATTTTCATGCACAAGTTCGAGCAGGACTTTTTCACTGCACAGGACCTCCAACCAACACTATACACCAGATACATCAACGACATTTTCTTCCTATGGACCCACGGCGAAGAATCACTGAAGAGACTACACGATAACATCAACAAGTTCCATCCCACCATCAAACTCACCATGGACTACTCCTCAGAATCGGTTTCTTTCTTGGACACACGAATCTCCATCAAAGACGGGCACCTCAGCACCTCACTCTACCGCAAGCCCACGGACAACCTCACGATGCTCCACTTTTCCAGCTTCCACCCTAACCACGTCAAGGAGGCCATCCCCTATGGACAGGCCCTGCGAATACACAGGATCTGCTCAGACGAGGAGGAACGCGATGGACACCGACAGACGCTGAAAGACGCCCTTGTAAGAATGGGATATGACGCTCGACTTGTCGATCGACAGTTCCGACAGGCCACAGCGAAGAATCGCATAGACCTCCTCGGAAGACAAACACGGGACGCAACCAACAGAGTACCCTTCGTCGTCCAGTACTTCCCCAGAGCGGAGAAACTACGCCATGTTCTCCGCAGCCTTCAACATGTCATCAATGACGACGAACACCTTGCTATGGCCATCCCCACACCTCCACTACTCGCCTTCAAACAGCCACCCAACCTCAAACAGACCATCGTTCGCAGCAAATTACCCAGCTTTCAGGAGAACAGCGTCCACGACACCACACAACCCTGCCACGGCAACCTCTGCAAGACATGCTAGATCATCGACACGGATACCACCATCACACGAGAGGACACCACCCACCAGGTACATGGTTCATAATCCTGTGACTCGGCCAACGTTGTCTACCTCATACGTTGCAGGAAAGGATGCCCCGGAGCATGGTACATTGGCGAGACCATGCTGACACTGCGACAACGGATGAACGGACACCGTGCAACAATCGCCAGACAGGAGGGTTCCCTCCCAGTCGGGGAACACTTCAGCAGTCATGGACATTCAGCCACCGATCTTCGGGTAAGCGTTCTCCAAGGCGACCTTCGAGACATACGACAACGCAAAATCGTCGAGCAGAAATTGATAGCCAAGTTCTGCACCCATGAGGACGGCCTCAACCGGGATATTGGGTTCATGTCACGCTACACGTAACCCCACCAGCAGGAAAAAAAAAGTTATCTGTTTTTAATATAACTGGAAATTCTCTCTCTCTGCCTTTCGGGTCTCTTTCTCTCTTTGTCTGTGTAATCTGACCCATTGTGTATTCAGTATACTGGGATGTACTGTTTTCCGTGGCTAACCTGTCTGAACACCAACGACACCTTTGATTGGTGTGATCGTGTCCCAGCCTAATATAAGATATGCGATTTGAGAACCTCTCATTCACTCACTCACCTGATGAAGGAGATAATCTCCGAGAGCTTGTGATTTTCAAATAAAACTGTTGGACTATAACCTGGTGTTGTAAGATTCCTTACATTTGTCCACCCCAGTCCATCACCGGCATCTCCACATCACATCCACCTGAGAGACAGACGAGGCCTCGGTTTAACATCTCATCCGAAATCTGGCAAGTTCTTTTGTTCTTCCAATGTCAGTTCATTGCCTCACTGAAATGACCGTTTATCATTTGACAGGTTCCTGCATCTTCTATTAAGCAGTTTGCAGCTCACTCGCCCATTAATTTTCTCTCGGTGATTGGAGCATCTGTCTCTTTCCCTCCCCACCATTTCTCTTCCATTCTTTCCTTTCATTTTTCAGTTCTGAAGAAACGACTACACCCAAAGCATTAACCCGTCTTTTCTCTTTACAGATGCTGACTGATCTGCAGTGTATTTCCAGCATTCCAGTGTTTTTTTTATTTCAAATTTGTGGCATTTGCAGTTTTCTTTCTCTTGTTTCATCCTTTTTGTTGGCTTTCTGTATGAATTGTGTTCTAATGCTGACCACCAGAGGGCAGTGCTGCAGTACCAGCGCTGGGTACAGTTGTGCACCAGGTACAGGCAGGTCGTCTAGTGCTGCGCTCTAGTGGTGTTTATAGGAATGTACTGAATTTACCAGCTGCCTGTCTGATCACAGTGGGGCTGGGGGAAGTGATTGATCACAGCATCACTGTAAGCATCCATTCCAATCAGTAAAGACTCGTGTTTAATCTTTCCAAAAAATTTTATCAGTCATTCCACAATTCACGTGCCAAAGAACAAGTATTTTCCAGTTCTGATGAAAGGTGTACACCTAAAACATCATAACCTGTCTTTTTCTACTGCAGATGCTGTGTATTTCCAGCAACTTCTGTTTTTATTTCAGATTTCCAGCTTTCTTTTTCTCTCTCTTCCCTTCCTCTTCTGAAGATTCAGTACCACATGCAGCCCTCTGCTCCCTTCAGTTCAGTACATGAAAGAAACTCAGTCTGATAATAAAACAAGATTGCCCCAAGCAACCATTAGAGTCAAAGCTGCTTATAGAAAAAAAATCTCTCTGCTTGTTTCCTTCAGTTTCCTGACACCACTTTCTTGTGTAAGTCTATATAATGGTCCAGAATTTCCTCAGAGCTACTCCCTGCGCTGTAACTCCCCAAGGAAATTCCAGCCCAATAAGTGTCAGTAGAATAATTGGCTGTGAAAGGCATCACATTCCAATCCATTCGTGTCCACACCCAGCCTTCACACTTGCTCACTTTCCTGTAGTCATTGGGATAGCAATCAACAGCTGGCGTCCAGGTTGAGGGACCTGCCTGCTTACTTGCATCCCTCTTCTTCAGAAAATAATGAGGCTAATTAATGAGCGAAGCCTTCCTTGCAATATTCCAGTCTGTCCAAGGGCTGCGATGAGCAAGTGACCATTTACTCGAACAGCCTCAAACTCCTGTCACTGGGGCAAATTCTAACAATGTTTAAAATAATAATGATTCAAGCTGCACTGGGCAAATGTTTTTTTTGGATATGGGAGTTGCTAAGTGAGTTTCCTGTGCAAAACACTGCACGAGATCAGCTGCAGAGCTGCCACACCTCTCTCGGCTGACTGTCCAAACCTTCAGCACCAACGAGGAAATAAAAAGATCACGATAGAAAGAGCACGAGGAGCTGGTGCCTGGGGGGGGATGAAGGTACAATCAGGCAGAGCTTTATTCAATGAACAGTTCTGGCTTTAATGCATTGACAATGAAATAAGGGGGAAAGATTTGGCAGAGTTTCTTTTATAACTTTGAAGACTGTGACAAAATAATTATGGGTTAAATGTAAGAAAATATTTATTTGAAATTCAATATTTGTTGCTTGTTAACCGGGTAAGATCGCCATGTAAAAGCAATTGGCAGATCTTTTCTCGTTTGTTTATCAGTGCCCGATTCAATGATGTAGCTCTCACTGTAACACCCTACTGCAGGTGTTGTCACTGCAATGGAATCACCGCTTGCCTCTTTACCCATTCCAAAGGTCTTGTTTAATGGAGCAACGCCTCTTGAATCAGAAATCTGTATCGCATCACTTTGTGAATTTATCCAAGTTGTGACACATCGAAGGTCTAAGGTTGGGATCCTCCTCCACCATCCCGCCCAAAATCGGGCAGGATCACGGTGCAGAATGAAGGAAAATTAGGGTGGTGAAGCCTACCTCACGGCCCGACCTGTATTTCCCTGCCCCGTCCAAGCTGGTACTGCCGCAGGCCACTTTTTCCCCACCCCCTGCATGCGAATGGCAGCAGGGGGCGTGGGGCCAAGGACCTTTGGATTTCCAAACCGTCCGCATGTGTTACCGCCTGCGAAACAGTGGTATCAGTTCTGAGACCTAGTGCCCTCCAGTCTGGCCCCCATCATTTAACTGCTGAAGCCACCAGTCTTAGCTGAGGCCTTTAGTGGGACATCGCCTCTGCTCTACGGTGTTCCCTTGCCCCTTTACAGTCTCTCTTTAAGGGGGATGGAGTATAAAAGCAGGGAAGTCTTGCTACAATTGTACAGGGTGCTGGTGAGACCACACCTGGAGTACTGAGTACAGTTTTGGTCCCCTTATTTAAGGAAGGATATACTTGCACTAGGTTCACTAGGTTGATTTTGGGTACGGAAGAGTTTTCTTATGAGGAAAGATTGAGCAGGTTGGGCCTATACTCACTGGAGTTTAGAAGAATGAGAGGAGATCTTATTGAAACATATAAGATTCTGAGGGGGCTTGATAGGGTAAATGCTGAGAGGATGTTTCCCCTCATAGGGGAATCTAGAACTAGGGGGCATAGTCTCAGAATAAGACGGAGATGAGGAGAAATTTCTTCTCTCAGAGGGTTGTGAATCTTTGGAATTCTTTGCCCCAAAGAGCGTTGGAGGTTGAGTCATTGAATATATTCAAGGCTGAGTTAGACAAATTTTTGATTAGCAAGGGAGTCAAAGGATATGGGGAACAGGCGGGAAAGTGGAGTTGAGGCCAGAATCAGATCAGCCATGGTCTCATTGAATGGCGGAGCAGGCTTGAGGGGCCAAATGTCCTACTCCTGCTCCTATCTCTTATGTTCTTATGTTATGTTGCAAAGTACTTGCATTTCTTTGGTGCTTTATATCATCTCTCTGAGGACGTCCCAAAATCCTCATAGACTTTTAGCAGTCGCTGTTGCTGTGTAGGTGTGCAGGCATTTTGTGCAAGATCCCAAAACACGAATGACATAATCTCTTTTTTTGATGGGAAAATGCTGGGAACACTCAGCGGATCCGGCAGCATCTGTGGAGAGAGGAAGGTAGGGTTAACGTTTAAAGTCGATCACCTGTTTTTCGATGGTGTTGGTTAAGGGATGAAGATAGTAGCATGCTTGGGAGGAACAGTTGAATTTTGACCTATGGTTCCCAAAGCTCTCCACCACTGGGGGTTTTCCTCGCCTCATGTCTGGGTCTGTTGTAGATTAATTGATAGAGATTGATTCCTATGATTAGTCACCAACTCCATTATCATTGCATCATGCGACTACCAGGATGGTGGACAGTGAACTAAATGGACCATGGTCTTACTTTGTCGATCAATTCCTATGGTCCTATGACATTGGGAGAACTCCCCATCTCTTCCAATAGATCAATGGGTCTATTAACGTCCAAATGAACCAACAGACAGGACCTCTCAGCTAAAGGATGGCATCTCCAACAGTGCGGCGCTCCCCCAGTACTGCACTAGAGTGTAGGCCTAGAATATGTGATTAACAATTTGAATTTATATAGCGTCTTTAATGTAGTAAAACGTCCCAAGACGCTTCACAGGAGCGTTATCAAAAAAAATTTGACACCGAGCCACATAAGGAGATATTAGGACAGGTGACCAAAAGGTTGGCCAAAGAGGAGCGTCTTAAAGGAGGAGTGAAAGGTAGAGAGGTGGAGGGGTTTAGGGAGGGAATTCCAGAGCTTAGGGCCTGGGCAGCTGAAGGCACGGCCTCCAATGGTGGAGCGATTAAAACCGGAGATGCGCAAGAGGCCAGAATTGGAGGAGCGCAGAGATCTCGGAGGGTTGTAGGGCCGGAGGAGGTTACAGAGACAGGGAGGGGGCGAGGCCAGGGAGGGATTTGAAAACAAGGATGAGAATTTTAAAAGCTTTGGAATTTTAATTTTACTTTAATTCACACTCTATCAATGTTTTTTATACTTTGCACTAATATACTGACCGGTACCCATTGAGATGACAGTGACGGTCTGATGCTGGTACTGATGCTGCTCATGAGCTGGGCTGTTGCTTAGTGACCACGGTTCCCAGGCAACCGTTCCTCCCTCCCCCGCCAGACTTATCGGCGACCCGGAAGTCATCGTCCTTTCTCTTCCGGCGTGCAGTGGAAAATGGCGACGGACACGCAGGTCTGTGCTGGCAGTAGGGCAGCGTCGGGCCTATTTTCTTGTGGGCTGCGGGGGACATCGGACAGGGCCTGAGTTAGGAAAGCGGCGGGGAGGGATCGAGAGACACAGACGGACAGGCAGACACTCGGGAGGGAGGAAGGGTGTGTAATGGGGTTGGGTGGGGGAGAAGGAAGAGTGACACAGCCCGGGGTGGGTGGGGGAAGGGGAAGAGATTGAAGAGAGGGGGGAGGATGGAGTCACATATCCTCGGAGTGAGTGAGAAATACCGGGGGGAGGTGGCGAGACAGACACAAACTCTGGGGGGGGGGGAGAAATAAAGAGTGAAAGAGAAACTCCAGGGTTGAGTGAGGGATACCCTGGGGAGAGAGTGATTGATTGATGGGCGAACAGAGGCACAAACATCCTAGGGGAGAGATGAGAGAGGAGTTGAGGACAAGAGAGTGAGATGGGGAGGAGGGTAGCAATGACATGCACTTTAGAGGTGAGAGATACACACACCCTGGATGCGAGTGGGTGAAAAAGAGGAGCGGCCCTTAGATCCCGGAGAGAAGGAGAGAGACACTGGGGAAGAAAGATAATCAATAAAAACACCAATGGATGCCCTGGGAGAGGTGACTACCCCTGGGGCTGTGAGACAGAGATCCTGGACTGGGCTGTCTCGAGAGATGAGAGATGGGGATTATACTTACACACAACATACAGAATGCAGTACCACTGTATGTGTTAAACATAAGTTTATGTTTAAACATTGGGTGACGTACCCTGCTCTGATCCTTGAGGATTCTGTTATGTGTGTGTCTTTTGAGATTGATGAAATATTGACCTTGGGGAAATATTTGCATTATCAGCTTGTTCTGCAGTTTCTCAAAACCTCCAGTGCTATTTTATCTTTATCTTGAATTTCCTCTCACTAAGGCTGAAGAATTGCCTTCATGGGACCATTTGTGTTTAAAATAGAACTCGTAGGACTAAGTCACAGAGCTCGGTAAGGTCAATTTGACTCGGTAATATAAAACTAAGAAAACTTTTGTTTGGAGGCTGTATGGAAGAGTGCCAAATGTTTACTGTTGGAAGCAGTTTTTCTCCCTTTTCCGCTCCTGCTGGGGTGCAATTTCACGAGCACCAATTTCCTTTCGGTACCTCACGCAAGTGGCCATTTGTAATGCGTGAGCCCAGACTGTCGATGTCAGCAACCTATTCAGTCATGGGGCATTGTAGCTCACCTGATACCCACATGTACACTTCCAGCAAGGGTCACTGGATAGTGATCAGGAGTGAGAACCATGGTTTTTTGTTCTTTTCATTCTTCCAGTTAGCCTGACACCAGTAGTAGGGAAAATGCTAG
This sequence comes from Heptranchias perlo, assembly GCF_035084215.1. NCBI lineage: Eukaryota > Metazoa > Chordata > Chondrichthyes > Hexanchiformes > Hexanchidae > Heptranchias > Heptranchias perlo. The sequence continues at coordinate 7,785,905 of NC_090349.1, forward strand.
AATCTATTACTAAGGACTTGATAACAGGGCACTTTGAAAGTCATAATATGATTAGGCAGAGTCAACATGGTTTTATGAAAGGGAAATCATGTTTGACAAATCTTAGGTTTTTTTTGTGTTTAACTAGCAGGGGGTAACTAAGGGGGAACCAGTGGATGTCGTATATTTGGATTTTCAAAAGGCATTTGATAAGGTGCCGCATAAGAGGTTGTTTTACAAGATTGGGGTAATATATTAGCTTGGATTGATTAATGGACAGAAAACAAAGAGTAGGAATAAACAGGTCATTCTCAGGCTGGCAGGCTATAAATAGTGGGGTGCCATAAGGATCAGTGCTTAGGCCTCAGCTATTTGCAATCTATATTAATGACGTGGATGAAGAGACCAAGTGTAATGTATCCAAGTTTGCTGACAGTGGGAAAGCAAGCTTTGAGGAGGACGCAAAGAGTCTGCAAAGGGATATAGACAGGTTAAGTGAGTGGGCAAGAAGATGGCAGATGGAGTATAATGTGGGGAAATGTGAGGTTATTCACTTTGGTAGGAAGAATAGAAAAACAATATTTTTTAAATGGTGAGGCACTATTAAATGTTTGAGTTCAGAGGGATTTACGTGTCCTTGTACATGAAAGACAGAAAGTTAACATGCAGGTACACAGCAAGCAATTAAGAAGGCAAATGGTATGTTGGCTTTTATTGCAAGGGGTTTACAGTAGAAGAGTAAGGAAGTCTTGCTGCAATTGCACAGGGCTTTGGTGAGACCTCACCTGGAGTACTGTGTGCAGTTTTGGTCTCCTGATCTAAGGAAGGATATACTCGCCTCAGAGGCGGTGCAACAAAGGTTCACTAGATTGATTCCTGGGATGAGGGTTGTCCGAATGAGGAGAGATTGAGTAGAATGGGTCTATATTCTCTGGAATTTAGAAGAATGGGAGGTGATCTCATTGAAACATATAAGATTCTAAGAGGGCTTGACAGGGTAGATGCTGAGAGGCTGTTTCCTTTCTGGCTGCAGAATCTAGAAGTAGGGGACATAGTCTCAGGATAAGGGGTTGGATATTGAGGACAGAGATGAGGTGAGTATTTGGAATTCTGTACCCCAGAGGGCTGTGGATGCTCAGTCGTTGAGTATATTCAAGAATGAGATATAGATTTTCGGACTCGAAGGGAATCAAAAGATATGGGGATTGGGCAGGAAAGGAGTTGAGGTAGAAGATCGGCCATGATTTTTTAAAATATTCGTTCACGGGATGTGGGCGTTGCTGGCGAGGCCAGCATTTATTGCCCATCCCTAGTTGCCCTTGAGAAGGTGGTGGTGAGCCACCTTCTTGAACCGCTGCAGTCCGTGTGGTGAAGGTTCTCCCACAGTGCTGTTAGGAAGGAAGTTCCAGGATTTTGACCCAGCTACGATGAAGGAACGGCGATATATTTCCAAGTCGGGATGGTGTGTGACTTGGAGGGGAACGTGCAGGTGGTGTTATTCCCATGTGCCTGCTGCTCTTGTCCTTCTAGGTGGTAGAGGTTGCGGGTTTGGGAGGTGCTGTCGAAGAAGCCTTGGCGAGTTGCTGCAGTGCATCCTGTGAATGGTACACACTGCAGCCACGGTGCACCGATGGTGAAGGGAGTGAATGTTTAGGGTGGTGGATGGGGTGCCAATCAAGCGGGCTGCTTTGTCCTGGGTGGTGTCGAGCTTCTTGAGTGTTGTTGGAGCTACACTCATCCAGGCAAGTGGAGAGTATTCCATCACACTCCTGACTTGTGCCTTGTAGACAGTGGAAAGGCTTTGGGGAGTCAGGAGGTGAGCCACTCGCTGCAGAATACCCAGCCTTTGACCTGCTCTTGTAGCCACAGTATTTATATGGCTGGTCCAGTTAAGTTTCTGGTCAATAGTGACCCCCAGGATGTTGATGGTGGGAGATTCGGCGATGGTAATGCCGTTGAATGTCAAGGGGAGGTGGTTAGACCCTCTCTTGGAGATGGTCATTGCCTGGCACTTGACTGGCGCGAATGTTACTTGCCTCTTATGAGCCCAAGCCTGGATGTTGTCCAGGTCTTGCTGCATGCGGGTTCGGACTGCTTCATTATCTGAGGGGTTGCGAATGGAACTGAACACTGCAATCATCAGCGAACATCCCCATTTCTGACCTTCTGATGGAGGGAAGGTCATTGATGAAGCAGCTGAAGATGGTTGGGCCTAGGACACTGCCCTGAGGAACTCCTGCAGCAATGCCCTGGGGTTGAGATGATTGGCCTCCAACAACCACTACCATCTTCCTTTGTGCTAGGCATGACTCCAGCCACTGGAGAGTTTTCCCCCTGATTCCCATTGACTTCAATTTTACTAAGGCTCCTTGGTGCCACACTCTGTCAAATGCTGCCTTGATGTCAAGGGCAGTCACTCTCACCTCACCTCTGGAATTCAGCTCTTTTGTCCATGTTTGGACCAAGGCTGTAATGAGGTTTGGAGCCGAGTGGTCCTGGCGGAACCCAAACTGAGCATCGGTGAGCAGGTTATTGGTGACTAAGTGCCGCTTGATAGCACTGTCGATGACTTGCTGATGATTGAGAGTAGACTGATGGGGCAGTAATTGGCCGGATTGGATTTGTCCTGCTTTTGTGGACAGGACATACCTTGGCAATTTTTCACATTGTCGGGTGGATTCTAGTGTTGAAGCTGTACTGGAAAAGCTTGGCTAGAGACGCAGCTAGTTCTGGAGCACAAGTCTTCAGCACTACAGCCGGGATGTTGTCGGGGCCCAGAGCCTTTAGCCTTTGATGTATCCAGTGCACTCAGCCATTTCTTGATATCACGTGGAGTGAATCGAATTGGCTGAAGACTGGCTTCTGTGATGGTGGGGATATCGGGAGGAGGCCGAGATGGATCATCTGCTCAGCACTTCTGGCTGAAGATGGTTGCAAACGCTTCAGCCTTGTCTTTTGCACTCACGTGCTGGACTCCACCATCATTGAGGATGGGGATGTTTGCAGAGCCTCCTCCTCCCGTTAGTTGTTTAATTGTCCACCACCATTCACGACTGGATGTGGCAGGACTGCAGAGCTTTGATCTGATCCGTTGGTTGGGGACTCATTTAGCTCTGTCTATAGCATGTTGCTTCTGCTGTTTAGCATGCACGTAGTCCTGAGTTGTAGCTTCACCAGGTTGGCACCTCATGTTTAGGTACGCCTGGTGCTGCTCCTGGCATGTTCTTCTACACCCCTCATTGAACGAGGGTTGATCCCCTGCCTCGTTGGTAATGGTAGAGTGAGGAATATGCCGGGCCATGAGGTTACAGATTGTGCTGGAATACAATTCTGCTGCTGATGGCCCACAGCGCCTCATGGATGCCCAGTTTTGAGCTGCTTGATCTGTTCTGAATCTATCCCATTTAGCACGGTGGTAGTGCTGCACAACACATTGGATGGTGTCCTCAGTGTGAAGACGGGACTTCGTCTCCACGAGGACTGTGCCGTGGTCACTCCTACTAATACTGTCATAGACAGATGCATTTGCGACAGGTAGGTTGGTGAGGATGCGGTCAAGTAAGTTTTTCCCTCATGTTGGTTCGCTCACCACCTGCCGCAGGCCCAATCTGGCAGCTATGTCCTTCAGGACTCGACCAGCTCGGTCAGTAGTGGTGCTATCGAGCCACTCTTGGTGATGGACATCGAAGTCCCCCACCCAGAGTACATTCTGTGCCCTTGCTACCCTCAGTGCTTCCTCCAAGTGGTGTTCAACATGGCGGAGGACTGATTCATCAGCTGAGGGAGGGCGGTAGGTGATAAACAACAGGAGGTTTCCTTGCCCATGTTTGACCTGATGCCATGAGATTTCATGGGATCCATAGTCAATGTTGAGGACTCCCAGGGCCTCTCCCTCCTGACTGTATATCACTGTACCGCCACCTCTGGTCGGTCTGTCCTGCCGGTGGGACAGGACACACCCAGGGATGGTGATGGAAGATTCATATTGTATCCTGCTTCTGTGACTCAGTGCTGCATATTTTGAGCTAAGATGAGCCTGTAAATTCAATTCTTCATCCTCACATGGAATATTTTGAGATTTCAACTTCACCATTCTGGAGGGGCAGAGAGAGAGACACGACTTAGGAGTATTCCACCGCTCCCTACTGTTGGAATTGCCCTTTTATAGATGTGTAATTTAAGGCAGACTAGGGCCAGATAAGAGGTCCTATACTTGGCCCTAAACAGCTTGGCAAACTTGACGGCCTGATCAGCCTTTTCTCAGTCCTAGCTTCCTTCCTTTATGTTGTAATAAGAATATTTCAATATAATTCATGAAGTTACTGGTGATGTCTGGCAGCTTTAATCATGGACTAAAAAATGAAGGGTTGAGCACCAGGAATGAAACACTTGTTCCGGTGTTAAATTTTTCCGTTTCCCTTATTGCTCTTTCTTTGGCGATTCTGTGGCTGCAACAGACCTTCCCCAAAACACATGATTTACTATTGCTCAATAGTTTATCCTGACCAGTGTTGGTTGGAAACAAAGCCAGGGTTCGTTGGAAAGCCTGAACGATGCAGCAAGGAGCTGTTGATTCACTCTCCCTCCTTTACAGTGCCAGAGGGGATGGGTGTCACTGAGCAGGTTAAAGGAAGGTTGAAGTTTGTAAATGTGTCCTTACAGTAAATCACCGAGGTTAACGGTGTCCAATTCTGATGATGTCACTAATTTGGATTGTTGTTCGCTAAACGATCTTTGCAAAAGCTAAAATATATCCATTAAAAACACTAGCCGTTGTAATTGAGAAATTTTTATCCCTCCTGCACAGCTTAAGTGACTGCGTCTCTTTAAATTTAGCTTATAAGCAGCCTGTATAAACAGAGTCGTATAACTTACAGATAATTTTTTGAGACAACAGTTATCAAAATATGGAATCCATTGTGTCCGAGTCAGTCACTGCATTGAACAGAGAATTAGGTCAACTCCTGAAGAAAAATTATTGAAGGATATGTGGCATGAGCAGAGGAACTGGAATTAGAGTTGATAGCTCTAATGTCGAGCTGGCACGGGCACGGCAGGATGAATTGCCTCTTCCCCTGCTGAAATTTCTATCAAAACTGTAGTTTTGAATCATTTATTTAGAACGTTATTTAGCAATTCACCTCCTTCAGAGATTTTTTTTTCTATATTTTTTGCCCCTTCAGTTCATTTTGCAAATTCTGAGCCATGCTGGGGTCCGGTTCCACCTTTGCCAAGCTGTCCTTGGGCATCTTTCTCAAGTGGCCTTTCTTACCTTGTGAGTCCAGATGTTGAAAGTCAGCAGACTATTCAAACATGGAGGGCATCACAGCCGAGGTCAAAGTGCACTTTCCATCAGGAGTGGGAATTTGGCTTCCTTTCTTTTTAAAGCCTGCTAGCCTGTGGTGCTGAGGTCAATTTTATCCTTCCTCCCCTCCCCCCACTGCTGAGATCAGATAATTCAGTACAGATGAGGGATTGATCTTTCCTGGCCTGCAGGGTTCAGTACAAGTTGCGGCTCTGCTATCACGATATCCTGTGATTAGCTTTGTTAATGTAGACAGAACTGGTCCTTTTCATTCCTGTGTTAAATCTATTACTGGGTGGGAATCCAGTGTTCCTGGTCCAACTGATGGCACGTTGTCAGTGAGTGTGCAGTATTTGGGCTAAGGTGGATACTTTGGTTGAGATGGAGAGTGAGAACAGTGTGATTGACTTGCAGGTTTCAGATATCCTCAGGAGGTTTGCTGCGAGAGTCACTACAGCCAGTGTGAAGGAGAGGCAGCAGATTCTTTCGGACTTGGGGAGCTGCGTCATTGGAAAAGGTATGTTACTGCTGAACACTTCATCTCCAGGGTCTCAGAGTTTTGTGTTGGGGCAAAAGTGGATCCCAAATTGGATTCAAGTTTTGAATGTCTACTTGTTCCACACTAAATAGTGAAAACCTGGTGCATTGTTTTAAAGTATTTCACTGTCTCCAGGGGCACCTGGCTTTATGGAAAGTTTTTATGTGAGCGATGTTACTCAGCTTGCTGAGGGTCACAGTCTGCAGTAGTGCCCCAGTTGAGAGCTGTTCGTTATTGCTGCAGTGTGCTCTACCATGGAGTGATAAAGTGTGGGTTAGCAGCATGCTCCAAACCCAATCTCAGCTGTTGCGCTGAGTGGCGTCCAGTTGTCTATCCACAAGAGGTGAACTGGGGGGAGGGGGGCAGCCAGTCAATCTGGACCACTTCTACATACTTTGTAGTGGCTAGAAGCTGAGCAGCAGACGTGAAGTTCCAGGAGCAGGTTTCCAGTCGGTCGTACCTTTTGGACTATATGGCCTAATGCATTTGGTAAATCTGGTTTATCCTCCATGTACGTTATTCCTGTGTTTGAGTTTAATTTGGATTGTTTAGTCTTTACTGTTCACAGAAAGAACTTGCATTTATATAGTGCCTTTCACAACTACCACACATCCCAATGTGCTTTATAGCCAGTGAAGTACTTTTGTTCAAGTGTAGTCACTGGTGTAATTATAGGGAAATGAGCAACCAATTTGCGCACAGCAAGGTCCCACAAACTGTAATGAGATAAATGACTTAATTATCACTGAAGAAACAGATTATTTAGGGAAATTATTGGCTGGGACATCAGGGAGAACTGCCCTGCTCTTCTTTTGAATAGTGCCGTCGAATGTTTTACATCTGAGAGGTCAGATGGGGCCTTGGTTTAACGTTGCATCTGAAAGATGGTACCTCCGATGATGTAGCACTCCCTCAGTACTGCACTGTAGCATTAGCCTGGATTGTGTGCTCCAGTCTCTGGAGTGGGACATGATCCCACAACCTGCTGACTCAGGTGAAAGTGCTACCACTGAGCTAAGGCTGTCACAGATTGTTTCCTTCGCTCGACCTCTGTGATAGAACGGAGGACCAATCTGTGGCTGGAGTTTTTTGGATCACCCATTGTCGGGTGTCAAACTCCTCACAAACACTTGCACAGATTTCACCCAGTTGGTTGGCTCCATCCTAAAGGTTTGTGGGGGATAATTTTCTTTTCCAAAGAACTACATCTCTTGTGCCACTGCTCAGTGAGACAGAGGGTAAACCAGGGTACATGAACAGCTCAGTGCGAGACAGAGGATAAACCAGGGTACGTGTGCAGCTCATAGAATCATAGAAGTTACAACATGGAAACAGGCCCTTCGGCCCAACATGTCCATGTCGCCCAGTTTATACCACTAAGCTAGTCCCAATTGCCTGCACTTGGCCCATATCCCTCTATACCCATCTTACCCATGTAACTGTCCAAATGCTTTTTAAAAGACAAAATTGTACCCGCCTCTACTACTGCCTCTGGCAGCTCGTTCCAGACACTCACCACCCTTTGAGTGAAAAAATTGCCCCTCTGGACGCTTTTGTATCTCTCCCCTCTCACCTTAAATCTATGTCCCCTCGTTATAGACTCCCCTACCTTTGGGAAAAGATTTTGACTATCTACCTTATCTATGCCCCTCATTATTTTATAGACTTCTATAAGATCACCCCTAAACCTCCTACTCTCCAGGGAAAAAAGTCCCAGTCTATCTAACCTCTCCCTATAAGTCAAACCATCAAGTCCCGGTAGCATCCTAGTAAATCTTTTCTGCACTCTTTCTAGTTTAATAATATCCTTTCTATAATAGGGTGACCAGAACTGTACACAGTATTCCAAGTGTGGCCTCACCAATGCCCTGTACAACTTCAACAAGACATCCCAACTCCTGTATTCAATGTTCTGACCAATGAAACCAAGCATGCTGAATGCCTTCTTCACCATCCTATCCACCTGTGACTCCACTTTCAAGGAGCTATGAACCTGTACTCCTAGATCTCTTTGTTCTATAACTCTCCCCAACGCCCTACCATTAACGGAGTAGGTCCTGGCCCGATTCGATCTACCAAAATGCATCACCTCACATTTATCTAAATTAAACTCCATCTGCCATTCATCGGCCCACTGGCCCAATTTATCAAGATCCCGTTGCAATCCTAGATAACCTTCTTCACTGTCCACAATGCCACCAATCTTGGTGTCATCTGCAAACTTACTAACCATGCCTCCTAAATTCTCATCCAAATCATTAATATAAATAACAAATAACAGCGAACCCAGCACCGATCCCTGGACACAGGCCTCCAGTTTGAAAAACAACCCTCTACAACCACCCTCTGTCTTCTGTCGTCAAGCCAATTTTGTATCCAATTGGCTACCTCACCTTGGATCCCGTGAGATTTAACCTTATGTAACAACCTACCATGCGGTACCTTGTCTGAAGTCCATGTAGACCACATCTGCTGCACAGCCCTCATCTATCTTCTTGGTTACCCCTTCAAAAAATTCAATCAAATTCGTGAGATATGTTTTTCCTCTCACAAAACCATGCTGACTGTTCCTAATCAGTCCCTGCCTCTCCAAATGCCCGTAGATCCTGTCCCTCAGAATACCCTCTAACAACTTACCCACTACAGATGTCAGGTTCACCGGTCTGTAGTTCCCAGGCTTTTCCCTGCCGCCCTTCTTAAACAAAGGCATAACATTTGCTACCCTCCAATCTTCAGGCACCTCACCTGTAGCTGTCGATGATTCAAATATCTCTGCTAGGGAACCCGCAATTTCCTCCCTAACCTCCCATAACGTCCTGGGATACATTTCATCAGGTCCCGGAGATTTATCTACCTTGATGCGCGTTAAGACTTCCAGCACCTCCCTCTCTGTAATATGTACACTCCTCAAGACATCACTATTTATTTCCCCAAGTTCCCTAACATCCATGCCTTTCTCAACCGTAAATACCGGTGTGAAATATTCATTCAGGATCTCACCCATCTCTTGTGGTTCCGCACATAGATGACCTTGTTGATCCTTCAGATCAGTGCAAGACAGAGGGTAAATCAGGGTACATGAACAGCTCAGTGCGAGACAGAGGATAAACCAGGGTACATGAACAGCTCAGTGCGAGACAGAGGATAAACCAGGGTACATGAACAGCTCAGTGCGAGACAGAGGATAAACCAGGGTATATGAACAGCTCAGTGCGAGACAGAGGATAAACCAGGGTATATGAACAGCTCAGTGCGAGACAGAGGATAAACCAGGTTACATGTGCAGCTCGGCAAGATGGAGGGTAAACCAGGGTACATGAACAGCTCAGTGCGAGACAGAGGATAAACCAGGGTACATGAGCAGCTCAGTGCGAGATGGAGGATAAACCAGGGTACATGAACAACTCAGTGAGATGAAAGATAAGCTGGTTTATGACAATAGGGGTGTTATAGGGTGACTAGGAGTAGATGTAATGCTCACAGGTAGTCCATACTATATGCAGGACTTTCAATATTGATGCAGGCAATACCAGTGGTGGGTTTATTGCATTCTTTAGCAGCTGTTTTGTGTACCCTGGTTTATTACTGTGTGATAACTGCTTGTCTTCTGCCCTTTCAGACCTGCCTGATGCTGCTGTGAAAGGCTTGTGCAAACTTTTCTGCTTGACATTACATCGCTACAGGTTAGTACCAGAAGGTACAGATCAAGTAATGTGTTCCCTTCTGGAGCTACTATACCAGATGTACAGAACAACAGTTTAGTACTGACACCATACTATTGGTTCATTGTTTGCTTCAACTTAATATGTTTCCTATTTGAACTCGAAGTTTTTACTGGGTAGTTTGTAATTCTGCAATGCTCCTGGAGATATTAGCTCAAGGTATCTTCTCTTACCATCCATCTTTGTCTTTTGGTTTCATGTTCTCTTATTCTTAATCATTCTCAACATTAGTGATTAGTCAGTCTCATTTTTTAAACATTCATTCTCGGGATATGGGCATCGCAGGCAAGACCAGCATTTATTGTCCAACCCTAGTTATCCTGAGAAGGTGACGATACAACTGAGTGGCTTGCTAGGCCACTTCAGAGTTAAGAGTCAAACACGTTGGTGTTCGGCTGGAGTCATATATAGGCCAGACCGGATAAGGCCGGCAGGTTTCCTTCCCTAAAGGAAGTTAGTGAACCAGTTGGGTTTTTACGACAATCCGACAGCTTTATGGTCACTTTTACTGATACCAGCTTTTTATTTCCAGATTTTTAAAAACTGAATTCATATTCTCAAACTGCCCGGTGGGATTTGAACTCCCGTTCAAGATGGATTATTAGTCCAGGCCTCTGGATTATTAGTCCAGTAACAACCACTACACTACCGTATATGTAATAAATTATTACTCAGTTGCTCACTTGGTCTCAGTCTTAGTTGTGAGGAGCTCTTCTCAAAAGAGTTCACAAGTGTGCACACTTCTTTCACCCCTCCCCCCCCCCCCCCCCCCCCCCAAATTTCCCTCCTCCTCTTAAAGGGGGTGATTTGTACTGAGCTCTGTTTCATGGCTGCCAGCAGCTCTCTGGTGTCTTATCCAAGTGCCATTTGTCATGTATGAGCCTAGATGGTGTGCTAACAGGCTATTTGTATCTGATCCTGCCCTAACTGGATGTCCACTTTGCAGCACCAACTGCTTGCTGATCTGGAGCAGGAACCCAGTTGGGGTTTTTTTTCTCCCTCTATTTCCAAGTGTGGGGACGTTGGGACAATGATAACTCCTCAGTGCCATTTCAGTGCAGCTTATGCCACTGATTGAAACTGCAACTGGTCCGTATGACTCAGTACCCCATCACGTGATGCGTTGAATCATTAAGCCAATGGGATAACCAGTGCGTGATTTCTTGGTTGCCTGTCCGTCATCTTCCTAATTTTCAGGTGACCTGTCCACAGGGCCTTTTGGAGGCATGTAAAATCAGCCTGCATTGGTCTCTCATCTTCCATCCCTCTGCACGCCCCCTGTGATGGTGGCTGTCCTAGTTACCAGTCCTCTCTCTGCCTTGGGCCCACCTTTGGGCTCGGGCTCAGCCTGCTGCTGCTTTGTTCCTTAAGCTCATCAAGTTTGTGTTTGGGGGGGGCCAAGGGAGTGCTTATCAAGGTGATGAATATTAGTTCTGCAGATTGTTTTTCCCCATTCTGGGTAATGTGCAACATCAAGGAATTGCAGGTGAGGTACAGGAGAGGTTAGTTTCAGAGCAAAGTTGCCCGTACTCTATCTAGTAACATATCTCAGCACTGGCCTCTGGCGAGAACTCCCTGCTGTGCAAGTGCAAATCTTCCACCTTAATGGCCTCTCCGAATATTTGAAGTGATATGGGCCAGTGACTGTATATATTTCCTTTTACGCCTGTGCTTCCTGGTTAGGCTGAAATATAATGAGGCTTAAGGAATGGAATTAGCTGTAAAGACTTGTTTTGATATCGTTTGGCAGGGATGCAGCATCACAGAGAGCCCTTCAGGCGGTTATTCAGCAACTGGTTGAAAGCCATCCTGAGGTAACGACGAAACACCTGGTGCAATGTCTGCAGTCGACAGGAATCACCTGTAAGAATGGCAATCCAAGGTAGGCAAAACAAAGAACAAGGGCACTGAACTGGGAGGCTGGCACCTGATTTGTGTGGAATTTTAAATACAACGGCTCTTGTTTGTTGACTGTCACTAAAAGATCATCTTGTGAAATAGAGACTGCATGTTTTTGCAGTATTCAGCTCAAAATGGAATTGAAACAAAGCAGAGATGGAGCGGTGTATGTCTTCAGGACATGTTGCACTCTGCACTTCTAAATGTAGTGTTGCAGCTGACTTCATAGTGATACTGTACAAAGCCATGTGATATAGAAACTGCACACCAGTACTGGAAATGGAGCCAAGTTATACAGAAACTGCACACCAGTACTGTACACATTGAGCCCGGTCTTGGAACTAGACCTGTGTCCATCAGAGGACCATGGGGTCTAGAACCTGCATACCAATGTTACACACATTCAGAACCAAGTGGATAAACTGAACAGTATTTTAATTATTGAGGGAGTTTGAGTACAAATTTCTATTAAATATTAATTTATATTAAACACTGGCTGGAGTCAGCAACTGCCACTGATTTAGGAAACGTGCTTGGCCTCTACTGGTGAGTGAGACAATGACAGATTTTCATTATCCAGTTATCACATCATTGGCGAGTGAATTAGGAAATTGAAATTCTTTCTCACCAGCTGAATTTCACTGGTTTTTGGTTTGCCAGAAGAAACTTCCACTATTACAGAATTGCTGGATTGCTAAAAGGTGTCTCTGTATGAGACGGGATCTCTGGCAAGTTATGATGTCTGTTGGTTGGATTATTCCAATGTTACCCACCGACTTTTTGCTGAGGGCCACAATCCCAAACTGTATCTTGCTGAAGAGCCACTCTCCAGAATGCTGCACATGGACTGATTGGGGTGGTGGGTCAGTGCTAGGGATTTACAGCCCTACTGAGCTGATTTCAAGAACTGGCACTTTTTTTTGTTGCTGCCCCCAGTCCTTCCGGGGATGGGAAGATTTTTGAATCTGTTAAGCAGCTTCAGTAGTAACTTTCAAAGGGGAATTGGATATATACTTGAAAAGGAAAAATTTGCAGGGCTAAGGGGAAAGAGCAGGGCAGTGGAACAAATTGGATAGCTCTTTCAAAGATCTGCAAGTCTGCCATGGGTAGGAAGTGAAGGGGAGGCAAGCCACGGAGTGCTAAATAATGTTACCATCTTAAATGCTTGTGGCAGGGTTTAGCAGGACCGTTGAAAGCGTGGATGATGTCTCCCCGGCAGCGTGCTAGGGGAGCTGACTGAGCTCCATTCAGGTGTGGGTTTATCTGTTACTGAATTTTGTTTTTTGAGCCAACGTCAGTCTGTTCAAATACTTGTGAATTTGTAACAGTCCCAGTACAATCTAATGTCACTCACTCCTGAGCGTGCTTTCTCATCCTGACAGTAAGAGCAGTGCGTCGGCAGCATCCCTCGCTCTCAGCTGGACGTTACTGCTGGTCAAGACGGCCTTCGCGGTGCCTGAGAAACGAACAACCGAGATGTGGAAAAAGATGGTAAGTGGAGGGGAATGGAAATGGCCGTTTTCTATGTGTGGTTACTGCGGCATGGAAGGGGGCGGGGGGGAGATGCAACGTTTAGAAAATCCACAGTAAAAATGAAGCTGAGGTTGCTGAAACTTCAGCGGAAAGGAAGGCAGGTAGGCTTGGATAAATAATGTAGGATGTGTAGTTGTTTGGTATTCAGCAGTTTTGCTCACCATCTTTTGGGAGGGAGCAGGGCAAAAATAGCTCCCGCCTGCCCTTTCTGCCTCCCCAAGCTCCCAATGGGTATCTGAGCCATACAGAGGAGGAAGGTCCAAGATTCAATCCTCGGTCTGTGTTGAATTAATTGATCTTGGCAGGGCTACAATTGGCCTCTGTGTCCCTGGTTTAGGGAGGGGAAAATGGGACAAGCTTCCTGTTCCCTATCGCTATCCAGTGACACCTGTTGGCCAGAACTCCCCTGCCCTTCATATATCACCATAGGATCTTTTACTTTCGCCTGAGAGGGAAGACGTGGCCTCGGTTCTCATCCAAAAGATGGCACCTCCGACAGTGCAGCACTCCCTCAGTACTGCACTGGAGTGTCAGCCTAGATTAGATGCTCAAGTCTCGGGAGTGGGACTTGAACCCACGATCTTCTGACTCGATGTGAGAGTTCTTCCAACTGACTCCTAGCGGAACAGTCCAAGGCTTTGGGGGGAGGGGGAGGGGGAGAGGCAGATGAGCTGTGGCAGTTCAACCAATCCAAATTGAAAGATGGCACATACCAATTAGTTTAATCTGCCCTGGTGTGGAAATTGAAAGATTTAAATACTAGTGCAGTAGATGCTACACCCCTCAGGTTGGAGTTGACATGTTATTGGGCAGAGTGGAGGGACCTTAATTCTACATCTGGATCATGATGTACCTGTCTTGGGAGCTAACTATGGAAATTCTCCACTTCTGCAAAAATTTAGTTTTAAAACAAAATTCAACAAATAAAAAGCCTGTGTTGTAAATCGGAGATTTGAATTTCCTGGGGTGCTGCCTTGTAGTTTATGCAGTCTTCTAATGATGAAGTTAGCACTGTGATGTCCTGCATTTCCTGACAGGTGGAGGTACAGTGCCTGCTTTTAACAGAGGTCCTGGGTGGTGGCAAAAAGCACGCAGTGAATGGAGTCCTGAAGAAACTCAAGCATCTTTGGAAAGAAGTAAGGAAGGGACAGAATCACCAGGGTCTGAGGGATGGAATGATTACTGAAGTGCGCGCGGGCGGGGTGAGGGGGGGGCGCGCGGGCGGGGTGAGGGGGGGGCGCGCGGGCGGGGTGAGGGGGGGCGCGCGGGCGGGGTGAGGGGGGGCGCGCGGGCGGGGTGAGGGGGGGCGCGCGGGCGGGGTGAGGGGGCGGCGCGGGCGGGGTGAGGGGGGGCGCGCGGGCGGGGTGAGGGGGGGGCGGGGTGAGGGGGGGGCGGCGCGGGCGGGGTGAGGGGGGGCGGCGCGGGCGGGGTGAGGGGGGGCGGCGCGGGCGGGGTGAGGGGGGGGCGGCGCGGGCGGGGTGAGGGGGGGGCGCGCGGGCGGGGTGAGGGGGGGGCGCGCGGGCGGGGTGAGGGGGGGCGCGCGGGCGGGGTGAGGGGGCGGCGCGGGCGGGGTGAGGGGGCGGCGCGGGCGGGGTGAGGGGGCGGCGCGGGCGGGGTGAGGGGGCGGCGCGGGCGGGGTGAGGGGGGGGCGCGGGCGGGGTGAGGGGGGGGCGGCGCGGGCGGGGTGAGGGGGGGCGGCGCGGGCGGGGTGAGGGGGGGCGGCGCGGGCGGGGTGAGGGGGGCGGCGCGGGCGGGGTGAGGGGGCGGGCGGGGGGCGCGCGGGCGGGGTGGGGGGCGGGGTGAGGGGGTGCGGCGCGGGCGGGGTGAGGGGGGCGGCGCGGGCGGGGTGAGGGGGGGCGGCGCGGGCGGGGTGAGGGGGGCGGCGCGGGCGGGGTGAGGGGGGGCGGCGCGGGCGGGGTGAGGGGGGGCGGCGCGGGCGGGGTGAGGGGGGCGGCGCGGGCGGGGTGAGGGGGGCGGCGCGGGCGGGGTGAGGGGGCGGCGCGGGCGGGGTGAGGGGGGCGGCGCGGGCGGGGTGAGGGGGGCGGCGCGGGCGGGGTGAGGGGAGGCGCGCGGGCGGGGTGAGGGGGGCGCGCGGGCGGGGTGAGGGGGGCGCGCGGGCGGGGTGAGGGGGGCGCGCGGGCGGGGTGAGGGGGGAGCGCGGGCGGGGTGGGGGGCGCGCGGGCGGGATGAGGGGGGGCGGGGTGAGGGGGGGCGGGGTGAGGGGGGGCGCGCGGGCGGGGTGAGGGGGGCGCGCGGGCGGGGTGAGGGGGGAGCGCGGGCGGGGTGAGGGGGGAGCGCGGGCGGGGTGAGGGGGGGAGCGCGGGCGGGGTGAGGGGGGGAGCGCGGGCGGGGTGAGGGGGGGAGCGCGGGCGGGGTGAGGGGGGGAGCGCGGGCGGGGTGAGGGGGGGAGCGCGGGAGGGGGGGAGCGCGGGCGGGGTGAGGGGGGGAGCGCGGGCGGGGTGAGGGGGGGAGCGCGGGCGGGGTGAGGGGGGAGCGCGGGCGGGGTGAGGGGGGGAGCGCGGGCGGGGTGAGGGGGGGAGCGCGGGCGGGGTGAGGGGGGGCGCGGGCGGGGTGAGGGGGCCGCGAGGGGGGCGTGCGAGCGGCACGCGCGAGGGGGGGGGCGCCTGAGGGGGAGGGGGCGATGGGTGGGGCGCGAGGGGGCGCACGGTGGTGGGGTGCTGTGTGCGTGTGCGCGTGTGTGCGTCGGAGGGTGTGCGGGGCGGGTACGGGGGAAGAGAGATGCTGCTGGAAAATGGCCAAAGGGAAGGGGGTGAAGCTGAGATAAGGGATGGCAAAGAACAAAAGGCGTGTGACTGTGCTGCACTGTGTTTGGGAGCAGTCTGTGTCGATGTTTTGGATGGATGTAAAATGTGTTGAGATGTTGCAACTATGGAATAGAGGGGCCCTGCCGCGCCAAAGCCATCTCTTTTGACCTGATTGGAGCTGCTTATTTGAGGATGATCTGTACTTTTGGGTCCTCTGAGTTACCTCTGCTGGTCAAAGAGTGAAGAGTGGGGAAAGAGCACTTAATTTTGATTGCATGTGGTGTAAAGTTTTCAATGAGATGATTTTCTGTGGGATAATTGAAAGAACTTGCATTTATGTAGCACCTTTCAGAACATCAGACCTCGACATCCTAAAGCCCTTTACAGCCAATTATGTACTTTTGAAGTGTAGTCACTGTTGTAATGTAAGAAATGATGTGGAGATGCCGGTGATGGACTGGGGTTGACAATTGTAAACAATTTTACAACACCAAGTTATAGTCCAGCAATTTTATTTTAAATTCACAAGCTTTCGGAGGCTTCCCCCTTCGTCAGGTGAACGATGTGAAATGAAATCCTCGAAATGAAATCACATTTATAATTCACAGAACAATGCTTGGTGAGTACAGACAGTTTTTTCAACTGCCCGTTGCCAAGGCAATCAGTGTGCAGACAGACAAGTGTTACCTGCCAGGTCTCTCAGAATATACAAATCACCAAAAAAAAACAACAAACAAAAAAAAACAGAGATAGAGAGGTAGAAACATAGAAAAGACAGCAACTGACCCGTTATATTAAAAACAGATAACATTTGTTCGCTGGTGGGGTAACGTGTAGCGTGACATGAACCCAAGATCGCAGTTGAGGCCGTCCTCATGGGTGCGGAACTTGGCTATCAATTTCTGCTCGACGATTTTGCGTTGTCGTGTGTCTCGAAGGCCGCCTTGGAGAACGCTTACCCGAAGGTCGGTGGATGAATGTCCATGACTGCTGAAGTGTTCCCCGACTGGGAGGGAACCCTCCTGTTTGGCGATTGTTGCGCGGTGTCCGTTCATCCGTTGTCGCAGCGTCTGCATGGTCTCGCCAATGTACCATGCTCTGGGGCATCCTTTCCTGCAACGTATGACGTAGACAACGTTGGCCGAGTCACAAGAGTATGAACCATGCACCTGGTGGGTGGTGTCCTCTCGTGTGATGGTGGTATCTGTGTCGATGATCTGGCATGTCTTGCAGAGGTTACCGTGGCAGGGTTGTGTGGTGTCGTGGACGCTGTTCTCTTGAAAGCTAGGTAATTTGCTGCGAACAATGGTCTGTTTGAGGTTGGGTGGCTGTTTAAAGGCGAGTAGTGGAGGTGTGGGGATGGCCATAGCGAGGTGTTTGTCCTCATTGATGACATGTTGAAGGCTGCGGAGAACATGGCGTAGTTTCTCCGCTCCGGGGAAGTACTGGACGACAAAGGGTACTCTGTTGGTTGCGTCCCGTGTTAGTCTCCTGAGGAGGTCTATGCGATTTTTTGCTGTGGCCCGTCGGAACTGTCGATCGATGAGTCGAGCGTCATATCCCGTTCTTACTAGGGCGTCTTTCAGCGTCTGTAGGTGTCCATCGCGTTCCTCTTCGTCTGAGCAGACCCTGTGTATTCGCAGGGCCTGTCCATAGGGGATGGCCTCTTTGACGTGGTTAGGGTGGAAGCTGGAAAAGTGGAGCATCGTGAGGTTGTCCGTGGGCTTGCGGTAGAGTGAGGTGCTGAGGTGCCCATCTTTGATGGAGATTCGTGTGTCCAAGAAAGAAACTGATTCTGAGGAGTAGTCCATGGTGAGCTTGATGGTGGGATGGAACTTGTTGATGTTATCGTGTAGTCTCTTTAGTGATTCCTTGCCGTGGGTCCATAGAAAGAAAATGTCGTCGATGTATCTGGTGTATAGTGTTGGTTGGAGGTCTTGTGCAGTGAAGAAGTCCTGCTCGAACTTGTGCATGAAAATGTTGGCGTATTGGGGTGCGAATTTGGTCCCCATGGCTGTTCCGTGTGTTTAGGTAAAGAACTGGTTATCGAAGGTGAAGACATTGTGATCCAGGATGAAACGGATGAGTTGTAGGATGGCGTCTGGAGCATCTGGAGCTAATGTAAGAAATGCAGCAGCCAAATTTTCGCACAGCAAGCTCCCACAAACAGTAATGTGATAATGACCAGATAATCTACTTTTAGTGATATTGGTTGAGGGATAAATAGTGGCCAGGACTCCCCTGCTCATCTTCAAAATACTGCCATGGGATGTTTCGCATCCACCAAGAGGGCAGACGGGACCTCGCTTTAACATCTCATCCAAAAGATGGCATCTCCAACAGTGCAGCACTCCCTCATTACTGCGTTGAAGTGTCAGCCTAGACTTTGTGCTCAAGTCTCTGGATTGGGACCTGAACCTATTACCTTCTGACTCAGACGAGAGTGCTACCAACTGAGCCATGGCTGACAACTCCCACTTGTATACGGACACTGATCTTCATTCAAAGAATGAAGATGATAATATGAGGGAGACGGTTACAATCTGGGTGCACAAGCAAGTGCCAGTTAGCCAGCAAATACAGCCACCCTGCCTGAGGCTGGATTCTGTAATAGATACAACAAACTTCGGGCTTGCTCAAAGGTGTGCAGTGCACTGGTTGACTTAACCTCATGGTTTTGAAAAGAAAGGCCCTCCTGCTTTGCTTAACCACTTCCCGCAAATGTTCCACTTGAGATCGGGGACTGTATGGGAGGGCTTCCTTGAGGACTAATGTCCCATCTTGCAGCTTGTCAATCTGGCATTAACCAAGAGGCAAACAAATTTAATGTCTTATTTATTTTACTTTATCTTCTGCTTCTCCCTTCAGAACCCAGACCTTGCACAGCAGTACCTGGCAACAACAATGGGTCTGGAACCAAACCCACTACACTTAGCAATGTT
This sequence comes from Heptranchias perlo, assembly GCF_035084215.1. NCBI lineage: Eukaryota > Metazoa > Chordata > Chondrichthyes > Hexanchiformes > Hexanchidae > Heptranchias > Heptranchias perlo. The sequence goes on from NC_090349.1 coordinate 7,804,588, forward strand.
GGGAGTGCTGGTGCAATACTGTACAGACCAGAAAGACATTGCCACCATCAACAAACATAAGGTATGTAACCCATCCCACGCTGGGCACTTTGCAACTTTTGGGATCTGATTGTAGTTTTGCTTTATGGAGCTACTTTCATCACTGCTCAGCCGTTTGTAATCATGACTTACCCTTACTGAATCACCCTGGGCAGGGGGGACTCAGCAGAATGGGATTTGAACGAGCGTCTGTGGCTGAGAGTTTTATAGGAACAGGAGTAGGCCATTCGGCCCTTCTAGCCTGTTCCGCCATTCAATTAGATCATGGCTGATCTATATCTTAAATCCAACCACCTGCCTTGGATCCGTAACCCTTAATACCCTTGCCTAACACAAATCTATCAATCTCAGTTTTGAAATTTTCAATTGACCTCCAGCCTCAACAGCTTTTTGGGGCAAAGTGTTTCAGATTTCCACTACCCTTTGTGTGAAAAAGTGCTTCCTGACATCGCATCTGAACTGCCGAGCTCTAATTTTAAAGTTATGACCCCTTGTTCTAGACTCTCCCACCAGAGGAAATATCTCTCTATCCACCCTATCAACTCCTTTAATCACCTTAAACACCTCAATTAGATCACCTCTTAATCTTCTATACACAAGAGTATACAAGTCTAGTCTATGCAACCTGTCCTCATAATTGAACCATTTTAACCCCAGTATACTTCTGGTGAATCTGCGCTGCACCCCCTCCAAGGCCAATATATCCTTTAGTGCAGTGCCACGCAGCCAGTGTGCCCCAGGGAAATCTTGAACTTAGTGAAGGTGCAGCACGGTAGTGGTGACAAAGGTTTATTTTGTGCTACATTCTGAGCTGGATTTCAAATGATGCAGTCAGATGCATTGATCTGTTTTCCTGGACAAAGGCTGAAGGACTTCCCTCTTGATTATGTTGCAGAATGGCATGTTGGAGCTCTACGTGAAGACTGTTCTGATGAGCAAGACCAAGCCTCCAAAATACCTTCTGGTGAGCAACAATTTGGTACCATTCAGAGCATTGTATGAATTTGAGTAAAATGAGCATATGGTTCCTTCCCTATCAGTTGTGTGAAGCTCAACTGTCCAATTGGCATCTCTCGTCTTACCGTTCAGGTCTGGTACCCTGGGCACTGATGTGCTTCACTGATCACAGCTCTGAAACAAGACGTGAAACTTTCTCCTTGTAAAGACTTGAATTAATTGGTGAATGGGATGGATTTGAAGGAATTCAACCTTGATTGTTTAATATATAGACATGAAACAGAATGAAGAAAATATTTATTTTGCGTAATTTAGTGCAGAGACGACCAGCTGCTGAGGTTTTGCTGTTTGTTTTTGCAGGAACTCTGTGAGCCACTGCTTCGCCATGTTTCCCATCAAGAGTTCAAGGACTCCCTGCTCCCGACAATGCATAAATCTATCTTGCGCAGCCCCGAGAACGTCATCGAGAGTAAGTGACATGCGCCGTGGCCTGCAGTGCTAATGCACTGCCTTTTATTTCGTCCGTCCAATTTTTTCTTGTCTGGCTGCAGTTCCCTGGGCATGGTCAGCCATCTGGTATCTTACTGAAGTGAGTACGCTTCGTATGAGCTTCGGCATGGAGTGTTGTCAAGTTGATTCACCATAAAGATCATGGTGGCTAATCCCAATCCTGTTCGCATGTGCATTTGCAGCAGGATGACCGGGCGGTTATTGGGAGTGGTCTGACTTCCCAACCCCCCTCCCATACCCAGTCTGAGGCACTGAGGCCAATTGTAATGTCTCAGCTGAGATTAGCTAACTCGGCACAGAGCAGGAATCGAATTGCAGCCTTTTGTGTTCATTATATAATTTTATGTGAGGCTATGCTGTATTATATGGCATGTTGACACTGTCCTTGTGACTATTCCAACACAGTTGTGTACTCTAAAATTCCTGCTGGGTGAAGTGATGTATCGACTTTCTCTTTGTTCAATGGCGATCATTTACTGATTCTGCTTGTCCTTTACAGCCATCTCCTACCTACTGTCTTCAGTAACTCTTGACCTTAGCCAATATGCAGTGGATATCGCCAAAGGCCTCGCAAGTAAGTGTGAAGTGGAAAGCCATGTAATGAATTGTCCTCTGTGCTAATAAATGGGCAACTTGTATAGATTTAGTTAATTGCACCGTCAGGCTGACAGGAGGTTGCCAATCAGCCCGTTGCTGAGGGTCTGATGTTTGTTTCCTGTGCCTCTGGATCATGGACCACGATCTTTCAATCCTCCTTGGATATGGGAGTGGTGCCAGAGGACTGGAGGATTGCAGATGTTACACCCCTATTCAAAAACTTGGAAAACCACAAGACCATTGTCAAAGACAAAATTAATTCTCACTCGGAGAAGTATGGGTTAATGAGGGACAGCCAGCACGGATTTGTTGAAGGCAAATCATGTCTGATTAACCTGATTGAGTTCTTTGAATTAACCGAGAGGCTTGTTGAAGGTGCAGTAGATGTATATATGGACTTTCAAAAGACACTTGATAAAGTACCACATAACAGACTTATTTGGAAAATAGAAGCACGTGAGATTAAAGGGACTGTGGTAACATATGGGTACTTAATTGGCTAAGGGATAGGAGGCAGAGAGTAGTGGTGATCGGATGTTTCTCTGACTGGATAGAAGTATAGAATCATAGGCTGCAGCATGAAAGGAGGCCATTCGGCCCATCGAATCCGCGCCAGCTCTACGCAAGAGCAATCCAGCTAGTCCCACTTCCTACCCTTTCCCCGTAGCCCTGCAAATTTTTTCCTTTCAAGTACTTATCCCATTCCCTTTTGAAGGCCATGTTTGAATCTGCCTCCACCACCCCTTTGGGCAGTGCATTCCAGATAAGAATATAAGAAATTAGGAGCTGGAGTAGGCCATCCAGCCCCTGGAGCCTTATCCGCCATTCAACAAGATCATGGCTGATCTTCTACCTCAATGCCATTTTCCTGCACCATCCCCATATCCCTTGATGCCTTTAATATCTAGAAATCTATCGATCTCTGTTTTGAATGTACTCAATGACTGAGCCTCCACTGCCCTCTGGGATAGAGAATTCCAAAGATTCACCACCCTCTGAGTGAAGAAATTTCTCCTCATCTAATTCCTAAATGGCCTACCCTTTATTCTGAGACTGTGACCCCTGGTTCTAGACTCCCCAGCCAGGGGAAACATCCTCCTTGCATCTACCCTGTCGAGCCCTGTAAGAATTTTGTATGTTTCAATGAGATCACCTCTCATTCTTCTAAACTCGAGAGAATACAGGCCTAGTCTACTCAATCTCTCCTCATATGACAATCCCGTCATTCCAGGAATCAGTCTGGTGAACCTTCGTTGCACTCCCTCTACGGCAAGTATATCCTTTCTTAGGTAAGGAGACCAAAATTTTACACAATACTCCAGGTGGGATCTCACCAAGGCCCTATATAATTGCAGTAAGACGTCTTTACTCCTGTACTCAAATCCTCTTGTAATAAAGGCCAACATACCATTTGCCCTCCTATTTGCTTGCTGCACCTGCATGTTAGCTTTCAGTGACTCATGTACAAGGACACCCAGGTCCCTTTGAATGTCAACATTTCCCAATCTCTCACCATTTTTAAAAATACTCTGCATTTCTGTTTTTCCTACCAAAGTGGATAACTTCACATTTTCCACATTATATTCCATCTGCCATGTTCTTGCCCAGTCACTTATATCCCCATGAAGCCTCTTTGCATCCTCCTCACAACTCAAATTCCCACCCAGTTTTGTGTCATCAGCAAACTTGGAAATATTACATTTGGTCTCCTCATCCAAATCATTGATATAGATTGTGAATAGCTGGGGCCCAAGCACCGATCCCTGTGGTACCCCACTAGTCACAGTCTGCCAACCTGAAAAAGACCCGTTTATTCCTACTCTCTGTTTTCTGTCTGTTAACCAATTCTCAATCCATGCCAGTATATTACTCCCAATTCCATGTGCTCTAACTTTGTGCACCAACCTCCTGTGTGGGACCTTATCGAAAGCCTTCTGAAAATCCAAATACACCACATCCACTGGTTCCCCCTTATCTATTCTACTAGTTACATCCTCAAAGAACTCCAGTAGGTTTGTCAAACATGATTTCCCTTTCATAAATCCATTGTTGACTCTGCCAAATCCTGTTATTACATCCTTTATAATAGATTCTAGCATTTTCCCTACTACTGATGTCAGGCTAACAGGTCTATAGTTCCCTGTTTTCTCTCCCCCTCCTTTCTTAAATAGTGGGGTTACATTTGCTACCCTCCAATCTGCAGGAACCGTTCCAGAATCTATATAATTTTGGAAGATGACACCCAATGCATCCACTATCTCTATAGTCACCTCTTTCAAAACCCTGGGATGTAGATCATCAGGTCCTTGGGATTTATCAACTTCCAGTCCCATTAATTTCTCTAGTACTAGTTTTTTTTTTACTAATACTAATTTCTTTCAGTTCCTCATTGTTGCCAGACCCTTGGTTCTCTAGTATTTCTGGGAGGTTTTTTGTGCCTTCTTCTGTGAAGACAGACACAAAGTATTTGTTTAATTTCTCTGCCATTTCCTTCTTCCCCATTATAAATTCTCCCGTCTCTGTCTGTAAGGGACCCACATTTGCCTTCGCCAGTCTTTTCCTTTTTACATACCTTTAGAAGTTTTACAGTTCGTTCTTGTTTTTTGCTAGTTTACTCTCATTCTATTTTCCCTTTATCAATTTCTTGGTCCTCCTTTGCTGAATTCTAAAATGCCCCCAATCCTCAGGCTTACTGCTTTTTCTGGCAACATTATATGCCTCTTTGATTTAATACTATCTTTAATTTCTCTTGTTAGCCACAGTTGGACCACTTTTCCTGTTGGGTTTTTGTGCCTTAGAGGAATATATATTTGTTGCAAATTATGTATTAATTCTTTAAATGCTAGCCATTGCCTGTCTACTGTCATACCTTTTAATGTAGTTCCCCAATCAACCACAGCCAACTTGCGCCTCATTCCTTCGTAGTTTCCTTTGTTTAGATTTAAGACCCTAGTTTCGGATTGAATGACATCACTTTCAAACTTAATGAACAATTTTATCATATTATGGTCACTCTTCCCTAAGGGCTCCTTTAAAACAAGATTATTATTTAACCCTTTCTCATTGCAGAATACTAGATCTAAAATAGCCTGTTCCCTAGTTGGTTCCTCAACATACTCATCTAGAAAACCATCTCATATACATTCCAGGAATTCATCCTCCACAGTATTAGTGCGAATTTGGTTTGCCCAATCTATATGTAGATTAAAGTTCCCCATGATTACTGTATTACCCTTGTTACATGCACTTCTAATTTCCTGCTTTATACCGTGCCCTACATTACCACTACTGTTTGGCCTATATACAACTCCCACCAATTTTTCCTGCCCCTTGCTGTTTCTTAGCTCTACCCAAACTGATTCTACATCTTGATCCTCTGAGCCAAGATCCTTTCTCGCTATTGTATTGATCTCATTCTTTATTGTAAACAATTTTACAACACCAAGTTATAGTCCAGCAATTTTATTTTAAATTCACAAGCTTTCGGAGATTTTCTCCTTCCTCAGGCAATGTTGAGGAAGGAGAAAATCTCCGAAAGCTTGTGAATTTAAAATAAAATTGCTGGACTATAACTTGGTGTTGTAAAATTGTTTACAATTGTCAACCCCAGTCCATCACCGGCATCTCCACATCATTCTTTATTAACAGTGCTACCCCACCACCCTTTCCTTTTTGCCTGTCCTTCCTAAATGCCAAATATCCTAGAATATTTAGTTGCCAGCCTTGGTCACCCTGCAGCCACGTCTTTGTAATGGCAATTAGATCATACCCATTTACTTCTATTTGTGCCGTCAATTCATCTACCTTGTTGCGAATGCTGCATGCATTCAGATAAAATGCCTTTAATTTTGCCTTTTTAACATTTTTTTCCTATTCTGACCTTATTTGCTGCTGGCCTTTGTTTCCGCTGCCTTCCAATTTCACTTACTACTTTTCTGCCTGCCACTTCCAGCTTTGTTACTCTCCCTTCTCAATCTCCTCTTAGGTTCGCATCCCCCTGCTAAGATAGTTTAAACCCTCCCCAACAGCACTAGCAAACCTCCCTGCAAGCATATTGGTCCTGGCCCTGTTGAGGTGCAACCCATCTGGCCTGTACTGGTCCCAATGCCCTAGGAATCTAAAGCCCTCCTTCCTGCACCATCTCTCCAGCCATGCATTTATCTGCTCTATCCTCCTACTTCTATACTCACTAGCGCGTGGCACTGAGAGTAATCTGGAGATTACTACCCTTGAGGTCCTGCCTATTAATTTCCTTCCTAACTCCTTAAACTCTGCCTGCAGGACCTCATGCTTATTTCTACCTATGTCTTTGGTATTGATATGGACAACGACCTCTGGCTGTTCACCTCCCCCCCCCCCCACCCTCCCGGCCCCGTACAGCTGTGGACTTGGCTCTGGCTGCACTCCCCAGAGGAACCCTCTTCCCCCACCAATATTCAGAACTGAATACTGGTTGAAGAGTGAGATGCCCTCAGGGGACTCCTGCCTTGTCCTCCTTGTCTGCCTGGCGGTCACCCAGTCCCCCTCTGCCTGCACTTTCTTAAGCTGCGGGGTGACCACCTCCTGAAACGTGCTATCCACTTGGCTCTCAACCTCGCAAATTCAAGAAGGCAGCTCATCACCACCTTCTCTAGGGCAATTAGGGATGGGCAATAAATGCTGGCCTCGCCAGCGACGCCCACATCCCATGAACAAATAAAAAAAAGATGCACTGCAGTGACACCAGCTGCTGCTCAAGTTCCGAAATCTGGAGCTTGAGCTCCTCCAGCTGACCACGCTTCCTGCACCTGTGGTTGTACAGGACACGGGAAGCGTCCTGGAGTTTCCATATGGCACAGGCCGTGCATTCGACGGGTGTGAGCTGCCCTGCCATGCCTCGATTTATTTGATTGTTTACTAACCTTAACAAAAATAAATTAAGCCTTTTTAAAAAAAAAAACACTCAACAGAAAAAGAAACACTCACCACTACCAGACAATCGGCTCCTTCCCCTGTTTATTTATAGTTCTATTGGTCGAGTTAATAAACTAATTGAAGTTATTAAATTTAATAAACCAAAAGCAGTTTTACGCTTCCAGCTTTTACTTTGATTTTACCCAATTCCCTAACCCAGAGGGAAAAAAGAAGCTGTAAAACTTACCAGCCAACCACCCATCTGCTATCCTGTGACGTCACTCCTTGTTTTTTTTTCGATTCCTGCTGACTGTCTCATAACCACTCGCTGTGTTAAAAAAATGCCGCAATTGAATCTGCCTCCACCACTCCCTCGGGCAGTGCATTCCCGTTCCTAACCACTCGCTGTGTAAAAAAGTTTTTCCTCATGTCACCATTGGTTCTTTTGCCGTTCACCTTAAATCCATGTCCTCTGGTTCTTGACCCTTCCGCCAATGGGAACAGTTTCTCTCTATCTAATCTGTCTAGACCCTTTATGGTTTTGAATATCTCTATCAAATCTCCTCGCAACCGTCTCTGTTCCAAGGAGAACAATCCCAGCTTCTCCAGTCTATCCACGTAACTAAAATCCCTCATCGCTGGAATCTTCTGCACCTGCTCTAAGGCCTTCACATCTTTCCTAAAGTGCAGTGCCCAGAACTGGACACAATACTCCAGTTGTGGCTGACCCAGTGTTTTATAAAGGTTCATCACAACTTCCATACTTTTGTACTCTATGCCTCTATTTATAAAGCCCAGGATCCCGAATGCTTTTTTAACCATTTTCTCAACCTGCCTGCCACCTTCAATGATTTGTGTACGTATACCCCCAGATCTCTCTGTTCCTGTACCCCTTTTAGAATTGTGCCCTCAAGTTTATATTGCCTCTCCTCATTCTTCCTACCGAAATGTATCACTTTGCATTTTTCTGCATTAAATTTCATCTGCCATGTGTCCGCCCATGCCACCAGAGTGTCTGTATCCTCTTGAAGTCTATCACTATCCCCCTGACTGTTTACTACCCTTCCAAGTTTTGTGTCATCTGCAAATTTTGAAATTGTGCCCTTTACTCCCAAGTCCAAGTCATTAATATACATCAAGAAAAGCAGTGGTCTCAGCACTGCCCCCTGGGGAACACCACTGTACACCTCCCTCCAGTCTGAAAAACAACCGTTCACCACTACTCTCTGTTCCCGTCTCTTAGCTAATTCTGTATCTATGTTGCTACTGCCCCCTTTATTCCATGGACCGCAATCTTGATGATAAGCCTACTGTGCGGCACTTTATCAAACGCCTTTTGAAAATCCAGATACATCACATCAGCTGCATTGCCCTCATCTACCCTCCAGTTATCTCATCAAAAACTCTCTATCAGGTTAGTTAAACACGATTTGCCTTTAACAAATCCATGCTGGCTTTCCTTAATCAATCCATACTCGTCCAAGTGACTGTTAATTCTGTCCCGGATTATCGTTTCTAAAAGTTTCCCCACCACTGAGGTTAAACTGACTGGCCTAAAATTGCTGGGTTTATCCTTACACCCTTTTTTGAACAAGGGTGTAACATTTGCAATTCTCCAGTCCCCTGGCACCACCCCCGTATCTACAAATGTTTGGAAGATTATGGCCAGTACCTCCGCAATTTCCACCCTTACTTCCCTCAGCAACATAGGATGCATCCCAACTGGACCAGGTGACTTATCTACTTTAAGTACAGTTAGCCTTTCAAGTACCTCTTCTTTATCAATTTGTGGCCCATCCTGTATCTCAATTATATCTTCCTTTACTGAGATTCTGGCAGCATCTTCCTTGGTAAAGACAGATGCAAAGTACTCATTTAGTATCTTGGCCGTCCCCTCTGCCTCCATGAGTAGATCTCCTTTATGGTCCCTAATCGGCCCCACCCCTCCTCTTACTACCCGTTTACTGTTTACATGCCTGTAGAAGACTTTTGGATTCCCTTTTATGTTGGCCGCCCATCTATACTCATACACCCTCTTTGCCCCTCTTATTTCCTTTTTCACTTCCCCTCTGAACTTTCTGTATTCTGCCTGGTTCTCAGGTTCTCACTTGTGTTATCAACCTGACATCTGTCATACACCCCTTTTTTCTGTTTCATCTTACTCACTTTCTCTTTTGTCATCCAGGGAGCTCTGGCTTTAGTTGCTCTACCTTTCTGCCTCGTGGGAATGTGCCTAGATTGTACCCAAACTATCTCCTCCTTAAAAGCCATCCACTGTTGCAGTGGGGTCCCCCAGGGATCAATATTAGGACCATTGCTTTTATTGTTATATATAAATGACCTGGACTTGGGTATAGGGAGTACAATTTTGAAGTTTGCAGATGATACAAAACTTGACAAAGTAGTAAATAGTGAGGAGGATAGTAGCAGACTTCAGGAGGGCATAGACAGACTGGTGAAATGGACAGACACATAATATCATAGTAGGTACAGCACAAGAGGAGGCCATTTGGCCCATCGTGTCTGTGCTGGCTCTTGGAAAGAGCTGTCCAATTAGTCCCATTCCCTTGCTCTTTCCGCATAGCCCTGCAAATTTTTTCCCTTCAAGTATTGATCTAATTCGCTTTTGTCGGCAAACTGCAATACCGTTGAGGTACTTAAAGCGGCTACATGTAACTTACATGCAGATGCAATTTAATGTGGATAAGTGTGAAGTGATGCACTTTGAGAGGAACAACAATGAGAGGCAGTATAATCTAAATGGTACTATTTTGAGAGAGGTGCAAGAGCAGAAGGACCTGTGGGTGCATATTCACAAATCTTTGAAGCTGGCAGGGCAAGTTGATAAGGCCTATGGAATACTTGGTTTTGTAAATAGGGTCATTGCATACAAAAACAAGGAAGTCATGCTAAACCTTTACAAATCACTGGTTAGGCCTCAGCTGGAGTATTGTGTACAATTCTGGGCACCCCACTTTAGGAAGGATGTCAAGGCCTTGGAGAGGGTGTAGAGGAGATTTACCAGGATGAGGAACTTGAGTTATGTTGAAAGATTGGAGAAGCTAGGATTGTTCTCAGCAGAGAAGGTTAAGGGGAGACGCAATAGAGGTGTACAAAATTGAGGGGTTTTGACAGAGCAAGTAGGGAGAAACGGTTTCCTCTGGCAAATGGGTTGGTAACCAGAGGTCATAAATTTAAAATAATTACCAAAAGAACTAGAGGGCAATTGAGTTTTTTTCTCAGAGGGTGTTAAGATCTGGAACGCACTGCCTGAAAGGGTGGTGGAATCAGATTCCATAGGAACTTTCAGAAGGCAATTGGTCATGCACTTGAAGAGGACTAATTTGCAGGGTAGTGAGGAAAAGGCTAGGGTTTGAGCTAAATTTTACAGCTCTTTCAAAGAGTTGGCATAAGCATAATGGGCTGAATGGCCTCTTTCTGTGCTGAAAGATTCTATGAACTAGCTGCGTAGAGTTAACAGCACAGAAACAAGCCATTCGGCCCAACTGGTCTGTGCCGGTGTTTATGCTCCACGTGAGCTTAGTCCCCCCCCCCCCCTCTTCATCTAACTCAACATAACCTACTCCTTTCTCCCTCGTGTTTATCTAGCTTCCCCTAAAATGCATCTATGTTAGTTGCCTCAACTACTCCTTGTAGCGTGTTCCACATTCTTACCACTCTCTGGGTAAAGAAATTTCTCTTGAATTCCCTATTGGATTTATTGGTGACTGTCTTATATTTATGACCTCTAGTTTTGGACTCCCTCATGAGTAGAAACATTTTCTCTGTCTACCCTATCAAGCCCTTTTATTATCTTAAAGACCTCTATCAGATCACCCCTCAGCCGTCTCTTTTCTTGAGAAAAGAGCCCCAGCCTGTTCAGCCTTTCCTGATAAGTATACCCTCTCAGTTCTGGTATCATTCTTGTGAATTTTTTTTGCACCTTCCCAATTGTGTCTCTATCCGTTTTATAGTGTGGAGACCAGAACTCTGTACAATACTCCAAGTGTGGTCTAACCAAGGTTCTACACAAGTTTAACATAACTTCTCTGCTTTTCAATTCTATCCCTCTAGAAATGAACCCCAGTGCTTTGTTTTCTTTTAATGGCCTATTAGCCAGCTAACCCTTAAATCAAGAAAAAGGAGTAAATGAACTGACTAGGCAAGGTGCTTGTTTTTAAAAAAATGTTTGACTCTGGGTTGTTGCAAGGAATTGATGTGCGGCAATTTGACTGTAAGTCTGTCACGTTCTTTTCTTTGTCCCAGGCCAGCTGAAGTCTAACAATGCCCAAATGATGGATGAGGCCGTGATGGCTTTATGCAACTTGACTCACCAATGCAGTGATTCTGCTGCTGCTGAATCTCTCGTCAGACACCTCTTTGCCATTCTTGGTGGTAAGTCGTTACACAACAGAAATCCAGGATTTTGCGTGATTGACCGTGTCTGTGCGTGCGACTGACTCTGCGTGCCACCGCTTTTTTTGGACCCTCGGTCCTGCTCTCTCGTTCTTTAACAACCCTTTTGCACGTTATTTTTTTCCCCATATTGCGTTATATTACTGCAAGCTTGTTCATTTAACTGCTCTCTGGTGTTAGGTGCTAATTTCTCACAGTCATTTGTTTCTTTTCTGTAGGTTCTGAGGGCAAGCTGACTGCTGTGGCTCAGAAGATAAGTGTGCTGTCAGGTTGGTGCTTTAAATCACTTTAAATTAAATCAAAAGGACCATAGATCTGCTCCCAAAATCTCTACTAATTGTAGAAGAAAATCGAAATGTATTGTGGAGTTGTTAAGCGTTGTTGTTCCCTGAATTGGAGGATTTATGCTTAATGCGTGAGCTAAATGGAGATCCGTTCTTCGCCGTTTATACCTTTTGATTCACCAGTTGCCCAGTGCAGATCCCACCACTGCGCTCAGCGCAGATGTGCATTGTGTCACTGAGAGTCGGGATGACAGCGGCCTGAAGGCATGGCCCAGAGGCTGGGTACACCTATTGCGATTGGGTTAGCAGCTGCTGTCGAAACCATGCACAGTCAACTGTTGAGTGCCATACTGTTTGACGTGCCAGGACGATGGTGGCAATACACTCAAACATTTATGGTGATTTGTGCTGCTTCTGAAGAGCTCCTGGTACCTGCAGTCCACTTGGAAAGGGCTGAAACTCGCTCTTATTCGTTGTCCAATGACCAGCTAATGATTATCCTCCTTGTGGGAAAGGGGAAAAGGGAGATAAGTGGGGTCACTTTGGGGTCAGGGCAGTTCTGATATGGTGTGCCTGATTGATGAAGCTTGGAGCCATATCAACCTTCTGTGGTGTACTCTACAATCCAGTACCTGATTCAGACAGATTTCCAGAACCCCAGGATATTGTTGATTTGTTCAGCCAGCCTGGCTTGCTGATAGGTCTACTCTGCAGGTTCCGTCACTTGGGTTGTGGTTCTTCTCAATTGGCTCCAGCAAATGCTCCAAGCCAATTTCCTAATGGACAGGCTGGTCCTCACTGGACAAGCAGTGAAAAGCTTACCACTCTGCTGGTGGTTTACGCTGGTTAAACTCCAGCATGTACCTCTGCACACACTTGGGGTTCATAAGTTTCAGATCTGCTCACCTGTGCTCAAGTTGGTTAAGTGGGACGGATCCCTACAGGGAGTGTGTGTGCACTTGGTATTGGTTTGGTGACTCTTTCAATGCAGTAATGGGTTTCTGCGTGTCTCAGACACTCAGCTGACCAAAAGAAGACCTACAGCTGTTTAGTCACCTGGACTAACTTGATGCATTCTGCTCATTCAGTTATATCCTTGTTAGAATTCAGTTCTGTTATCCAATTGGGATGATTGAGGAAGTGTTTTTTTTTGTTTAAAGAACCTTTTTGCTACAGTGTTAGAGGTTTCTACATTTTACTTTCCCTGGTCTCCTTCCTGCTCCCCGTCTCCCTTCAATGCATCTTTTGGCTTCAGTTCTCTGTCCTTGCACTAGCAGTTTTGTCTTTCTGTTGCTGTCTCGTCTGTATGTGCTTGTTCATTCTTTCCTCTCTTTCTCCCCACTCCTCCCTCTCGTTCTGCCTTCTCCCTTGCATCTGCACTAGAGTTTTTAAGGTTCTGTCATCTCATGAGGTGCTGTTGTCTATGTTGCCTTCAACAACACTTAAGGGTGCGAGGCCATCCACTTCAAGAATGTGTAATATCTTAAGTGCTATAAAATTATTTCAAACCGAGGATGGTTTTTGTTTTCTGTACCTCATACCTGAGCTTAATTTTTGGAAAAGTCAAAAGCTGAAGTTCCATACTGTCTGGACAATATTGTAATTTGGTCACTGGAATATTCCTCAACAAGATCAAAACTGATGCAGGCTCTGTATGGCTGGGTATGAGGCATCATGGGGAAGATTTCCTTTGTGTTAGTAAAATTGTAAATTTGTTTATAATGAGCAACTTAGGATTTTGCTGCATCTAATGTACAGAGCAAATATTTGTCCCAGGTTCTTTCACAAATTAGTTGTTCATGTCCAATTCACACCTTCAAGCTTTGCTGTGTATAAATACCAAGGAGGCTATGAACTTAGAGTGCTGTGGTACATACCTTGAGGTCTTGGCCTGACTCCGCTGAATGCTGATTATGAAATCCTGGCAAAATTGTCGGTAACCTGGGCACGGAAGATGTTTCCTTAAGTCATCCATGAAGACCGTCAGATTAATTTTGCAATGTTATTCTTCCTCTGATACCTCGTGAAAACTCTGCACATTTGCACTTGAATCTGTTGTATAATTGTCACTCATTTTGGCTCCCATCATTGGCTGCTTGAGAAAAATTTCAATAAAGGTGCTATTCATTTTCCATCCAGTAAGAATGGTTTCTGGACACTACTTGATCCAATAAGCCAAAGCAATGTATGTACCCCTCTCGGCTTTGATCTCCCCAGCCTTTCTGAATGGGCAAGGTTATCCAGCAGGACTTCCCACATCGCCTGTTACCATCCATAGTGGCTCTGGAATCTAACAGTTTTCAAAAGGACACCACCACCCTCCCTTTTCTCCTCCTCCCCCCCCCCCCCCCCCCCCCCCCCCACTTCAGTAGTTGGGGGCTTAATGTGTTGGGTGTTGAAAACAAAGGAAGCAGATATTCTGCTACTAACACCAATGTTTTGTGTAAGAGAGAGTGCTGTCATTTTATTCCATGAAATGTCTGGTTGCAGAGTTATGTTGATTTTAATTAGTTGTTCCTGTGCACAGGGATTGGAAGCTGCAGTCATCATACAGTCAGTGGTTTGTCAAGTCAAGCCCTGAGTGGTACAGTCACCGAGCTGTTCATCCCCTTCCTACAGCAAGAAGGTGAGTGACCTTAGTTCTCTACACTTCAGATACTTTTTTTGATGAGACCTTTTTTTGATAAGACTAAAGGCATCTTTTTCTAAACGCAAGAACAATTGAGGAAGAGAAAGGACCATCTGAGCTCATCCCTCTGGTATCATAATTCTCCCAGCTTGGTATCTAACCGCATTTTGAACGCCCCCAGTATTTGCCTCTATTACTCTCAGCATATTATCCCAAACATTTATTGCTCTCTTGAGCAAAGATCTAATTGAGGTATTTAAGATGATTAAAGGATTTGATAGGGTAGATAGAGAGAAACTATTTCCTCTGTTGGGGGAGTCCAGAACAAGGGGACATAACCTTAAAATTAGAGCTAGGTCGTTCAGGGGTGATGTCAGGAAGCACTTCTTCACATAAGGGTAGTGGAAATCTGGAAAACTCTCCTAAAAAGCTGAGGCTGGGGGTCAATTGAAAATTTTAAAACTGAGATTGATACATTTTTGTTAGGTAAGGATATTAAGGAATATGGAATCAAGGTGGGTAAATGGAGTTAAGATACAGATCAGCCATGATCTAATTGAATGGTGGAACAGGCTCGAGGGGCTGAATGGCCTTCCTATGTTCCTTGCATTTTCTTTTCAATAATTTAAAATTATATCCATTAGTCCAACCAGTTTGACTTCTAAGCATTATTCTGGGTTTACCTTAACGATATATCATTTATATGCAGTACCTTGGTAAAATTATTCTACATCAGGCTGTAGAACTTGAGCTTCACCTTACCTTTGGGGTGAATCATGTTGCTCCTCTTTGCACACTGTATAATTCATGTATGTCCTTCCGGGGTGAGGTGTGACCAGCATTGAGCTCAGTGCTGCAGACATATGCTGAACAAGTATGTTTACCGTAGAATTTATTCCCACACAAAAGCTGCAAAAATCTATTGCAAATAATGTTTAAAATCACACATGATCTCCATGCCTCAGCACACTCACCATGAGGAAATGAACATACGTATGTTAAATAGTGGAATCTTGAGACATGTGCTTGTACTGTAGTCTGCACGTCTGCAAAGATAGGAATGGGGCCTAGGAGAAAACTGAGTTAAAGGGAACAAAATGAGAGTAGATCCAATATGGACAGCATGGTGTGTTCAGTGTGGTGTTGGTAATGAGAAATTTGGAAGATGCCCTGTCTACAAAGGCTATATTCCTGTGCGAATGAAAAGATCCAAAAATATACATGGTTAAAGATGAATGTGAAGATAATTACTTTTTAATCACAGGCGTGCTTACATCCCTGCTGATCTGTGCCAGTCCCCCTATGGCACCACTCAATGCAGGCCCTATATTCCTGCTTTACCTCCTTGTAGTTGGGGGCTCTTTTCAGTGGAGAATCATAGACTTCGAGGATATGATTTGAGGCCCTCTCTTCCAGTCTTGCATGGGTTTTCACTGCCGTGACTCATCCTAAAGGGATAAAAACAAAATCTGGAAAATTCCTGTCCGACCCCGCCCTCAGGCGATTGAAACATGTCATGAAAGTAGGACGTGAGCATAAATTCAAACTGGTGGAAGACAAATTTAGGGCTGATGTCAGGAATCTCTTCTTGGTTGTTTTAAGATTTAGAATGGGCCTTTGGGTGAGGCAGTGAAGTCAAAAGCCTTGGAGTAATTTAAGGAATGGTTGGGGGCATTGTAGGTTTTTCTACATGCATGAGCCGAATGACTTCTCTTCTGTATCTATAATGTATTAGAGTGTATGTGTTCACAACATGATGCGTGCTCTCCCTACAGTTCACGAGGGCACATTGCTTCATGCCATCTCTGTCCTTGCACTCTGGTGTAGCAAGTTCACCACTGAGGTTCCCAAGAAGCTAGTAGAGTGGTTCAAGAAGGCCTTCACCCTGAAAACCTCGACGTCTGCCATCAGACATGCTTACTTGCAGTGTATGCTAGTCTCATTCCGTGGTGAGTGCAGTCAAAAAAATCCTACATGTATTTGTTGGTGACACTCAGTGTCCCCTGATAATGTATCTGCACTGGTGGGTTGGTAATGTTTTCAGAGCCTATCAGTCCAGCCTAAAGAGATTTGGTGTGCAAAGATTGCAGTCTCCATATAGGCTATTAACTAACTGTCTGTGGAAATTCCCTCTATTTGCACATCATCAGCCACTAGCTCATGTGAAGAGTGGACTGTCCCAATAGGTTATTGGTAGACTTCCTCCCATCTGCCTGAACTGCATCCTGGCAGCACTGGATGAAACTCGGAGGTGAGAGACACTCGGCTGAGGTGCACTTCCCAGGAATAGTATGGAACACCCAGCCGAACCCGGGAATTAATCCAAAGAACTGGGTCGGGGGAGAGGAAGAGAGAATGTACGGCCTGATGCTCTTTCAGGCAAGCATTACAGCTTCCTAAATTCCACCTGTTTGCATTCATCCAGGCCCAAGTGGTGTGTGTAACAGCAATGGTGACATGTACAATTACTACCCATGCGGATAACATATTGACTGGGTAAAAGAATCTTGCACGCCTGGATAAGAACATCAGGGTTTCCAGTAACCCTCCAGGCAAAACTCATCATTGAGTTTTTTTTTAAAATTACAGCCCAAAGTTTGAAGTACAATCATTACTCATTAATAAGGTGTCATGATTACAACTAATTATCAGTCTCCTACCACAGAACTTTTTTTTAAAATTCATTTTCTGGATGTGGCTGGCCTTTATTGCCTATCCTTAACTGGCCTAGTGGTGGGATGTCTCCTTTTTGCAGTTTGATACAACTTGTGTCTTGCTAGGCCACTTCAGAGGGCAGTTAAGAATCAAGCACATTAGTGTGGGACTGGAGTCACATATAGGCCAGACCGGGTAAGGAGGGCAGGTTTCCTTCCCAGATGCGTTTTTATGACAATCCGACAACTTTCAGGTCATTTTTACTTCTTAGTTCCAGATTTCTTTTGAAAACTGAGTACAAAATCTCAAACTATCATGGTGGGATTTGAATTTGTGTTCTCTGGATTACTAATCCAGTAATTTAACCATTATGCCACTGCACCTCTTACTTAATAGTGCAAGAGACATCAGAAACACAAAGCACTTCATTTCTGTCTAGTTTTACCAGCTTTTGTGTGTGTGTATTTTGTGTTTGCCCTTCTTCCCATTTTTACATGCTATAATTTTTTAAAATATATTTGAAATGTGATGAAGTTGGGGTCACAAAATGTAACGACCTCTTATAAAATGCTGAATGAGGCCAGTTTGCGATGAGACTGCTTGGGAATAATCTCCCACACGGAGCTATTAATATAATGGGGGAAGTAGTTATTTAAGAACCTTATGGTATTTCCTCGACCTTTTTTGCTTGGCTTTAATTATAGCATTATTATGCATGTTCGTATTTATAGGGGTAGCAAGTGATGAAGGTGATACAGAATGGCCCTCAGTTTCACCGAAACGTTTGTAAGACATCAGTTTTTACCTGTTAGTGTGGTCTGGTGAGGAATCGATGGCCTTTCAAAGTCACCAGACTTAGGCTGTTACCCCAATAAGGGAAAGTCACTAACAATTAAACTTCATTCATAGGTTGAGGAAGTAACAAAGGTGTGTGATTTAGCAATATTTATCAAGCCAAGACTTCGTGTCTCCTGTTGACTTGGTTGTTTTTGTAAATGTGCTCACTGCTTTCACTGATTCATGCATTGTCTAAAAGTCAGTTTAGAAGAAGAAAAAAAATTAGCAACAACGTTCTCACTCACTGTTGAGTGGTACTTTTCCACCCAATCAGGTGACACTTTACTTCAAGCGTTAGAACTGTTGCCGCTGTTCCTGCAGACTGTCGAAAAGGTGGCCTCACAGAGTACCCAGGTTCCCATTGTAACAGAAGGTGTTGCAGCTGCTGTTCTGATCTGCAGGCTATCTGTGATGGACACGCAAGTTGGTAAGTGGCTGTCTACTCATCGGTTTCACTAGAATAAATTTAGGATTTTGTTTTTTTTTGTGCAGCTAATTTACTTGTGGAGGGGATGATAAAGAAAGAAAGAACTTGCATTTAGATAGAACCTTTCACAGTCTCAGAATATCCCAAAGCGCTTTACAGCCAATGAAGTACTTTTGAAGTGTAGTCACTGTTGTGTAGGAAACGCAGCAGCCAATTTGCGCACAGCAAGATCCCACAAACAGCAATGTGATAATGACCAGATAACCTGGAATAGGGATAATTATTGGCCAGGACACCGAGGTGGACTCCCTTGCTCTTCATGGGGGGTCTGAGAAGCTGCTGTTTTAGGTTAAAAAGAAACAGAACCTGATCACTGTGTATCCACACGCCATAGTATGTGTGCTCGCACTGTACAGGTGTGTGTCTGAATATGTAACACATACAATTTGCCTGCTTAATTTAAAAAATACACAAGTTATTGCTACAGTTAGATTTGATTAGAGAGGGTTCCATTCCCACTCCTGATTTGCTATTCAATGACGGTTGGGCTTGGCTATGACTGTCTCCATAGTCAACATCACGTAACTTCAAACGTGAAGAATGGCCACTTGAACAAAGATTCTGTGTGTTGCCAGTGGCCCATGGAACTGTACCCCAGCAAGAATTGGTGCCTTCCAGAACATGGGAGAGAAAATTGGGGGAGGACAAAATCAATGTGAAAGCTATGCTACCAATGAAATTAAATTGGTAAAATTAAATTGAGGGGAGGGCTGCCAAAATAATATGATGGGATTGAAAGGATAAATAGGTTATGAAGATGTTGGGCCCATTTTCTAAATAAAATCATTTTTGGTGGGAGTTGATGTCACCAAAATTTACAATTACTGCACTAGAACACCGACTGAGATGGGGCAATGAGGAGAGCATCACTTACTGAACAATAATGCCAGCACCAGCACATTGATGTGGTACAGTGGGAATGTTGTTTTATATAGCATTTCATGCTGATATTAATGACTCCTCTAAGTGTGCAGTGAGATCGTATCCATGATGGTGGTGGGCAGTGAACGGTGAGATGGTTTCAGTACTGGAGCTCTATCATTCACATCTATACACTTCCCACCATTGTATAAAAGAACTTATGTTAAAATCTGACTAATGACTTGAGTGTAATTTTTTAAAATGTGAAATCCTACATCGATCTCCTAACCTGAAGTAAAGAAAGTCACGCCTCAGCTACATGTGAACTGTGATTTGGGAACTGGAATTGACAAAAAAAACACTAACTTTGGGCTACCCAAGTACAAATTCAGCGCAAGTTTCCAGAACTGCCATTGTAAGCACTTTTACATTGATGGAGTGTGCGTTGGCAGATACAAAAAGAAAACAAACTTGCATTTATATTTTATTTTTTATTCATTCATGGGATGTGGGCATCGCTGGCAAGGCCAGCATTTATTGCCCATCCCTAATTGCCCTTGAGAAGGTGGTGGTGAGCTGCCGCCTTGAACCGCTGAAGTCCGCACGGTGAAGGTTCTCCCACGGTGCTATTAGGTAGGGAGTTACGGGATTTTAACCCAGCGACGATGAAGGAATGGCGATATATTTCCAAGTAAGGATGGTGTGTGACTTGGAGGGGAACGTGCAGGTGATGGTGTTCCCAGTTGCCTGCAGCCCTTGTCCTTCTAGGTGGTAGAGGGTCGTGGGTTTGGGAGGTGCTGCCGAAGAAGCCTTGGCGAGTTGCTGCAGTGCATCTTGTAGATGATACACACTGCAGCCACAGTGCGCTGGTGGTGAAGGGAATGACTGTTTAGGGTGGTGGATGGGGTGCCAATCAAGCGGGCTGCTTTGTCCTGGATGGTGTTGAGCTTCTTGAGTGTTGTTGGAGCTGCACTTATCCAGGCAAGTGGAGAGTATTCCATCACACTCCTGACTTGTGCCTTGTAGATGGTGGAAAGGCTTTGGGGAGTCAGAAGGAATGTCACTAGCTGCAGAATACCCAGCCTCTGACCTGCTCTTGTAGCTACAATATTTATGTGGCTGGTCCAGTTAAGTTTCTGGTCAATGGTGACCCCCAGGATGTTGATGGTGGAGGTTTCGGCAATGATAATGCTTTTGAATATCAAGGGGAGGTGGTCATTGCCTGGCACTTGTGTGGCACAAATGTTACTTGCCACTTATCAGCCCAAGTCTGGGTGTTGCCCAAGTCTTGCTGCATGCAGGGAGGGATTGCAAATGGAATTGAATACTGCGCAATCATCAGCAAACATCCCCACTTCTGACCTTATGATGGAGGGAAGGTCATTGATGAATCAGCTGAAGATGGTTTGGCCTGGGCCACTGCTCTGAGAAACTCCTGCAGCAATGTTCTGGGGCTGAAATGATTGGCCTCCAGCAACCACTACTATCTTCTTCGTGTTAGGTATGACTCCAGCCACTGGAGAGTTTCCCCCTGATTCCCATTGACTTCAGTTTTACTAGGGCTCCTTAGTGCCACACTCGGTCAAATGCTGCCTTGATGTCAAGGGCAGTCACTCTCTCCTCACCTCTGGAATTCAGCTCTTTTGTCCAAGTTTGGACCAAGGCTGCAATGAGGTCTGGAGCCGAGTGGTCCTGGCGGAACCCCAACTGAGCATCGGTAAGCAGGTTAAAGATGAGTAAATGCCACTTGATAGCACTGTCGCCGACACCTTCCATCACTTTGCTGATTGAGAGTAAACTGGGGGGGGCGGTATATAGCGCCTTTCACAACCTCACAACATCCCAAAGTGCTTCACAGCCAATGAAGTACTTTTGAAATGTAGTCACTGTTATAATGTAGGGAAATGTGGCAACCAAATTGAACACAGCAAAGTCCCACAAACAGAAATGAGATAAATGACTAGATAATCTGTTTTACTGATGTTGGTTAAATGTTGGCCCGGATACCGGGAGAACTCCCCAGCTCTCCTTCAAATAGTGCCATGGGATCTCTTACATCTACCTGAGAGGGCAAACGGGGCCTCAGTTTTATGCCTCATCTGAAGGACGGCACCTCCGACAATGCAGCACTCCCTCAGTACTGCACTAGTGAGCCTGCCTAGATTATTTGCTGAAGCCTCCGGAGAGGGACTTGAACCTACTACCTTCTGATTTAGAGGCGAGAGTGCTGTCGATAACATCGTCTGGTATAAAGCTGGCGGTTTCCTGAGACCAGGTGGCATCAGAGACTTGCATGTTGTGGGTCATAAAAGTTATCGTCAAGTCTCTACTCACCTGCAGATGTGCAGGCCTTGATTAGGACATTGGCCAAAACAAAGGGAATGCAGGAGTGCAGCACACCTTTGCCACTTTCTTGAGACCCGAGTTATTTACAGGTGTGTTTATAATAGAGATCTATTATATAATGACCCTGATCTTGGTGTGCAGGTACAGGGTTGACTGATGCCAGTATGCCTAAATTGATGAACCAACATATGTTTGGCTTTTCAAGTAATGACTGCACTTCTGTCACCACTTCACATGTTTCAGATGATTATCAAATGTGATAAGTTGGGAGGCTGACTGGTGATTTGTGTCTGCAGAAATTTGCTAGTTGTGGTTAACCCAGATGCAGTTGTTAGAGGTTCCACCTATTGTGACCCAAAACTGGATCAGTTCCAGAGACCATGGTAGTGGAAGAGTGGTCATTTTTAGCTCTGAGTTTAGAGTTTTCTTGATCGCAGATGTCCACTTCAGTAACGCACGTGATTGCACTTACGCTGGTCAGAGAATCAAACTCTGACTGTAAAATGGCAGACGGTGATTGCGGGTGGTGGGGTGGGGGGCCTTCCCCCTGCTGCTGCCGTCCCCAGGGTGTTGGGTATCTTCAGCTTTCCACTTAATTTACCAGAAAAATTTAATTAAGAGCTTCTGCAAGTATGTAAAAAGGAGGGGAGTAGCAAACTAAACACTGGTCCCTTAGAGGTTGAGACAGGTGAAATTATAATGGAGAATCAGGAAATGGTTAAATGATGCGTTAAACAAATATTTTGTATCTGTCTTCACAGTAGAACACACAAAAAGCATTCCAAAAATAGTGGGGAACCAAGGGGTAAATGAGAATGAGGAACTGAAAGTAATTACTATCACTAGAAAAAAAGTACTGGACAAACTAATGGGCATGAAAGCCGACAAATCGCCAGACCTGATGGCCTACCTCCTAGGGTTCCAAAAGAGGTGGATGCATTGGTTATGATCTTCCAAATTCTCGAGATTCTGGAACGGTCCCAGTGGACCGCAAGGTAGCACATGTTACCCCGCTATTCAAGAAGGGAGGGAGAGAGAAAACAGGCAGCCGTAGGCCAGTTAGCCTGACATATGTGTCGTTGGGAAAATGCTGGAATCCATTACTAAGGAAGTGTTAACAGGGCACTTAGAAAATCATAGTATGGTTAGGCAGGGTCAACATGGTTTTATGAAAGGGAAATCATGTTTGACGAATCTAGAGTTTTTTGAGGATGTAACTAGCAGAGTAGATAAAGGGAAACAGTGGATGTCGTATATTTGGATTTTCAAAAGCCATTTTGAAAGGGTGCCAAATAAAAAGTTGTTACATAAGGTAAGGGCTCCTGGGGTTGGAGGTAACATATTAACATGGATAGAGGATTGGTTAAAGGACAGAAAACAGAGAATAGGGATAAATGGGTCATTCTCAGGTTGACAGGCTGTATCTAGTGGGGTGCTGCAAGGATCAGTGCTTGGGCCTCAGCTATTTACAATCTATATTAATGACTTAGATGAAGAGACCAAGTGTAGTGTATCCAAGTTTGCTGACGATACAAAATTAGGTGGGAAAGTAAGCTGTGAGGAGGACACAAAGAATCTGCAAAGGAATATGGACAGGTTAAGTGAGTGGGCAAGAAGGTGGGAGATGGAGTATAATGTGGGGAAATGTGAGGTTATTCACTTTGGTAGGAAGAATAGAAAAACAGAATATTTTTTAAATGGTGAGAAACTGTTAAAAGTCAGTGTTCAGAGAGACTTGGGTGTCCTCATACAAGAAACACAAAATGTTAGCATGCAGGTACAGCAGGCAATTAGGAAATCAAATGGCATGTTGGCCTTTATTGCAAGGGGGTTGGAATAGAAGAGTAAGGAAGTCTTATTACAGTTGTACAGGGCTTTAGTGAGACCTCACCTGGAGTACTGTGTACAGTTTTGGTCTCGTTATCTAAGGAAGGATAGGAACATAAGAAATAGGAGCAGAAGTAGGCCATCCAGCCCCTCGAGCCTGCTCTGCCATTCAATCAGATCATGGCTGATCTTCGACCTCAACTCCACTTTCCTGATCAATCCCCAGATCCCTTGATTCCCCTGGAGTCCAAAAATCTATCCATCTTAGCCTTGAATATATTCAATGACTCAGCATCCACAGCCCTCTGGGATAGAGAATTCCAAAGATTCACAACCCACTGCGTGAAGAGATTCCCCCTCATTGCAGTCTTGAATGGCCGATCCCTTATCCTGTGACTATGCCCCCTAGTTCTAAACTCTGTAGCCAGGAGAAACAATCTCTCAGCATCGACCCTGTCAAGCACCCCACATAATCTTATATATTTCAATGATATCACCTCTCATTCTTCTAAATTCCTGAGAGCATAGGCCCATTCTACTCAACCTCTCTTCATAGGACAACCCTCTCATCCCAGGAACTAATCTGGTGAACTTCGTTGCACCGCCTCCAAGGCTAGTATATCCTTCCTTAAGTAAGGCCTGTAGTTCCCTGTTTTCTCTCCCTCCCTTCTTAAATAGTGGGGTAACATTTGCTACCTTGCAGTCCACTGGGACCGTTCCAGAATCTAGAGAATTTTGGAAGATCATAACCAATGCCTCTACTATCTCTGCAGCCACCTCTTTTAGAACCATAGGATGTTGGCCACAAGGTCCAGGGGATTTGTCGGCTTTCAGTCCCATTAATTTGTCCAGTACTTTTCCTCTAGTGATATTAATTGTTTTATGTTCCTCGCTCTCATTTACCCCTTGTTTCCCTACTATTTTTGGAATGCTTTTTGTGTGTTCTACTGTGAAGACAGAATCAAAATATTTGTTTATCGCATCTGCCATTTCTCCTGTCTCCGCCTCTAAGGGACCAACTTTTACGTTTGTAACTCTTTTCCTTTTTTCATACCTGTATAAGTTCTTACAATCCGTTTTTATATTTCTTGCTATTTTACTTTCATATTCTATTTTCTCCCTTTTTATCAATTTTTTGGTCACCTTACCTTGGATATACTTGCCTTGCAGGTGGTGCAACAAAGGTTCACTAGATTGATTCTTAGGATGAGAGGGTTGTCCTATGAAGAGAGGTTGAGTAGAATGGGCCTGTACTCTCTGGAGTTTAGAAGAATGAGAGGAGATATCATTGAAACATATAAGATTATGAGGGGTGCTTGACAGGGTCGATGCTGAGAGGCTGTTTCCCCTGGCTAGAGAGTCTAGAACTAGGGGGCATAGTCACAGGATATGGGGTCGGCTATTCAAGACTGAGATGAGGAGGAATTTCTTCACGCAGTGGGTTGTGACTCTTTGGAATTCTCTACCCCACGGGGCTATGGATGCTGAGTCGTTGAGTATATTCAAGGCTGAGATGGATAGATTTTTGGACTCTAGGGGAATCAAGGGATCTGGGAATCGAGCAGGAAAGTGGAGTTGGTCGAAGATCAGCCATGATCTGATTGAATGGCAGAGCAGGTTCGAGGGGCCGGATCGCCTACTCCTCCTATTTCTTATGTTAATTGTAGGAGGACATGGCTTTAAGTTAAGCTGGAAGTCATTCATTTGATGTTGTTTTATCTTTATTTTCAGAGACCAAGCTGACAACTTTCTGGCCATTACTTTTAGATGAAAAAAAACAATTCTTTACCTCAGAGAAATTCCTCTCTCTCGCTTCTGAGGATGGTGAGTGTCTGTAATTTGTGATGAGCAGTGTTCGGTTGTCCCCCTACTGTTGGTGTTTTTCGTACTGACGTTTGTATTAGAATTTTGTTGCTCGTGCCATTGATGATAACCCCCAATTAAATGTGGAGCTGTCGTCAGACGCACTTCTGCAGCATTGCCTTCATGCTCGCTGTGATGCCACAATGTAATCAACAAGGGCTTCAAGTGAGCTGAGCAGCGGACGCTCTCCCCACCTCTGTGCAGACAGCGAAGTGGTTTTGCTACTTCTGTGTTATGCCTTCCCCAACCATTGAGGTAGATAACATTTGTTTGACAGACCATTCAACGGCTGTAGAAACCATGGTGAAATATCATCAGGGTGACTTTGCAGCAGCAGGCCTAGGAGGTAGTTCTCATGTATAAAAGACCTTATTTATTTTTCTGTTTACCCTTCATTACAGTTGCATGAAAACAACAACTTGCATTTATATAGCAACTTTAACTTAGTAAAACATCCCGGGGTGCGTCGTAGCATTATCAAACAAAATTTGACACCGAGTCACGAGATATTAGGACAAATGACGAAAAGCTTAGTCAAAGAGGTAGGTTTTATCAAGCGTCTTAAAATAGGAGAGAAAGGTAGAGGGACGGAGAGGTTTAGGAAGAGAATTCCAGAGTTTAGTGCCTAGGCAACTGGAGGCACAGCTGCCAATGGTGGAGCGATTAAAACCGGGGATGAGCAAGAGGCCAGAATTGGAGCAGTGCGGAGATCTCGGAGAGTTGTAGGGCTGGAAGAGAGTATAAAGGTAGGAAGAGGTGCGGCTATGGAGGGATTTGAACACAATGATAATTTTAAAATCAAGGTTTTGTTGAACCAGGAGCCAATGTAGGTCAGTGAGCACAGGGGTGATTGGTGAACTGGACTTGGTGCAAGTTAAGATACAGGCAGCAGAGTTTTGGATGCGCTCTTGTTTACGGAGGGTACAAGGTGAGAGGCCAGCCAAGAGAGTATTAGAATAGTCAGTTGGGTTGGGGATGGAGAGATAGTGTGTTGATAGGATGCCTCTGTAGAGGGGCCACAGTATATGGCTGGGAGGATGCTCATGTAACTGGGCTGAAGTAGATTGTATGTTAGCTGAACATCTGTAGAATTGGAGTGAAGTCGAGTGCCTGTATACTTGGGTTGAGGTGAAGAGAAATGGTATGTAAAAGAAGTTCTAGGGAACTGGCTAGCATTAAGAAAGAATTGGGAGGCACTTGTGAGGTTCTGCAGGAGTAGAAGCTGGCAAATGTAGTCGCCTGTATTTAAACTAACCCAGGCAATTAAAATCCCAATGATCTAATATCAGTAACCAGTAAAATAATTAAAATCTATTCTAATGGCCAGGCTGAAGGAGGAGTACCTGTGTAACAGGAGCTCAATGAGAGAGAGTCCGCACGGAGTTAGAAGAGGAAGTTCACGGCTGACCAACTGCCTTGACTTTGAGGATGTCATAGATAAAGTAGACTCTCCATGATTTTAGACTTTTAGAAAGCTTTTGACAAAGTTCCATGTGATATTTCTAATTAAGTGAAAAGCCACAGTGAATCCAGGGTGGACATGAGACTGGAAAAGAAATTAGTTAAAAACAGACGACTGATGAGAGATGTAATGAGAAACTAAGGGCAGGTGTCACGTGGAGGCCCACAAGGGTCATTGCTTGGACTTGAATGATCTGGATCGTGAAACCAGTTGTAAGGTAGTCCAATTTGCTGATATGCCAAGAATAGGGAGAACAGCAGATACCGAAGATGCAAAAAAGATTAACGAAAGAATTTACTGGATTGTGCATTTGGAGGTGCATTGCGAATGAAATCTAACACGAATATAAATTTGAAGTATTCTAGATAGTTTGAAAATGTAGGAGACACGATGCATGGAATTGAATTAGTGGAGGGAGACTTGGAAAAAGACCCAGGAGTCATAGGAGATATGTTTTGTTGTTGAGTCAATGTGACAAGCCAATTTAAAAAGTTAGTGGAGTGTAAGATGTATGGCCGAAAGAGTGGAATCTAAGTCTGCCGAAGTTATTGCTAAGATTTTACAATGCTCAGTAAAGTTGCGCTTAAAATACTGCTCAGTTTTTGATTACACCAAAAAAAACACTTGCATTGGAAAGGGGAGAGAAAAGAGAAATCAGGGTGATTCCAAGTTTAAAGGGGATGAGCTATAAGGAGAGATTAGAGAAGTTTAAGCTTTATAACCTATTACAAAAAAAAGAGGTGGTTAAGAAGGACCCCCTCAAACAGTATAATGAAGTGAACCTTATTCAATGATGTAAGTACAGTCAACAAGATTATATTACCTCAATTTACACTAAGAAAGTAGGAGACAAGGCATAAATGAAAATTAATGAGTAGTAAATTTAGAATAGATTTTACTCAGTGATGACTGTTTGGACTAGCCTACCAAGCAAGGTAAAAGAGGTTATTCAAAATCCAATTGGATGCCATGCTGGGAGAGTGAATGTACCAGAAATAGGAACTTTGGAATAAATGGCTTTTCTCATCTCTTATCTTTTTTCCTGTGAAATTTGGTTGGGAGAGAGTGGGGGGAAAAAAAGCTGTATATGTACACCTGTGTAGTTGGTTCTATTTTGCTTCTTTCTCTTCTCTCCTATTGATTATTTTCCTTTGCTCCACAGCTCTTTGCACGGTGTTGCAACTCATTGAGAGACTGCTTTTGGACCTTCCAGAAATCAAGGGCCAGTATGTATTAAATTCTCTTTCACATACTGCGCACTCCTGTATGTTCACTAATTGGGGGCTATCTGCATGTTTATTTGTAGCTGGACAGCTGGTTAATGAGCGCTCCCACACATCAGTCCAGAACTTCTAAACTTAGAGCTAGGTTTCCAATAAACCTTGAGTTGGACCCAATGCTGACATAGTGTTTAGAGGTGTGTGATCTTGTGCAGTCACAGGTTGCATTCCTACTTGAACTGGGTGTTAAAGGAAGAAGTCTGTTCCCCTTTAATAGACAAAAGCTACTTCAGGTGTCTCAGATGGTGGGGACGGAGGAAGCCCATGCAGTGATTTGTTGGTACTTCCAATAGATGGATTTTCAGTCTCCATAATATTGCAAAACAGAATTGTTTTCCAACTCCATTGTTATCATTTCAAGAAACACTCCTTGAGATGAACTTTGTGATTAACACGGGCCTTTGATACTAACCTGTTAATTTATGTAGTAACCTGCTCCTTGTGTCATAGTTGTTTCTAAGATCTGTTTTGAGTGTTTTAATATGCTAGGTGACACATCCCCCTCACTGCAAAGTGTGCGATCTTTGCTATTCACAGGATGTACCACAAAGCCCTGGTTGCTGTGCTACTGAGTAAAACGTGGCGAGTTCGGAAACAGGCTCAGCAGACGGTCAGGAAGTTGCTCTCGTCTCTGGGTGGTGTTAAACTAGCGTATGGGCTGCTGGAGGAGCTCCAAGTCGTTCTGAACGCCCACAAGGTCTGTAGTGTGTTCTACCCGTTAACTCGTACACAGCACGTTGTTAAATGGGAGTGCTCGCGTTGTCTCAACATTTTTGAAATATTAGTAGAAAATCTAAACCAAGTATCATTTCATTTGAATCCTACACATTATGCTGGGATAACCAAGCTAGCAATACAGTGACCCCTTTGAGGTATTTTAATAGTTAATAGTCGTGTGACTCTTTTTATTTGATGCCAGATAAAATACATTGTTGGGTACCCGTTCTTTTCATGTCAGCTCAGAACATAAGTATGTAGCTTCCTGCCCCAGTGAAAGTGATAGATTCACACAAACATCTTTCAGATGAGTCCCACGTCAAGTTTCACATGAAGCCAACAAATAACACACACTTGGATAAATGTCTTTGAATGGTAGAGTAAAGCTATATCTGACCCAGGACAGATTCAGCACTGTGAAGGTGTGAGAGAGAAATTATTCCCCCTCTCCCCTATATGAGGTGATGATTCCTTGTCCCATTTCTCAGTTTTGATGATATTTTGACTTTGACCGAAACTACACATTAAACTTCCATAAATGTACTTCCATTTTGTGGGCTTTTACTGCTGTGCAGTGATCATTTATATCTTGCAAACTGGGGAAGCCTAGATTTGGGCTTTTAGGCAGCAAATGTTTGATGGGAAGGAATGTTCTCGTTGCCTGATCCATTGGCCACCCCCTTCACTGAAAGATTAAGAGTCAATGAGGGGAGCTCTGTAAAGTTCTTAGTATGTGTGTGGCTATTACATGCCATAATTACGTCTACATTTAGTTTATCATTGGTCTGTAGTGAGCTGCATTGATGATCTTGTGTTGCTGGTAAATGGGAATGGACCCCCTACTTTGCTGTGTTAAACCACAAATCAAAATAATGTTGTCCTTCCCCTAGTTGATCCCCCTGGAAGGATTAGTGACAGAGTCAGGTGAACTAACAGAAGCCGGGAAGTCTTATATCCCTCCCCGAGTGCTGCTGGAGGCTTTGTGTGTGATAACAAGTGTCCCAGGGTTGGAGAATGATGTCAACGAGGCTGAGAAATTGGCCAGAGATATCGTGTTTGTGGCACATCACCCTTCCATAGGTAAGAAAGTCATTAAACTGCACTTATTCTGAAGGATGTCACTAACTTGGATGTTTGAAACTTAATTGACATGTTAAGCGAACTACAGGCACAGTCAAAATAACTTGGTGTTTTTGCATATATAGAAAAGTAAAGCATAAGAAGTTATTGCCTCAGCTGCATGTTATTGTGTTGAGATTTAAAAGATGTCCTAAATTGCTTAGTAACAAGCCAATATTTAGTAGAATTGTTGCTTGTTTCTGTTATATAACAACCTATTTGGCCCAACAAGTCTGTGCCAGCATTTGTTCCAAGAACCACCCAGTTTAATCCCACTCTTCTGCCTTCTCCCCTATCTTCTAATATTCCTCTTTTTCAAGCAATTATCTAATTCCCCTTTGAGGGGATTCAACAGTGGTTTGTGGCAAAGAATTCTGCATTCTAACCACACCCCGTTCAATGAATTTGTTTCTAATGTCACCTTTCATTCTTTTTTGTAATTTGAAGCTTGTGTCTGTCTCTCTAACCAATGGAAACAATCTATCACTATTTACCTTATCATGGTCCTTCAAAAAATGGAAGACTTAAAGTCACCTCCAGTATTCTATACTATCGTGAAAAAAGCCCTAACTTTTTAGGTTACAGCGAGGAAGAGAAACTTATCAGTTTCAGACCCCCGATGTACCACAGAAAAACCAGTAGAAATTATAACAGCACTGTTACTTTTCAAGATTTAACATCAGCTTGAGCACAGAGGTTGGTAAGGACAGAGTGAACTTCTAATGGAGTGAATTGCTAACAGAGTGAGGACTTGCAACTGGGACTTTGGGAATTAGCAGAGGTGGAAGGAGGTGCTATGTGATTTAAACCATGGGGCTATAAACTAATCTATCAACTTTTAAAACTTAAATAAAAAAAAAATAAAAAAAGACTAAGCCATTATTTCAAAATCAAGCTAAATCCATTTACTAAATATTATCTAGATCTCAAGTGGTTCTATTAGTCCTAGAAATAAATTACTGACCAATAAAAACTAGAAATGGCAGTACAGGCTGTGTGTCTGGACTGTAATATGTTGGAGTTTATGGGCAGCGAGAGTGTCCTGGATTGCCACATCTGTAGTAAATGTCTTAGACTCTGAGCCGAAGTATATTAAGCCATTCAGCTGGAGTGCGAGTTACAGACACTCCAACACATAAGGGAGCGGGCGGAATATCTAGGTACTTTTCTCCAGAGTATAGTCACACCTCAGAGGAAAGCACAGGTGCAGGAAGGGGAGAGCGTGACTGTCAGTCAGCAGCGTAATGGGAATCTAGGAGAGGTAGAGAAGGAGATCCTGTCAACACTGATCCTGCCCAACAGGGATGAGGTAGTTGATATCTGTGAGGATAAAGATGAAGGCTTCAGGGAGGATGCCCAGAAAGCTAACCATGGCACCATGGAGCATGAGGCAGTCCAGGGCAGGATCAAAATAGAAAGGTTGTAGTCATAGGGGATTCTATAATCAGGGAGATAGACAGCGTCCTCTGCAGTCACGACCAAGAGTCCAGGAGGGTGTGTTGGCTACCTGGTGCAAGGGTAAAAGATATCTTGGAGCAACTGGAGTGGAACTTGGAAAGGAAGGAGGAGGATCCAGTTGTCATGGTCCATGTCGGCACCAATGACATAAGGAAGAACAAGGAGGAGGTCCTGCTAAGGGAATATCAGAAGCTAGGAACTAAATTAAGAAATAGAACCTCACGGGTGGTAAACTCAGGATTGCTACTTGAACCACGTGCTAATTGGCATAGGGATAGGCAGATCAGAAAGGTGAATGCGTGACTGAAAGAGTGGTGTGGGAAGAAGGGGTTCCATTTCATGCGACACTGGCACCAGTACTGGGACAGGAAGGAGCTGTACTGCTGGGACTGGCTCCACCTGAACCAGAATAGGACCAGAGTCCTAGTGGAAAGGATAAATAGGACAGTGGATAAGGCTTTTAACTAGCAAGATGGGGGGAAGGGATCTGGTAGCAATAACAAAAGCCTAAAGATTAAAAAGAAACAGGAAATTAGTGTAAAGGTCAGATCAGGGTAAGGAATAAAGATAACAAGCGGTCAAGGAACAAATACAGTTATAAAACATAAAAGGAACAACTATTAAGGACTAATTAAACTGCCTGTACAGTAATGTACACAGCGTCCAAAATAAGATGGAGGAACTGGAGGCAATAATCTGTAGCGAGGAACTAGATGTAGTAGGAATAACTCAAACATGGCTACATAAAGAATAGGACTGGCAACTAAATATTGCAGGTTAGAACCTAATCAGAAAGGAGTTTTTACAATGTGTGCAGGACTCTTTTCTTACCCAGTATGTAAAAAGCCCAATAAGAGAGGAAGCACTGCTGGATCTAGTAATGGGAAATGAACCAGAGATAAGAGAAGTACGCATAGGGGAACATCTAGGCAATAGCGATCACAACATAATAAGGTTTAAGACAAAGATTGAGAAGGACATAAATAAGAGAAAGACCAAAGTAATAAATTGGAAAAAAATTGATTTTTAAGGGGATGAGAATGGAACAAGGGAAAATAAACTGGAAAAATTTACTGACAAAGAAATAGAACAGCAGTGGGAAACATTTAAAACGGTGATCTATAGAGTCCAAGAGAAATACATCCCACTAAAAAGCAAGAACAAACTAGGCAATAATGACACACCATGAATGAATAAAGAAATAAGGGCAAAATTGAAACTAAAGAAAAGGGCATGCACTATGTACATGGACAACGAAGGAAAGGATGACAAAAAGGAATGCGAAACGATTAGGAAAAGTGAAAAAAAACAATTAGGAAGGCAAAGAGAAACCACAAAATTAAATTATCAAGGAATATAAAAAGAAATAGTAAAGTATTCTACAAACACATAA
The DNA here is from genome assembly GCF_035084215.1 of Heptranchias perlo. Lineage (NCBI taxonomy): Eukaryota > Metazoa > Chordata > Chondrichthyes > Hexanchiformes > Hexanchidae > Heptranchias > Heptranchias perlo. Next base: position 7,837,218 of record NC_090349.1, read on the forward strand.
ATAACAAAAGAAAAATCAAGTTAGGGATAGGGCCACATGATAAACTCACAGGTAATGACAGTGAAATGGCAGAAATATTAAATAGTGACTTTTCCTCAGTATTTACCAGGGAGACTGACATGGTGGGCATGACATTAGAAGAAGAGATCAAAAAAGATAGAAAAACATTTAAGATAGAAAGGGGGGAGATAATTGATAAACTAATCAAACTTAGAGAGATAAAACCCCTGGACCTAAATTTTTACTCTGAGTCGGGAAGACAGCGGTGGGGGGGCAGAATTCCTAACTGGAAACCCGGAGGTACAGGCTGGCCTCAGTCAGGCGGGAGAAGTGGTAGGAAGCGGATGCAAGAAAGTAAGTCTTAGATGGGGTCAGAGATCGTTGGGGAGGGGTCGGAGATTGTGGGGGGGGGGTGGAGTGTGGTGGTGGTCGCTGCAGGTAGGCTTGTTGGCCCAAGGGAAAGCATTCCTGCTTCTCCGGGCCCACTAGTAGTGCTATGAAGGCACTTACCTGCAGCTTCAGGCCGCCTTGCCTCCTCTCACGTGGCGTGGCCCGGAATTCCCAGTCCTCAGGAGTTTAAAACAAAAATGCTGTAAAAATGGAGGCCCGCAGCCTCCTTGAAAACTTTCAGTGACTGACCCGCCTCCTAAGAGCGGGTTGGTCGCCCGCCCCTCGTCCTGCCTCCGTTAAAACCGGAAATGGGCGGGTTGGGGTGGGTTTTAGATTTTCAAAATTTTTGCTGCCTGCCCCAACACCTGTTTTTCAGAGTTAAAATTTAGGCTTTTGTCCAGATGGATTGCATCCACACATTAAAAGAAGTTACAGAAGAGATACCAGAGGCACTGTTACAGATATATAAAAATTCATTAGAAAAGGGAATAGAGCCAAAGGACTGGCGGACAGCTCATATGATTCCTACATTTAAAAAGGGAGATAGAACAAGTCCAGGGAACTAAAGACCAGTTAGCTTAACTTCGGAGGTAGGAAAGATAATGGAATCCTCACTCAAAGATGTAATCGAAAAACATCTAGAAACCAAAAATATAATGAAGAATAGTCAGCACTGATTTCAAAAGGGAAGCTCTTGCTTGATCAACCTTATTGAATTCTTTGAAGTAACAGAAAGGGTAGGCAGGGATAATGCAGTAGATGTACTATATTTGGATTTTAAAAAGACCTTCAATAAGGTACCGCATAGTAGACTCATGATTAAGGTCAGAGCATGTGGAGTTGGAACAAGTAGCAGAATGGATAGCGAGCTGGCTACAAAACAGAAAACAGAGTAGGGGTTAAAGGTAGTTACTCAATGGCAAAAGGTGGGAAGTGGTATTCCACAAGGATCGGGGACCACTGTGGTTCACCATTTACATATCCGATTTGGACTCTGGAATCAGAAGTACAATTTTAAAATTTGCAAATGACACCAAATTGGGGGATATAGTTAATGCTGAGGAGGACTGCGACAAAATACAGGAAGACATTAATAAACTTGCAGAACGGTTGTGTAATTGGCAAATGAATTACAATATAGACAAGTGTGAGGTGGTACATTTTGGTAGGAAGAATAAGGAGGCACATACTGCTTGTAAAATAAGAGTCTAAGTGGGGTAGATGAGCAGAGGGATCTGGGGGTACAGATACACAAATCACTAAAAGTAGCAATGCAGGTTAATAAGGCCATAAAAATAGCAAACAAAGCACTGGGATTCATTTCTAGAGGGATAGAATTGAAAAGCAGGGAAGTTATGTTAAAGTTGTACACAACATTGGTTAGACCACACTTGGAGCTTCCCCACTGTATAATCCTAAAACTTTTAGAACATGAAAGATACAAATTCAATATCGCAAAAAAAATCAGACTTAATCCACCCCAACTTCTTTCCTGATATGGTCCAACTCAACCTACCCAACCACCAACAGCTCCCTCTCTACCCCCTCCCCCCACATCCCTCTACTGTGTGACCCAGCAAAACTTGAGAATTGCAGGCACGGAAGACTCGACACACACCATCTGCTGCCCACTGTGCAGTTATACGATTCATGAGATTATAAAACCAAGCTAGGTGTCATACAACAACAAAATTGATCATGTGGTCTTCTCCTAGTCCCAGTCTGTATAGGGCCTTGTTCTGAAAGCGTGCCTCAGTTTGTTCTTTCGTTTCTTTCCCTCCCCCACTCCCTATTGTGCCCTTGTCACAATAAATCTGTTAAATCTATTACTTTTCAGATCATTTTTGAGGTTTTTATTTAATTTCCAACTTCACAAACTGATGGATCTGAGTTCCAGTGTTAGAACTTGCTTTGTTTCTGTGTTTGTTGATTAGCTGAGGCTGGCAGTACTATTCTGCCTCAGCTATCGCTTCTGGTGCCATTCAACGCCATAACTAAAACCACTAAATTATAACCTCTTCTGTTAGCAACGTTGACCGGCGCTCAATGGTATTAGTGAACTTGGTGTTCTCTACCAGAGTCTGTGATTTGCAAGCTCTTGGTGTGGACCTTCACTTGACTCCTCTTGCACAGGGATGGTTCCTCATTGGAAATTTCTTGTGTTTATTCACAAAAAAAGCTCCTGCCTTGTTACTTACTGTTGGGTGTGCAGCTGTGATTGGAATGTGGAGGGGAGAGTAGGCTGTTGTTACCATGATGTCTGGACTTATTCCGTGCTATGTGGGATTGCGTTTAATGTGAAGGAGAAATAATCCCTGAAGTTAGGCTGTGTAATTCGCAGCTCCTCATAGGTTCTCTTGCCTGCTCCAAATGCATTTTTATTGCTTTGCAGAGGCTGCTCAAACTGGACTGTGGTCGGCCATTCTCATGAGACTGAAGTTGGACCCTTCAGAGTTCATTAAAAAGCATCTGACTGACATCCTGCCCAATGTCACCTCCCAGTCAGTCAGGAACCAGGTGAGCGAGTATGGCTATTTTATTGTTTGAATCCCTATGACAGAATTATGTTCACCTTTTGTATTAGCTGAAGGCACTAAAATGGGATCAGCCGTAAGAATGTTGACTAGTGGGTGGGGATATGAAATGAGTAATGGTAGTTTGGCTGTCAAATCTGATTCCAGCAAATCATATGCAATTTCACAGCCATTGACTTTTCCTAACTTCCTTCATCATACGAACGGGATTAAGAACTATAAGTAATTCCACAAAAATAACTTGTGAAATTCTGACCTCATTTTCACTTTCCCCTCTTTCTCTCTTCCCCAGCCACTTGAAAAAAAAGGTAATTGAGTGAAAGTCCAGAATTTCAATCGCTTATTTCAACTTCCATATAGAACTGAATACTCTCCCATCAAGCTGACTGAAATTTAAACACATACCAATTTAGGCATTGCACAAATTCCTTCCATACTGTTAGCATTGAGCCCTGGCTAACACAAATATTGGGCCGATGGCTGTGACTGCTGCAGTATGCTATGTGTAGAAGTGTTGGTGAACTCCCTACAACTTGCACATCGGTCTCGTATACCTTTCACGCTCCTGAGAAGGTACCACAGAACAGGTGGTGCTCAATACCCTGCAGGAGTTAACGTACTGGCCGGGCTGTGTTTGCAGCATCCATCGTTGTCATTGGTAACCGATAGCTTGAACCTGAGCAATGTGAGACCCCCATACAAATACTTTAAATGTCAATAGACTTGAACTTCGAATAGAATGGCTGGCCCTGATCTATTTCGATGCATGACTGTGCAAGACAGCTCTAAAAGTAAGGACCTGATGATCTATTGCTTCTGTAAAATCAGGATGGGTTTAGTTCCAGAAATCCATATAGTTGCGAAAATTCCACAAATCCACCTTGCACCTTGTGTGGTGCAGACGAAGCGGTGGATTTCCTTTGCAGAAGCAGGGTCCAGCCACACAATTGGATCCTACATTGAAAAGTGATGGTTCGATCTCACAAACTGGACTATCTGATGGTGAAATGTGTCTGCTTCTCACCTGCCACTCGAACCCAAGCTCATTACTTCTTTGTTTATTTCTCTCTTCCCCTTCTTGCCACCTTTCATTTCTCCTCTCTCAGTTAATTTGCCCCTCTAATCAATAGCCCAACCTCTGCCTTCCTACTCTCCTGCCGCCATCCCAGGCTTTAATCATCCTTGAATAAACCTACGGTTACCCTCTGTGCCTCTTGGCATTCTCCCATCGAGGGACCCGTCGCTGCCCCCTTACAAACAGCAGCTCCCAATGCCCCTCCTCTCTCGCTGACCTTCCAAAGCAGCACGGCTGCTGGGGGCTCTCACCAACCCCCTTCCCAGTCCGCTCACCCCACCTACCATGGTCCCTGTGGACTCTACCAGTGGATCAACAATCACCACCCATCTCTGCATTGCCTCCTGAGTCTCAAAAGGACCTGTGTGTGTGATTTCTTGCTGAGCTTTCATTTCTTGACCTGATACTTTGTAGCAGTAGAAGAAATAACTTGCGTTAGTATAGCGCCTTTCATGACCTCAGGACTTGCCAGTTTTGCACACAGCAAGATTCTACAAACAGCAAATGAATTAAATGATCAGGTCACCTGTTTTGATGGTATTGGTTAAGGGATGAGTGTTGGCCAGGACAGTGGCTGAACAATGTAGTGGGACCTCATGCCGCAGGTAGATGGGGCCTCTGCCCCGTGTCTCTTTGAAAGACGGAATTAAGAGTTTCAACTTTGTGATACTTTCTGCTCCTCAGAATCTAAATCCAGTGTTTATACTACTTTGGATTGCTCCTGCTTATCTGGAAATCGAATGAATGAGGAAGAATGTTAATTACTAACCTTAGGGTATGGTCTTCTAAATACAAAGCTCCCCATTCCTCTTTCCAACCTCATCAAAGATCTGAAGGATTGGCCCAAATCAAGGCCTTATATATGGGAACAGTATTGTGGCACAAATTTTATGAAGAGAAAATTATCCCCACCAACAGCCCCCATGCAAGATGATGGCAACATCCTAACTGTGGAGCTTGTATGTTTTTCAATAAATGAGGATGCTTATACTTTCTGTAAGTTATCTAACATTGCAAGTTGCTAAAATACTGTCATGTTTTAAGTAATATACACTAAAATTGCCACGTTAACATATTACGCATTTTATAATTACCAACTATTAAACCTATTGAATAATTCACCATTTTTTTGAGGCTGAAAACACAGGTTGAGTTTAACTCTCTGTTCCTCTTGTTTCCTAGGCCATCATGAATGCTGTGGGCTCCCTGTCCGTTCTTGCCTCAGCAGTTGTGTTGCCACATGTGAGCAGCCTGGTCACAGGCATGTTGCAAAATCATGCTTTCCACCAGGTGACCAAAGAAGAGTACGAGATCATGCTGGTTCCTGAGGGGGTGCTGTACGACAAGTCCCTCATCCAAATGTAAGTAATAACAGGCCATTTTTTCATATTTGGTCAATTTGCACATAGAATAAGAAATTTGAGGGGGAATAGCAAGTAGATGATGAATTGACTTTTTGAATTCACAACCTATGCTGCCATTGAAATAAAATCTTCTTTTGAACAACCTCCATTTGTCCCCTCCCATTGTTGACAGCAGTTTTAAAAAGGTTCTGTTTACCATTTTCATTCTCTACCCTGTGCATTGAAGCTTTGTAGTGCAGTAGCCCTATGAAGTTGGGTTTTGGCTGCAGTTTGTTTAGCAAGTTGCCAATGCAGTCATTGTTTTTGGTAACAATTTGCTTCCTCCAGATGCAGAACTAAAGGTGCTGTAACTTATATCATGGGAATTCTTTCATGTTGCAGCCAAACATTTGAAGTCAACTTGCACCTTGTAAGGTGGGGTATTGGTGTTTGTGTTGCTGTCTTCCTGCAAGCATCTCCCTTTAAAAGTTTGGCAGTCAGAAAAGATAATTTGTCTGTGCCACTGTCTGTCAATCCACACGTTAACATTCATCCATCAAACTACTTTATTTAAAGGCATAGATTCAAGCAAAGGGGACCCATTCAGGGCAAATAGTTATCATTAACTAGGAATAGGAGTAGGCCAATCAGCCCCTCGAGCCTGTTCCACCATGCAGTGAGATCATGGCTGATCTGTATCCGAACTCCATCCACCCGCCTTGGCTCCATATCCCTTATACACTTGGCTAGCAAAAATCTATTGATCTCAAGATTTAAATTTATTAATTGAGCTAACATCTACTGCTGTTTGTGGGAGAGTGTTCCACACTTCTACGACCCTTTGTGTGAAGAAGTGTTTCCTAACTTCTCTCCTGAATGGCCTGGCTCTGATTTCAATGTTATGTCCCCTTGTCCTAGACTCCCCCCACCATTGGAAAAGGTTTTCCTCTATCTGCCCTATCAATTCCTTTCAAAATCCAAAAAACCTCAATCAGATCACCCCTTAACCTTCTATATTCCAGGGACTACAAGTCTAGTTTATATAATCTCTCCTAATCTAACCCTTGGAGCCCTGCTAACATTTTGGTGAATCTGTGCTACACCCCTTCCAAGGCCAATATATCCTTTTTAAGGTGCAGTGCCCAGAACTTTCCACATTACTCCAGATGTGGTCTAACCAGGGCTTTGTGTAGCTGTAGCAAAACTTCCTCCCCTTTCTATTCTTGACCTGAAACTTTGTAGCAGTAGAAGAAATAACTTGTGTTAGTATAGCGCCTTTCATGACCTCAGGACTTGCTAGATATAAAGGCTAACATTCCATTAGCCTTTTTGTTTATTTTTTGTACCTGACTACTACATTTTAGTGATGTGTATGGGCCCCTAAATCTCTTTGGACTTTGACTGCTCCTGGCTTGTCACCATTTTTTGTTAAGTGGATGACCTCACACGTGCCTTCATTGAAATCCACCTGCCACAGTTTTGCTCACTCACTTAATCAATCAATGTCTCTGTAATTTTATGCTCCTGTCTACACTACTTACTGGGCCACTGATCTTTGTCATTGGCAAACTTGGGTATATGGCTCTGTATTGTGTTATCTAAATACCCTGATATATCTGCCAGATACCTGTATTGGTCAACACTGCCACAGCACCATGGGCTTCTCCAAGATACTGCTGGCTGAATCCTATTTTTAAAATTGTTTTGTCCTATCTAAAATTATACAATACAACACAACACACAGTACAAAAATCTCCTTATTTTGCCACATTTTGTTTATGTACTGTGTACTGTCAGGAGCAATGCAAAAAAGAAAGTTGATGTGGCCTTCCTCATTCTTTGGGAGAAGTTCCTAAATTCCACGTGCAACGTTCCTTTGACGCTTGTCTGTTGATTTTCTCTCTGAACTGGCGCTGGTTGGAACGTTTAGGTTTAAATTTTTGTGGTCGATTGCTTTCTCACTCAACGTCTCTGCTGTCATGTCTGATCAAATAACCATGTGCCGTTCAGATCAATGCCATCTTAGTGGGGGGGGGGAGGAGTAAGGATCACCTGACCAAAATGACAGTGGAAAGGCATCTATTTCTTAAAGGACTGGTGTCCCTCTCATTCTCTTCTTCTCCCCTCCACCCCCCCACTGTGGATGATGGTAGATCCTAATTGTAGAAGCAGGTTGAACTTTGTTCTTCATGAAAGACAGCCAAAGCTGTGGTAGGCAGCCTACTGATTTGTCACACTAGCATGTCCTCATGGAATTACTGAAGTTTTAGGATTAATTCTATTCTGTGCTAGTACTCAACAGGAAACTACAAAGAAAGCCAATCTGAAACGGGAGAACAAAGCTTATTCCTTCAAGGAACAAATCATTGACATGGAACTTAAAGAGGTAATTATCAATTTAATTCCTTGGCCCTCTTAGTTTGCCTCACGATCTTCTATATCTGGCTCTTTAATGTCCTTTAATGTCCTTTTCTGTTTTCTCGCCACAAACTCACCAACCTTGTAACCCGCCCTGCCTAAACATGAACTTCTATTCCTCAAAGCAATTTTATTTTAAAATTTTCCTGTATTGTGATTTCCTCTGAGATGTTTTGTTCAAATCAAACAGACAAAATACCCTACACTGTGTGAAGATGTGGGAAGTGTGAAATTGGCACTAATTTATAATTAATATTATGTGGCTTTAAAAAGCTGCTTGCCAAACAGACTAATTTGATTTGGATTTGCACTGAAGTTGTAACTGGTGTGTCGCAGAGAATTTTAACCTTGTTTTAAATTAAAACAATTTGTGATAGGAAATAAAGAAGAAGAAGGGTCTGAAAGACGAGGTGCATCTGAGCAACAAACAGAAGGAGATGCTGCAGGCCCAGCTGGAAAGAGAGTCTGTGATCAGGAAGCGACTGCGACAGGTACGGGGGAGGCGTGTGTTATACAGAGAAGTTCCAATGCCACTTGGGACTTAATTTGCAGTCATTTTATATATTAAAAAAAAATTGGTTGATTTTTGATTTCCTTACAAGCTGAGGGATATCTAATCTTCATTCGTATCCATCCCTATACTGTATAGCCAGCCGTGAGGAGTTTTGACAGAGAGTGAGAAACTGTTCCCACTGGCAGGAGGGTCGGTAACCAGAGGATACAGATCTAAGATAATTGGCAAAAAAGCCAGGGGGGTAGACACGCAATTTTTTTACTCAGCTAGTTGTTACTATCTGGAATGCACTGCCTGAAAGGGTGGTGGAAGCAGATTCAATAGTAACTTTCAAAAGGGGATTGGATACATACTTAGAAAGGAAATGTTTGCAAGGGTGTTGGGACTAATTGGTAGCTCTTTGAGAGCTGGCACAGGCATGATGGGCCAAATGGCCTCCTGCTGTGCTCTATAATTCTATGATCAATTCTGGGAAAACCACACGCTGAGGACAATTGTCATCATGGTATTGCAGATAGCTGGAGCAGTGGCGGGTTTCCTACTTCTGCTTCATATAAAGCCCCAGGTCTTGCTCCAGTTTGTTTTTTTTTCCCCCCCAGCTAAAGGTTGTTTGCCCCTTGCGTTGAATGTCTTGTTGCCAAATGTTTGGGACAAAGTCTCCAGAGGAGGAGGACAGATTAGCCGGTCAGCATATCAAACGTTCTGTTGATTTGGTCTGTCCTTTGTTCCTCCTATCAAGTTTCCAAGGAACTCGATGATGTCCAGAAAATATGCTACGGTTGTTCTTTTCAGGACAAACATAAATGCTCTAGGTCTTATGTAACAAAAATAAACCAGCTTCAGCACTGACCCATTCAATACATTACCTGCTTCAAAAAAGTGGTTTTGTAGCTGGGTCAGCACATCTACAAAATCTGCCAGAGGCTTAAATACTGTGCAGAATGCAAAATACCATTAACAATTGCTAAAGCTCTCACTAACTGCAACTTGTCAAACTTCTCTAGAGTTCAAGTAAAGAACTCCTCGAATGGGTTCTAACTGGGAGACTGATGGTGAATTCTGGGCAACTCTTATATTGTGGGCCCACAATATATCATTTCAGACAGGGTCCTTACAGTTAGCCCCAAAACGACACCTGCCTCATCAGTCTGGGCCGGATTCAAACCTGGAGGTGGTAGTTTTGCGTGCTAGCTCACAGCTGCTCACTCTCCACAGTTGGTGGCTGCCTAGGTTTTTATAATCCTGATGACTTCACACCCATTGAAGTGTTCAGATTGAGGGGGTACATATCATAAGAAATAGGAGCAGGAGTAGGCCATACAGCCCCTTGAGCCTGCCCCGATCATGCAGTGTGAAAAGAGAAGTTAGTTTTCTCCTTTACTAGAAATTGAATACCTGACTTCCGTCTCCTGCTCCAACTCGAAGTCCACTGGACAACTGCAAGCAGACATGGCATGCAAATCTATCTGCAAAAGCAGATTTCAGAGAAGGGTTTGTGCCTTTGTATTTGCAAAGCATTGCTGGGCTGCTGTTCCATATATGTATGTGTATTCTTCACATACTGGTCATAACTTGCCTCATTTTTGAACGTATTTAGATGAGTTTTTTGTTGAAGAAATGCTGTTCCAATCTGTTGTGTTCCCACAGTTAGACGAGGATTTGCAATCCGCTCTGAACGTGCTGAATGCTGTCATCAAGAGGAACCCGCCTGGTTTGTCGCAGCACATCCCTACTCTGATTCGCTCGTTCCTACCACTCTTCCGATCTCCACTTGTAGCTCCCAGACTTAAAGAACCATTCTTGGCATTGGGTGCATGCGTCTTGCCAGCAGACCTAAAAAATCTGGGTAAGCTTCAAGTGCGTGTTGTCCTTTCGAACTCACAGCTACCAAATTCTACAGCAAGAGAATGTAGATTCTGCAGCAGGCCTGTCCATTTTCTGCAGCATGTTACTTCTCTATGTTTTCCAATGATTGCTGTCCCTGTTAAACGAATAAAGTCTGGATTGATTCATTTAAACATTGCACTACCTCGCTAAAGCCAATATGTTAAGCTCTTTTTAACAAGCATTTTTCTCTAGGTGTGAAAAGCACCGAGTAACTAATTCAGTGATACGAGGGCATTTTTATTTAGTTTGTTATAAAAATGTTGGTAAACCCCTCGAGCAGTGTACTCCAAACTGGTATCCCAGAATGGTCAGCGGAGTGCTTTCCCCCCAGCGCTTAACCAATGAGAACAACCATTCTACTTGTTATGCGCATACAATAGGCCAATTAAAGAAAAGCGCATTCTGGTGATGGGACCGCTCGGGGAATGAGCATTCTGGAGATGGGACCGCTTGGGGAATGAGCATTCTGGAGATGGGACCGCTTGGGGAATGAGCATTCTGGAGATGGGACCGCTTGGGGAATGAGCATTCTGGAGATGAGACCGCTTGGGGAATGAGCATTCTGGAGATGGGACCGCTTGGGGAATGAGCATTCTGGTGATGGGACCGCTCGGGGAATGAGCATTCTGGAGATGGGACCGCTCGGGATTCTGGTGATAGGACTACTCAGGGAATGAGCATTCTGGTGATGGGACCGCTCGGGGAATGAGCATTCTGGTGATGGGACCACTCGGGGAATGAGCATTCTGGTGATGGGACCGCTCGGGGAATGAGCATTCTGGTGATGGGACCGCTCGGGGAATGAGCATTCTGGTGATGGGACCACTCGGGATTCTGGTGATAGGACCACTCAGGGAATGAGCATTCTGGTGATGGGACCACTCGGGATTCTGGTGATGGGACCACTCAGGGAATGAGCATTCTGGTGATGGGACCGCTCGGGGAATGAGCATTCTGGTGATGGGACCGCTCGGGGAGTGAGCATTCTGGTGATGGGACCACTCGGGATTCTGGTGATGGGACCACTCAGGGAATGAGCATTCTGGTGATGGGACCGCTCGGGGAATGAGCATTCTGGTGATGGGACCGCTCGGGGAGTGAGCATTCTGGTGATGGGACCGCTCGGGATTCTGGTGATGGGACCACTCAGGGAATGAGCATTCTGGTGATGGGACCGCTCGGGATTCTGGTGATGGGACCACTCAGGGAATGAGCATTCTGGTGATGGGACCACTCGGGATTCTGGTGATGGGACCACTCAGGGAATGAGCATTCTGGTGATGGGACCACTCGGGATTCTGGTGATGGGACCACTCAGGGAATGAGCATTCTGGTGATGGGACCGCTCGGGGAATGAGCATTCTGGTGATGGGACCGCTCGGGGAGTGAGCATTCTGGTGATGGGACCACTTGGGGAATGAGCATTCTGGTGCTTCTGTGCTATTAGGTGACGTCAGAATTCAATGATAGGGTGAACTTACATTCTGTGTTTGATTTAGGCGCTCTAGTTGGTCATGTGACTCTTCGGCTGCTGAAACCTGCGTGCAGTTTGGATGAAGCTTGGTGTCAGGAGGAACTTTTAACTGCTACCGCCCGTGCTGTATGTCTACTGCGTTCACGTACAGTGTCCAACCGTGCTGGCAAAATTGAGGCTGGTATGTAAATCATCTTGTCATGTTGCTTGTGGTAATCACTCAATAAATATGATGAGTTCAGGTTCTGAGGGACCTCAAATGTTTGTTTATAAATCCCAATTGTAAAAATCCATGATAAATAATTATACCTTTTCCCTTATTAACGCCTAAATTGTCTACTTGTAGAACTGTACAATATGTACTTAAGAATTGTTGCTCTGTTTACGACATTTTGATTTCTTTTTAAGCATTTTTAGCACATTTCACGTGTTGATTTGATTCAATTTTCGAAACATAGAAAATAGGAGCGGGAGTAGGCCATTCTGCCCTTCGAGCCTGCTCCGCCATTTAATACGATCATGGCTGATCCTCTATCTCAATACCACATTCCTGCTCTCTCCCCATAGCCCTTGATGCCTTTTGTCTCTAGAAATCTATCTAGCTCCTTCTTAAATATGTTCAGTGACTTGGCCTCCGCAGCCTTCTGTGGTAGAGAATTCCACAGGTTCACCACCCTCTGAGTGAAGAAATTTCTCCTCATCTCAGTCCTAAATGTCCTATCCCGTATCCTGAGACTGTGACTCCTCGTTCTGGACCCCCCCCCCCCCCCACCCAGCCAGGGGAAACATCCTCCCTGCATCCAGTCTGTCTAGCCCTGTCAGAATTTTATGTTTCAATGAGATCCCCTCTCATTCTTCTAAACTCGAGTGAATACAGGCTGAGTCGGCCCAATCTCTCCTCATACGACAGTCCTGCCATACCAGGGATCAGTCTGGTGAACCTTCGCTGCGGTCCCTCTTATAGCAAGTATATCCTTTCTTGGGTAAGGAGACCAGAACTGCACACAATACTCCAGGTGTGGTCTCACCAAGGCCCTGTATAACTGCAGTAAAACATCCTTGCTCCTATACTCAAATCCTCTTGCAATGAAGGCCAACATACCATCTGCCTTCCTAACTACTTGCTGCACCGGCATGTTTGCTTTCAGTGACTGGTGTACAAGGGCACCCAGGTCCCTTTGTACATCAAGATTCCCCAATCTATCACCATTTAAATAATACTCTGCCTTTCTGTTTTTCCTTCTGAAGTGGATAACTTCACATTTATCTACATTATACTGCATCTGTCATGTATTTGCCCACTCACTCAACTTGTCTAAATCACCTTGAAGCCTCTTTGCATCCTCCTCACAACTCACGATCCCACCAAGTTTTCTGTCGTCAGCAAACTTGGAAATATTACATTTGGTTCCTTCATCCAAATCATTGATATATATTGTGAATAGCTGGGGCCCAAGCACTGATCCCTGCGGTACCCCACTAGTCACTCACTGACTGCCACCCGGCAAAAGACCCATTTATTCCTACTCTCTGTTTCCTGTCTGTTAACCAATTTTCGATCCATGCCAGTATATTACCACCAATCCCATGTGCTTTAATTTTGCACACTTATGTGGAACTTTATCAAAGGCCTTCTGAAAATCCAAATAAACCACATCCACTGGTTCTCCCTTATCTAGTCTATCAGTTACATCCTCAAAAAACTCCAGTTGGTTTGTCAAACATGATTTCCCTTTCATAAATCCATGTTGATTTTGTCTAATCCCGTTGATATTTTCTAAGTGTCCTGTTATCACATCCTTTATTATAGACTCTAGCATTTTCCCTACGACTGATGTTAGGCTAACCGGTCTGTAGATACCTGTTTTCTCTCCCTCCTTTTTTAAATAGTGCCACCCTCCAATCTGCAGGAACTGTTCCATAATCTATAGAATTTTGGAAGATGACAACCAATGCATCCACTATTTCCATGACTACCTCTTTTAGTACTCTGGGATGCAGATTATTAGGTCCCTGGGGATTTATTGGCTTTCAGTCCCATTAATTTCTCTAGCACTTTTTTTATTAATACTAATTTCCTTTAATTCCTCTTTCTCACTAGTCCCTTCGTTCCCTAGCATTTCTGGGAAGTTATTTGTGTCCTCTTCTGTGAAGACAGAACCAAAGTATTTTAAGTACTCTGCCATTTCCCTGTTCCCCATTATAAATTCTCCCGTTTCCGACTGTAAGGGACCTACATTTGTCTTCACTAATCTTTTTCTTTTTACATACTTGTAGAAGCTTTTACAGTCCACTTTTATGTTCCTTGCAAGTTTACTCTCACTCTATTTTTTCCCCCTCAATCTTTTTTTGCTGAATTCTAAACTGCTTCCAATCCTCAGGCTTGCTACTTTTTCTGGCAACTTTATATGACTTCTCTTTGGATCTAATACTATCCTTAATTTATTTTGTTAGCCACAGTTGGGCAGCATTTCCTTTTGTGTTTTTGCACCAGAAAGGAATGTATAATTGTTACAATTCATACATTCGTTCCTTAAATGTTAGCCATTGCCTATCCACCGTCATGCCTTTTAGTGAAGCTTTCCAATCTATCATAGCCAACTCACTCCTCATACTTTCGTAGTTTCCTTTCTTTAGATTTAGGACCCTAGTGTCGGATTGGACTACTTCACTTTCCACCTTAATAAAGAATTCTATCATGTTATGGTCACTCTTCCCTGAAGGACCCCGCACAACAAGATTATTAATTAACCCCTTCTCATTGCACAATACCCAATCTAGAATAGCCTGTTCCCTGGTTGGCTCCTCAACGTACTGGTCTAAAAAACCATCTCGTACACACTCCAGGAATTTATCCTCCACAGTATTATTGCTAATGTGGTTTGGCCAGTCTATATGCAGATTAAAGTCACTCATGATTACTGTAGTACCCTTGTTACATGCATCTCTAATTTCCTGTTTGATGCCATCCCCTACATTACCACTACTGTTTGGAGGCCTATAGACAACTCCCACCAGTGTTTTCTGCCCCTTGGTGCTGCTTAACTCCACCCAGACTGATTCTACATCTTGATTTTCTGAGCCATTATCCTTTCTCACTATTGCTCTGATTTCATCCTTTTTAACAAGGCCACTCCACCTCCTTTTCCTTTTTGCCTGTCCTTCCTAAATATCGAATACCCTTGGATATTCAGCTCCCAGCCTTGGTCACCCTGCAGCCAGGTCTTTGTAATTGCAATTATATCATATCCGTTTTCATCTATTTGCGCTGTTAATTCATCTACCTTATTACGAATGCTTCATACATTCAGCTACAGTGCCGTTAGATTTATCTTTTTAACATTTTTAGACATCTTAACATTTTCTTTGTACTGCGGGCCTATTTGACTTATTACCATTTTTTCTTACCCGGACCCTATTTGTTAGTGCACTCTTTTGTTTGTACGCTCTGTCTCTTCCTGACACAATCTGGTTATCCTTACCCCAATCGCTTTCCTGCACTGCTTCTTTGTCTTTTCTCTTTAGCATTCTAGATTTCTCTCCACCGGTACCCTCCCCCTCCCTCCGACCCCCCCCCCCCCCCACCTTATTTAGTTTAAAGCCCTATCTACCTCCCTATTTGATTTGCTAGAACTCTAGTCCCAGCATGGTTCAGGTGTAGTCCATCCCAACGGAACGCTCTCTCTTTCCCCAGTACTGGTGCCAGTGCCCCACGAATCGAAACCCACTCCCCCCCACACCAATCTGAGCCATGCATTCATCTCCCTGATCCTATTGACCCTATGCTAATTTGCTCGTGGCTCAGGTAATAATCCAGAGATTATTACCTGAGCCACAGGTTGGGTTGCTGTGACATTATTTCTTTGTGCCCACGTTTGATTTGCTGGTTGCCTGAAATAAATCCACTGTGTTTATGGTTGCGTGTTGAGATTCTGGAAGGCTTAGTTTGAGTACTGCTGCGAGTATTATTCTGTTGTCTCTTGCAGATGTGAAACCCCTGATGGCTCCTGCGTTTGCTTATTGCTTCCCCCTGTTGAAGATGGTCTTGACAGACACTATAAATGACACCGAGGAGAAGGAGGGTATGCTGATTCAGGCACTTCAAGCGATCAATGAACATGCTCAACTCAGATCAGAAACTGACGACTCAGATGAGATGATTGACGAGGTAATAATTGTGCTTTTTTAATTTTAAGAAAAGAGAATACATTTTGTAAAGCCACTGACCAGTTTTATCGTGATATTTAACAGTAGAATACATTGGCATATTTAGGGTTGTTGGTATGGCTGTGCACACATTGGAAACTAGTGTTGTTTGACAAGTTCCTAAGGTTTGGTTGAGAGCACTATCCAGGGTCCCCTGTACTTGCAGGGTAGGGTGACAACTATGAGCAGGGTGGTGGTCCTTAGTTTGTGGTCCCATTCTGTCCTTGTGCCAGGAAAGAGCTCCAAACTGCGTGGTACCTCTTGAGTTCTGGGTGGAGTCCATGCATTATCTGCTCAGATTGGCATAATACCCCACAGACGTTTCATCACCAGTAGGCTCCCCTCCAAGTCATACACCATCCTGACTTGGAAATATATCGCCGTTCCTTCATCGTCGCTGGGTCAAAATCTTGGAACTCCCTACCTAACAGCACTGTGGGAGAACCTTCAACTCACGGACTGCAGCAGTTCAAGAAGGCGGCTCACCACCACCTTCTCAAGGAAATTAGGGATGGGCAATAAATGCTGACCTTGCCAGCGACGTCCACATCCCATGAACAAATTTTTTAAAAAAGATGGTGGTACTTTACCACATTTGAGGGATGCATATTTTTCAGCTAGCAGTTACATTTGAGTTAGCCTGTAAATTGCAGGAGGGGCTCACTCTCCAATAGGCAACCCTGCAAGCATGGGCCTGGATGAGCAGGGATTGCAAGGCCGATCATGCTCTCTCTGGCTTTTCTGACTGCTTCCAAGAATGTTGCTCTTCTGACCACAGTACCAGCAGCATTCACCCCCCCACCCCACATCACCTAGCAAGGGGTGGAATCTTTGGGGTGCACTAGGCTCTGTAGTATTGTGAGCTGGCCCTTGCACATTCTGCTGGTGCTGTTTGTGAAAGAAAGGAAGAACTTGCATTCATATAGCACCTTTCACGCCCTCAGGACATCCCAAAACGTCAATTCAATCTCTAAGCTAGTTGTGTGGAAGGCAAGTGGAAAAAGGTCAAAGGAAGGAGTGGGATGATGAGTTGCAGGGGGTGAGGGGGGGGTGATGGTTGGGGGGAGGGGGGAAGAGAGCAAAGAAAGACTAGAAGCAAGATGAGCAGGAAAAAGTTAAATATAAAGTAGAAATGGCAAAGAGCAGCACAGAGAAGAGGAAGGGACTCCTGGAGGAGAAGGAAGATAAGAGTCTTAAGGGTAAAAAGAAAAAGACGGTTTTATTGCATGGAACTTTGACTGATTGCTGGATGGGACACTGGTAAATGTTAGCAAATGAACAGAGGGCACAATTTGAGTGCAATATGTGCTGGAGAAGCCATGTGACCAGCTGCAGCAGCATGCCAGGGCCTGCAGGGGCACCACAGAGCCCATCTGTTGTGAGCAGGGCACGGGACCAGACCTGAGCTGGAGTGTGGTGTACATACACGCTGATGGTGATGACTATTGGGGCCGGGCACCCTGTATTAGTGGCAGGCCTGGGAGCGTCGTAATGCATAACATATCCAGGGTCCAAAGCAACGCAAGTGTCAGGGCAGTCTTTGGCCTAAGCTCGCGACTGCTGGGCGTCTTTAATCATGATTAAAGCGTTAGATTGGTGAAGTGCTGTTAATTGAAACGTTGTTTTGATAGAATGGCCCTGAGCTGCTGCCACGGATGGAGATGCTACTGTTACTGACCAGAGTCATGGCCACAGGCTCACCGAGACTGCAGGTAAAATCTACACCTGTGGGTACACAGGGTGAGAGTTTTCTGGTCAGTATTTCGATTCTGTGCATTTGATTTGTAAAATCGATGGAGGTTTTTTATGTCCTCTTGCAGAAGAGTTTCCATAGTTTATTTCAGAAAGTTTGTTTTTTTTGACTGACTGGGATTTCCTGCTTACGTCGCTCTGGTCTCAGTAAGGGTCGTTTTGTTGTCGCTTGTTAAGTTTGTTGATCAGGGCCTTTGGTGGATCTCCATTCCAGCTGAATTGCCCTGGACATTGGCCAGTGCCAGAGTCGCTGTAGAGTGCTAATAGCTCAAACTGTCTCCATCCACTCCTGGTCTGTGTCCAATAATACCAGACATCTTGAATACATCCACCTGGGCTGCTGTTGTGGACAGCTGCTGCTTCAGCACAATCTGCTCAGGCTCCCGTTTCTTCATTGCCCACATGTGTGGGGGAAGTTGTTTCCTTCAACGCAGCACACAGTAGGCAGCTGGTATGGGTCTGGGATGCTTGTGGTTGTTATCCATGGTGGAGATTAGAGTTAGAAATTAACTCTCATTTATAAAGTGCCTTTCACAACCTCTGGATGTTCCAAAGTGCTTTGCAGCCAATGAAATACTTCTGAAGTGTAATCACTGTTGGTATGAAGGGAAACACAGCAACGAATTTACGCACAAGGTCCCTCAAACAGCAGTGAGATAAATGACGGGATAATCTGTTTGTGATGTTGGTTGAGGGATAAATTTTGGCCAGAACTCCGAACTCCCTGCTGTTCTTCGAATAATGCCTTGGGACCTTTTATGTCCAGCTGAGCAGGCAGATGGGACCTCTGTTTAACTTATCCAAAAGGCAGTGCAGCACTCCCTCAGTATTGCCCTGAAGTGCCAGCCTAGATTATGTGTTCTAGTCCCCTGGAGTAGGGCTTGAACCCACGACCTTCCGACTCGGAGGTGAGAATGTTACCAGTGAGCCAAGGAAATGGACTCAGTTGATACTAGTTTTGACAGTTTTTAGGCATGGTTTGTGTAAAATGAATATCTGATTCCCAATCGCAGAGGTTCCTGGATGTAACAAAGCAGCAGGTAGATTGAAAGAATTTGGATTCCAGTCATTTGTGAAAGATTAAAATTATATCTCTGTTTTCTAGGTGCTGGCTTCAAATACACTGACATCTTTGTGTGCAAGCAGCAGTGGGGAGGAAGGATGTGCATACGCTGAACAGGAGGAGATTGATGTCCTGTTGCAGGCTTTGCTGTCACCATGTTCTGCAGTGCGAGATGCTGCTCTAAGGGTAAAGAAGCGCCCATAAATATTTTCCATCAATTAACAGGGAAGTACTTGTGGAGAGTTGGCTTGATACATTGGTTCCTGGTCCCCTAATGCATCAAATTTAAATTTCTCATCCTTGTGTTCAGCTCCCTCCATGGCCACACCCTTCCCTATCTCTGTTACCTTCTCCAGCCCTACAACCCTCCTGAGAACTCTGCGTTCCTCCAACTCTGGCCCTTTGTGCTTCCATTCACCCCACCATTGGTGGCCATGCCGTCAGCTGTCTAGGCCCTACATCTGGAATTCACGCTCTAAACTTCTCCTTTTCCCCCTCCTCCTTTTAAAGAAAAAAGAGCTCAGGACGTCCTAGGGTGCTTTATAGCCAATGAAGAAATTCTGAAGTGTGGACACTGTTGTAATGTAGACCCTCCTTTCAACCCACCATTTTGACTAAGCTTTTTGTCACCCCACCTAATAAGCCTTCCCTTAGCTCGATGTCAATTTTTTGTCTGATTACATCTTTGAGAAACAACGTGGCATGTTTTCCTACATTAAAGGTGCTGTATAAATGCAATTTGTTCTGGTTTGAGATCTACAAAGCAGTGATCTGGATCAGTGTGCAAGCTTTCACGCGCATCGCTGCTGGTTTCACAGCACAGAACAAGAAGCACTTTCGCACTGCTGTGCTCCAAGCTGGCCTGACAGTGTTTTTTATTGTACTATTTTGGTACATGTCTTGTGTATATGGAGTATGAATGAGTCAGGATTAATATTAGGTTACTTGCGGTAGGTATGGTCTTCATTCTTTGACGTTCATCCTACTTGTGCATCACCTTCATTGTAGGCCAATATGTTGAAGGTTAATCTCAAGGTTCTTGACAAGGCAGCAAACTGGAGCTATATTCTTGTTTTACTAAAGGTTATTGTTTTAATCTGGCAGTTTAGCACTGCTGTTCTCTAAGCTAGCATGAAAATCTAGGTCCCTAGCCTCCGTTCCCCCCCAGCTAGTTCACCATATTCTGCACCAACAATAACTTTATGTATGGCATTTATATTTTTTGTGAAAAAATGTCCCAAAGCACTTCACGGAGGCATATTGTTTTTAAAAGATGCCCAGGCAAAGGAGATATTAGGAATGGTGATCAAAAGCTTGCTCAGTGAGATGGGTTTTAAGGAAAGTCTTGAGGCGAAGAAGGTGGAGAGGCATAGAGTTTATGGGAGGGAATTCCGGAGCGTGGGGCTTAGGTGGCTAAAGGCACTGCCACCAATGATGGGGTGAAGGAAGGGAGGATGCACAAGAGGCCTGAGTCACTTTTGTATGTGAGGTTAAGCGAATGAGGAAGAATGCTAGATTACTGGCTTTGGGTTTAGTTTTCTGTTTTCCTCAGTCTTTGAAGTTGAAGCTCTCAATGCAGAGATTCTTCCTGATCTTGCACCCGCCGCTGTTTCTCATCCCTACCTGCTGTGACTTGAAGGTGTATTTCATTCACCGTGTATGTTTAATGCATTCACAGCTGAGTGTTACATTCCGTGTTCAAAGTATTAAGAGCATGGTACAGAACAAGGCCTCGTAGAACAGAATGGGGGAGGATCCCCAACCCGTGCATGCTGTTGAGTCCCTGGATGTCTTTCCCCTGGATTGGCCAGATGAACTGCATAGAAAGAAAGACTTGCATTTATATTGTGCTTTTCATGACCTCAGGACATCCTTAAGCGCTTTACAACCAATGAAGTACTTTATAAAGTGTAGTCACTGTAATGGAGGAAACACGGCACCAATTTGCACACAGCAAGCTCCCACAAACAACACTGTGATAATGATCAGATAATCTGTTTGTGATAGTGGTTGAGGGATAAATATTGGCCAGGATACTGGAGAGAGCTCCCTTGCTCTTCTTTGAAATAGTGCCATGAGATTTTTTACGTCCACCTGAGAGGGCTGAGTCTGACACCTCTGACCACGCAGCACTGCACTCGAGTGTCACCCTAAATTTTGTGCTTGGATCTCTGGGTGGGTCGTAAACCCACAACCTTCTGACTCCGATGCGAGAGTACTACCACCACTATTCTGGTCTTGTACTAACCTGTGTTCGTGTGATGTGATAATGTGGAGGTTGAATTTTTCTCGAAGCGTGAGGCGGGCTGTATAGATGACGAAAGTTATCTCATGTCTCTGGCTGTTTTGTAGGGATTGCTGGAGATGAACATGGTGCTGCCCACCCCAGACAGCGATGAGAAGAACGGGTTGAACCTGTTGCGCAGACTGTGGGTTTCACAGTTTGATGTGGATGAGGAGAGCAGACTGCAGGCTAAAAAGTAAGAAACCAGTTTATTGGTGAACCATTGGGACATTTAACAATTTTTAGAAGGCCTTGAGAGTGTAGCTGTTGTAGCCCAATATTTCCTCATTAAAAACTAGATGATATATCTTTGTTAAAAATAAAAAGGCTGACAAGGCTCTGACATGATTGAGAGTTCCAGTTAATATCATAAACCAATTTACATCTAAATCTTGATTGTTTAGAAGGCATTACAATTAAAACGTTATTTTCTGCAACATGTAGTGGTTATTTTTAACCTCGCTACTGTTGGACCTTCAGTTTTCTGCCACTGTGGTCTTCTGAAGACTGTGGTTTTGTCGCATGTAAAAGATTTGTGATACAGAAAAGCATTTGATATGTTGGTATAATTATAGTGATTAGGTTTCTGAAATTTTTATTTCTAACTTGCAGGTGTGTGTAGAGTGTAAACAATACGTAAAGAATAAAATGACGTGTACAATAATAGTGTGCCACTGAGTCATGCACACCAAGAACTCCTAGTATTCATTTCAAATCTGCACTAGGTGGTTTAACTCAGGGACTGCAGTTGGGATGTTGCAATTGACCTCAGTATCCCTGGGTTATGGAGGGGAAAATCGGAATACCGGCTCTTGATCATTAGTGACTTGTGCTGGAAAGTGTGCATAAGTAGACAGTGGGTGAGAGCAGGATTGGCTGTGCTGCCTCCCATGGCTGAAAGTCCTACCATTGCTCAGTCAAAGCTCACACCTGAAGATTGACCATGTGAGTGAGGTATTGGAGGGTTCCTGATGCCCATGGTGTTGTCATTTAGCTGGAGTTGATGCCTTTAAAAGGGGATAAAATTGCCAAAAACAAAAAAAAAATGATGTGACTAAGGATTCAGATCTCCACATCTGACTATCTTGGATAGTCAGCATATATCTGATTGCATCTTGGGGCTCTCCACTGTTTTTCTCACTCTGCTCGTCTATAATTTTTTTATTTAGGTTGTGGGACACCATGGGGCTGGAGCTGCAGCCAAATCTCTGCTCGCTGCTGATTAAGGATGTGATATACCATGAGGAAGCAATACGCCAAGCTGGAGCAGAAGCACTGTCTAATGCTGTGGCACAGTATCAGCTCCAGGCTGCCGAAGTGATGGCCAAACTGATTGAAATTTACCAGGAGAAACTTTACGTAAGCTCACTTTAGGAAAGTGTAGGGAAAAGAATGTTGAGGTATTTTGGATAAATTTGGAAGTGACGTTGCTGGGTTTTTTTTTTCATTGCTTTCTGGGAATGAGCAGCACAATTGACTCCTGTAAGTGGCTAGTGAAATGGGACACGCAGAAGGGAATTGACTTTCTCGGGTCAAGAGAAGGAGCTTATACAGGAGCAGTGGTTTACACAAAGCCAGAAGGGGAGGTGTTGGTATAAAGTGTAATTGGGAGAGGGAAGTTTATAGATGAGCAAAAATTTATGGCCAGTCAAGAGACGGAAGGATCAAGGCAAAAAAGGAAATATAAATTCAGTAAGATGTAGTGAAACGGTGTTGAAGGGTAAGTTTAAATGTTTTATGCTAATTCCCAATGCCTTTTCCATAAACTTTTAGAATTAGAGAAACTTGGAGATAGTTGAAGTATTGATATTAGTATTGGAGAAACCTGATTGCCAGTGTAAGGTGGACAAAAGATGGAATTAAGATTTAACGTTTTACAAAGGTAGATTAAGTCGAGTCACTGCAGTAGCGCAGAGGTCTGAGGTTGTGGAAGCTGTTTGTTATCAAGATCAGACTTGAGTTCATGTAAGTTTCTAGTTCTGTAGAATACGGGACAAAACTATTTGTCGGAAGCTCTCTTTTTCTCTCTCGCCCTTTCTCTCACTCGTTCTTTCTTCTGCGCTCTTGTTTTTTTCCTTGGTGTTCAGTTGCTGGTAACTGTTGATGTTAAATCTAATTGTTTTCTTTTGTTCAGAGGCCACCTCCGGTGTTGGATGCCCTTGGTCGAGTAATATCTGAATCTCCACCTGACCAGTGGGAAGCCAGGTACTGTATCAGAAGGCTTGACTGCGAAAGCTGGCTGAAATGCAGTGTTGTTGTTTTCTCTCCTTCCTCCCCTCCTTGATCACTGCCATCCCCTGACCCCAGGAACTCAATCTGAGCTGGAATTTTTTTTAAATATTCGTTCTTCGGATGTGGACATCGCTGGCAATGCTGGTATTTTTATTGCTCATCCCTAGTTTCCCTCGAAAAGGTGGTGATGAGCTGCCTTAAACCGCTGCAGTCCGTGTGGTGAAGTTGGTCCCATAGTGCTGTTAGGTAGGGAGTTCCAGGATTTTGATGCAGCGAATTCAGCCCCTCGAGCCTGTTCCGTCATTGAAATAGATCATGGCTGATCTGTGTCTTAATTCCATTTACCCACCTTGATTCTGTAACCCTTAATACCTTTGCCTATCAAAAATATATCAATCTCAGTTTTGAAATTTTCAGTTGACCCCCAGCCTCAACAGCTCATTGGGAGACAGAGTTCCAGATTTCCATAACCCTGTGTATGAAGAAGTGCTTCTTGACATCACCCCTGAACGGCCTAGCTCTAATTTTAAGGTTATGCCCCCTTGTTCTGGACACTCCCACCAGAAGAAATAGTTTCTATCTACCCTATCAAATCCTTTTATCTTCTCAAAACACCTCAATTAGATCGCCCCTTAAATTTCTATATTCGAGGGAATGCGACCTGTCCTCTCAATTTATCCCTTTTAGCCACGGTATCATTCTGTCAGGATGTCCCAAAGTGACGATGAAGGAACGGCGATGTGTCCCAAGTCTGGATGGTGTGTGACTTGGATGTATTCATGTTTCATCAGTGCCAGTATTCCTCCAGTACCTCACCTAAATGGCCATTCTTGTGTGACCAAGGTAGTGACTGTGGATAGGATATTTGACCGTATAGGGAATCATAGCTGCGCCAAATCCCTCACCAATATCCATACACGTGCACTTTCCAGCAGGGATCAATGCATTCGATCAGGAGCAGGCTGAATTGCTTTTTTTACTTCTCCCTCAACCAAAGGTGTTGAGGCCATTTATGCCAACCCAGCTGCTTCCCTTCTGTGAGACCAACCAACACAGACACTTAAACCTAGGACCCTCTGGTCTGTGTGGCTTAATTCTGCTCCAGACAGTTACATTTACCCACTAGGCATTCGGGGAGGTGTGCAGTCTAATTTAAAATGTTTTGACATTAATTGAATATTTGGGAGAATGCATGTGTGGGGAGAGTTTAAAGTAGTTTATAATGAAGAGCTCTTTCTTTTGAAGGTGTGGAATTGCTCTGGCTTTGAACAAACTTTCCCAGTATCTCGATGGATCACAGGTCAAGCTGCTGTTCCAGTTCTTTGTACCTGAGGCCTTGAACGACCGTCACGCTGAAGTCCGGAAGTGCATGTTGGACGCTGCTCTGTCCGCACTGAACACCCACGGAAAGGTAGGTCTGTTTGTTCTCTGAAGTAACAGTAGCTTTTTGTGGCTGAGACGCACTGTATTCATTGTGTATGGCCTTCACTGAATAATTAATTCCTGACAAATTACTGTCTAGGCTCACACATCAAGAAGGGGCACTTCAGAGTTTCTATAGGCAGCTGTGACGTCATATGCCAGCAATAGGAACATTAGGAACAGGTGTTTGCCATTCAGGCCCTCTGGCCTGCTCCGCCATTCAATTAGATCATGACTGATCTGTACCTCATCTTCATTTATCCGCCTTTGCTCCGTATCCCTTGATACCCGTACCTACCAATTGACCCAGGGCCTTTTGTGGGGGAAGAGTTCCAAATTTCTACTACCCTTTGGCAAAAGTGCTTCCTGATTTCATTCCTGAATGGCCCAGCTCTAATTTTAAGATGCTGTCCCCTTGTTCTTATCCTCAGGGAATATTACCAGTCAGAGTTTAATGATCCATGTTAGATGTCCTGGAATGTTCTTTCGGTTACTTTTAGGGTTGGAAAGAAATTTCATTATTTTCTCCTCTTGGAAGTTAACTGATCAGGAATTACAATTGCCTTCAATTGCCTCGCACCCCTCCATTTGATTGATCTCCAGCCCTATGATCCAGTCTACACCCGTTGTTCTGACTCTGGATTACTGCTTGTCCCCCACTCCATTCAAACCATCATTGGGCCCGCTCTTTTGGCCAGTAAGCCCCTGCCCTTTGGAAACTCCGGTACTGCCTTCAAATGCCTCCTATAAGCTCCTCTTAAGAGTATGCTTTTAGTCTCTCGAAGTCTTCTCCTTTTCCTGGTTCATACCCTTCCTCTTCATTAAATGCTTTAAGATGTGAGGACAGCTATACAAATGCAAGTTAAGGGTATAGAAGAGTCTCGTGCTCATTTTACGTGGCCAAATGGGGTGTTCATTCTTGTATGTTGTCTAAACATATGGCTGACTTTCCTGACTAATTAATAATTAATTGTGTTGAGTTTGGTTACAACATAATGGAAATCAAGCTGGAGACATGCCAGATCTATCGCTAATCACTACAGTAACCAGTGCTGCACCTGTTCCCCCGTAGGATAACGTCAATTCTCTCCTGCCGGTATTTGAAGAGTTCCTGCGGAATGCCCCTAACGACGCCAGTTATGATGCTGTCAGACAGAGCGTGGTCATTCTCATGGGTTCACTGGCAAAACATTTGGATAAGAGCGATCCCAAAGTGAAGCCCATCGTGGCGAAGCTCATCACTGCCCTCTCCACACCATCTCAACAGGTAATGAACTCCAGTGTGCCAAAAGACTCCTGGAAATATACAGATAATGAGAGGCTCTGTTGGTAGCACTCTTGTCTCTGTCAGAAGGTTGTGGGTTCAAGTCTCACTCCAGTGACTTGAGCACATAATCCAGGCTGACACTCCCAGTGCAGTACTGAGGGAGTGCTGCACAGTTGGAGGTGTCGTCTTTCAGATGAAACGTTAAACCGAGGCCCCGTCTGCCTTCTCAGGTGGACGTAAAAGATCCCTTGACATTATTTTGAAGAGGAGCAGGGGATTTCTCCCTGGTGGGCTGTCCAACATTTATCCCTCAACCAACATTACTAAAAAAACAGATTATCTGGTCATTATTTCTCTTTGCTGTTTGTGGGACCTTGCTGTACGCAAACTGCCTGCCACGTTTCCTGCATTACAACAGTGACTGCACTTCAAAAAAAAAAGTACATAATTGGTTGTAAAGCGGTTTGGGACAGCCTGAGGTCGTGAAAGGTGCTGTATAAAAGAAGTTCTTTCTTCGTTCCAAGGATTTGCATTGGTGTATTTATATATAAATAAATGTTATATAATCTTTTATAACCTTTCTGAAGGCAATATTTTTGAACCCTCCCATTTCATATAATTCTAAACTCTGTTTTCTTACGGACAAAATATATATGTTTTTAAAATTGCACACCGCGAGAATAGAAAATGTTTATGCGCAGCAGTAAGTTTACAGAATATTCAGCTATAAGTTGGTCACTGGGTTAACGTGAATGTTCTTGGTGCTGCAGGTTCAGGAGTCGGTGGCCAGCTGTCTGCCTCCGCTGGTTCCCGCCATCAAAGACGATGCCGCTGGGATGGTTCAGAAACTGCTCCAGCTGCTACTGGAGTCGGACAAATATGCTGAACGGAAAGGGGCAGCCTATGGGCTGGCAGGACTGGTGAAGGGTCTCGGCATCCTCTCCCTGAAGCAGCAAGAAATAATGGTAACTTTGACGGATTCCATTCAGGACAAGAAGAACTTCCGGAGGCGGGAAGGTGAGATGAGCATCTGCTTATTTCTAAATTTAAAGCTCTGAGCTCCACAGTAAATGATGACAAGATGATGTAGAGATGGAGACACCACCCATGGCATCAAAGACCCTTTGGAAGCTGCTTAACTCCAAATATTTTGTTGTTCATTCATTCATTTTTCACGTGCAAATGATCATCTAAACAGGGGGGCAAACGGCAGGGATGCTAACCTGTAAAGATATTGATCATTGGTCCTCCTCACTCCCGTTGTATACAGGGCCTTACTCTGGAAAAATTAGCTCCATTCGACAGCAGTTCCACTGTCAGCTGACCAGGGAAAAATTTGTCGCCATTTTTTATTGGCATGTTTACTTTCCAAGTAATCCAACAAATATTAAGGTAATTTTTTTTTTTGGTACAGTCTGTATGGTGACTTCACATTTGCTTTCTCTGTACTTTGTACTCACCATGGCATCATCCACCAGTTTTGGAACATGTTCAATATTTTTCATATTTAAGTTTGTTGATAAAGTCCTATATCAATGATTGGATCCATCGAGTAGAGACCATCTCTGGATGGGACAGAGAAGGTTAAGTGGAGAACTGATAAAAATTGTTCAGAGTTATGAAGGAGTTTCAGGACAAATAACGACAGATTACTTTCACTGGCTGGTAAGTTGGTAACAAGGGAGCCTAAATTTAGGATTAGCACCAGAAGCCTAAAGGGACAGGTTAGAATTTTCTTTAGACGAAGGGTTATTAGAATATAGAAACATTACCACAAATGCCTGGTGAAGCTGACTTGGTTGAAGAGGGAATTAGATAGAAAAATATTAAAGGATTCCAGGACAAGAGCAGGAAACTAGCTCTGAAGTAGTTTGCTTTGGCCTAGAGCTAACTGGCACTGGCACAGTGGTCAATATGGCCGCCTCCTGTGCTTAAATATCTGATTGTCAGCATCGTCTCATGATGAGTTTATCTTGCACTTGATCTTATCTACTGGCCAGTACCATGGGAACAATTTAAGTGTTTCCAAATTAAGCTGCAGGGCTAATTATAAATGCTGAATTCATTGAAAGGAAGCCTCTGATAACTTCACCTGATACCCAGGACTAATTTCTAGGTAACTCTAAATAGCAGTCAAGCGCAGGCCATTTGGCCAAACCAGTACATCCAACCCAATGCCTAGTATTGTCCCTGATTTTCGCTTGCCTATTCAGCATCGTGTTAGCAGAACCATTTACTCTGTTTCTAATTCCTTGGTAGGTGCTCTGTTTGCCTTTGAGATGTTGTGCAATATGCTGGGGAAACTCTTCGAGCCGTACGTGGTGCATGTGCTCCCTCACTTGCTGTTGTGTTTTGGTGACGGAAACCAGTATGTCAGAGAGGTCAGTGCATATTGTATTCCTATCTAAGCTTTATAAAAGCGGCCTTCTGTACCCTGTCATTTTTTTGTATGTATAGCCTGTGTCATTAAGTGGCTAAAATAAAACCTGAGTCAGGGCACTCTTGTTAACTGTAAAAGTCACAGGTAAGATAGTTTCAATAGTTTTCCCCTGGGATGAGATGAATGTTGTAAACTCAGTTCCACTATTTGCTTCACACTCAAGTTTAAGTAATAACCACGACTAAGACTTGTTCTCTCCACAGGCGTCTGATGATACTGCAAAGGCTGTGATGCGTAATCTGAGTGCACATGGTGTGAAGCTTGTCCTGCCGTCGCTGCTGGTGGCTCTGGAGGAGGAGTCCTGGAGAACTAAAGCAGGTATTTGTCAAAACTCTGACGGTGATTTTAACCGTACCCAGGTGGGCAATTACTATCGGCCGGGTTACTTTTTAAAAAATTAATTCTCGGGATGTAGGCGTTGCTGTTGCCCATCCCTAGTTGCCCATTTGATGCAACTGAGTGGTTTGCTAGGCCACTTCAGAGGGCAGTTAAGAATCAACCACATTGGGATGGGACTGGAGTCAAATAAAGGCCAGGATTCCTTCCCTAAAGGACATTAATGAACCAGTTAGGTTTTTACAACAATCCAACAGCTTGATGGTCCGATTTATTTTTATAAAATGAATTCAAATTCTCAAACTGCAATGGTGGGATTGAACTCGCGTTCTTTGGATTATTAGTCCAGACCTCTGGACTACAAATCCAGTAACATATCCACTACACTACCAGACCCTGGAGCCGCTGGGATCTGATTGTTTCTGATTTTAACCTGCTGAACTGAGCAGGCGGTGAGGACACCCGCCCAAAGCCAACGAGGTCCTTTTTTCTTAACATATGCATGTCGGGTCCCGATGACATCACTGGGACCCGACTGCAATTTTAACTTGACTACTCAGGTGGGTAGTTGCAGTGGCTAGAAAAAGTCCAAACAGGTAAGTTTTCATTTTACTTTCCCTGTAGGGCCAGGAAGAATAGGAGTGTTCCTCCAGTCCCCACAAGGAACTCTTAGGCCTCCCCTGCCACAGACTCACAACGACCCAACACCCCCCCGCCCCACCCCCCCACCTTCCTGATCACGAGATGGCCCCGGCAACCGATCCCACCACTCCTGGTGCTGGCAGGCAACCTCTGTGCCCCGCGATTTTCTGCCGCTTCCTGCTGACAGGTGGGAAGTCGGCTGGTGGGAGTTAAAATAGCCCAAGGCCTCGTTTCTGGAGCAGCGTGTGAGCTTCCATCTCACACCGCTCGCTACCCACCAGCCCAAAATCTGCCCAGAAATAAAATCGGCGGAGTCCAGGATGATATTCTTTATATCTCAGTGGTTCCTCAGGTGATTCTTCGTGTTAAATGTAAATCAAGATGGAAGATGAGAGAAGACAAGGAATTTGCTTGTTATGTTTGTGTCTCTGATTCTGTTGGCATCTACACAAATCAGTGGGAGGGGTGAGCGACCGACTGTCCTGGAGAGGATGTGTAGATGCATCCTTGCACTGAGTGTCTGTTTCTGTACCTAATAGGTTCAGTTGAATTGCTGGGTGCCATGGCATACTGTGCTCCCAAGCAGCTGTCATCCTGTCTGCCAAGCATTGTGCCCAAGCTGACCGAAGTACTGACCGACTCCCACGTGAAGGTGCAGAAGGCAGGACAACAGGCCCTACGTCAGATTGGCTCCGTCATCAGGAACCCTGAGATCTTGGGTGAGTTCATTGCATAAACTACATTCCATAGAAAATGGCTTACGGCTTCCTAGAACCATACAGCACAGAAGGAGGCCATTCAGCCCATCATGCATGTGCCGGCGCTTTGAAAGAGCTATCCAGTTAGTCCTACTCCCTTTCTCTTTCCCTATACCCCTAAAAAAAAATGTCCTTTTTAATTAGAGATCCAATTCCCTTTTGAAAGTTACTGTTGAATCTGCATCCACCACCATTCCAGATCATAACAACTCGCTGAGTTTTTTTTAAAAATTCTCCATTCTCCCCCCTCCCCCCCCCCCCCCCCCCACACCCCGGCTTATATGCTAATTATTTTAAATATGTGTCCTCAGGTTACTGACCCTCCTGCCAGTGGAAACAGTTTCTCTCTATCAAAACGCTTCATAATTTTGAACACCTCTATTAAATCTCCCCGTAACCGTCTTTTTATAAAGCCAAGGATCCTGTCTGCTTTTTTAACAGTTTTATTAACTTGATCTGCCACCTTCAAAGATTTGTGTGCGTACACCCCCATGTCTCTCTGTTCCTGCACCCCCTTTAAAATTGTACTATTTAGTTTATATTGCCTCCTTGTTTTTCCTTTCAAAGTGCATCACTTCACACTTCTCTGCGATGAATTTCATCTGCTGCATGTCTGCCCATTTCACCAGTCTGTCTGTGTCCTCCTGAAGTCTGTTACTATCCTCCACATTGTTGCTACATTTCTAAGTTTCATGTCATCTGCAAACTTTGAAATTATACCCTGTATACCCAAGTCCAGGTCATTAATATATATCAAAAAGAGCAGTAGTCCTATTACTGACCCCTGTGAATTTCCCTCCAGTCTGAAAAACAACCATTCACCGCTACTCTCTGCTTTCCGTCTTGCAGCCAATTTTGTATCCATGCTGCCACTGCCTATTTAATCCCCTGGGCCTCAACTTTGCTAACAAGTCTATTATTTGGCAATTCATCAAACGCCTTTTGAAAGTCCATATACACAACGTCAACAGCACTACCCTCATCAACCCTCTCTGTTATTTCATTGACACTATTTGCCTTTAACAAATCCATGTTGACTGTCATTTAAGTTCTTCCAAGTGACAATTAATTTTGTCCCGGATGGTGTCTAGAAGTTTCCCCAGTTAGGCTGACCGGCCTCTAGTTACCTCGTATATCCCCTTTTTTGAACAGGGGTGTAACATTTTCAACCCTCCAGTCCTTTGACACCACTCCCATATCTAAGGAGGATTGGAAGATTGTGGCTGATGCCACCGCAATTTCCACCCTTACTTCCCTCAGTAACCTAGGATGCATCCCATCTGGACCGGGTAACATTTCTACTTTGAGCGCTGCCAACAGTTTTAGTAGTACCTCTTTATATATTTTTATCCTATCCATCTTCTCTACCCCCTCCTCCTATACTTGACATTGGCAGCATCCTCTTTACTGAAGGCAGATGCAACATTCTCATTAAGTACTTGTGCCTCCACAAGAAGATTTTCCTTTTAGGTTTTTAATCCTTCCTTTGACTATCCTTTTACTCTTGATATGTTAATAAAATACTTTAGGGTTCCCTTTTATGTTACCCACTAATCTTATCTCATATTCTCTCTTTGCCCCTTTTATTTCCTTTTTCAGTACTCCTCTGCACTTTCTATATTCAGCTTGATTCTCTGCTGTATTATTAATCTGACATTTATCATAAGCCTCCTTTTTCTGTTTCATTTAATCTCACTTTCTTTAATCATCCAGTGAGCTTTGAATGTCCTTCCTTTCCCCATTGTAGGAATGTGTTTCGTCTGTACCTGAAGCAGCTCCTCCTTGAAGGCTTTTACCAGCCAATCTTTGTTTCTAATCCACCTGGGCCAAATCCCTTTTCAACTCACTGAAATTAGCCCCCTTCCAGTTGAGTATCTATCTTCACCTTTGATTTTTCTTGTCCTTTTCCATAACTACTTTAAAGATAATACATTTCTCTTCCAATTCAAACAGCTTTTTCCCTGCAGTAAGTTTTCTCATGCCCCACATTGTAGAGTGGAATTGTTTTAAAAAGCAGACATCCTGTCTGGAATAGTCTGTGGCATTGTATATTGACACAGTAGGTAGAATCTTGGGCAGGTCGTGTTCTCCCCTTATGCTGCATATACACTAATTTGGAACTGTGCCTTTTTACTTTTTTTCCTCCTCCCACTATTAGCAACAGTCTTCAGACGTTTGCATTTTATATTTTTTTCTTTATAGCAAGTGTAGAACAGAAGTGAACACATGAGCAGCTTTTTTTGGGCGTTTTGCTGCTCCTTTCCTTCGCTGATGTTTGTTGTGTGCCAGTCAGTTTGGGTCTGGTCATTGCATTAAATATCTTTACTGAGAGAGAGGTGAGAATGTGAAAGTCGCTACTACATGGAGTGCTTGAGGTGAATAGCATAGATGCATTTAAGGGGAAGCTAGATAAGCACGTGAGGGAGAAAGGAATAGAAGGATATGTTGACGGGGTTAGATGAAGTAAGGTGGGAGGAGGCTCGTGTGGAGCATAAAGATCAGCAAAGATCTGTTGGACCTGTTCCTCTGCTGTAAATTCTATGTAAATATCCTGCAGCATTTTCAATGGCTGATGTCATGACACTTGGTTTTGCTGTAATGTGACGGTGTGACTATCCAAAGTAGCCTTCTCCAAATTCAGCAAAAGGCCTTACTTCGCACCGCCACGTCTGTAGGAAAATAATCCTGGATACAGGAGCATTCTAGCTTGGTCTCTGCCCGCACAGGCCTAGAGTTCCAGCCCTGATAAGCGCATCTCCAACTCAATGGGATTAGAGTGTGAGCAATGAGTGCTTGAGGAAAGATGAGCCAGCTGAGTAGAGTTGTTTACAGCTGAAGATAAGGTGTCAGTTGTTCCAATATTCGCATAAGTTCCTAGCTGGTCACCAATCCTCAACATAAAAGTTCAGTTCTGAATAACATTGATTCCAGGCAGTTGAGTAGGGCCTCAAAGTCCTCGGTCACTCAGATGGGTTCTGGCACTGCCTTGAAGCAATTCTCTTGTGGCTCTGCATCGGTTTTGATTCAGAGAACCCTCTGAGATTTCTGCGCTCCTTCAATTCTGGCCTCTTGCGCATCCCCAATTCCAATCGCCCCACTATTGATGGCCGTGCCTTCAGCTGCCTAGGCCCCAAGCTCTGGAATTCCCTCCCTAAACCTCTCTTCCTTTCTCTCCTCCTTTCAGACGCTTCTTAAAACCTACATCTTTGACCCCATGTCCTAATATCTCCTTATGTGGCTTGGTGTCAAATTTTGTTTGCTAACACTCCTGTGAAGTTCCTTGGGACGTTTTACTATGTTAAAGGCGCTATATAAATCCAAGTTGTTGTGATGTCAACATGAATAGCTCGGGAAAGTGGCCTCAGTTGCTAAATCATGAAACTGATACATAGGAACAGGAGTAGACCATTTCGTCCCTCAAGCCTGTTCCGCCATTCAATGTGATCATGGCTGATCTGTGACGTAACTTCATATACCCGCCTTAGCCCCATAGCCCTTAATACCTTAGGTTAACAAAAATCTATCAATCTCAGATATAAAATTAACAATTGAGCATCAACTGCTGTTTGCAGAAGAGTGTTCCAAACTTCTACCACCCTTTGCGTGTAGAAGTGTTTCCTAACTTCACTCCTGAAAGTCCTGGCTCTAATTTTTAGGCTACGTCCCCCAGTCCTAGACTCCCCAACCAACAGAAATAGTTTCTCTATCTACCCTGTCAGTTCCCCTTAATATCCTGAAAACTTTGATCAAACCACCCCTTAATCTTCTAAATTCCAGGGAATACAATCCTATTTTGTGTAATCTCTTCTCATAATTTAACCCTTAGAGTCCAGGTATTGTTCTAGTAAATCTACGCTGCCCTCCCTCCCAGGCCAATATATCCTTCCTAAGGTGCGGTGCCCAGAACTGAACACAGTACTCCAGGTGTGGTCTAACGAGGGCTTTGTATAGCTGTAGAATAACTTCTACCCCCTTGTATTCTAGTCCTCTGGATGCAAGCATTGCTTTAAAAAAAAGGCAGAGTTATAGACTGAGCAAATACTTCTAAAAGATGTTTTGATGGACTCCTTCAGTACCAGACTGCTGTTCTTAACGTATAGCAGGCTTTGTTGTATTTGAAATAGGCATTCAACCCTATCCCAGCAATAGTTTGCGGATAGGCTAGGGTGTCACCCCCTCCCTTGTATTTTTCACGTTTAAAACAAAAGCCATCCGCCTCATTAGGTGGCTCGATCTCTTTGGGACAGTGCACAGCTTTGCATCATGGAAGGGAGATTTAGGTTTCAGAATCAGTACTTCAGTTGGTATATACAGGAAGAGAATTCATAAGTCAGCACGGGAGTTGCCAAAGTTGAAATGGTTGATAGTTTACAATTTTTTTTTGTGTACCATAACGATTGCATTTGGGATGATGGAGCTGGTATTAATTTTAACTGGCATCTCTGGGTAGATTATATGTTTGTGCTTTCAACTGTTGAGGCAAGGAAATCATTGGTCACATTGTACACATGCTGAGCTAGGGCTTGCTAGCTACTCATCCACTAAACAACAGGGAAAGAGAGCTCTTTGACAAAAGCAGAGGGTTTTTAAAGTGGTTCTTGAAGCTTTTTCAGAGCAATCAAGAACGGCCAAGATAGAGTTTGATGCAACTTGAGACCAGGTGCTTATTCGGGAAATGAAGTGACATCAGTGGGTTGCATTTATCCACAGAAGTGATCCTAAATGTTTTTCAATTGGTTGAAGTATGTGGTCAGTCATGGTTAAAAGTTCCTCCGGCCTACTGCAAATGATTGACCAGTCTGACAGACCCACGAGAGCGTCTGTCTGGTGGGAGCAAAATATTGAGTCGGTGTCTCTCAACAGGCTGAAGTAAGGCCCCAGTAACCAGTTGATTACTTCTAAAGTATAGTCACTGTTATGTAGGCAAATGTGAATTTGTGCACAGCAAGGTCCTGTAGCAAATGAACAAATGGCTGGATAATTTGTTTCTGGTGGTTTTTTTTTGAGGGATCAATATTGGCAAGGACACACAAAGAACATCGATCTGTCACTGAGTGCCCTGGAAGGAGAGTCAGGCTCACAGCAGGCAGGAATCTTTGTCAAAGCCCCTCACATGAGTTCCAGTAAATGGAGTCCAGGTGGTTGAAAGGAATTACCTGGAGGATGGGTATGAACACAGGGTGATGTCCAAGGCTTGGTGCCCACCGTGATTCAGTTGGAGAGAGGCTGAAGCTCTGTTCAATGGGACATGATGTGTGTACATGCTGTCGTCAGCAAGATGGTGGCAGTGCACCCACACATTTTGAGAGTTGTGCTCCTCACCATGCCACTTGTGAGGAGCTCCAGCAATGGCTCAAACCCACCTTTGTTCATTGTCGAGGAACAACTTGTGACGATCATTAAGGTTGAGAAGGGTGAGTTGAGTTTCTTTTGGAGTTGAGGTGGCTCCAAAATTAAATGCCTAACGTTGGCGATCCTGAACCAAGTCAACCCTCTGTAGCAGACTTGATAATCCAATGCTTGAACCAGGCAGGTCTGTACTTCAGGATACAGTTAACAATTGACCAGCCACCCTGGTTCACTAATGGAACTTGAAGGGGTAGACCTGTGACTGAGAGGGGCAAGATTGTTTTGCTTCGCTCCAGATAACCCCGCAAGCCAATGCTCCTATAGCGGAGTAGGTCCTAATGAACAAACAATGGGAAACAGCTCTGGTAAGCTGGTTACTCCAGCAGTCCCAATGCGCACACTTGGGTGGGGATCCCTAGGCCTTGGCTCTGCCAACCTGCACTGGAATGCTCTGGACCTGGGTAAGTGGATGTGTCCCTAAGGAGCGAGAGTGTTCACTCCATGTTGGGCAAACAGAAACCCTACAGTTAGGAGTAAACTTCCTTGTCACATGACTTGGAGACATGGTGATTGGTTTGTGTGTGTGTCAGATACCTGGGTTTACACCCCAGTGCCAAGTGTGTCCTGTGATACAAGTACAAGTGTTAGTGCAGTGTATTAACAGCTGTTTAGTTTCCTAACTTTCTCATTTTATCGAACATTAACCCAAAGAATTGAGCTAATAAGTTATTTTTTTTTGTCCAGCAATCACGCCTGTTTTGCTGGATGCCCTGACTGACCCATCTAGGAGGACTCAGCTGTGCCTTCAGACTCTCCTCGATACCAAGTTTGTACACTTTATTGATGCTCCATCTCTGGCCCTGATCATGCCAATCGTACAGCGAGCGTTTCAGGATCGATCAACAGATACCCGTAAGATGGCTGCTCAAATCATTGGGAATATGTATTCCCTTACAGATCAGAAGGTAATGCTTGCCATATTGCAGATGATAAAATGCTACTTTATGCTCTCCTATATTGCATGTACAATACTGAAAAGGGTTTATCCCATTTGACTACTGTAACAGTAGGAATGTAATCTAGTAGCTGGGTAACATTGCTTTTTACATGGAAGTGCAATATAGGTCCATGCCTGTTGGTCCAAAACAAAGCAAGGTATGTAATTAACCAGAGCTGTGATGGGCTAGCCAATGTTAAGTGCAAGGTTGATGGGGAAGTGAAATGAGCATTGTGTCCAAACCAGAATTGTTGACTACTTTCCATTGGTATGGTTCCAGGATCTTTCACCGTACCTGCCCAGTGTGATGCCTGGATTGAAACTGTCCTTGTTGGACCCTGTTCCAGAGGTAAGAGTCTTTACTCTCTCCAGTTAGCATGATCGTGGCCATGTTGAATGTACTTGGAGCCAATTTCAAACTGCCTGTTAAATGTTGTAATTGCTGTGTGCCGTAAGCACCTGATAAATAGAAGCATAATGATTGATGGGGATTTGGCCAGTCATGGTTAGTGATTGTACTACATTGGAGTCATCCATTCTCTGGGCTCAGTTACTGAACCAGCATTGTTGGAGCAGCTCTTGCTGACTGACCCAGACTCTCCTGGGTCAGGCTGCTGGTACTAAACCAGTATTCTAACCTGAGCTCTACCGTATGATGATGCTATTACCGAACCTGCATGTTATCTTCAATGCCTGAGCCTAATGCTGTTGGGTCAGGCACAAACTTGAAAGATTTCCTTTAGTGCGCGATCATGTTCATGCAGTGACTTGCCCTTCTGTCATATGTCAGGTCCGTACGGTGTCAGCAAAGGCTCTGGGGGCGATGGTGAAGGGAATGGGCGAGTCATGCTTTGATGACCTGCTACCTTGGCTCATGGAGATGCTGGCTTCAGAGCAGAGTTCAGTTGATCGATCCGGTGCTGCACAAGGTGAGGAGGCCAGAACTTCAGAAGGAGAAAATGTTCCTATAATAGCTGATTAACTAGAGACAAGACACACTAAAATTCTTCTTCATTCTTCCAACCCACACATGCACACAAAGGGAATGTGAACAGTAATTTGTTGTCACCAGACAAATAAAAAGTTGATCTCTACAATTTTGTTTTGCATGTTTAATCATGTGTTCAGTGTGTTCTACAAGAACTTTGTTTTTAAAAAAAATTTTAAAAAACATCTTTTCATTGGGGTACTTTGGGAAGTTTCTGACTTTTCTCTGCCTGACCTGATGCCTGTGGCCAAGAGATTATTGAGCCAGTGACTTCAGGCCATTGCCACCATCCCCCTTAAGTTGACTTCCAACAAGTGCTCTTCCCCCTCAGATTTTCACTCTTCCTTCTCTCCTGCTTTTTCTGGAATACCATGTAATTTCATGTTGAGGCCTCATCATGAAATGTTGCTCTGATTAGAAACTGAAGAGTTTGACTCAAACTTACATTAATCCTGTTTTTTGTCACCAAATGCCATTCTTTGTTTATATTTTTTTACGTTTGAGCTTCAATTTGGTGAGTCATCACTGCTTCAATCTTCACTTGTGTCAAGTAATCAAAAGTCAGTGTAGACAGTCCATCTCCATTGACTTTTGTTGAGGCCAGTGCCTGGTTTCAATGCTTATACATAATGAGCTAGATCCTCTCCCAAGTCTACCACCAGTGTTCATTCCACACATTGGATCTGCTGGGAGGTCTTGCAGGATAAGATGCTAAACAATTGCAGGACAAGTTGCTAAACAATTGTTGGCTCAAAGTCATGGAGAAGATGCCAAGTTCTCTGGGCCTGACACAGCAGCCAGTTGACACCAGAGCACAGTTATCAGTGCAACCTTCCACACTGGGAACTCTTGAGTTGATAATTGAAAGCTTCCTTAACAAAGAATGGGACGTGCAATATCAGAACCAAGGCTTACATGCAGGGTGGACTGTGACAGGTATTCATGTTACCAAGGGACAGTGTTTCATTTTAATTGGCAGCCATGTAAAGGTTGAGCTATGGTACATTGAATGAGGAAGATCACACCAAAGATAAATAATCTAATATTCGACTTGCTGTCAATACAATTGGTGAATTTTCATGCTGTTTTTAATATGACTGTCATCGGAACTACTGATATTCCAACCCCTATAGTAACTCCCCATAAAACTCCATTCTTCTGTCAAAGGCAAAATAATCTAGTTTTTAATACCTTTTCCCTATGTTTCAGGTTTGGCTGAAGTAATGGCTGGACTCGGAGTTGAAAAGCTGGAAAAACTCATGCCAGATATTGTAGCCACTGCCAGCAAGGTGGAGATTGCCCCACATGTCCGCGATGGTTATATGATGATGTTCATCTATCTGCCTGTGACCTTTGGCGACAGGTTCACTGCATATGTAGGAGCCATCATACCCTGCATTCTGAAGGTAAAAGGCCAGTTACATCAGCAATACAGTCCACGTGTATCCCGGCAGCTGCCTATATTGGGCGAATGCAGCTAACCATTTGTCATCACCATAAGCATCAATTACAAAAGTGCTGCTTGAAACGTGTTAAACGCACCAGCTATTTTGTGCAGTTCAGTGCTTACCAACTTAAAAGCTCCGCTGATTTCAGGTAAAGTCAGGTTTTCAAGCAGCTTCAATCAGCTGTTTGCACTGTTAAAATCTAGGGGAGGCAGTCGGAAAGTGGAGACTTCGGGCAGCTTCATTCAAATGGTTTTACCGTCCACCTCGTATAATGGGCAAATCGAGTTAGCACAAGCATGCCGGCTCAATGCAGTGTGCAAATTGTGCCCACTATTCACGATTGGGACTGTACTGATTTACAGGGAGAGAGAGGCAGTGACTGAATTGCTTAACGCTTTTGGTCCTGGGGATTTTTGACATAACTAATCAATACCTGTGAGGAGAGAAAGCTAATGCTGTTAGCTAAGGGTGGATGAGGATTGGGAACAGGTGTTCAGGGGAAACTTTTCCTATCCAGCCCACTGTTCCATCATTTGAAGGTGGATATGTGGAAATAATTAGCTTTCATGGGGATATAGTGAGCGTGCCATGGATTTTAACTGTGAAGTTTTATGCTTGAATAAGAACCATTGTTGAGAGGGAAAGTCGTCTTTTGTTGCATTAAACAGACTCCCTACAGTGGAAGGGAACAGTGTGTTTCTTATAAAGGCACAATGTGATAGGGTGTTGCTTATTAAAATGGCTTCTCTTTATCCATGAATGTTGTGATTTAAGTAACTGAACTTTTAATCTATAAACCTGCCCTTCTCTTGTGTAGTCAGCATAGATTAATTCCAGCTAAAGTGAGCAGCTGTTTACCATCTTTCACTACAAGTGCAGCCTGAAATGTGAAGAGAATTATCTTTTGGAGTTACCTAAGGGGAAAAAACTAAGACTTGGGTGAGCTGGTTAACAGTATAAAGTTCTGAAAGCACCAACACTACAGGCTACAAACATGTTGCCGTTGCACATCAAAGGAGCAGCTCCTGTATCTTTGCTCAGTGTCAACTTGGCTCAGCTGGTAACGGTTACATGTGAGTCAATGGCCCCTCCAGGACCTGCGTTCATAATCTCGGCTAATGCTCCAGTGCAGCAATGAATGAATGTTAGAGATGTTTTCCAAAGATTAGAGCTAAATTGTGGCTCTATCTCCCTGTTCTTGTGGTTCAGGTGAATATTAAAGATCCTGTGCCATTCAGAGATGAAAGCGAGTGATCCCAGTGTCCTGACTAATATTCCTCCCTCAATCAACAAATTAACTGGTCGTTCATCTCATCACTGTTTGTGGGATCTTGCTGTGTGCAAAATTTCTGCCGCATTTGCCTACACTTCCGTGTTACTCATTGTGAAATGCTTTGACGTGCATGAGGGATATAGAACGGTGCTATATAAATGCAAGTGTGCTCACGAGGTCACCGATTTATCTTCACCCCAATAGTTTATTTGCTGGCAGTTCTACACAATTGGATAATTGGATAGCTGAGCACTTATTGTTGGTGTGACCAAAAAGTAGAAACCAGTTCCTGGCACAATGTGGTTACTTCCGGGTCAAGTGTCAGGAAGTGAGTAGAGCGTGAATACACAAACGAGGCAGTAAGAGACAGTAAAATCTTGCAGCATAATATGCATAGCTGGTTATTAACAACTCATCAATTGCTTTGTGTAGGCTCTGGCGGATGAGAATGAATTTGTTCGTGACACTGCCCTGCGTGCTGGACAGCGAATTATAAGCATGTATGCAGAGACTGCCATAGCACTGCTGCTGCCAGAACTGGAGCAGGGATTGTTTGATGATAACTGGAGGATCAGGTACCAAGGGCATTGGATTTAATGTTACACCAACTCTTGTGGTAGAATTTTATTGTAGCTGTTAACCATCCGATCATACTATCCAAAAAAAAATACATATTTTGGCTACAAACTTTGAAAATGGAGAAAGCTCGGGGGAGGGGTAGCTAGCCACAATGCTTGCAGGCATTTCTTGTGCAACGTGATTTAAGGGCGAGCAAGTTTACATTGGAAAACCTAGGAATAAAAAAATACCTGTTATTACTTTCCATTTCCATTTAATATTGATGCTGGCCTTCTAATGCCACTGACTGAACTGCGCTTCTGGTCTGTAAGTAGCACTGCACCTTTCACCTGACAGTCTCTCTTTGGATGCACAAATTGAGAGGAGATGTTCACAGATTTCTGATTATTATTCATTTATTCAATTTACAAATACAAGCAATTAGCTTATCCAAGTGGAAGGGGAAAAAAGTAACTGGGAAATTGACTCTTAATAATTGCTGCCACATGTGCATGGGTTCTTCCTCCAGGTCCTTGTTATATTGGCATATGCGCTCCAGTCTGTGTTGCCCTGTTAACACACCAGGAAAAAGCTCATCTTTACTGCTGTTGTTTCTGAATGTGTGTCGATCAGAGCCCTTGTGCTCTGCGTATGAGTTTACTCAGCCGAGTGTGCTGTTCGTTTGGTGGATGGGACTTAAAATAACCTCTAGCTCAATCCATATGGCTCAGCAGCTTACAAGTTCTGCAGTTGCTCTGGTGTATTCCAGCACTGGAGCAAATCCCAGTAAACCCAGCGCAGTAACATTACCATCTTTAACTTGTACTGTGGCCTATATCCACTTGGACTCATTGATCGAAACTGCCCCAAACTTATTTCACTTACTATTCTTATACTTAGCAATTTGCTGGATTCAAACTCAGGCACCAGTGGCAC
Organism: Heptranchias perlo; assembly: GCF_035084215.1. Taxonomy (NCBI): domain Eukaryota; kingdom Metazoa; phylum Chordata; class Chondrichthyes; order Hexanchiformes; family Hexanchidae; genus Heptranchias; species Heptranchias perlo. Next base: position 7,878,804 of record NC_090349.1, read on the forward strand.
TAAGGCACTACATGAATCATGCTGTGTCATTGAGGTGTCCACACTGCTCAAATATTGTTCCTGGCGTGAAGGCAGTCATGGTTTACTTAATTTGTCTAAAAAGAATATAGACACACTAGAGAAGGTGCAAAAAGGATTTACAAGGACGCTACCAGAACTGAGAGGTTATACCGATCAGGAAAGACTGAACAGGCTGGGACTCTTTCCTCGAGAAAAGAGAAAGCTGAGGGGTGACCTGATAGAGGTCTTCACAATTATGAAGGGGTTTCCAATCGTGGGGGAATCCAGAACTATAGGTCATAAATATAAGATAGTCACTAATAAATCCAATAAGGAATTCAGGAGAAACTACTTTACCCAGAGAGTGGTTAGAATGTGGAACTTGCTACCATATGGAGTAATTGAGGTGAATAACATAGATGCATTTAAGGGGAAGCTAGATAAGTACATGAGGGAGAAAGGAATAGAAGGATATGGTGATAGGGTTAAATGAAATAGAGTGGGAGGAGGCTCATGTGGAGCATAAACATTGGCATAAACCAGTTGGGCCAAATGGCCTGTTTGTGCTGTAAATTCTATGTAATGTCTCCCATCTCCTCCATGGGAAGGCCCTCTTATTTTACTTCTCATAAGCTGGAGCACTTAAGAACACGCGTACTTTGAAGCTGCCATATTCTAAGTTCTGCTCAAAATTGTCATCAACATTTGCACTTTTTCTGTACTGTGCTGGCATGATTCATTTGTAACACGAGGAAAAATGTTAAAATCCCTCCTTTTGGGGATAGTCCTTTTCAGTCACTGAATATGTTGCATCCTATACATGCAAAACTCCATCTGTTCTTGCCCCTTGGTTCTATCACGATTTAGATCATGTGCAATTTCCTTTGTGTTTCTCATTGTATCAACTATCTTTACTTTCTTTACCAGAGCTGAGGTGTAGTATTGGAACAATACCTTTTTATGCAGACTGGGGAAAAGCTGTGTGCATGTTTGGCCCCGATGTTTCTCTGTCTCTGCCAATTCCCCCTTCCCCATGCTCCACCAAATTTGGATCAGGGACATTCATGAGGATGAGGACAGGTTGCATAGACTAGACTTGTATTCCCTTGAGTAATGATGTGGAGATGCCGGTGATGGACTGGGGTTAACAATTGTAAACAATTTTACAACACCAAGTTATAGTCCAACGATTTTATTTTTAATCCCACAAGCTTTCGGGGGCTTTCCCCTTCCTCAGGCGGTGTGGAAGTGACAATTTCGAATCCTTCACATTTTAAGATCACATAACAAAGCCTGGTGATTACTGCCCGTTGCCAAGGCAATCACAGTGAGCAGACAGAAAGGTGTCATCTAAAAGGCCACTGAATATACAACCCCCCTCAAAAAAAAAAGAGAGAGAGAGAGACAGAACGAAGACAGTCAATGACCCGTTATATTAAAAACAGATAACATTTGTTCGCTGGTGGGGTTACGTGTAGTGTGACATGAACCCAAGATCCCGGTTGAGGCCGTCCTCATGGGTGCGGAACTTGGCTATTAATTTCTGCTCGGCGATTTTGCGTTGTCGTGTGTCTCGAAGGCCGCCTTGGAGTATGCTTACCCGAAGGTCGGTGGCTGAATGTCCATGACTGCTGAAGTGTTCCCCGACAGGGAGAGAACCCTCCTGTTTGGCGATTGTTGCGCGGTGTCCGTTCATCCGTTGTCGCAGCATCTGCATGGTCTCGCATGGTACATTGGCGAGACCATGCAGACGCTGCGACAACGGATGAACGGACACCGCGCAACAATCGCCAAACAGGAGGGTTCTCCCTGTCGGGGAACACTTCAGCAGTCATGGACATTCAGCCACCGACCTTCGGGTAAACATACTCCAAGGCGGCCTTCGAGACACACGACAACGCAAAATCGTCGAGCAGAAATTAATAGCCAAGTTCCGCACCCATGAGGACGGCCTCAACCGGGATCTTGGGTTCATGTCACACTACACGTAACCCCACCAGCGAACAAATGTTATCTGTTTTTAATATAACGGGTCATTGACTGTCTTCGTTCTGTCTCTCTTTTTTTGGGGGGTTGTATATTCAGTGGCCTTTTAGATGACACCTTTCTGTCTGCTCACTGTGATTGCCTTGGCAACGGGCAGTAATCACCAGGCTTTGTTATGTGATCTTAAAATGCGAAGGATTCGAAATTGTCACTTCCACACCGCCTGAGGAAGGGGAAAGCCCCCGAAAGCTTGTGGGATTAAAAATAAAATCGTTGGACTATAACTTGGTGTTGTAAAATTGTTTACAATCCCTTGAGTAAAGAAGATTATGGGGTGATCTAATTAAAGGATTTGACAGGGTCGTTAGAGAGAAACTATTTCCGATGGTGGGGGAGCCTAGAACAATGGGGAGTAACTTTACACCTAGGCCATTCAGGGGTGATGTCAAGAAGCATTTCTTCACACAAAGGGTAGTGGAAATCTGGAACTCTCTCCCAAAAAGCTGTTGAGGCTGGGGGTCAATTGAAAATTTCAAAAGTGAGTTTCATAGATTTTTGTTAGGCAAGGGTATTAAGGATTATGGTGGGTAGATGGAGTTAAGATACAGATCAGCCATGATCTAATTGAATGGCGGAACAGACTTAAGGGTCTGAATGGCTTATTCTGTTCCCATATTCTTTTTTTTTGAGAAGACTGAATTACATTTAAAAGAAAGTCAAGACCGTATCACAGATAATGTCATGTGTTTTAGCTGTTGTGATTTAGCCTTTTATGGTTTGGATTTCAGGTTCAGTTCAGTTCAGTTGCTGGGAGACTTGCTTTTCCACGTGTCAGGAGTGACCGGAAAGATGACAACAGAGACTGCCTCAGAAGATGACAACTTTGGCACTGCCCAGTCCAATAAGGTGAGTTGCCAAATTGGCACAGGCGCTGTGCGGTCCATTAATATGGAGTGTGCGGATTGACACAGGCCCAACCTCTTCCAATAAGGCGAAGGGGCACAGACTGACGTGGCTTGGGGTATGAACCCCAGTTTAACTTACCTTTTAGCCACCTATTCCTTGCAATGTCAAGTTGTTGGTTTGGGTCAGTTTAACATGCCCATGCCATCATGCCATACCTGAGGAAGGAGGAAGCCTCCGAAAGCTTGTGAATTTAAAATAAAATTGCTGGACTATAACTTGGTGTTGTAAAATTGTTTACAATCATGTCTTTGGTATAGATTGGTTCAGTAGTCCTGTCCATGGGGTGTCTTGTCTGTCTAAGTTGGCTTATCAGCCTTGTCCCTTTGCTGCCAAGTCATCAATTGGTTTGTGAACCTATACCTGCAGTGCTATGGAAAAAGCCTCTCCTCGTGCAAAGTCTGAACAGGCTTGGCCTCTTTCTCTAGAAAAGAGAAGGCTGAGGTCTTTAAAATTATGAAGGGGTTCAATAGGGTAGACGTAGAGAAGATGTTTCCACTTGTGGATGAGTCCAAAACTAGGGTCCATAAATATAAGATTGTCACTAATAAATCCAATAAGGAATTCAGGAGAAGTTTCTTTACACAGAGGGTGATTAGAATGTGGAACTTGCTACCACAAGGAGTAGTTGAGGCGAATAGCATAGATGCATTTAAGGGGAAGCTAGATAAGTACATGAGGGAGAAAGGAATAGAAGGATATGCTGATAGGGTTAGATGAAGTAGGGTTGGAGGAGGCTCGTGTGGAGCATAAACACCAGCACAGACCAGTTGGGCCGAATGGCCTGTTTCTGTGCAGTAAATTAAATGTAATTCTGTGCATTGATCGTTAAATTCTGTGGTAGAATCTGACCTGATGTTCTGTTCTTTCAGGCTATCATTGGTGCACTTGGTCTGGAGAGGCGGAATCGTGTCCTTGCTGGGCTGTACATGGGCCGTTCCGACACCCAGCTGGTGGTGCGTCAGGCCTCGCTACATGTCTGGAAAATTGTTGTGTCCAACACGCCACGAACGCTGCGGGAAATCCTACCCACGCTCTTCACTCTGTTGCTGGGCTTCTTGGCCAGTACCTGTGCTGACAAGAGAACGGTGAGTTTGAGTTCTGTGTCCACCAAGGGTAAAGCAATGTTGGCGCTAAGCTGGTGTAAGGAATGCCGAGCGGAGATCTGCAGAAGTATTGTTATAAATGGTTGGTTTTAATCTTAATTATGGGAGAAGTTGATATAATAAAGTCCATCTGAGGGATAGCCATATGGAAGGCCTGATAACCAGCCAGCTTTCTCTAGAAGCAACAACTTCTATAACCATCGCTGCATTTTTATAAGCGTAGAATCTTACAGCACAGAAGGTGGCCGTTCAGCCCATTGTTCCTGTGCTGGCTCTTTGAAAGAGCTATCCAATTAATCCCACTTCCCTGCTCTTTCCCCATCGCCGTTCAATTTTTTTCTTTTCATGTATTTATCCAATTCCCTTTTGAAAGTTACTATCCAACCTGCTTCCACTACCCTTTCAGGCCGTGCATTCCAGATAATAACAACTCACTGTGTAAAAAAATTCTCATGATCTTCTCCCTGGTTCTTTTGCCAATTATCTTACACTCGTGTCCTGGTTAACAACTCTCCTTCCAGTGGAAACAGTTTCTCCCTATTTACTCTATCAAAACCCCTCATAATTTTGAACGCCTCTGTTATCCCCCCTTGACCTTCTCTGCTCCAAGGAGAACAACCCCAGCTTCTCTAATTTCTACATGTAACCTAAGCCCCTCATCCCTGGTATCATTCTGGTAAATCTCCTCTGCACCTTCTCCAAGGCCTTGACATCCTTCCTAAAGTGTGGTGCCCAGAATGGGACACACTATTCCTGAGGCCTAACCAGTGACTTATAAAGGATTAGCATAACTTCCTTGCTTTTGTACTCTATTCCTTTATGAAGCCTAGGATCCCATATGGTTTTTTTTAACAGCCTTATTAACTTGTCCTGCCACTATCAAAGATTTGTGCATGTGAACCCCCAGGTCTCTGTTCCTGCCCCCCCTCACAATTTTTTCTGGAGTGTTTAATTTATACAACTGGCCAGATGCTGTTCTCCAGATTAATCATGGCATCAAAATAGCCACAATGCTGAAAACCTCAATGAACTTTAAAAATCCTTAAAATAAATCAAAAGAATCTCTTCACATGCTGGGTTCAAACAAACCACCTGTACCCTCAATGCAGCAATTCTGCATAAACAGACTACTAATGACTCTCTGCTGTTACCATGCCAACCACACTGCAAATCAGTCAGAACACAGATACAGTGTGAACTAGATGCTGCATCAATCCTGGCATGACACCAGATTTAAACACGGATCCAACCCTGTGTCTCAAATATTGAAGCACAAATTATAAACTCCACACACATGATAAAACTGAACCAAATGAATTTTGACTCAAATTTACCAAGCCTCCTCTTTCAAATAAATGTGGCTTTTGTTCAAAAATCGCTATAAATGGGAAAACTGTCAAAAATTATCAGACAACACAAAACTACACGATGCAACCTGAATCATTACCTTTCAACTCATTGAACAACGAAAAACCTCAGCCTTCCAGCAAATCGTTGCAGAACATCCAGGACCTTGGTTTCAATAAATAAATCCATTCGACTGTTGTAAAGAATTGAGAGGAAGTGTTTCTAAGGGTGTATTTACACTACCCGCACTGTCCAAACCTTTAAAATTTAACTACAGGAAGAGGAACACATACACGGGGCTCTTTCCTAGGCATAGAATTCAAGCTCCACGCAGGCAGTGTAAATGAGGTGCTCGCTGGCTGAATCCTGAATGATGGCTATTCAGCCTCGTAGCTGTGACGTAGTGGCATCATAGTGGACAAGCAACAAGTTTTCATGAGCAGCAAAAATGTTAGCTCTCCAGGGTGGCATAAATACCCAAAAAGACTTAAATTGAAACCATTACATAATCTGATGAACATTAGGCTCCTGCTGTGGCTTTGTGAATTTATCAATTGAATAACTGAACTCCAGAAGGATGGTCCAGTCCAGTTCAATTCTTGCTGTGTGGTGAGTTAGCTACTCTTAACCATGGCAGGGGTGTGGATGATATAATTAGCCCTTAAGTAGGTTGGTGGGGAAAATCAGCCAGGATTACTGATCCTCCTCGATATCCAATGGCCTCTGCCGGAAAGCTTATTGAATGAGAACAGAATTGGGCACGGCTGCGATCCTCGACCACTTCCTCTTTTTTTTATTCGTTCATGGGATGTGGGCGTCGCTGGCGAGGCCGGCATTTATTGTCCATCCCTAATTGCCCTTGAGAAGGTGGTGGTGAGCCGCCTCCTTCAACCGCTGCAGTCCGTGTGGTGAAGGTTCTCCCACAGTGCTGTTAGGAAGGGAGTTCCAGGATTTTGACCCGGTGACGATGAAGGAACGGCGATATATTTCCAAGCCGGGATGGCGTGTGACTTGGAGGGGAACGTGCAGGTGGTGTTGTTCCCATGTGCCTGCTGCTCTTGTCCTTCTAGGTGGTAGAGGTCACAGGGTTGGGAGGTGCTGTCGAAGAAGCCTTGGCGAGTTGCTGCAGTGCATCCTGTGGATGGTACACACTGCAGCCACAGTGCGCCGGTGGTGAAGGGAGTGAATGTTTAGGGTGGTGGATGAGGTGCCAATCAAGCGGGCTGCTTTGTCCTGGATGGTGTCGAGCTTCTTGAGTGTTGTTGGAACTGCACTCATCCAGGCAAGTGGAGAGTATTCCATCACACTCCTGACTTGTGCCTTGTAGATGGTGGAAAGGCTTTGGGGAGTCAGGAGGTGAGTCACTTGCCGCAGAATACCCAGCCTCTGACCTGCTCTTGTAGCCACAGTATTTATGTGGTTGGTCCAGTTAAGTTTATGGTCAATGGTGACCCCCAAGATATTGATGGTGGGGGATTCGGCGATGGTATTGCTGTTGAATGTCAAGGGGAGGTGATTAGACTCTCTCTTGTTGGAGATGGTCATTGCCTGGCACTTGTCTGGCGCAAATGTTACTTGCCAGTTATGAGCCCAAGCCTGGATGTTGTCCAGGTCTTGCTGCATGTGGGCTCGGACTGCTTCATTTCTGAGGGGTTGTGAATGGAACTAAACACTGTGCAATCATCAGCGAACATCCCCATTTTTGACCTTATGTTGGAGGGAAGGTTGTTGATGAAGCAGCTGAAGATGGTTGGGCCTAGGACACTGCCCTGAGGAACTCCTGCAGCAATGTCCTGGGGCTGAGATGATTGGCCTCCAACAACCACTGCCAACTTCCTTTGTGCTAGGTATGACTCCAACCACTGGAGAGTTTTCCCCCTGATTCCCATTGACTTCAATTTTACTAAGGCTCCTTGGTGCCACACTCTGTCAAATGCTGCCTTGATGTCAAGGGCAGTCACTCACCTCACCTCACCTCTGGAATTCAGCTCTTTTGTCCACGTTTGGACCAAGGCTATAATGAGGTCTGGAGCAGAGTGGTCCTGGCGGAACCCAAACTGAGCATCAGTGAGCAGGTTATTGGTGAGTAAGTGCTGCTTGATAGCACTGTCGACGACACCTTCCATCACTTTGCTGATGATTGGGAGTAGACTGATGGGGTGGTAATTGGCCGGATTGGATTTGTCCTGCTTTTTGTGGACAGGACATACCTGGGCAATTTTTCACATTGTCGGGTAGATGCTAGTGTTGTAGCTGTACTGGAACAGTTTGGCTAGAGACGCGGCTAGTTCTGGAGCACAAGTCTTCAGCACTACAGCCAGGATGTTGTTGGGGCCCATAGCCTTTGCTTTATCCAGTGCACTCAGCCGTTTCTTGATATCATGTGGAGTGAATCGAATTGGCTGAAGACTGACTTCTGTGATGGGGATATCGGGAGGAGGCCGAGATGGATCATCCACTCGGCACTTCTGGCTGAAGATGGTTGCAAATGCTTCAGCCTTGTCTTTTGCACTCACATGCTGGACTCCGCCATCATTGAGGATGGGGGTGTGTAGAGTCTCCTCCTCCCATTAGTTGTTTAATTGTCCACCATCATTCACGACTGGATGTGGCAGGACTGCAGAGCTTTGATCTGATCTGTTGGTTGTGGAATCGCTTAGCTCTGTCTTTAGCATGTTGCTTCTGCTGTTTAGCATACATGTAGTCCTGTGTTGTAGCTTCACCGGGTTGGCACCTCATTTTTAGGTACACCTGGTGCTGCTCTACACTCCTCATTGAACGAGGGTTGATCCTCTAGCTTTTTGGTAATGGTAGAATGAGGAATATGCTGGGCCATGAGGTTACCGATTGTGCTGGAATACAAATCTGCTGCTGATGGATGCCCTCATGGATGCCCAGTTTTGAGCTGCTAGATCTGTTTTGAATCTATCCCATTTAGCACGGTGGTAGTGCCACACAACACGTTGGATGGTGTTCTCAGTGCGAAGACGGGACTTGGCCTCCACAAGGACTGTGCGGTGGTCACTCCTACCAATACTGTCATGGACAGATGCATCTGCGACAGGTAGATTGGTGAGGACGAGGTCAAGTATGTTTTTCCCTCGTGTTGGTTCGCTCACCACCTGCCACAGGCCCAGTCTGGCAGCTTTCCTTCAGGACTCGACCAGCAGTGGTGCTACCGAGCCACTCTTGGTGATGGACATTGAAGTCCCCCACCCAGAGTACATTCTGTGCCCTTGCTACCCTCAGTGCTTCTTCCAAGTGGTGCTCAACATGGAGGAGGACTGATTCATCAGCTGAGGGAGGACGGTAGGTGGTAATCAGCAGGCGGTTTCCTTGCCCATGTTTGACCTGATGCCATGAGATTTCATGGGATCCGAAGTCTACGTTGAGGACTCCCAGGGCCCTTCCCTCCTGATTGTATATCACTGTATCGCCACCTCTGGTGGGTCTGTCCTGCCGGTGGGACAGGACATACCCAGGGATGGTGATGGAAGAGTCTGGGACGTTGGCTGAAAGGTATGATTCTGTGAGTATGGCTATGTCAGGCTGTTGCTTGACTAGTCTGTGGGACAGCTCTCCCAATTTTGGCACAAGTCCCCAGATGTTAGTGAGGAGGACTTTGCAGGTTCGACTTTGTCGTAGCCGGTGCCTAATGGTCCATCCGGTTTTATTCTTATGACTTTTCGTAGCAAGATTTTACAACTGAGTGGCTTGCTAGGCCGTTTCAGAATCAATCACATTGCTGTGAGTCTGGAGTCACATATAGGCCAGACTGGGTAAGGACAGCAGGTTTCTCTCCCTAAAGGACATTAGTGAACCAGATGGGTTTTTACGACAATCCGGTAGTTTCATGGCCACCATTACTGACACTTCTTTTTATTCCAGAATTTTATTTAATTAATTGAATTTAAATTCCCCAGCTGCCATGGCGGGATTTGAACTCATGACTCTGGATTATTAGTCCAAGCCTCTGGATTACTAGTCCAGTAACATAACCACTGTGCTACCGTACCCACCACCACAATAAAACAGCTTGCCACAGCACTCGATGTCAAGGCTCACAAGTGAATAGTTTAGATGCCTGTTGAACAATTCCCTGGCAGGGACTCTGCCTTCACGGGTGGAGCAAGGGAAAAACAACCGAACATTATATACTTCAAAATTCAGTATCGGCCAAGGAGCTAAAGAGGAATTTTGTCTTGTCTGCACAGACACCGAAAGGAAAAGTACTACCCAGGCAGTGTAGTAAGCATTTGGGGTGGGGGAGGGGGTGCTCAAAAGGAAAATGGCCACAATTAATTGGAAAAGGCACAAAATCCAAGAGTGGTAGATGAGCTGTTGGAAGATGTAACAGTCTCCAACTTGCATCCGTGCTACGCTTTTGGCATGAGAAATGTCACAGAATAATAACAGATGTTAGGCGCAGATGTCACACTGACGAAAAGGTAAAAAAAAAATTAAGATGTGCCACCAAGCAGCAGACAAACATGAACAAGTACACAAATGAATCACCACAAGTAACTGCAGCGATGCACAACAACACAAGATAGATCATCAACTCTTCAATTTATACTCACTTCAGGAAATATTTTTTAAATTAAGACAGCCTCACTCCAAAGTTAACCATTTGTATAAATAGAAAAGGACACTAGTCCTAGTATGAGCATTTTGCTGACCCACTGCTTCATTACCTGCATGTTATGAGGTTGGATCTGTTTGTGCAAAGGCGGTTGATCCACTTATTTAAATATGGTGTTGCACCAGGACCCCCTCTAGTTCACATGCAAACTGTTGAAATAGTGAAATGTTGCAGATATCTCAACCAAGTCGTTGAGGTCCATCCTCGGCTCTTGTTGCATGTTTTCTAAATTCAGGAGTTGTGTCCATTAATAAAATGACTTCTGATGTGCTCCTTGCTGTTTGCTGCCTTTAACATATCCATGGCACATAGCTGGTTCTCTTCAACCTATCTCCACATCTACAATGATGTGATTGCATCAATATGCTGAATGTTTAGATGTCAATACTACTCCTATTGGTGGATCTTGGACTCTTCAAAGACAGTCCTGATCTGTAGGATGTGGTGTGATTAATGTCTGTCAGTTAGTTGTGAGCTAGTTTGATGACTGGACTGCAGGAGATGACCAGAGCTCCAAGCCTGGAAAGGGCCAGTCATTAGCACGTGGCAAGTCAGGGATTGATTGGTTGCCTGTACTGGTTAACTTGTGGTTTATACAGAGACATTTAATAGTTCTGAAATTAACTTTCTGTTCTTAAATACAAGTTTTCAGTCAAGTGAAGTTCAAAAGGGTTTTGTATTGACGTGTAATTGGCCTTTTACCTGTAGATTGCTGCAAGGACACTGGGTGATCTTGTGCGGAAGCTCGGGGAAAAGATCTTACCAGAGATTATTCCAATCCTGGAAGCGGGGTTAAAGTCGGAGAAGAGCGACGAGAGGCAGGGAGTCTGTATCGGTCTCAGTGAGATCATGAAATCCACCAGCAAAGATGCAGTAAGTACTTGGCATAGTTAACATAGTATTGAGTTTGTGTAATTGTATGGTGTCCCTATCGTATTCGAGCTGTACTGCTAAAAGGAGAGCATTGACTTTGTGGGTGACAAGGGGACTTTCTGGGGTAATTGGGACTTTTGTGGGCCAGATGTTTTTGACACAAGCGGGTTAGGAGTTAAACTGTTGACTCAAAATACAAACCATAAGTGAGCTACACTTCAATAAGTTTTAGCACTGAAAGGGGCGAAGATGTTGGTGAAAGTAGATGAGCAAATGGTTATTGCTTAATATGCATAAGGATATTTTCAGGGTATAGGAAAGAGCGCTAATAAAATAGGTTTAAATAAGGATAATGGGCTGCTGAAGGGCCAGCTTAATTGGTTTTATGCTAATAGATGGAAACACTAGGAACAAATTGAAGCAATGTATGGCAGCACAGCCATTTAGCTTCAAGGAGAGGATTGGCAAGAGATGGAGCTGAGGGTGTGGAATATTTCAGATACACTTGGTACACTAGGCAGAGTGGCGTTATTAATGTGAGTTTCCCCACAGTAATCACAGCGCTGGTTTTATTATTTAAATCATGCTGCAGGATATCAATGATTCTGACTCTTCCGGTCCTCTGTCCCTAGGTGCTTGTCTTCTCCGAGTCTCTCGTTCCCACAGTGAGGAAGGCACTCTGTGACCCTCTGGAAGAAGTTCGAGAGGCTGCGTCTAAAACGTTTGAGCAGCTTCATTCAACAATTGGGTACCAGGCCCTAGATGATATTCTACCATTCCTGCTGGAGCAGCTTGTGAGTGTTTGGAGGAGGGGGAAGTTATAGTGCAGGTGTTTTTGCCCGTTTACTCCTGTCTGAGAGAAAAGTGCTGTCTATACAGATTGAAAGAATGAGTGTTTGAGATTTCGTGCCTGCTTCTCCAGTGTGACAGACTGAGATGATATAGAGTCCATTCTTTCTGTTACTGCTAGCTATGTGCAGATTTATTTGCCGTTATGCCTGTGTGCGTATGTTGGGTGGTTTTGGGGTTGGATTGGACTGACTCTTCTGTCCGTTGCAGAATGATGAGGAAATGGCAGAGTTTGCTCTGGATGGATTGAAGCAAGTGATGGCAGTGAAGAGTCGAGTTGTTCTTCCTTACCTAGTGCCAAAGGTATGTAGAAAATGAGCCAAGCACAAACTTAAGCCAGAGCATGCAGCAAGACTGCTGTCTTGAGAGAGTGTTCTAACTTTCTGTACTGCTCTTTATTCATTCGTCCAGCAGAAGAAATCATCGGGAGAGACGCTCTGTTTCAATACTTTTGATAGCCAGCATTTCCTGAGTGAGGGAAAAGAATGCTAGCTCCTTCATCATTGGCTGATGTAGGGCAACTTTGGGCATAGCCTCATTACCACAAAGCCATGCAGCACCTTTCTGACAAGAGTGTAGGATTCAGATTCAGTGTGTAAGGGGATCCTGGATAGCAACCCTGCCCTCTGTGCCAGATGTTACTGACCATTTTGTCTTGGGACATCAAGATTAACTGGAAGGCAACCAGTACTTTAACATTATGATCTTGAGACAGCCATACTGAGTGGATTGTGATTATAAGCTCTACCACCATCCAACTCGCCCAGGTAATGAGTACTCCAGATATAAGACAAACGCTTAAGGGGGCGGTGCAATGCTTTGTCTATTTAGATGTAAGCTTGTTCATTTGTATGCGGAGCTGAACTTAACTCCAGATTGAGGATTGTGCCTGCAGTAAGAAAATTGACAACAAAGCACCCATGACAAAGCCTAAAGAATTATTCCCAGTAAGTGGGGAAGGGATGTGTAATTGAAGATTTGCCATTGTTTTCAAAACTAAAATTAGCACAAGAATGCAGATTGCAGAACAATCTCACCACTGAACATAAAATGACCCAAAATTTAATGAGACCTCTGGGAATGATCCCAGTCTCCATCCCAAACCCAGGGGGTAATTCTCAGCTACATCATTAGATAAATTTAAAACAGAAATAGACAGTTTCCTAGAAGTAAAGGGAATTAGGGGTTATGGGGAGCGGGCAGGAAATTGGACATGAAGCTGAGTTCGGATCGGTCAATGCCCTGTGGGTGGCGGAGAGGGCCCAGGGGCTATGTGGCCGGGTCCTGCTCCGACTTCTTGTGTTCTTTAGATTTGTGGTTGGGATCAGATCAGCCATGATCTTATTGAATGGCGGAGCAGGCTCGAGGGGCCGATTGGCCTACTCCTGCTCCAATTTCTTATGTTCTTATGTTCTTATAATATGAATGTAGCATTGAGGTGTGTTATTGGGCATTTCAGAATCCAAACAGCACAGACTGGCAGTGATTTGATATTGTCACCCTTCATCCCCCTCTGTTTTTCTCACTCTCTGCAGCTTATAGCACCACCAGTAAACACCCGGGTGCTGGCGTTCCTGTCTTCAGTGGCAGGCGATGCATTGACGCGCCACCTCAATGTGATTCTACCTGCTGTGATGACTGCGCTGAAGAACAAGATGGGAACCAGTGAAGAGCAAGAGGTGAGAGTCTGCAAGGAAGATATCACCAATGAGCACTGGCGCAAACCTCACCACAGTCACTAAATAACACTAGATTGGTTTCCGCAGTGCACACTGTCCTGGAAGTAACTGGGACCTTTACTTCATTAAGTCATCCATATGTATGCCAGGCTTATCTTGCAGGTTCTTGTCCAATTCAACATTAGTCCTGTAGCATAAAAGCTTTAAAGGAAGTCTTATTAGTTGAGCACAGTGGAGCCATATTTAATGTCATAACACTCTCAACTTTACTTTGTTTTGAATGTAGTTGTAGGACGCACTGCCATCCTTTACCTTCAGCGCCTGTAATCGCTCTTGCCTCTTGCCATGCCCTAATGAGAGGTTTTCTTTTTCTGTAGGAGCTGGCTAACTGCCACACAGTAATTCTGTCTGTGGGTGACGAGGTTGGTCAAAGAGTTATTCTGGAGGATCTTCTGGAGGCTACAAGGAACCCAGATGTCGGAATGCGCAAAGCCGCAGCGACAATCATCAACATTTACTGCTCCAAGACCAAGGCTGATTATTTTGCTCACGTCAGGAACCTGATGTCCGGCTTGATCAGATTGCTCAATGACACAGACGAGACTGTCCTGAATGAGAGTTGGGATGCTCTAAATGCAATAACCAAGGTACTGACTGTGTGTACGTGGAGGGTAGGGTGCCTTGTCCAGCCCTGAGCTGCTTAAATTGCACTGAAGGTTTGCAATGGACATCCATGTCCAGGAAACATACCCAACTGCCTTTAACACAATGAGCATCCACTGATGGATTCACTGGGTATTTCAATGGAGTTGCTCACTCCTGAGAAGAAACTCAGCATGGTATCTAACTTAGAATTTACAAGCTATACTGAAGCTGTAGGTGTCAGCCGTAGCTCCCCGGTAACACACTCGCCTCTGAGTCAGAAGGTTGTGGGGTTCAAGTCCCACTCCAGAGACCAGAGTACAAAATCTAGGCTGACACTTCAGTTAAGTATTGAGGGAGTGCTGCACAATCAAAGGTGCCATCTTTTGGATGAGATATTAAACAGAGGACCTGTCTGCTCTTTCAAGTGGACGTAAAAGATCCCACTGCACTTTGAATAAGAGCAGGGGAGTTCTCCCCGGTGCCCTGGCCAATTTTTATCCCTCAATCAACATCAATAAAATGGATTATCTGGTCATTATCACATTGCTGTTTGTGGGAGCTTGCTGTGCAAATTGACTGCCTCATTTCCTACGTTAAAACAGTGACTACCAAAAAAAAAGTGCTTAATTGGCTGTAAAACACTTTGGGATGCCCTGAAGTCATGAAAGGCACTACATAAATGCAAGTCTTTCTATATCTTTGGGATATTAATTTGGATGAAAAGCTCTACAAACAAGCATTTTGGTTCTTCGGTTTGCAATTTTCAAATCACTTGTGTCCTTTTTTTTCCCTCTATTAGAAGTTGGATGCTGGAAGCCAACTATCACTTGTGGACGATCTGCACAGAGACATCCGTGCAGCGGCTGCGGAAGCCAAGGGGGAGCACCTGCTGGGATTCTGCATTCCCAAGAAGGTAAGAAAATCCACCGTGGACATCCCATAATCGCCAACGTGATGAATGGTAAACGGGGTGCATTCAGTTAACTGTTGATGTGCCATGGCAGATTCTCCCAGGCTAATGAACACAAAGAAAGAGTTTGTAAATTTGATTTGTATTTTAGACGGTGCACGGTAGAGGAGAGAAATTACTGGCTGCACAACTGAAAGCTGCACAGAATTAAATTGAGAAACTTGCAAAATTTGAGATTTTGTGAAATTGTGAGCTGATGGGTCTGTATTTTGGGGTGAAAATTGAGGGGGAGGGAACCATCGAGAATAACCTGGAGGCCTAGAGATTTATTGCCAATTGGTTAAAAATTAAAAATGAAGCAGTTTAATTGTCTACAAGGAATGGGGCATAAAGTGGGAGAGGAGAAGGCAGTTTGGAGGCAAGTGGTCAGTGGGATCATGAGTCATACCACTGTCATTTTCTACCCAATGAATTAAATCCCAGCATTCAAACATGTCTTGTTATTTTAGCTCTGGTTCCCATGTAACAGGAGGCCATGTTTGAATCCTAGGACTTAATTGGGAAGCGAGAGAGGCATTTGGTCACATAAAACTTGTTACAAACTATCTTAAAATAGGTATGGTGAGTATGTACTCGGAGAATAGTTGTATTGACTACAATAAACATTTGGTGCCAAGAATCAAACGTTTTGTTGCAGGGTGTTACGTCGATCCTGCCTATTCTACGAGAGGGCGTACTAACTGGAAGCCCCGAGCAGAAGGAGGAAGCTGCCAAAGCCCTTGGGCTTGTTATCAAGCTAACTTCTGCAGAAGCACTGAGACCATCTGTGGTGAACATCACTGGGCCTCTGATTCGTATCCTAGGTGACCGGTTCAGCTGGAACGTGAAGGTGGCTCTCCTGGACACCCTCAGTTTGCTGCTCGGCAAGGTAAGAGCAAAGACCTCGAGTCCCAAGCCTGTCCTATACGTTTTCCCATCAGTCACAGCCTCGTCCTATATGCACACGAAGGATACGTTATGCTTTAAGTAATGAAGAAGCTTTTACAAAAGGTGAGTGAAGTTACTTTTGAACGTTGGTAATGACAATAACAAGATATTCTAAATATAGGCAGGGAAGATTAAATTTGGCTAATATCTGAGAGATAACAGTTGCGATCTGTAGAGTGTCATGTTGCTTACTGAAATTTATTTGCATTAAATACATGCTTTACTGATGAAAGATTGCTGTATTTGTTGCAATTGTTTTGTTGAGTCCCACAAAAGCAGCAGGTAACAGGGTCTTTCGGACAAACTCAGAACATGGTTATGCACCTGGAACAGTGTATTTATTAATAACCAGTAACCATGATACAAGTCAGCGAATGTAGCAGCGCACTGCCTTTTTTCTCATGCTCTTCCCTTCCTACTTTTGCCTTGTGTATCCAACTTTCCCTTCCCATTTCCCAGGAGTAGAGGAGCCACAATTCCATCTTTCCACATTGCAGTCCTTCAGGATCATTACACTCCCTCCCCACTCAGTTTCCCACGTCCTGTCAGTATATAACATATCAGACACCCACAAACTATCCTGTCAAATCAATGAACAGATTTAACGTCAGAACATTGAAGAAATACATAAGTACAATGCAGCAAGTGTAACCAGTTCCCTTAGCAATTAAAATCTGACAGTCAACCTTTTTGAATGTATTATATTTCTCCACCATTCTCCCCCTCTCAGAAGCTAACCAGCTGGTATGGTAACTGAACAACATCTCCTCTTGGAGAGAGGGATATGAGGAGTGAGTATCCTAGTCACTAGTATATCCCTCAGGCCACAAGGCTTTATCAATCGTCTCGAATCCGAGGCCAACAAAAATCTTACTGAATGACTCCGATTCTGTGACATTGAACACATGCTTCGTATGGGTACTGTGTCATCCCTTTCTGCTTCAGATTCAATTGCTGAATATTTCATCTTGCACCCATCCATTGGTAATGCCTCTCTTATCCGACATTAGAAGGTGGCACAGTTGATGATTTCAGTGAGAACTGTTCTCTGTAAAGAGTAACCAGGATTTTCTGGTGCCTCGAGTCCTCCATGAACTTTTTCCTATATCTGCTATTGAAGCATATCATGTATGCAGGAAAACCACCGTGCCTTCTGGTAACCTCAGAAGTACATAATTTATGACCAGTAACTTTCGACATACCCTGTATGGACCTCTGTTGATGGGGCTAGTTTAGCGATAGTATCTTGCACTGATGTTGATCCAGGATGGGTTCTTACTTTCACTTATTAGCTGATATTGAAACAATTGTTATAAAGTTTCTTTGATGCGTCACAGTCAAATGGTCTTTTACTAGCTGAAGCGTATCTTCCAGCACTGTGTTTAGCTTTCATTTAATTGCCACATTTCCTTGTATTTTTTGTGATGTGTAGGTGGGGATTGCCCTGAAACCCTTCCTTCCGCAACTGCAAACCACCTTCACAAAAGCCCTGTCTGACGCAAATCGTGCTGTCCGCCTGAAAGCAGCAGAGGCTCTTGGAAATCTGATAGTTATTCACGCCAAGGTGGACCCGCTGTTTACTGAACTGTTGAATCTAGTGCGAAGTGCGGACGATTCGAGTGTGAGGTATGTGCCGCAAATTAGAGGGAGAGATGGTATCTGCTGGAACATTGTTTGCATCACTCAAATAATAAATGGATTCTTCCTCAATCATTTCAACCTGTACTTAATGAATAGCCAGGCATCTAATGGGGGTGGAGGACACCAGGACACTGTCCTTAACGAAGTTAATGCAAGTATATTGAACTGTACGAGCACACCATAAGACCATAAGAGATAGGAGTAGGCCATTTGACCCTTCGAGCCTGCTCCGCCATTTAATGAGATCATGGCTGATCTGATTTTTACCTGAACTCCACTTTCCCGCCCTTTCCCCATATCCTTTGACTCCCTTGCTGATCAAAAATTTGTCTAACTCAGCCTTGAATGTATTCAATGACTCAGCCTCCACAGCTTTTTGGGATAAAGAATTCCAAAGATGGGAGAAGAAATTCCTCCTCATTTCCGTCTTAAACGGGTGACCCCTTATTATGAGACTATGCCCCCTAGTTTCAGATTCCCCCATGAGGGGTAACATCCTCTGAGCATCTACCCTATCAGAATCTTGTATGTTTCAATAAGATCTCCTCTCATTCTTCTAAACTCCAATGAGTATAGACCCAACCTGTTCAACCTTTCCTCATAAGACAACCCTTCCATACCCGGAATCAACCTAGTGAACCTTCTCTGAACTGCCTCTAATGCAAGTATGTCCTTCCTTAAATAAGGGCACCAGAACTGTACGCAGTACTCCAGGTGTGGTCTCACCAGCACCCTGTACAGTTGAAGCCAGACTTCCCTGCCTTTATACTCTATCCCCCTAGAAATAAAGGCCAATATTCCGTTTGCCTTCCGGATTACCTGCTGCACTTGTATATTGACTTTTTGTGTTTCATGTACGAGGACACCCAAATCCCTCTGTACCACAGCATTTTATAGTATTTCTCCATTCAAATAATATTTTGCTTTTTTATTTTTCCTCCCAAAGTGGATGACTTCACATTTTCCCACATTATATTCCATCTGCCAAATTTTTGCCCATTCACTTAACCTGTCAATATCCCTTTGCAGACACTTTGTGTCCTCCTCAAAACTTGCTTTTCCACCTATCTTTGTATCATCAGCAAATTTGGCCACAAGACACTCTGTTCCTTCATCCAAGTCATTGATATATATTGTAAATAGTTGAGGCCCCAGCACCGATCCCCGCGGCACCCCACTAGTTACAGATTGCCATTTTGAAAATGACCCTTTTATCCCGACTCTTTGTTTTCTGTTATATAGCCAATCCTCTATCCATGCCAGTATATTGCCCCCAACACCATGAGCTCTTGTGCAGTAATCTTTTATGTGGCACGTTATCTAATGCCTTTTGGAAATCCAAATATACTGCATCCATTGGTTCCCCTTTATCCACCCTGCCCGTTACTTCCTCAAAGAATCCTAATAAATTTGTCAGACATGATTTCCCCTTCATAAAACCATGTTGACTCTCCTTGATTGTATTATGAGTTTCCAAATGTCCTGCTATTACTTCCTTTAATAATGGATTAGAAACATAGAAAATAGGAGCAAGATAGGCCATTCGGCCCTTTGGGCCTGCTCTGCCATTCAAAATGATCATGGCTGATCGTCAAACTCAGTACCCTGTTCCCGCTTTTTCCCTATATCCCTTGATCCCTTTAGCATTAAAAAATATATTTATCTCCTTCTTGAATATATTTAATGACTTGGCCTCCACTGCCTTCTGTGGTAGAGAATTCCACAGGTTTACCACCCTCTGAGTGAAGAAATTTCTCCTCATCTCAGTTCTAAATGGCATGCCCCGTATCCTGAGACTGTGACCCCTGGTTCTGGACTCCCCAGCCACCGGGAACATCCTCCCTGCATCGAGCCTGTCTAGTCCTGTTAGGATTTTACATGTTTCGATGAAATCACCTCTCATTCTTCTAAACTCTAGTGAATATAGGCCTGGTCGACCCAATCTCTCCTCATACGTCAGTCCTGCCATCCCAGGAATCAGTCTGGTAAACCTTCGTTGTACTCCCTCCATGGCAAGAACATCCTTCCTCAGATAAGGAGACCAAAACTGCACACAATACTCCAGATGTGGTCTCACCAAAGCCTTGTATCACTGCAGTAAGACATCCCTGCTTCTGTACTCAAATCCTCTTGCAATGAAGGCCAACATACCATTCGCCTTCCTAACTGTTTGCTGCACCTGAATGCTCGCTTTCAGTGACTGGTGTACAAGGACACCCAGGTCTCATTGCACCTCCCCTTTTCCCAATCTATCACCATTCAGATAATCTGCCTTTCTGTTTTTACAACCAAAGTGGATAACCTCACTTTTATCCATGTTATACTGCATCTTGCCCACTCACCCAACTTGTCTAAATCACATTGGAGCCTCTTTGCATCCTCCTCACAGCTCACATTCCACCCCAGCTTTGTGTCATCTGCAAACTTGGAAATGTTACAATTAGTTCCCTCATCCAAATCATTGATATATATTGTGAATAACTGGGGCCCAAGCACTGATCCCTGCGGTACCCCACTAGTCACTGCCTGCCACCCGGAAAAAAACCCGTTTATTCCTACTCTCTGTTTCCTGTCTGTCAACCAATTCTCAATCCATGCTAGTATATTTCCCCCCAATCCCATGTGCTTTAATTTTGCACACTAACCTCTTGTGTGAGACCTTATCAAAAGCCTTCTGAAAATCCAAATATACCACATCCACTGGTTCTCCCCAATCTATTCTACTAGTTACATCCTCAAAAAACTCCAGTAGATTTGTTAAGCATGATTTCCCTTTCATGCTGACTTTGTCCAATCTTGTTAATACTTTCCAAGTGTTCTGTTATCACATCTTTTATAATAGACTCTAGCATTTTCCCCACTACTGATGATAGGCTAACTGGTCAGTAATTCCCTGTTTTTTCTCTCCCTTTTTTAAGTAATGAGGTTACATTTGCCACCCTCCAATCTGTAGGAACTGTTCCATAATCTGTGGAATTTTGGAAGATGATCACCAATGCATCCACTATTTCCAGGGCCACTTCCTTTAGTACTCTGGGATGTAGATTATCAGGCCCTGGGGATTTGTCAGCCTTTAGCCCCATTAATTTCCCTAGCACTTTTTTTTACTAATACTGGTTTCCTTCAGTTCCTCCCTCTCACTAGACCTTGGTTCCCTAACATTTCTGGCAGGTTATTTGTGTCCTTCTTTGTGAAGACAGAACCAAAGAATGTGTTTAATTGTTCTACCGTTTCTTTGTTCCCCATTATAATTTCCCCCATTTCTGACTGTAAGGGACCTACATTTGTCTTCACTAATCTTTTTCTCTTGGCATATTTATAGAAGTTTTTACAGTCAGTTTTTATGTTCCCTGCTAGTTTACTCTCATACTCTATTTTTCCCCTCTTAATCGATCTCTCTGTCCTCCTTTGTGAATTCTGAACTCCCAATCCTCAGGCTTGCTGCTTTTTCTGGCAATTTTATATGTCTCCTCTTTGGATCTAATACTATCCCTAATTTCTTTTGTAAGCTATGATTGAGCCACCTTACCTGTTTTATTTTTGCGCCAGACAGGAATGAATAATTGTTGTAATTCCTGCACACGTTCTTTAAATATTAGCCATTGCCTATCCACCATCATCCCTTTTAGTAAAGTTCCCCAATCTATCATAGCCAACTCGCACCTCATACTTTCATAATTTCCTTCATTTAGAATTTAACATTTTCCTCATGACAGATGTTAGGCTAACTGGTCTATAGTTACCTGCTTTCTGTCTCACTCCCTTCTTGAATAGGGGTGTTACGTTTGCACTTTTCCAATCCGCTGGGACCTTTCCAGAATCTAGTGAATTCAGGAAGATTACAACCAATGCATCCACTATCTCTGTATCCCTTTAAGACCCTCTGATGCAAGCCATCAGTCCAGGGAACTTGTCAGCCTTTAGACCCATTAGTTTACCTCGTACTTTTTCTCTAGTGATAGTGATTGTTTTTAGTTCCTCCCTCCCCTTTGCCCCTTGATTTTCTACTATTATTGGTACATTATTATTGTCTTCTACTGTGAAGACAGATACAAAATATCTGTTCATTTCCTCTGTCATTTCCTTGTTTTCCATTATTATTTCCCTAGTCTCATCCTCTAAGGGACCAATGTTTACTTTAGCTACCCTCTTCCTTTTTATAAACTTGTAGAAGCTTTTACTGTCAGTTTTTATATTTCTTGCTAGTTTACTCTCACAATTTATTTTCTCCCTCTATTATTCTTTTAGTCATCTTTTTCTGGTTTTTAAAGTTTTCCCAATCTTCGGGCTTACCAGTAATCTTTGCCATGTTGTATGCTTTTTCTTTTAACCTGATACCATCCTTTACTTAGTTAACTATGGTTGGTTCACCCTTTTTCTGGAGTCTTTCCTCCTCACAGGGATATATTTTTGTTGCGAGTCATAAAATACCCTTTTAAATGTTTGCCGCTGCTTATCCACCATCATACCATCTAATCTGTTTAACCAGTCCACTTTAGCCAATTCTGCCCTCATTCCTTTATAATTGCCCTTATTTAAGTTTAATACAGTAGTTTCAGACCCAAGATCCTCGCTCTCAAACTGGATGTGAAATTCCATCATGTTATGATCACTGCTTCCCAAGGGATCCTTTACTTTGAGATCATTAATTAATCCTGTTTTGTTACCCATTACCAGATCCAAAATGGCCTGATCCTTGGCTGGTTCCCCGACGTATTGGTCTAAGAAACAGTCCCTAATACTCTATGAACTCCTCCTCAGGGCTATTTTTGCCAATTTGATTTGTCCAATCTATGTGAAAGTTAAAATCGCCCATGATTATTGCATTACCTTTTTTACAAGCCCCCCTTATTTCCTGATTTATATTTTGCCCTACAGTGTACCTCATGGTAGACTGGTGGAAGTAGTATATAAGCCACTGTTAGGGGGCTTATATACTACTTCCACCAGTCTACCATGAGGGGAGTAAATTGGGGTGATGGAGGGGGAGAGGCTGAAATGTACAGCCAAAACAAGGTATATAGATACAATGAAGCTGAGGGAAGAGCATGAGTCATGGATCTCTACAGCTGTATGGTACTAAATTCTTAAATGGACGGTGTTTGTTTAGATGACAGTCTATTTATTTGTGTGGGGAGATGAAGTATAAAGAATGAGGAAGACCATACCTGCAGTGGTAATCTGTCATGTGTGAGTGCAAAAGAATTTTGTTTATTGTCTCTTTGTGAAGGACATTGGAGCAGTTGGCATCCTCTTTATTCAGGGTTTTACATCTTCAGGATCTCTGAATAAAAGTGTTAAAGTCACTGTCAAGTTTTTTTTGAGTATACTTGGTTGCATCATTACTGATTTTATTGTCTCCTGTCTACTTTCAGAGAGACTCTGCTTCAGGCACTGCGTTTTGTCATTCAGGGAGCTGGTGCCAAGGTTGATGGAACTATCCGGAAAAATATCACCACTATGTTGTTGGGAATGCTGGGACACGATGAGGTATGGCAGAGCTGGGATGGGTATACAAACTGTAGCTTCACTTGTTACTACACAATAAGTAGAGCAAGTGATCTGCTATCACCCAAGAGAATTACATTTTCATTGCCCCTGGGACAGTTGTACAATGTTGTATGACTTGGGGAGCAAATCGCGCAATGTAGGGTAAGAAATGTGACATATTACTTCCTCTGTTGATGAGGACTGAGGAACCGGCAACTGTCCAGAGTAAACCAAGGAATCTTGGATACCTGACTTTCTGATGCTTGTTGATGTCCCATATTTTCTATTGCTCCTTGTGCAGTACAATAATGGCTGTCTCTTCCTCTCAGGATGCTACACGCATGGCCTCAGCTGGTTGTTTAGGAGAGCTGTGTGCATATTTGCCAGATGATGAACTCAGTATAATTCTACAAAACCATCTTTTGGGTAAGTAATAAGCAACATGACAGCAGTGCAGGAGAGGAATTATTTCCAATTGCTTGTAATGTATTTGTGTCAGCTTAGCTCAGCCTTGAATTATTCCACTTCCCACTTAGTCTCCAAGATTAGGAGCCTGGTCCATTAGTGCTGAATTGTGTGCAATTTTGTGCTGTGGATTTGCACCCATCAGAAACTGTGTTGAATTTACTTACATTCACTTTACATTAGGATAAAAATGGTTCCAAACCCAGTGTGTTACCACAGGTAAATAGCAAGGCATCATTGGCAGTGGTCATTTGAGTCTCTTTCATCTTTTCTGCAGATAAAACTTGATGCTCCCTCCTCACATTATATTTTTTAAAAAAACTTGTTTCCACAACTGCAAGTGAAAAATGTAAATTATGAATACAGAAATTGAATTGTCCTGTTGGTGTTTAATCTTCACACTTTGGTTCCTGCATCATGGGCAGTCTGAGATGAGGATGACCTCTGACCTAATTCATATGTACATTTAGGACCTGCTCAAATCCTATAATGGACTCCAAGGGCAGAGCTGTTACTTAAAGGTATTGGCTCAACTCTTAAAAGTTGCCTCCCCTGCTGTTTCCTTAATGGGTCCAAAGGCTGTGTCATCCCTCACTTGTAGGACAGTTAAAATTAGTTTATTGCACGATTCTCATTTTTGCACATTTTCTATATCAAAATAGATTTTATGTCTGTTGCAATCTGGAACTCTTTCTCTCCCCCCCCCCCCCCCCCCCCCCCACCCACCCACCACCAAAAAAAAGCTGTTGAGGCTGGGGGTCAATTGAAAATTTCAAAACTGAGATTGATAGATTTTTGTTAGGTCAAGGTATTAAGGGTTACGGAGCAACGGCGGGTAAATGGAGTTGAGGTACAGATCAGCCGTGATCTAATTGAATGGCAGAACAGGCTCGAAGGGCTGAATGGCCTACTCCTGTTCCTATGTTCCTAAAAACTAAATTTGGAAAATAACTCTGCAGATTCAGCATTTAACGCTGGGATCAATTTATATTTCATAGCTGAACATTTTGGCGGTAGAAGGAAACCAGTGTTCCTCGAGATTACAAAAGTATATTAAAAATCTGTCTTAAGGACAAACAAAAATGCTTGAAAGAAAAGATGCAACAGGTGGGCCTCATGGGTCTTGAGCCTCAGTATCCATGTAGGGTTCTTCCTCAGATAATAGGACTTAAACTCTATCATTCTGCCTGGAGTGTTGCATCAACAAGACAGTGGTCGGTGTAGGGAGAATATTTGCGTGTTTAATTATAAAGAGCCTAATATCTCCTTCGTTTCTGTCTGATTGTCAATAAAAGATGTTTTCCCCAAGTACAGGAAACTGCTCTGTGGGTAGAATTATTGACATTACAAGTCTTTTTGTGCAGCTGACGTGTCTGGTATTGACTGGATGGTGAGACACGGACGGAGTGTCACGCTCTCAGTTGCAATGAAAGCAGTTCCCAGCAAGCTTTGCACACCCGAGTACAACACTAGTGTGCTGGACATGATTGTTGCCAGTGCTACAGCAGACCGGGTAAGTGGCAGTACTCATTTTTCCCTCCTTTGATAAACCTTCATATACAACAAAATCATCCCACTGGGGGAAATCACTTAGAGAGTTACACCTTTGGGGAAATCATACCTACAGCAGTATCTTGATCTTCCTTACCTTCAGATCCCTCTAACCCACTCTCACTCATTGTTAATTTTGCTTTGCTAAATATGATCCATGCATTCTCGGTGAGAAATTTTGCGTTTGATTACTCATTTTCATTTTGCGAATTGTAAACAATTTTACAACACCAAGTTATAGTCCAGCAATTTTATTTTAAATTCACAAGCTTTCGGAGGCTTCCTCCTTCGTCAGGTGAACGATGTTGTAAAATTGTTTACAATTGTCAACCCCAGTCCATCACCGGCATCTCCACATCATTTCATTTTGTAGTCATTCATCTACAAAGTTTTCATGTTAGCTTTTCACTGGCAACACACTCTAGCTGAGGCTTATTGACCTTCACTGCAACCACCATAGAGTCCTTGAATAGTACAGCAACCAGCAATTTGGCCCATCAAGTCTGCACCAATTTTTTTTCTCTGCATCTAATCTAATTCTTCAGTCCCAATTATCTTTATTTTTCAAGCAACTACCCAATTCCTTTTTTAAAGTACTAATGGACTTTATTTCTACAATAGTTTTTGGTGGTGAATTTCCTCGCTGCAAAGACATTTTTTTCAAACCCCACTTTAATTTTTTTTAAATTAAATTTTTGTCCTCGTTATCATGTCACTGACCAATGGAAACAATCTATCACTTTACCCTTTCATAACCTTTGAAGACCACCTATCGGGTCATCCCGCAATCTTCTCTGCTCTAGTGGGAAGAAAATCTAAATTCTCAAATTTCTCCATGACTGTAACCATTCGTCCCTGGTGAATTTTGTGCATCTTTTCCATTGCTTTTATCTCCTTTTTATTGGGTGCTGAAATCTGTAGACAATATTCTGACTTGTACAATTTAACATTATCTTTTTTGTTTTTTTTAATTTTCCTCTTGCTTTTTATTCGATTCGTTGAGATACAAAATCAAGGATTCTGTTTGTCTTTATATGGCCTTATCTCCTTGTCCTGCCACTTTTTAATGACCTGTATATCTGCACATTTAGGTCCCTCTGCTGCTCATTTAAAATCTTGCCATTTAAGTTGTACTTCCTTCCCTTTTTTCTTCCAAAATGTTGTGTTCACATTTCTCTACATTGAACTGTATCGGCCACCTATCTGCCCATCCTGTTGGCCTCTGTCCCCTTGCAGTCTTTCACTGTCCTCATACAATTTGTTACACCCCCAATTTGATTTAATCAGCATTCAAGTCCAGATCACTTACGTACGTAGTTTTAAAAAAAAAAATCAGTGGCCCCCATCACAGATCCCTGTACAATAACACTCACTGCAACTTTCCAGCCCAATAAATTTACTCTCTTGATTGCTGCCTTCCAACTATCTCTATCATTCCTCTTAATTCCCTGTGAAATTATCTTTGCCATAAGCCTCTTATGTGGTACCTTATCAACTTTCAATCATGGTCATTCAGTCATGGTCATTCAATCAATCGTGGTCAATCATGACCTGCTCTTTACATACCTGTGCTGACTAGCCCTGATTAGCATGTGTTTTTCCAATTGCATGGTAATTTCATCCCATATTAGTTTACCAACAACTGAAGTAGGATTAACTGGCCTATAATGTCCAATTCATCCCTTTCTCCTTTCTTTTGAAGAGGCATGTCACATTTGCCACTCAAGGTCTCTGACAATTTTCCTTTGCACAGAATTTTGGCAAATTATAGTCAGCTGCTGTTATTTCTTCCCTAGTTTCTCTCTGGTCCCTTTGATATGAATTATCAGGTTCCAGTGATTTCACTACGTTTTGAGTAACTTCTTTAGTTACATTTTTTTTTGAAAAATAACCACTAAGTGTTCTACACCCACCTCTAGTGATTCTACAGTCAACAAAAATTTCATTTATATAGCACCTTTAACATAGTAAAATCTCCCAAGGCGCTTCACAGGAGCGTACAGTATTCTGTGCAAACTGTACTGTATCTCTGGTATTCCTTCACTCTCCATTATAAGCTTGCTTTCTTTCCTTAGGGGTCCTGTGCCTACCTTAACTATCCTCATTAATGTGCTTATAGAAAGCCTTTTTTATTGTGTAAGTTACCTAACTGGCTGTTCCTATACTGGATAGCACATGGCAACAGTAGTAATACCTTTTTGAAGTCCTGTTAATCTATGAATTGACTCCTGGAAAGAAGAAAGAACTTGCATTTATACAGCATCTTTCACATCTTCTGATGCCCTAAAGGGCTTCACAGCTAATGAATTACTTTTAAAATGAGAGCATTGTTATGTAGGCTAACACAGCAGCCAGTTTGCACGCAGCAAGATCCCACAAGCAGCAAATGAGATAAATGACCAGTTAATCTGTGACACTGAGAGAGCTCCCTGCTCTTCAAATAGTGCCGTGGGATGTTTTATATCGACCTGTATGGGCATGTGAAAGACTGCATCTCTGACAGTGCAACAGTCCCTGAGCCCTGCACTGAAGTGTCAGCCTAGGTTATGTGTTAAGCTCCATGGTGGACCTTGAACCCATAACCTCTGCTAAAGGACCTGAATCCTGTTCTTTCCTATGTCATTGGTTCTGACATAAGCCAAAATGTCCAACTGATTCCCTTTCCCCTCAAGAGTTTCTGCTATTGAGTCACATACCCTGAGAAGCAGCACATTATTTGGGACTTAGGCTTACAGTTATAGAACAACAAATTGCACCTTTAACATAATAAAACGACGCAAGGCACTTCACA
This sequence comes from Heptranchias perlo, assembly GCF_035084215.1. Taxonomy (NCBI): domain Eukaryota; kingdom Metazoa; phylum Chordata; class Chondrichthyes; order Hexanchiformes; family Hexanchidae; genus Heptranchias; species Heptranchias perlo. Next base: position 7,906,729 of record NC_090349.1, read on the forward strand.
GTAGTGTAACGAGACAAAAATTGACTTTGAGCCAAAGGAGAAGATATTAGGACAGGTGAGAGGTAAGTTTTAATGAGCATCGTGAAGGAGGAGAGAGAGGCGGACAGGTTTAGGGAGGGAATTTCAGAGCTTAGGACCTAGACGACTGATGTCACAGCTGGGTGTAGGATGTAGGGCATGGACAAGAGGCAAGAATTGGAGGAGCGCAGAGACCTCGGAGGGTTGTAGGGCTGGAAGAGGTTAGAGATAGGGAGTGGTGAACCATGGAAGGATTTGAAAACAAGGGTGATAGTTTTAAAATCGAGGCATTCCTGGACCGGGAGCCAATGTAGGCCAGTGAGCATAGGGCTGATGGGTGAACGAGACGGTGCAAGTTAGGATATGGGCAGCAGAGTTTTGGATGAGCTCAAGTTTATGGAGGGTGGAAGATGGGAGGCCGGCCAAGAGAGCATTGCAATAGATACGTCTAGAGATAACAAAGGCATGGCTGAGGGTTTCAGCAGCAGATGAGCTGAGGCAGGGCAGAGACTGGCGATGTTATGGAGGTGGAAGTAGGCAGTCTTGGTGATGGAGCGGATATATGGTCGGAAGCTCATCTTAAAAGTCAAATAGGACGCTGAGGTTGCGAATGGCCTGGTTCAGCCTCAGACAATGGCCAGGGAGAGGGATGGGGTCGGTGGCCAGGGAACGGAGTTTATGGTGGGGACCAAAGACAATGGCTTTGGCCTTCCCAATATTTAGTTGGAGGAAATTTCTGCTCATCCAGCACTGGATGTCAAACACGCATTGTGTCACATCAGAGACAGTGGCGGGGTCGAGGGAGGTAGTGGTGAGGTAGAGCTGGGTATCATCAGTGTACGTGTGGAACCTGACATTGTGTTTTCGGATGATGTCACCGAGGGGCAGCATGTAGATGAGAAATAGAAGGGGGCCAAGGATAGATCCTTGGGAGCGGGAAGAGAAGTCATTGCAGGTGATTCTCTGGCTACAACTGGATTGTGACCATGGTGTCACAATTGAACCAGGCGAGGGCAGTTCCACCCAGCTGGACGACGGAGGAGAGGTTTTGAAGGAGGATGGTATTGGCAACTGTGTCAAAGGCTGCAGACAGGTCGAGAAGGATGCGGTCTAGTGCACCATAGTCACAATCACACAGGATGTCATTTGTGACTTTGACTGATTAGGGGTCTTTCAGTGCTGTGGTGGGGCGGAAACCTAATTGGAGAGATTCATACATGGAGTTGCGGGAGAGATGCAACGGAATTGGGAGGCGACAGCACGTTCAAGGACTTTGGAGAGGAAGGGGAGTTTGGAGATGGGACAGTAGTTTGCAAGGACAGAAGCAGTCATGGGTGGATTTTTTGAGGAGGGGGGTGATGATGGCAGATTTGAAATGGAGGGGGACTGTACCCGAGGAGAGGGAACTGATAATATCAGCTAACACAGGGCCCAGGAAGGGAAGTTGGGTGGTCAGCAGTTTAGTGGGAATCGCGTAGAAAGAGCAGGAAGAGGGTCAAGATGAGCTTGGAGATGGCATGACGGCAGAAAGGAGTGAAGCTAGAGTAAGATGCGCCTACTGGGCTAGGGCGGAGAGGTGCCTTGGGAAGTTTGGCTTGGTGGGCTAGGGGAAGAGACGGAAGTGGCAGAGGCAGCTGAACAGATGATCTCCATCTTCGTGACAAAGAAGCCCATGAGCTCCTCGGCCTTGTTGGTGAGAGTGGAGGAGGCTGGGAAGAGGGGTTTAGGGAGACGTTGGTAGTGGCGAAAAGAAGCCGGGGGTTATCTTTACATTCCAGGATGATCCTGGAACAGTGAGCTGTTTTGGCAGAGGAGAGCAGGGTCGGATGTGGTCTAGCCAGATCTTTTTTTTAATTCATTCATGGGATGTGGGCGTCGCTGGCGAGGCCGGCATTTATTGCCCATCCCTAATTGCCCTTGAGAAGGTGGTGGTGAGCCGCCTTCTTGAACCGCTGCAGTCCGTGCGGTGACTGTTCTCCCACAGTGCTGGCGATGAATGGCTAAACGAGTTATGCACCATAAACGTTCAAATCAGCATCCCTTGGACTAAAGGGAGCAAAGATGGTGGCTGTACCAAGGGGGATACCAGGGTGAGAGAGAGCAAGGGTTTTACTGGGGACAAGGGCATCAGTGGTGGAGGTGAGAGTTTGATTGAGCAGATCGGTAGCTGCAGATGTATCTCCAGCCGATAGAATCTCCCTCTATCACTGCTTCTGCACTTAACTCTCCCTCCTGGGCAATCAGACTTTTCCATGGTGGAATGGCATTGTTTGTGGCTGCCCTCCCCTGAATTCTTGCCCATAGAACAAGTATTCAGCATTGGAAACATTTGCCAAGAAAGTGCCCTCAGGCCTGCACTTCCTTCCCATTCCTCTACTCATGCCAATGGGATGACGACTCACTTCCAATCTATCCTCTGTCAATCTGTCTACCTGTGGAGTGACCACCTCTTAGAACATGTCTTCCAGAAACTCCTCCATATCCTGTGTGTGACAGAGTAATCCTGTTCTTCCACAAGCTTGAGTGACTGCAGCTGAAGACAGTTCTACAAGTGTAAACCATCCAGAACTGCCCACATCCAACACAGGTCGTAGCTGATCTGCCATTATAACTCTCCTAAATTTGTATTTATGCCATACCAAGTATAAAAATGTAAACTTATATGCAGTATAAAAATCTAAATAGTATTTCAAACTATTTACAATTCAACCTTGAGGGTCTGTCTTAAGAGGAAAGCTTTCTTGAAAAAAAATCTAGACTCTGCTCCAGCTCTATACTATATCACTGAAGGCACTCCCACAATGACAGTTGAATATTAAATCTAACAAGGTTTTATTGTCAGTGGAATTAAGTTATCTCTCTCCCACCCATCTTTACTCCCATGGGTGAATCTTGTTCCCTACGTTGCAGAATATTCAAAACTTTGAATATACCCCATACTTTAAATTTAACAGTATTTGATTAACCAGCCTATGCTGGCTTTAAAATTTGTATTTGACTGCCACAGATCCTCTCTGGCAACTGATTACTCAATGCCACTGCCTCCCAATATTACATGACTTCTCCATTTTGAAGTGCGTTCCTGGCACAGCTGAAGGATTTGTCATGACAACTCATCGGTTGGAAGATATTCCTGGCCGGTGGTGTTAGAAATCTGGGTCTGCTGTAGTTACTTGTGCTTAGTGGCGTCAGTCGATCTTGGAAGCAGCCTGAGAATCTTACTTTTGAGGGAATTGACTGACATAGTTGTACGATAGCATCCCCTTTTTTAATCTGGGCTGGATAATTGTGCCGTTCTCATGTGTGCACCTTCACGTGTGGACCAAGCAAACAATTGGTGAGACAAGGCCAGATATGAACTGTTAAGCTGCTTTACTTCACAGTAAGGTGAATGTACAGAACAGCCGGTATAATCATACTCCCGTAATTCAATCCATATAACTTATCTTCATGTTATAATACAAAATAAAGAATATGCAACATTAGCCCATGTCAGTGGATTGTCTTTCTTGACTTAAGATGGCTTCTAACTATCCTTTAGCATTTCTTACGTCTTGTCTGAGCAAAAGCCTTCATAGTTGCAGGAGGTGGGTAGGGAGGGATGGGTCAGATAGTGGAAGAGCAGGCTCGATGGACCAACTGGTCTTCACAGCTTTCTCTTTAACAAGTCTGACTGCATTCGCAGCCTTCCTGTTCCAAAAAACCTCGCTGCCTGTGTCAGTTTGTGTTTTCTTGCTGTTCACAGCCAGAAAATGGGATTAAAGACTTCCAGTACAGTGGGAGTGAGGTGTTTCTTAATTTCCAAGATAGGTTAATTAATTTCTTTAAAGTAATTCATTGTGTGGAGCTCAGGGTGGGGGAGCGGTGATAAAGAACTATATAAATGCGCATATTTTGTTTTTTTTAACCATTGCAGTTCACTGGTCTGGTTTGGACAGGATCTTTGATTTGAGAGATTAACTATTCATCCACTGCACCGACTCAAAAGTGACACTTTCATTTTATATTGTAGATTCCCATCACTACAAGTGGAATCCGAGCCATGGGTTTCCTGATGAAACACCAAATACAGGTTGAGGGTGGGACAGTATCCCCAAAACTCATCACGCTACTGGTGAAGGTAAGACCTAACAAACCCAGTCAGAAAGAACTTTCCTCAACAGGGTTGCTGTTATACGATTCGACTGAGCAGGAGCACTGACACACGATCTGGATTGGGTGTGTACAAGATAGCAAAGTATTCAAATACGATTTTGCATTGATATGTCGAGCTGGAAGATGAAACCCATAAGAGTCGATGTGCTTCAAATTTCCATTTGAGAAGCACTTACATCTCGCCCTGCACCCCCCGAACTTTTTATATATTTAACTAAATTATTTAAGAGGGAACGATTGCCAACAGATTAATAACAAATCAGAACCAGATTTTAAATAGATGTTTCTGATTTTAAACATGTTGGCGTAAAGAACTTTTGTGGTAGCATATGTGTGGACTATACAGGTCCTTAATGCCTCAGCAGTCACCATACGTCACACCTCCTGATCTCGTGACATAACAGATCCTACTTTAACAAATCTTAAATACTGAATTTAAAAGAAAAATGCATTGACATTGTTAAAAGGGGCTGTTGATGAGGAATGGGGCAAGTGCTGGTAGAGAGAAATGAACTGGGAAAGGGAAGTACGTTCCAGGGGGTGAGAACTGGGACCAGGAAATGGGTTCCACTGGCTTTGAAAAGAAGCAGGGGAGGCGAGTTCAGTGAGTGACAAGTGAGACTCGAGTGACTGGTGGCAGTGGATGGTCCTTGGGGGTCAGATGTCAATGGGTAAGGAATAGGGCAGATAGCCAAGGAAGATAATCTATTCAGGCTCACATCATACTTGTGACTGTGTTTTCAATTGACAACTGATATATATTTTAGTTTGTAATGGTCTAGCGTGTAATTTTTGGTCTGTTGATAGACTACTCAACTCTCTTTCACCACAGAGTTTGCAGAACTCATCGAGTGATGTGAAGTTAGTGGCGGAGAAAATGATCTGGTTGGTGAATAAAGACACTTTGAACCCACTTGACCCTCAGACAATCAAACCTATTCTGAAAGCCTTGTTGGACAACATAAAAGACAAAAACACCAGTGTGCGAGCGTACAGTGAACAGGCCATAGTCAGCCTGCTCAGGTTAAGGGAAGGAGACGAGTTGTATCAGGTATGCGGAATGTGCCAAATGTTTTTACCCCATCTAAAGAATATATTAGATAGGGGTCATTGCTTATTTGACCTCCATATACAAATGACTTTAATTTGTTCTTTGAGATACTTTTTAACGGTGAAGCATTGTTGCTGGGTGTCTGAATTTCTGTTATAAGTTGAGGCTTGCCTCCTTTTTAGTCAGATTGAATGGTCCTGGACCTAGACCAACAGTGGTGCCCAGTTTCAAGATCTGCAACCTTGTTCCAGGTCTTTTCCAATGACCAACATTCCACACAAAAAGACACTGACCTCAAAGAAGCAGAGTTTTAGTACCAGCTCAGGGCCTTCCTTGGGACTTGTCCAAACAGCAGCTCTGGTCGAATCAGAAAAAAGGCATCAGTGCCTTGACCCTGAGGCTTTCCAGCTTAAACCAAAAACCCAAGCTGCTTCAGGACCATGTAGCTGTAAAAAGCAGGCAGAAATTCAAATGAGGTTACCAAGACTTGGATCTTGTGGCAAAATTTCAACAAAAAAAGCCTGGCAAGACTTGTTGCAAGAGTCAATTTATTGACCTGTGGCATTGAACAGTCCCTCGGTATGCTGGTAGGAAAATTTCTTCACAGATTTCATTACTTCCTCTCGTACTCGGGAATTTTCACAGATCTGGAATGAGACCACAACAGTACCAATTCTGGTAACACTATATGGGCTGATTCTCTGACTTGTTGGAATTCAGTATTAATCACCCATGTAGATACTATACAGACAGGACCTATTTAATGAGAGGAAGGGCTACGTATGCCATAGTGTGCACCAGAGCCTGCATTTGAGGGATCGTGCGTCTCTCGACAAGGTCAGACTAATACGTCCTGAATACTGAGGAAAGCTTCCGCATTCAAATCTTAAGCACTAAGTGGAAATGATTTGTTCCAGGGTAATGATTACATATCTTATGGTATTTACTGGATCAAGATCTACCACCTGGTTCTTTTATGGTACAAATGGATGTTAATGCAACCTAGTTTGTTAATTCAGCTGGTGAGCACCCACTGGTATCCAGGTTCATAGAAGGCATCAGAAAAATGAAACCAATTCTGAGCCATTCCTGCCTGGGATTTGAATCTTATTTTGGACAGATTTGAGGGCTTTCATGAAACATCGTGCTGAAATTTTAGCCGTCCCTGGGCTGCTTCCTTTCATAGATTTTCACCAAATTTTAACATTCTACGCGGATAGAGCCGTTGGCTTCATTTAGTGTCGGCGGTCTAGGAAAGCCCATTGCTAAGCAGAATCTGGCTAAATGGGTTGCCTAATCAGTGTATTCATTGCGTTCCTTCAGGAATTGCCAGAGCAAATCCAAGGTCATTCTGTTCATCCTATGCCCGTGTTGTGATTTCTTTCCATATCTGCAAGGCGGCAGCATGCAGTAACATGTTCTCTTATAGAGTCACTCTCTTGATCTGAGTGTGCTTTGATGCTGCTGTGCTGCAAACTAGCCTCAGCATTAATTCCTGGAGCCCCCTATTCATTACCTGCAGGTCTTTGCTGTAATTCACTTGTAGGTGGGGGTTTATGGAATGAGAGGGGATGTTAATTGCCAGCCATCAATGTGGTTTTCCTGGATGTAATTTAACCTCCATCTTTTTTTAAAAAAAAGAAAAGAGCTCTCTCCCTACCTGGCCTTCAGTTCTTTCTATTTAGCTTCCTATTTTTAATGTGTGTTCAAGTTCTTCATTCTCTCCTTTGGTCTCTGCTACTTCATTTCAAAACAACTAAGGTACACTCTCATTTGGAGGTGTGTAAATAAAGGTACATTCAAAGAATGAGAAAACCACGGAAAGAAAGGCCATTTTTTGATGATGGGATGGGTATATCTGCCTGCCTGTCCCTTTATCGTTTTGATGACATTTTGGTTTTGAAATGAATTACTCATGAATTTCTGAAATGATTCTACACGATGATAGATAGATCTTCATGGATTTGTGCACTTAAAACAGAAAAAAAGGAAAACTAAATTTTTTTTCTCTCACTCCAGAATGTTTCTAAAATTCTTGATACTGCTAGTCTGGATCTATTAGCTGAAAGCTATCGGCGATCTTTGAAGAAACTTGCCAGCCAGGCAGACTCGACCGAACAGGTCGACGACACCATCCTGACATAACGTTGAAGAATTGAATGATTTTTTTGCTGCATCACCTTTGTGAAATGTTTTAATTATAATTTTGTTTCAAAGTGCAGTCACCACAATGGCAGGCTGCTGGAATTGGACATGAGGCGATGTTTTAGTATTGCTGCACTTGGTATTGTGTGAAAAGTGAATAGAGGTGTTTGTGAAGTCATGACGAGAGGGTTGCCAGCAACAAACATAAACAGTAGTGTGAGGGACCTGGATATAAAGATCCAGAGAGTGACAAAGTCCACAAGCTTTCAAAAAAGTAATCATTCAATAAAAACTTTGACTCGGACATCTGTGTATTGAACTTCCTTTGTGGTTTGTGAATGATCTGTTCTGAGATTACTTCAGCTTATTTTTGCACAGACACGCACGCCCACGCCACCCCGCAGAGGAGCGCGTCCGCGCCGCCCCGCAGAGGGGCGCGCCCGCGCCGCCCCGCAGAGGGGCGCGCCCGCGCCGCCCCGCAGAGGGGCGCGCCCGCGCCGCCCCGCAGAGGGGCGCGCCCGCGCCGCCCCGCAGAGGGGCGCGCCCGCGCCGCCCCGCAGAGGGGCGCGCCCGCGCCGCCCCGCAGAGGGGCGCGCCCGCGCCGCCCCGCAGAGGGGCGCGCCCGCGCCGCCCCGCCACCCCGCAAATTAGTCTTCAGTCAGCAAGGGGAGAAGAATCTGTGTGATATTTCCCAACTGCAGCTTTGTGGTCAATCATTGAGGAGATGAACATTGGTGACATGATCAATTGTAGCCGGTGGTGTACGTCAGGCTTTTTCCTCTTTTATAAAAAGTTTGACTGCTGTCCCTGTAAGCTGACCATGTCTCTTGCAAATTGAAGCCTTGGTTAGCATAGACCATCTCTAATGACTACCCCCTGATAATGGTGCATTGCTTGCTGGAGGGCACATAGGATGTCCACCTCTTTTAAAAGGTGAGAGACTTGAGACATGTTGGTAGTGTGAGGGAGTTGGGTGTCCTTATACATGAATCACATGAAAGTTAACATGCAGGTATAGCAAGCAATTAAGAAGACCAATAGTATGTTATACTCCAACCCCCTCACAATAAAGGCTAAGAGTAAGGTGGTCTTGCTGCAATTATGAGACCATACCTGGAGTACTGTGTACAGTTTTGGTTTCCTTACCTAGAGAAGGATATACTTGCCTTTAGAAGGGGATGCAACAAGGCTCACTAGATTGATTCCTGGGATGAGAGATTGAGTAGAATGAGCCTATATTCTCTGGAGTTTAGAAGCATGAGGTGATCTCATTGAAATGTATAAAATTCTGAGAGGGCTTGATCGAGTAGATGCTGAGAGGCTGTTTCCCCTGGCTGGAGAGTCTGGAACTAGGGGTTATAGTCTCAAGGTAAGGGGTCAGCCATTTAGAACCAAGATGAGGAAAAATTTCTTCACTCAGAGGGTTATGAATATTTGGAATTCCCTCCCCCAGAGGCTGTGGATGCTCAGTCATTGAGTATATTCAAGACTGAGATCGATAGATATTTGGGCACTAAGGGAATCAAGGGATATGGGGTTTGGGTGGGAAAGTGGAGTTGAGGTAGAAAATCAGCCATGATCTTATTGAATGGCAGAGCAGGCCTAAGGGGCTGTATGGCCTACTCCTGCTCCTATTTCTTATGTATTCTCTTAATCCTGAAATGGAAAATAGTCAGTGCTGGACCACTTCGTACAGGCTAATAAACTACTGACAACACACATACAACTGTGACTGTTTGAGTCCATTATTCGTCCAGCTCCTTTCTGCAAATCGGGTGGACTGCCTTAAGGCCATGTGCTCCTCTCCTCCCAATTTTCTTGTATTCCCTGTTACCCAGATGATCCAATAGCCATGGCAGAGGAAGAGAAAAATCTGCCCACCATCTCCAGTGATCAATACTTAAGTGGTGCTTATGGAATTCCACTGCCGCTGATGTGTAGTGGATGATGAACAGATATTTTAAAAACTAGCAGCCAGCCCATTCATCCAACTGATCTTCATTGATGCAAACCAAGTTTTTTAAAAAGTCAAGCAAAGGATATTAGTACATTTTCTTCAGCAAATGACAGAATAATAGCTTGTAACAGCTGTATTTCCCTCTTGGGATTGTCCCACAAAATGATACTGATCGAGAAATCTGTCCAGTCCAATCTAAGTTCCACGTTCAACCAATTTGGGGGTGATGGACTAAAACACATTTCATTGCTGGCTTTCTCAAAAAGACTTTGTGATACAGCAACAAATCTGTGAGACACAGGCCTCCGTCCGCTGGCCCTGACTAGTTAGTCATAAGAGACACAGGGTGGGTGGGTGGGTGCTGTCGGGGTCGGATAAAATGTATAGTAAGAAAGAACTTGCATTTATGAAATACCTTTCACAACCCCAGGACATCCCCTAGTGCTTCATAGCCAATTAAGTATTTTTGAAGTGTAGTCACTGATGTAAGGAAATGCAGCAGCCAATTTATGCACAGCAAGATCCCACCAACAGCAATTAGATAAATGACCAATTGAATTGTGGTATTGGTTGAAGATTAATAGTTGGACACCAGGAGAACTCCCTTGAAGGTAGTTGAGCTTTAACATACAATATGTAGGCTGCAGTGCTTCACCTTTAATGTCACAAGGTATTCATGAAGTGATTTATCAGTATTGGCAGCCTTCCTTCACACTGCCCTTATATAATGAGATTGGTTCCTCTGAGATCACCTATAAACCATCTCTGATCAGTACTTTGCATTGGGACTGCTAGGATTTCTCTTCTGATCAACATGAAGCCAACCAGAGATTTGGCAGGACTTGTCTCTTTCAAATTCAAAACATTTTAGGTCTTGTTGCCACCAGATTATGTAGTTCATGAATTTTATTCATTTAAAGACAACTTTGATCCAACAAGCCCAGTCCTTTCACAGACCATGGACACAATATGCTATATTATAGACTACTCAATCTTTCAACCTGGGGAAAGATTTTGCCAAGTTTCTCCTCGCCTCCCAAAATATAAATGAGCCAAAATGGCCATCTAACTTTACACCATTCATCCCTCAACAGCTATTTTCCTGGGCATTGCACTTCAGTCCCACTGGGCATTTCATTGTCTCATTAGCTGGGCCCATACAAGAAAAAAGCCGAGCGTTTCCGGAAATAACCAAGCCCAGGGCGCCGAGCATTTCCGAAAGTAACCGAAGAGGTGTTCCCGGCAGACGCAACCGGAGAGAGCCGAGCGCTTCCGGAAGTAACCGAACTCAAGGAGCACAGAGGCGCCGCGGGAGCCATTTCCGGGAGTATCCGGAGTACTCGGACTGACGCAGCCGGAGAGAGCCGAGCGTTTCCGGAAGTAACCGAATTTAAAGAGTGCCCGGACAGCGAAGCCGAGTGTTTCCGGAAATAGCCGATCGGAGCGGGAGCCGGATAGTCGCAGCCGCCCTGTACAAATACTCGAAAGAAGCGGCGCCGCCACTGAGAGACTGAGCCGAGCTGCCCGCTCAGCGCCGCCGCCATGGCCAGGGATTATGACCATCTCTTCAAACTGCTCATCATCGGGGACAGCGGTAAGAAGCAACTGGGAAAACGGAGCAACAGAAGCTGGGCGGCGGCAGGAAGCAGGCCGAGCCGAAGGCCCCGAAACTAGCGTCGGAATAGGCCGGGTAATGGGAGGCATAGGCGGGTGGATGGAGTAAGGGAGGGCGGACAGGCCGCAGGCCCCCCCCCCCCCCCCCTTTCCTGTCAGAAGCAAGCTTGCGGGAGCGGGCCCCGAGCTGGAATTAAAGGGCGGCGGGACTATCGATTACCGAGATCCTGACATGAAAGAGTCCGGGAGAGGGGAGTGTGTCTGTGGGAGAGCCGGGGGAGAGGGGAGTGTGTCAGTGGGAGAGCCGGGGAACAGGGGAGTGTGTCAGTGGGAGAGCCGGGGAACAGGGGAGTGTGTCAGTGAGAGAGCCGGGGGAACAGGGGAGTGTGTCAGTGGGAGAGCCGGGGGAACAGGGGAGTGTGTCAGTGGGAGAGCCGGGGGAACAGGGGAGTGTGTCAGTGGGAGAGCCGGGGAACAGGGGAGTGTGTCAGTGGGAGAGCCGGGGGAGAGGGGAGTGTGTCAGTGGGAGAGCCGGGGGAACAGGGGAGTGTGTCAGTGGGAGAGCCGGGGGAACAGGGGAGTGTGTCAGTGGGAGAGCCGGGGAACAGGGGAGTGTGTCTGTGGGAGAGCCGGGGGAGAGGGGAGTGTGTCAGTGGGAGAGCCGGGGGAGAGGGGAGTGTGTCTGTGGGAGAGCCGGGGAACAGGGGAGTGTGTCTGTGGGAGAGCCGGGGAACAGGGGAGTGTGTCTGTGGGAGAGCCGGGGAACAGGGGAGTGTGTCAGTGGGAGAGCCGGGGAACAGGGGAGTGTGTCTGTGGGAGAGCCGGGGAACAGGGGAGTGTGTCAGTGGGAGAGCCGGGGAACAGGGGAGTGTGTCAGTGGGAGAGCCGGGGAACAGGGGAGTGTGTCTGTGGGAGAGCCGGGGAACAGGGGAGTGTGTCTGTGGGAGAGCCGGGGAACAGGGGAGTGTGTCAGTGGGAGAGCCGGGGAACAGGGGAGTGTGTCAGTGGGAGAGCCGGGGAACAGGGGAGTGTGTCAGTGAGAGAGCCGGGGGAACAGGGGAGTGTGTCAGTGGGAGAGCCGGGGGAACAGGGGAGTGTGTCAGTGGGAGAGACGGGGGAACAGGGGAGTGTGTCAGTGGGAGAGCCGGGGGAACAGGGGAGTGTGTCAGTGGGAGAGCCGGGGAACAGGGGAGTGTGTCAGTGGGAGAGCCGGGGGAGAGGGGAGTGTGTCAGTGGGAGAGCCGGGGGAACAGGGGAGTGTGTCAGTGGGAGAGCCGGGGGAACAGGGGAGTGTGTCAGTGGGAGAGCCGGGGAACAGGGGAGTGTGTCTGTGGGAGAGCCGGGGGAGAGGGGAGTGTGTCAGTGGGAGAGCCGGGGGAGAGGGGAGTGTGTCTGTGGGAGAGCCGGGGAACAGGGGAGTGTGTCTGTGGGAGAGCCGGGGAACAGGGGAGTGTGTCTGTGGGAGAGCCGGGGAACAGGGGAGTGTGTCAGTGGGAGAGCCGGGGAACAGGGGAGTGTGTCTGTGGGAGAGCCGGGGAACAGGGGAGTGTGTCAGTGGGAGAGCTGGGGAACAGGGGAGTGTGTCAGTGGGAGAGCCGGGGAACAGGGGAGTGTGTCTGTGGGAGAGCCGGGGAACAGGGGAGTGTGTCTGTGGGAGAGCCGGGGAACAGGGGAGTGTGTCAGTGGGAGAGCCGGGGAACAGGGGAGTGTGTCTGTGGGAGAGCCGGGGAACAGGGGAGTGTGTCAGTGGGAGAGCCGGGGAACAGGGGAGTGTGTCTGTGGGAGAGCCGGGGAACAGGGGAGTGTGTCTGTGAGAGAGCCGGGGGAACAGGGGAGTGTGTCAGTGGGAGAGCCGGGGAACAGGGGAGTGTGTCTGTGGGAGAGCCGGGGGAACAGGGGAGTGTGTCAGTGGGAGAGCTGGGGGAGAGGGGAGTGTGTCAGTGGGAGAGCCGGGGGAACAGGGGAGTGTGTCTGTGGGAGAGCCGGGGAACAGGGGAGTGTGTCTGTGGGAGAGCCGGGGAACAGGGGAGTGTGTCTGTGAGAGAGCCGGGGGAACAGGGGAGTGTGTCAGTGGGAGAGCCGGGGAACAGGGGAGTGTGTCTGTGGGAGAGCCGGGGGAACAGGGGAGTGTGTCAGTGGGAGAGCTGGGGGAGAGGGGAGTGTGTCAGTGGGAGAGCCGGGGAACAGGGGAGTGTGTCAGTGGGAGAGCCGGGGGAACAGGGGAGTGTGTCAGTGGGAGAGCCGGGGAACAGGGGAGTGTGTCAGTGGGAGAGCCGGGGGAGAGGGGAGTGTGTCAGTGGGAGAGCCGGGGAACAGGGGAGTGTGTCAGTGGGGGAACAGGGGAGTGTGTCAGTGGGAGGGAGAATATCTGGGGATGGAGCAAATACGTTAGTGGGAGAGTGCCTGGGGATGGAGCAAATACGTTAGTGGGAGAGAGCCTGTCAGGAAATAGGAGCAGTGTGTCAACGGGAGAGATCTTGGGGAGGAGTGTGAAAGCCTGAAGATGAACGTATTATGGAGTGTGACAAAGTTCAAGGATGGGGTGTGTGTGTCAGTGAATGTAAAGCAGCCTGGAGATGGGGTAAGTGTGGCAGACAATGAGTTGGAACCTGGCAATAGGACACTGAGTGAGTGAGAAAGAGCCCAGGGATAGGGCCAGTGTATAGGTGAGAGAATGGCTCTATGAGTAGGTGAGTGAGAAAGAGCCCTGGGATAGGGCCAGTGTGTAAGTGAGTGGCCCTATCCCTGGGCTCTTTCTCAGTGTGTAGGTGAGTGAGAAAGAGCCCTGGGATAGGGCCAGTGTGTAGGTGCGAGAGCACCCTGGCATAGGGCCAGGATTATTGTTGGTGATGCATTGAGAAAGAGCCGGGGGATGATACCCATCCACACATATTGGCCCTGATTTGTTCAGTTTTTTAAAATAAAGTTCATTATATACTTATAGTGCAGACTGTACAGAAAGAAGTTAGTGAAAACCTGGAACTCTCTTTCCCCCAAAAAGCTGGTGGTCAATTGAAGATTGATAGATTTTTGTTAGGCAAGGGTATTAAGGGTTATGGAACCAAGCCAGGTAGATGGATTTAAGATACAGATCAGCCATGATCCAATTGAATTGCTGAACAGCCTTGAGGGGCTGAATGGCCTACTCCTGTTACTCCATTCTTGGATGAAACGCTGTGGCTTCTGAGGTGAAAGATGCATAAGGGTCATTCAGGTTATGGAACTTCGTACCGATTCATAATCTTTGCCAGTTTTGGTTTTTGTCATAGGATTGATTTGATGGTAGTTTATGAATGTGTACATTCAGTAATCTTGTGCTAGTGGGGGTGTTTTTTGGGGGGATGGGGAGTATATTTCAGTACATAGTACCACACTAAGTATTAAGATTTTATCTTGTATATTGCTGCCATTTTATAACTTATCAGAGGAAGAATATCTTCATAACAATTTGCATTTGTATAGCACCTTTAATGTACATCCCAAGGCACATCACAGGAATGTAATCAGCCAAAAATTGGCCTTGAGCCAAAGAAGGGGTAGGTTTTAAGGAGGGTCTTAAAGGAGGAGAGAGAGTTTCAGCCCAAGATGGCTGAAGGCACAGCTTATAGTCTGGTTCAGCCTGAGACAGTGGCCGGGGATGGAATTCGTGGCGGGGGCTGAAGACGATTGCTTTGGTCTTTCCAGTGTTTTAATTGGAGGAAATTCTGGCTTATCCAAGACTGGATGTCAAACAAGCAGTCTGATAACACAGGCAATGGTGGGATCAAGAGAGGTAGAGCTGGGTGTCGTCAGCGTACATGTGGAATTTAATATTGTGTTTTCAGATGGTGTCGCCGAAGGGCAGCATGTAGATGAGACATAGGAGGGGGCCAAGGATGGATCCTTGGGGGACGCCAGAAATAACATTGCAGGGGTAGAAACAGAAGCGATTGCAGGAGATTTTCTGGGTACGATTGGATAGGTAAGGCTACAGCAAAGGCTATGGGCCCCGACAACATCCCGGCTGTAGTACTGAAGACACGTGCTCCAGAACTAGCCAAGCTGTTCCAGTACAGCTACAACACTGGCATCTACCCAACAATGTGGAAAATTGCCCACGTATGTCCTGTCCACAAAAAGCAGGACAAATCCAATCACTGCCCCATCAGTCTACTCTCAATCATCAGCAAAGTGATGGAAGGTGCCGTCGACAGTACTATCAAGTGACACTTACTCACCAATAACCTGCTCACCGATGCTCAGTTTGGGTTCTGCCAGGACCACTCGGCTCTAGACCTCATTACAACCTTGGTCCAAACATGGACAAAAAAGCTGAATTCCAGAGGTGAGGTGAGAGTGACTGCCCTTGACATCAAGGCAGCATTTGACTGAGTGTGGCACCAAGGAGTCCTAGTAAAACTGATATCAATGAGAATCAGGGGGAAAACTCTCCAGTGGCTGGAGTCATACCTAGCACAAAGGAAGATGGTAGTGGTTGTTGGAGGCCTATTATCTCAGCCCCAGAACATTGCTGCAGGAGTTCCTCAGGGCAGTGTCCTAGGCCTAACCATCGTCAGCTGCTTCATTAATGACCTTCCCTCCGTCATAAGGTCAGAAATGGGGATGTTCACTGATTGCACAGTGTTCCGTTCCATTCGCAACCCCTCAAATAATGAAGCAGTCCATTCCCGCGTGCAGCAAAGACCTGAACAACATCCAGGCTTGGGCTGATAAATGGCAAAAAAACATTCATGCCAGACAAGTGCCAGGCAATTACCATCTCCAACAAGAGAGAGTCTAACCACCTCCCCTTGACATTCAACGGCTTTACCATTGCCGAATCCCCCACCATCAACATCTTGGGGGCCACCATTGACCAGAAAGTTAACTGGACCAGCCACATAAATACTGTGGCTAAAAGAGCAGGTCAGAGACTGGGCATTCTGCGGCAAGTGACTCACCCCCTGACTCCCCAATGACTTTCCACCATCTGCAAGATACGAGTCAGGAGTGTGATGGAATACTCTCCACTTGCTTGGATGAGTGCAGCTCCAACAACACTCAAGAAGCTCGACACCATCCAGGGCAAAGCAGCCCGCTTGATTGGCACCCCATCCACCACCATATTCCCTCCCTTCACCACCGGCGCACAGTGGCTGCAGTGTGGACCATCCACAGGATGCACTGCAGCAACTCGCCGAGGCTTCTTCGACAACACCTCCCAAACCCATGACCTCTACCACCTAGAAGGACAAGAGCAGCAAGCACATGGGAACAACACCACCTGCACGTTCCCCTTGAGGTCACACACCATCCCGACTTGGAAATATATCGCCATTCCTTCATCGTTGCTGGGTCAAAATCCTGGAACTCCCTCCTTACCAGCACTGGGAGAACCTTCACCACACTGACTGCAGCGGTTCAAGAAGGCGGCTCACCACCACCTTCTCAAGGGCAATTAGGTGTGGACAATAAATGCTGGCCTCGCCAGCGTCTCCCACGTCCCATGAACGAATTTCTTTTTTTTAAAAAGTGGAACCAGGCGACGGCAGTCCAACGCAGCTGAATAGCGGTGGAGAGGATAATGGTGTGATCAGCCGTGTCAATGGCTGCAGACAAGTCGAGAAGGATGAGGAGGGATAGTGCAGCACAGTCACAGAGGATGTCATTTCTGACTTTGATTAGGGCAATTTCAGTGATGTGGCAGTGTAACAGGCTGCTACAAACAATATCAGATCACTACAGTGCCAGACAAGTGTTTTCTCTCAGTACATTGGGGTCAGTGACAGAGTCTGATGTCCGATGACATGGAATCCTGGAAATCCTGTTTCTGATGAGTAGCTTGCTCGGAATCAGGTAAATCTGAAAGATCTCTGGAACCGAGGGCTATGTAAAACATACTGAACAATTGTTACCGCACAGCTTTATTCATTTTATGGAAAATGCTAACTGGCTTATCCTATGACTGACTGACTGTATTTGCTCGTTGTTGGTCTGGTAGTGTAGTGGATAGGTTACTGGACTAATAATGTAGAGAACATGAGTTCAAATCCCACCGTGGCAGATTGAGAATTTTTATTCAGTTTTTTTAAATCTGGAAATAAAAAGCTGGTATTATGTCGTAAAAACCCACCTGGT
Source organism: Heptranchias perlo (assembly GCF_035084215.1). Lineage (NCBI taxonomy): Eukaryota > Metazoa > Chordata > Chondrichthyes > Hexanchiformes > Hexanchidae > Heptranchias > Heptranchias perlo. The sequence continues at coordinate 7,923,786 of NC_090349.1, forward strand.
TCATTTATGTCCTTACCTGGTCTGGCCTGTATGTGACTCCAGTCCCACAACTGCCTTCTGTAAGCTACTCTGTATCAAACCGCTACTGAAGAAAGCCCACCACCATCATCTCGGGGCAGCTAGGGATGGCCAATAAATGCCATCCTTGCCAGCGATGTCCACATCCTGAGAATTTTTTTAAAAACTCCCTGTGCAAGTTTGGGAGGTTGCATAGTGTTGTCACTAGGATTTCAGTAAAGTGTAATGATGAGGGGGTGAAATTTTCTCGCTATGTCCATTTAAACTGCGAAAGAAAAACACCCAACAGCACAATTATAAATTGTCTTTCCAAATGTAAGTGGTCTCTGGGGCGAGCAATTTGAGCTGTATAACAGGACAAATTACTGGTGGTTACTGATCTGTCACTAATGGCGGGAACAGTTTGAGATGAGATGAGTGTCACAGTAAAAAATATATTGACTTGTGGGATTTATTTTTTCTGCAGTGTTTTGGTATCCGCACTGTTGCAATAAATTTGCTGAGGAGCACCAAATGACAAAGGGCTTAAAATATTGTTTTAACCTTAGCATAAAGAGCATGCTGAAGTTTCAAAGTTATGGAAGGAGATGATAGATCTAATCAGTTTAAATCTTGGTTGTGTCCATGGTTAGAGCTGGGGATAGGTAGCATTGCCAGTTATAAAGAGTTGACCGTAATCAAATTGACTGACTTAACCTTAGATGAGAGGGAGGCTGTGTGGCCATTTTAGTACAGAACAGTCAGGAGTGTGATGGAATACTCTCCACTTGCTTGGATGAGTGCAACTCCAACAACACTCAAGAAGCTCGACACCATCCAGGGCAAAGCAGCCTGCTTGATTGGCACCCCGTTCACTCCCTTCACCACCGGCTGCTGTGTGTACCATTCACAGGACGCGTTGCAGCAACTCGCCAAGGCTTCTTCGACAGCACCTCCCAAACCCGCGACCTCTACCACCTAGAAGGACAAGGGCAGCAGGCACATGGGAACAACACCACCTGCACGTTCCCCTCCAAGTCACACATCATCCAGACTTGGAAATATATTGCCGTTCCTTCATCGTTGCTGGGTCACAATCCTGGAACTCCCTACCTAACAGCACTGTGGGAGAACCTTCACCGCACGGACTGCAGGGGTTCAAGGCGGCAGCTCACCACCACCTTCTCAAGGGCAATTAGGGATGGGCAATAAATGCCGGCCTCGCCAGCGACGCCCACATCCCATGAACGAATTTTTTTTTTTAAAAAGTAGAAGAGGTGGTTAATCGTGAAATAACGATTAGGTGACAGGAAGCTTTGGTTTTAAAACCTGAAGATTGTAGTAGGAAAGAGTTTTGAGATTCAGGGAAGGAAAGAGTCAGGATAGGAGGAGGTGCAGTGAGCTCTGACTCCAGTCTGTGTGGAGACCTGTTATAGCAAGGGAGGGTGTCAGTAATTGGGGCCACCAAGGGTAACCTGGAATCATCCAAACAAATAAGGCTTGTTGCTATTTACTGCTGGTTTAAATTACTCAGAAATTGAAAAGAACTGATCATCTAAAGGAGGTAAATTCAGGTTGCTGGCTTCATGTTAAAGTGGGTTTAAGGAAGAGGGCATGCTTGTGTTTAGTTGCAAGACTGAGATGGTCAAAAATTTGGAGATTGGGAACATGTGATTGCCCCCTCATGAACTTTACTTACTCACTAAATAAATTCCTTTTTTAAAAAGAATCTGAAAGCTTTAAACAGAAACCCAGTATGTGTCCTGGTGGTGAATCGGCTATTTTCACAGTGGAATGTTGGAGCTAGGTTTACAGCCCCCCTTTTCCCCATGTGGTAAGTTCCTGATAATGACCAGGTTATCCAAGGAGAGAACCACCAGCTCGGGGCTCTGTTGCGAAGCGGTCATGCCCCTCCCAGTGGCCTGCTCGCAGGTTGCCTGCCAATCCATAGTGGGGGACGGTGTGAAGTGTGGGAGGTGAATATAGAAAGGTTTTAAAATACGTCAGTCACAGCTGCAGTTTGTGATGAGATGCAATGCAAAGGTTACTGGCGATAAGATGACTTAGTCATTTTAATTAGAGTGAGCAGCGAAGAGAGTGGCTGGCAGTGCTGGAGGGGGGGGGGGGGGGGAAAGAAGGAGAAAACTAGCAATCATAACATTCGCTCCAATCCCGCAACATGGGCAGGATTGAATGAGACAAAAATACAGAAGTGTTTGTAACCCTTTTTTATAATTAAAAAAAAGTATGTGCAACTATTGTGATGTTAGGGTATAATTACTCTCTTATTTCTTAAAGTCCAAATGAAGGGGTGATGCTGAGGGGTAGCACACCAACTCCCAGTGGGGTGGACTTGGGATTGATTACCTGGTCTTGGAAGCCAAATGACTGCTCCCATCTGGAGAGCAGGGAACTAGTAGGGACTGGTGCTTGGACAATACCTGCTCCCTTCTAGCGACTAGCTATAGGAGGCACTGGTGGTGGCTGAAAGTCCAACCTCTGAACCGCAGAGGAAGCGGACTAGTTGGATAAAGGTAGATTAGATTACAAAAAAGGAAGGAAACTTAATGAAAATGAAAAGTTTTTCAACATGCCCAAATTAATTTTTTCTTTTTTTCTCAACCCACTCCCTGCCCCCTGGTGCGGCCCCAAGGGTAGTGTAGTGGCTATGTTACTGGACTATTAATCCAGAGTTTGGGTTCGGACAGGACCACGTGGCTCCAGAACTCATTACAGTCTTGGTCCAAATGTGGGGAAATAAAAGCTGAATTTCTGAGGTGAGGTGAGAATGACTGCCCTTGATGTCAAGGCACCATTTGACTGAGTGTGGCACCAAGGAGCCCTAGTAAAGCTGAAGTTAATGAGGATCAGGGGGAAACTCCAGTGGTGGAGTCATACCTGGCACAAAAGAAGATGGTAGTGGTTGTTGGAGGCCAAGCACCTCAGCCCGAGAACATAGCTGCAGGAGTTCCTAGGCCCAACTATCTTCAGCTGCTTCATCAATGAACTTCCCTCCCTCATAAGGTCAGAAGTGGGGTTGTTCGCTGCTGATTGCACAGTGTTTAGCTGCATTTGCAATTCCTTAGATAAAGAAGCCGTCCATGGCCGCATGCAGCAAGACCTGGGCAACAAGTGACAAAATAACATTTGCATTACACAAGTGCCAGGCAATAACCACCTCTAATAAGATAAAGCTTATTCATGGCATTACCATCACAGAGTCCCCCATAATATTATAAACTTATCTACACTATTAAAACGCTTAAGTCTAAGTCCCCACAATCACAGCTGTCAGTCCAGACCTTTCCACATGTTGTCATCAGGGCTATGAGCACAGTCCATGGTTGAATAGCTCATGAAGTATCTTAATACATACGTACCATACAGTAAACAAGAAGTTCTATGAGAGTGCTAAGACAAGTTTAACATGCTGTTCCTCTGGAATACCTTGAGTATCCAGAAAGGAATTCAAGTTCTCCAAGTGCTTGAAATAGCCCCTCTGAGGGGTGTGGTCTGACAGAAATATGTTCTAAACACTGCTATGATGCATCCACCACCACCAAGAAATCCACCTGGTGTCTGGTCCATGTTTGCAGGTTGAGCCTCTTACCAGAAGAATAAACACAACTAGGAGAGGTTTTATCCAATCGAGAAATTGTTACCCAAAATCTTCATATAGAACTTCTTCAGTAATTGAATACTAAATTCCCCCTAAACAGTCCCCTGTTTCCAGGAGTCCTTGTCCTGGGACAATTTCTCTTTATCTTACCTCTGGGTATAAACTGCTGCAAACTGGATTACTGTGGTTTGAAGCCCTATGTAGATATCTTCTGATGCCAGGAAAGTATTAACCCCTTTCCAGTGCTGGCCAGCCAGAGAGCGAAGGGAAATAAATAATGAGCATTTGACTGGCTGCAAAATGGTGCATCAGTAGTGGCTGTATTTTGAATAAGTTCTTTCATGAAAGGGGATTTACTTGGCAGCTCAGTAACACAAAACTCTTAAAGGGACTGTGCTTCTGGATAATTTTTCCCTCACCCCAGGGTAGGATGATGGCAATTTTTCTGTTTCTTTAGTTGTTCAAACTCCAAAAATGAAGTGCACAATACTTGCCGTTGGCAGCCTAAGGTAACATGTACATTGTGAATGGAGAGGATTTTCTTGTGGCTTTTAACTTGATGGTTAACTGGAGCAATTGGAATAGGGAGGGACCAAGAGGAACAATCATAATTTTAAGATTTAATGGATATAAACTGGCATTTAATAGATTTCTGACCGCATCAGCTTGTAAAAAAATGTTGCTGGAAACAAATGTTCTGAATGGTTTCCGTCATTTCAGGTTTCATTATCTTGATTCTCGGCTATCACCTCTAACCCACCCATCTGATGCTGCCTATTGTGTCCCAACAATCTTGAAGTTATCAGCTTGTACAGTAACCAGCTGGTGTACATTAAACAGCGAGTCTGCTCAACGCCACTTTAAATGTGCTTAATGTTAAGCAGCCCGCCTGATTAGCTGATAACGTTCTCCAAAGCACAAGTGATGTGAGGCAGTAGCCTACATAGCAACAAGTGACTGCACTTCAAAATATTTCATTGATTGTGAACTGTCTGGGTGAGTCAAAGAAGCAGCATCGGGCAGCCCTGAGGGAGACGCAGTTGTGGGGGAGAATCTTAAGGGGGGCCCGCAGTCCCGGGGTTGGGGGTGGGGGTAGACCCGGATTGCTTTGCTGTAAGAGGTTTTCCTGTTGATGAACAACGGGGGGATGTGTGTACATTAGAATGACTTTGCTATGATAGGTTTGCATCGTAAGTGATTGTCTAATAAACCGTTTCTACTGTGTTCTACCATTGGCATGTAGAGTACTTATCTCATCTGAAGCGAGGCTTGCCCCTCTTCCTATATGGAGATGTTACATTGTTAACAAGATGATTGCCTGGCTTGTGAACAGCGCCTTATCACACCTGTCAGGGCATCCCAAAGGGCTTCACAAACAGTAAATTACTTTGAAATCTGGTCAGTCATTGTTGCTGTGGGATTATACCTGTCTTTCTCATGTCTCCTCTGCTGAGTGATAACCTTAACGAGCCATTTTTTCCCCCATGAGAAATCAAACCTGGTATACTTGGCCTACAAGATTTGATTGTGGAAGTGGGGGGCAACTGCTTATTTTGCTTTACTAAATTTGATTGTACTATTTTGTTCATGTGTTTACATGTGCAGCAGCAGTAAGGCATAGTTTTGTAGCTGGAGTAATTGGCTAGTAAATGGCTTGCTCTGCTTTTAATTTTTTTTAAAAAAAGCTTTCTACCTGTTTCAAGGCTCAAACCGGCCACTGCATGTTACTGTTGAGAATGAAAAACGGTCGTATTGTACTGTGTTTTTTCTTTTTTTTTAAAAGAAGTGTCCATTTTTCTTTTAATTTGGGTAGTTTGCAATGGATGGTCCCCATCAGTCAGCCTGGAGCTGATCGGCATTGTCTCTTGTCTGTGGCCAAATCCCTCTGCTTTTTCATAACACATGCTTGTCGCCATGGGCGTGGTGCAAACATTACGTTTCCCTTCACTAGATAATTGTGTATTTGTTTTTGATACATTTTGTACTTTAATACATGCATCTAGGTGTTCTCCGTTCTGATGTATTAGGCTTTTGCAATCTTGCTTCTGTCCTCCCCCTGGATTGTAATTGGATGAGGGGAAAAGAGTGAATTGGTGCTTAAAGAAAGGTTGGCATCACTGGTGGGAGGGGTTTTTCATTCAGTAAAATGTTCTGTTTGATTTGATCAAGTATGGTTCTCTTGACTCCCCTGCTCTGTGTTACAGGTGTGGGGAAAAGCAGTCTCCTGCTGCGATTTGCAGACAACACGTTTTCAGGTAAGCACACTTAGCCTCTCATGTTTATCTTCATGAAATTCTCTGACAATGCATTATTTCACTCCTGTGCATACAGAAATTTTCCCCTTACAACAATTGTATTTTACTGTTGTCTTTTCAAGTTACTTTTCTCTTCCCAATCCTTTGTTGCCCTCATTGATTTATTTTTCTGTTTTCTGCTTTTTTTTTCTTCCTTTTACTTTCCAAATCTCTGCTGCTGTGAACCCTCAGATAATTTACTAGTAATTTCTTGTATCAGTTTCCATTGAGTTCATTCCATGACATTGACTCTCAATGCTGGATCTTCCTCAAACCCTACCTTACTAAGCTGCTGCCCACTTCTCCTCTTGCAATGTGTCAGAACACTACTGGGAAATTAGGCTATCCCACTGACATGAAACTTGTATATTCTCTATATTGCGAGTAGGTAGAAGCAGATAATTGGGGGTAGGGGGGAATCGAGGCAGTAGATTGAGTGAGAATCCCATGCTTGGTGCCATTTTGTGGTGTTCAAGTCAACTGTCAATAGATTTGGGGGGAAAAAAAACTCGAATTCTGAACTCAAAATTACCACAAGTCCATACTAGCCTCACACTAAAGTGATTTGCAGTTCAGTTTTGTTCCTATCAATATCTGATATCTCTTACAAACCATGTGAAGCAAGGAAGTAAAAAAATTACATTTATCAAACGCTTTTCATGACCTCAGGACGTTTCAAAGCTATTGAAGTACTTTTGAAGTATAGTTACTGCTGTTATATAGGGAAACTGCGCAGCCAGTTTATGCACATAAAGGTCCCACAAACAGTAATGAGATAAACGACCAGATAATCTGTTTTTGCTGATGTTGGTTGAGGGATAAATGTTGGTCAGGATACTGGAAGAACTTTGCTTTTTTTGAATAGTATCATGGGATCTTTTACATCTGCCTGAGAGGGCAGATGGGACCTCTATTTAATGTCTCGTGCGAAAGTGCATCAAATCTCATCCATGCTTGAGGAGCCATGTGGGTCAGGTTCTCTGCGAGTTTGAGAGTGTCACTGGATGACCATCATTGTTATGCATATGGGTCTTCTCAGAAAGAAGGAAAGAACGAACGAACTTGCATTTATAAAGTGCCATTTATGACCTCCGGACGTCCCAATGCACGATGTAGGCAATAAAGTACTTTTAAAGTGTAGTTACTATTGTGACATGGGAATAGAAAATGACAATGAGGACAGTGCTACTAGTCACAGTACTTTTTATTTTAAAAAAAGGCAACAGAGACACCCAGCTACTTGTTTGGTTTGGACTGGGGTGCTGAAGGATGAGGTCACAGTTTGAGACCTTTAATGGTCCTGCTACATTCAAGTTTCTGGTACTGTATGAGTACAGTTTATAAATGCTAGTTGATCAGTCTTTCATAGTGTTTGCTCCTCTGGCCCTTTTGGAGTCTTCAAGAGACACTGCTTGACCTTGTTCAGATGGTTATGGAGAATGTCGTAATTGAATGACATTCTGTCATGTTGCAAGTGCTTTAAGTTAATAGTCCCAATTACTGGCCCAGTAGAATTAATGCACTCTGATACCAGCACATGCTCACTGCGCTGTACTCCCACACACAGGAAGCTGCTTGCGCACACTTTTACAAACCACCTCCAACGCACATCAGTGTGTATAATATACAGGCAGCGCTGTTTTAGGTTTTGTTAGCCCTTTGAATTCTGTCACTAGTGATTGTGCCTTTTGTCCTGTACCTATTTTACTCCCTCCTCTTCCCCTTTGCCCCACAATAAGGCAAACACCATTCTCCAGAGAACATAGAGGTAACCTGCTTCTATGACAATACTGCAGTGTGTGCAAGAGTGAGTTGGTGACTTGTCAGTCCTATTATACTCTTTCCTTTTGGTACTCTACTGTACCTGTTTAATGTTTGTGCGGATATTTGTAGAGTACAGTAATTTTCATTTTTGCTCAATTTGAGTGTCAATGCAGGAACACTTTTTTTCAGAAATGACGTGTCATCTTATCTGGTGGTGCTTGATTGTTATAGCCTGATCCAGATGTCAACTAAAACTGCCTCTTTGTCTCAATCCTCTGCTGCACCATGGTCACATTTCCACTACTTACACCAGCCATCCACTTCTGTAGCCTCTGAGTGAGAGGAACATGTCTCGCTTGCTGCTGGGAGGAGCTCCATCTTGGGCAGGAAATGTCATTGAGATGAACAGTGCACCTCTCCCATACATGTATGGATGTGTGATGTCCAGTGTAAAAATTGTCTAGTTGTTTTAGTGCAGCCACAATGGGGCATTGCCTTGACCCAGTCATCAGAAGGCCAACTTCAGTTATTTATGAATGATTTAAACCTCATTGTGCTATGTATGGCGAATGGAATGACTGTATGTAAACATAACGTTTGATGAAAAAGCCTGCTGCATTCTTTTGATATGCTGTTTATGCTAGACTGTAAAAGGCCTAATTCCTCACCTCAGCTTTAGGTATTGACCATTAGGATGTATTGTAGCCCAGGGCTAGTTTGCATTCTGTATCGAGTGCTTGCTCGTTTGCAGCACTGTAGGTGAGAACTTCTTTTCTCGCGTTGAATTTTTAGCAATTACACTCTCTCTTTATGTCCACAGGCAGCTACATTACTACGATAGGGGTAGATTTTAAGATAAGAACTGTGGAAATCAATGGAGAGAAAGTAAAGTTGCAGATCTGGGATACAGCTGGACAAGAACGATTTCGAACAATCACCTCCACGTGAGTCCAATTCCCATATCATGGTCTAATGCTGTTACGCTCGTGTGAGCATTTTATTTTGATGGCCATTTAATGGGGCAGTCCACTGCTTGCTTGCTGATTAGATGCTGAGGCTCAGGCCAAAGTACGGGCATGGGAGCTACTTAGTGCCATTGTCCTTCTGAGATAGGCCTGGCTTTCTGTGTAGAGAATCAAGGAAATCCATAAGGCAAAACAATTATTTGTGTCTTAGCAGTGTATTAATTGGGTGTGCCCATTTCCACATGGAAGCTTGTAAAATGGTTGATTAGAGTGTATACTTAAGTGATTCTGGCAAGGAAAAGAGTGCTCATGGTATCTGGAGCGTGTGACTGAATGTAAAAAAAAAACAGATGCTGTTGTGAATCGAATCTTTATTCATTCTTTGAAGAGGTGACTTTCTTGACAGTCGGACAGCAATGAGCTATTCTCCCAAAAAGTGCAGAGCAATTTGCTTTCCTAAGTCACGGAAAGGCTCCCTCGTCTTGTCTGCAAGAAGAGAGGAGGTTTTTGATCCATATTGGACTTCAGTCTTGGACCTCTTCATGCTACCAACACAACCTTCAAGTGTGTCAGTCGTATTTGAAGCTCAGCGTGGAGTGCCTGATCTACCAATCTAGAGTTCTCCTAGTCAAAGTGTTAAGAAAATGCTTTCCTTTTAATTGACATGTCTTCTGCTTGTGATTGGAGCAGCGTTAGTGGGAGTCCAGAGACACCAATGATGACCGTATGGCAGGTCAGGAGTGTATTAGGAAAGCTTTGATTCCCAATCACAAATGTCCACTTGTTCCTGATTCCATAGCCAGATAGCAATGTGAATAACTTTGTAGCACTGATTCTGCAAGCTTGGTTTAAAAAATGCAAAAGCAATGCAGAAATCACAGGCCTCTGGTAATCGAGCTTCACTGATGTGCCCCTTGCTTTCTGGAACAGAGAGATTTGGTAAAACAACTTTGTGAGGCTCATAGCCAAATCTTTCGTGGTTGCTGGCTTTGTTTCTAGCACATGCTGCTGAGAAGTCAGGTGGCATATCAATTCTGAAAGAATTACAAATTGTTGAATGGTACATTTTCGATGGTGATTTGCGAATGAAACAAAATCTTAAAATGAGATCGCTATGAAAGCTGTTTCCTATATTTGGTCAAAGGTGTTCAGTTAGTTTTAGAAGATTATGGAGATTGAAGAAGTCATTGCATTTGCAGCTTCCAATTTTTGGTTTTGCAGCATGGAAGTCGTCAAAAACGATATGACTTTTGGCCTATACCTGGCCCTTTTTGGTTGTCTTAATTGCATTTCTCACCATTTAAGCTCTATCCCTGGAAATATGTCTAATTGTGTTTTGATCCCATTGCCTTGCTGCTTGCGTGGCTTTGCTTCTAGAGGTGTGTATGCCACTTCTTCAGTGTACTATGGTCATTTCTGTTGGTACTTCCAAAGTGTGAATGGGGTATCAGTATATAGTACCCACTGCAGTTCACTTGTCCACAGTGTCTGCATAGGAACAGGAGTGGGCCGTTCAGCCCCTCAAGCCTGTTATGCCATTCAATTAGATCATGGCTGATCTGAATCTTAACTCCATCTACCCGCCTTGGTTCCGTAACCCTTAATACCCTTGCCTAACAAAAATCTTATCAATCTCCATTTTTAAAATTTCAATTGACCTAGCTTCAACAGTTTTTTTTGGGGGTGGGGGGAGAAAGAGAGAGAATTCCAGAGTTCCACTACTCTTTGTGTGAAGACGTGCTTCCTGACATCACCCGAGTGGCCCAGCTCTAAGGTTGAGCCCCTTGTTCTGAACTCTCCCATCTTAAATTTTAATGCATATTTGTTTTTATATTGTTAAGATAAAAGAAATAAAGGTTTATGTAAACTTTCAATAGATCAAAGTGATGGTTTCTGTACCTTTTTTATTATATGCAGCTCTACAAAGTGGGCAGAAGTAGGTTGAGTGTATCGTTCTCTATGTATTTTTGTACTTTGGTCTCTGTGCAGTCTGTATTAAGGGCTATTTGCTGATCTCTCACTGATCCTCTGTTCAATTTGCTGCATACGCTATTATGAATCATTATTGTATTAGATTATCACAAGTTACCTTTTGGTTTAGCAGTGGCTGGTTTCAGTTGTATAATGTAATGGGCGGTAGTTCACTGTTCATTGGAATAAACACATCCCACCTGATCTCGAAAAGGCTCGATTCAGTCATGATCTATTGTGGCTTAGCTTCTTTTGTGACATCACTTCCTATGGCAGCCTAGCTTAGGACCACAGACAGGAAATCAACTAGAATGAAAGCTGTTCGAACCAGCCAGCTAGAATTGCTGCCAGAACTGTTTAACAGTCTTGTTTCACTCACTCTTAGCGATTACCTTTTTGTCTGCCCCTCTAACCAAGTTCTTAATCCTCCTCCTTATCTGCAAAAGTGCCCTTTAACAGGGGCACTCTGAGTTTGGGATAAGGAGTGGAGTAAATTGGCTTTATGTAGTGATCTAGTAATCTTTGTAGCCAAACAGTTCTAAACTAAGATTAGGCCAGATCTGTAAAGGTTATCAGGTTGTTCAATGGTCACTAATCAATCCTGATCTCTTTACTGGATGATGAGGGAAAACTGACAGCTGTTCATTTAGGGTGCTCAGAACTATTGTGCTCTTTTTGATCTATTAATGACCTGGACTTGGGTATATAGGGCATTATTTCAAAGTTTGCAGATGACATAAAACTCAAATGTGTAAACAGTGAGGAGGATAGTGACAGACTTCATAGACTGGTGAAATGGGCAGATGAAATTTAATGCAGAGAAGTGTGAAATGATTTGTTTTGGTAGGAAGAATGAGGAGAGGCAATATAAACTAAATGGTACAATTTTAAAGGAGGTGCAGGAACTGAGACCTGGGGGTGTATGTACACAAATCTTTGAAGGTGGCAGGACAAGTTGAGAAGGCTGTTAAAAAGGGCATACGGGATCCTTGGCTTCATAAATAGAGGCATAAGAGTATAAAAACAAGGAAGTTATGCAAAATCTTTATAAAACACTAGTTAGGCCGCAGCTGGAGTGTTCTGGAGCTAATTCTGGGCACAGCACTTTAGGAAGGATGTCAAGGCCTTAGGGTGCAAAGGAGATTTACTCGAATGGTACCAGAGATGAGGGACTTCAGTTATGTGGAGAGACTGGAGAAACTAGGGTAGTTCTCCTCCTTCTGAGCAGAGAAGGTTAAGGGGAGATTTGATAGATGTGTTCAAAATCATGAAAGTTTTGAAAGAGTAAATAAGGTGAAACTGTTTCCAGTGACAGAAGGGTCGGTAACCAGAGGACACAGATTTAAGGCGACTGGCAAAAGAACCAGAGGCAACATAGGGGGAAAAAAATTTACGCAGCCAGTTATGATCTGGAATTCACTGGCTGAAAGGGCGAAGGAAGCAGATTCAATAATAACTTTCAAAAGGGAATTGGATTAAATACTAGAGGTGGGGGGGTGGGATTTGCAGGCCTATGGGGAAAGAGCAGGGGTGTAGGACTAATTGGATAGCTCTTTCAAAGAGCAGGCACGATGGGCCGAACGGCCTGCTATCGTGCTGTATCATTCTACGATTCTGTGATTATCATTTCTGAAGACTTTGTGCAATTGCAGTTTGAGGTTAGGACTTTCTGTCCTGTTTGGTCAATGCTATGGAAATCGAGTGTAGCTTTTGTGACTTAAATCCAATGTTCTCCTGGTTGGAGAGTCCGGAAGCAAAAGTTAACTCACTTCTGGTACCAGATCATGGAGAGTACCATTGGGTTAAATGGAATATTGTTTATGCAGTGACCTTGTTGCTTTCAATATTTCAATGGAAAGTGAAGGAGTTACCCTCAAGTCAACAAGATTCATGAAAGAAGATTGGGAAAAATAGCATCTGGAACTTACAGTTGACTATAATCCTGATCTGTAAAATAGACTGCCTGATGGCTGTATTTTGCTGAAAGTATATTTGTCTCCAGGACACTCTTCCTGTCATCTCTTGGAGGAAAACTCCTCTGCTCTTCGAAATAGTGTCATGGGATCTTTTACGTCCCCCTGAGAGGGCAGACGGGGTGTCTGTTTAGTATCTCATCCCGAAAGACGGCACCTCCGACAGTGCAGCACTCCCTCAGTACTGCACTGGAGTGTCAGCTGAGATCATGAGCTCAAGTCTCTGGAGTGGGACTTGAACCTACAACTTCCTGACCCAGAGTGATACCCACTGACCCAAGACTGACACATAGGGAGAATAAGAGCAGATGGATGATAACGGGGAAAAAGTGCAAGTAAAGTGTGTACATTTTTTAAAGTGGTTTTGTTGAGGTGTTCGGCAGTTTAGGGTTAATCTCTGTAATGCTAATCCTGATATTTGAGTCGTTTTATTACTGTAATGTATATTTCAGTATGAGAGCGGAAAACATACGAGAATAGTTGGCACTAGGAGACAGGTGTTTTTATAACCTGCTAACAGTTTGAGTGTTAATGAATAGAAAGCATCTGCATCAAAATATCCCTTGTTGATAAGGAGACTTGTTGATTGGCCCCCTGCCCTATCAAAGGCAGCATGTGAAAGTGGACAACCTGTAGAAAATGGCCATGTTTCTGTACAAGCTCACAATGCACACGGGCGATCGTGGATCAGAGAGACTGATTTGTATCAATGTGCATTGAAAATAGCTGGCCTTTGACAGGACATGTGTTAATCTTGCAGTGATGTAGCAATACCTTGGTGCTCATGTGATATATCTGAGTTGATCTGCGGTAGTGATTCTGGGCACGGTTTTCTCTCTCGCTCTTGTGCTCTCACATGAATGACTTGGGTACGGTGCAGTAATTCAAGGGGGTGAGGAATTAGAATTAGCTCGTTCCTTATTTTTTCCTCCATCTACTGAGTGTGATAAACTCTCCATGTGCTTGTTTAGAAAACTTTTCAACACTTGCTATTATCAGATTCACAGGCACTTCATTCCAATTTTCCACAATGGGTTCAAAGGCACTCCCTATTGTAGACATCCGCTGATGAAAACCACACTTGTGCATTGACAGGAAGTTCAGTCTCCATTGGGGTGCATTCTGCTGACTCCAGTCAGCCTCAGACGAAGTCTGACAGTGTATGTTAAAGTGCACGTACATTAGGATCTGAGCTGGGTTTAGTTTTGTAGCTGTTTGAGCTGTTAAGTTTTAACTGACAGTAGGAGTGTGTCTGATTACTGTGGGTGTTGTCACTTTTCATTTTCAATTATTTGATTTTAAAAAATACAGAATGTTAAAAGGTTCCAGGAAACCTTTCCTTACTATCGGGCTGAGGTCAGCGATCTAATCTTGTCTGGTTACAATGCTTTGTGCAATTAACAGCAGCAGCACAACCTGCACTCTCGCAGTGTCTTTAACGTAGTGAAACTTCACTGGAGAGGGGCACAATCAGTGTGCAGGAAGTGGGAGTTAGGGGAGGTGACTGAAGGCCAGGTCAAAGTGAGGCGTTATCACCAGATGAATACCATTCAACCCATCTCAATTCCCCCAAGACCCTACATTCCCCCATTGCCACATCTGGAAGAACATCTTAATCAGTCCTAAATTTACCTTTTTACTAGTTTGAACCTGTGTTCCCTTGTCCTATTCTCTCAATTTAAAATATTCTGCTTTCTTTCCCACTGCCTTAACTATCTTGTATCCCTCTATTTATGATCACCTCTCCAAAGCCTTCTTTCCAGGCCAGAAAGCCAAAGTTTCTCCCATTATTCCTCGTAACTCGGACCTTTGACACTGGGGATCAGCTTATTCTGCACCTCCTCCACTACTTGAATGTCTCTTGTGTCTCAGCAGCCAGAGCTGGACACAGTACTCGAGGTGTGGTCCGACCAGAGCACTGTGCAGTTTGATCGTGACTTCCTCTGACTTTTACTGTTTTGGCTTTGTTGATTGCTACTCTGCATTAGTTGGACAGGTTAACCATTGAGTCTACTAAGACTCCTAGTTGCCTTTCAGTTTCATTCTTAGCTATTTCAACACCATTTATGGGATACATGTCACCCATTGTTCCTTACTACATGCAGTATTCTACACTTGTCTGCAACAAATGTCATACTTTGTCCTAGTCTTTCTGTAATTTGAGCTGCCTCTTCCAATTCCGCTGCCCCTTCTAGTTTCATATCTGCAAATTTGGCTGAGTTTCTGAATTTAATTCATTGATATAAATTAGAAATTAAATTAATGGTCCCAGCACTGAGCCTTGGGCATCCCACTCAGAACCAGCAGAGAATAAGGATGGTGGATGAGTGGGATTTAGTACGCAATACCTCCTTAGAGCAAAGAGGGTTAAGGGGAGATTTAATAGAGCTGATCAAAATTATGAGGGGTTTTAATAAAGTAGATAGAGAGAAACTGTTTCCACTGGCAGGAGGGTTGGTAACCAGAGGACACAGATTTAAGATAATTGGAAAAAGCCAGGGGGGAGATGAGGAGAAATGTTTTTACTGAGTTATGATCTGGAATGCACTGCCTGAAAGGGTGGTGGAAGCAGATTCAAAAGTAACTTTCAAAAGGGAATTGGATAAATACTCAAAATTTGCAGGGCTATGGGGAAAGAGCAGGGGAATGGGAGGAATTGGATAGCTCTTTCAGAGAGCCTGCATGGGCCGAATGGCCACCTTCTGTGCTAAATGGTTCTACAAGAACATAAGAAATAAGAGCAGGAATGGGCCATACAGCCCCTTGAGCCTGCTACGCCATTCAATCAAATCATGGCTGATCTTTGACCTCAGCTCCCCCACCCTATCCCCATATCCCTTGATTCCCCTAGAGTCCAAAAATCTATCTATCTCAGCCTTGAATATATTCAAAGATTCAGCATCCACAGCCCTCTGGGATAGAGAATTCCAAAGATTCACAACCCTCTGAGAAGAAATTCCTCCTCATCTCAGTCTTAAATGCCTGACCCGTTATCCTGCGACTGTGCCCTCTAGACTCTCCAGCCATGGGAAACAACCTCTCAGTATCTACCTTATCAAGCCCCCTGATAATCATATTTATGTTTCAGTGAGATCGCCTCTCGTTCTTCTAAACTCCAGAGAGTATAGGCCCATTCTACTCAACCTCTCCTCATAGGATAATCCTCTCATCCCAGAAATTAATCTAGTGAACCTTCGTTGCACTGCCTCTAAGGAAGGCATATCATTCCTTTAGATAAGGAGACCAAAACTGTACACAGTACTCCAGGTGAGGTCTCACCAAAGCCCTGTACAATTGCAGTAAGACTTCCTTACTCTTTTTACTCCAACCCCCTTGTAATAAAGGCCAACATGCCATTTGCCTTCCTAATTGCTTGGTGTACCTGCATGCTAGCTTTTTGTGTTTCTTGTATGAGGACACCCAAGTCTCTCTGAACACCAACATTTAATAGTTTCTCACCATTTAAAAAAATATTCTGTTTCTATTCTTCCTACCAAAGTGAATAACCTCACATTTCCCCATATTATACTGCATCTGCCACCTTGCCCACTCGCTTAATGTGTCTATATCCCTTTGCACATTCTTTTTGTCCCCCTCACAGCTTACTTTCCCACCTACCTTTGTATCGTCAGCAAACTTGGATACGTTACACTGTCCCTTCATCTAAGTCATTAATATAGATTGTAAATAGCTGAGGCCCAAGCACTGATCCTTGCGGCACCCCACTAGTTACAGCCTGTCAACCTGAAAATGACCCATTTATCCCTGCACTCTTTTCTGTCCGTTAACCAATCCTCTATCCATGCTAATATATTACCCCCCAACCCCATGAGCCCTTATCTTGTGTAACAACCTTTTATGCGGCACCTTATCAAATGCCTTTAGGAAATCCAAATACACGACATTCACTAGTTCCCCTTTATCTACCCTGGTAGTTGCATCCTCAAAAATATCTAATAAATTTGTCAAACACTATCTGCTTTTCATAAAGCCATTTTCCAGTGACTGATGTCAGGCTAACTGGCCTGTAGTTCCTTGTTTTCTCTCTCCCTCCTTTGTTGAAAAGCGGGGTTACATTTGCTACCTTCCAATCCATTGGGACCATTCTAGAATCTAGGGAATTTTGGAAGATCACAGCCAATCACCCACTATCTCTGCAGCAGTCTCTTTTAGAACCCTGGGATGTAGGCCATCAGGTCCAATGGATTTGTCGGCTTTTAGTCCCATTAGTTTGTCTAGTACTTTTTCTCTACTGATATTAATTACTTTAAGCTCCTCACTCTCATTAGACTCCACTATTTCTGGTATGCTTTTTGTCTTCTACTGTAAAGACAGATACAAAATATTTGTTTAACATCTCTGCCATCTCCTTATTCCCCATTATAATTTCTCCTATCTCAGCCTCTAAGGGACCAACGTTTACTTTTGCTGCTCTCTTCCTTTTTTCATACTCGTAGAAGCTCTTACAATCTGTTTTTATATTTCTTGCTAGTTTACTCTCATTCTATTTTCTCCCTTTTTAATCAATTTTTTTGGTCATCCTTTGCTGGCTTCTAAAACTCTATCAATCCTCAGGCTTACTACTATTCTTCACAACATTATAATCCTCTTCTTTTAATCTAATACTATCCTTTACTTCTTTAGTTAGCCATGGATGGATCGCTTTTCCTGTGATTCTGTATGATGTGGGCAGTGGAGTTCTGGATGAGCTAGAGTTTGTATAGGGTGCAGGTTGGGAGGTCGTAAAGGAGCATTGGAGAAATCAAACCTGGAAATGCCTGAGACAATGATGAAGGTTTTGGTCATGATGTGGAGATGCCGGTGATGGACTGGGGTTGACAATTGTAAACAATTTTACAACACCAAGTTATAGTCCAGCAATTTTATTTTAAATTCACAAGCTTTCGGAGGCTTCCTCCTTCGTCAGGTAAATGTTCAGGATCTCCTTGAAGCCTTGAAGGTTTTGGTGGGAGGGATTTACAAAGGAACCGGTGGTCTTGGTGATGGACTGGATGTTGGGTTCAAAGATCAGCTCAGAGCACAACAATGAGGTTGTGTAGTGTCAGGGTAGGAGTTGGAATCGGTGGTTAAGGTGCGGGGTTTCTGGTGCAAACCCAACAGTATGGCTTCGGTCTTGCCATTGTTTAGTGGGAGGATGTTCTGGTTTATCCACAACTTGATCTTGTACAAATCCTAAGGTGGCAGTTGTGGAGTTGTCCTTGTATTTAATCTGTCCAAACTATATCACCTGTATTATCTGTAGTGTATCTGCAATTAGGAACAGCAAAGCACATCAGTTTTCAGATGGGGGTTTCCTCAGACTAAAAAATGCTTTGGCACCTTTTCAGAGTTGCTGATTTTTCCTGCTGTTCGATTTAATTTCCCACCTAGTGGTTAATTCTTGTCTAATAGAAATAATACATAGTAAAAGCTCTCATCTTTGACCAATGACATTGGACTGATGAAGTGTAATGTAGAATTTCAAAATGTTGATATAAAGGTCTGTGCTCTACATGAATAAGAGATGCCAATGTCTTAATCAGATGTTGCTAATTAAGTGATGTAGTTGACGGTTAATTAAACCTCCCCATGGCAGATAAGTTATTTTGTGTGTCCTAAAGGAAGTTATTGCCTGGAGTGGAAAGGATTTGTAAAGTGATCCCTGCAATCTAATTATGTTTTTAGAGTTTGCCAGCTCTCCTGGCATGTGCATGGTATGTTTGCAGAGGTTCTGTTATCTCTCCAAGTGGCCATTTTAAATGTGTGAGCTTGGTCTGTAGGCATCAGCTATTTGACCACAGAACACCTACTTCTGCCCCGGCTGAGATAACTAACTTGACACCGAGCAAGGAATTTCCTGGTAATTGTGATTCGTTTCAATGCCGCATTGGCCGACCGCATCATTGGGCAGAGCTTTGCCCATTGCCTGCACTCAGCAGCAGCCTGATGGAGACTTGCCATGTTGAATCTGCCAGGTGCTCAGGAGATTGGTCAGTGAATGACTGTTATTGAATTCGTGCAGATCTTTACTGGTTCTGGGTGTCAATCCCACAGTCCCAAGAGGTTTAAAAATTGAGCAAGCTGCTGATAATTCAATCTTCGAATCTTTTGGCACTGAGCACCGTTTGAGGGAAGAGGGCACACAATATGAAGGCAATTAATTCTCCCTTTGACTTTAATGGAAGTGCATGCAGCCCTTGAAGGCCTGCATTTGTTTGAACAAGTGCTATTTAAGGCATTTTTATATTGATGCTTGGGGCACCAGGAGAGCAGCATTCAAGCAGAGACCTGGAATCACTAAACATCCTCCTTTTTACGTAAGCCAGCATGCCAACACTCCCTGTTTACATATGGGGTGGTTACATTCGCTGTGCCACCGGCACCTATTTACCTGTGCCAGTGTTACCAACTTGTTTACAAATGCCAGTTTACTGCAGGCCATGTTTATTATACCACTGTGTGACCAGTCCTTGTTGGGCTATTAGCAGGCCAACGGGAAGCAACCCTGTGATTTCTGTACCTTGGGCAGGCTCTTTTGGCACTTAGCAAAAGTCCCAGGGATCCCAGACACTGTCAGAAGTTCAGGGTTTGTTTTCCTTTAAATTGCAGTTTACTGGTGACACCATCATTAAGTGCCTTAATTCCGAGTTACTTAAAACCATACAGTCTGTACAAGACTGTGAGCAGTAACCCTGGGATTGTTTTAAATTGCAGTGCCGTTGATGACTGCTTCGTACTGCATCAGGCCTTTGCTTTTTTTTAAAATCGTGCTTCCATCTTCCACATCCCTTTACTGATTCCACTGCACAACTTTTGAGCGATCATTTCCTCTGACACGTTGTAGTGGAGGTTCGCAGTCCACCGCATTTTGCCTTTTTATATGGGTTAAGTGTAAAAATGAAAATATGGAGGAGATTTAAAGTTTTATGCCACGCGAGTCAGCTTTGAAATCAAATGGGACGCGCTGCCAGTATCATGGCCCGTTTTCTGCCAACTGTCAAGAGCTGCCAGCTTGTATAATTGAAACCTCCTTGTTCCTGAGGATTGGGTCAGAAGGTCGTTATTCCACTGAGTACAATGGGATCTATGCAGTGGCCCATGAGGTCAGCTGGTAAACAATAGCAGGATCTGTTGAGAACAGAACGCAAGCCCAATCTTGCTCGTGAGCTTTTTGCCTTCAGTGGCGTTGTTACGTAGACACAGAATGTACAGCATAGAAACAGGCCCTTTGGCCAAGCAGGTCTGTGCTCTACATGAGCCTTTATGTTCCACATGAAAGGGGGCTGGGGGGAGGGGAAAACGACAGCCAAAAAAAAGGTCTGTACTTATTCGTGATGCACATCTCAAATTAAGGCAGACTTAATTGCATTTATCCCAGAGATTGTAGGTGGAATCACAGTGACTGCCCCTTGCATAGGACCATTCTTACTGGTGGCCACCTCCAGTTGTTTTGGCCTCTGCATAAAGTAGTTTTAATATTTGTGCTAATCTGGCAGGTTTTGTTTTCCTGTTGTCACCGGCCCATTGGGAGTCAGCAGCGCTAGCATGGGACAAAGATGGCTTATGTTGGCACCGTGTGCCTCCTCCGCTACATAAGAAGTCTTTCTTCTTCATTCAGTCTTGATGTACATCAGACGTAAGTTATCAATGAGGAAAAATCCTGATGGGTTGGCTAGGTGCCAGTGTAGTTGGGAGCAATTGGTGTCCATGACAACTTCATGGTACCAAAGTGAAAGTCCTTGTCAGCACATATCAATGTGAACAGTAAGTCATTGAGTGCTGCTGGTACTGCAATTGAGTCCTCATCCTGTAAATTATTTTATTATCTGTCACTTTTTCTTCTTAAACATTATCCCTTGTCTTTAATTTGCCTGGTCTTCAAATCTCTACTGCCAAGCGGGTGGGCTTGTGACGTGTTTCCAGATCTTCACCACTTTTTCTCCCCCCCCCCCCCCCCCCCAAACCCTGAAAGTTAGGCACCAGAAGGCATTACAGACCACTCGAGTGTGATTTTTTTTTTCTTTCTCTGCTGAGATTGTGCTTTCCCCCTGCCCCCGCGACTTCCACCCCTCCAACTCTACGCTTAACCAGATCAAATCTTCATTTGGCCCTCCATCTCCGACTGTTGGATACAAACAGGACTGTGCCGTTTAGCCCCTCGAGCCTGTTCTGCCATTCAGTTAGATCATGACTGATCTGTATCTCAATTCCTGTTAGTGCTCTGATGCTCTAAAGGGCCATCTTATTGTTGCCCATCACCACTAAGCAGTGTTCAGTGGCTACAGTGCAGTTATCGAATACAAATATAGATTGGGACATTTCCCTGCTGTGAAGGAAGGAGGTGTTTTCCTAAGGAACTCTTCAAATATGGATAGCTTCCATCTTATTTAATCGGTAGGCTTCTCCCACTAGTGACCCGCACAGATCCAGGCCACAGACTCGAAGTGACTTTTCCTCGCTTCTAATGGACAACGTTTACAGACAGCTGCACTGCAATAATAACACAGGAACCCCACCCCCTCTCCCCCCAGACTCGGGCTGTTGGTCTGTAGTCCAGAGCTTTCTGCTTTGCTAACATGCCGATTTTAGAATTTTGAATCTTCCCTACAGTTTTTCATGTTTCACATCGTTTTTAAAAACTATTGGGTGTCACTAACTGGGGTGGTGCAGTAACTTAAGGGGAGTGCGGGAGGGGAGGGGGAAGAGGCGGAGGGGGAAGAGGAAGTGCAGCCAAACTTCTAGGTCACGGCCAGTTTGTAATATAGAAAGGTTTCCACGATGTTCTGAGTTCCTGGTATTCTGTTTCATGCTCAGCTGTTTAAAAGACTTGATCGTAATGTGTGCTTGTTACTGGAACCACAAGGTGAAACCAGCTGGCATGTCTCACCAGAGCCACTGGCACCACCTCATTTATATTGCAGTGCTATAATATAATTGTGGCATCTGTCGGCAATACTAATGAATATGGATGCACACACATTACTGCTGATTGCCTGTTGTTGCCTCGGGGCCAAAGAATAGAGAGAGGAAAAAAGAGGTCTCGCTTCATATCTCTAAAGGGTAAACATTTTTGAAAAAAGCCCTACAGATTCTATCTGTCAAACTGCATCTATTTTTGCACCAAACCTTGTACTTGACTCCCATGGATGGTTCAGGCAAAGGCAACGAGATTTTTCATTCATTTGCTGTGTCTACAGGATTTCATCTGTTTGATGTGAGGTCTTGGGAATCTACTCCAGTATTACACTAGAGTTTGTAATTCTGACAGAAAGCAGCAGAGTTCACCAATAACATGATGTATACTACTGCTGCTAGAGCTGCAATATGCCCAGGAACTAATTACAGAGGAGGTGCCTGCAGTGTGCCTGGGAGCTGATTTACAGAGGCGACGTCTGCAGTGTGCCCAGGAACTAATTACAGAGGAGACGTCTGCAGTGTGCCCAGGAACTAATTACAGAGGAGACGTCTGCAGTGTGCCTAGGAACCCATTTGCAGAGGAGACGTCTGCAGTGTGCCCAGGAACCCATTTGCAGAGGAGACGTCTGCAGCATTCATGGTTATCTGCAGTGATCTGTTGTGTCTCCTGGACACAATTCAACGATGAATGTGGTCAGGTGCAAGGACAGGTTTTATTTTCACAGAACGTGCCAGAGATTGTTCATTGCAGTCAGACCCAAGACCTGTGGTGTGTACAATATATGCTTAGACTTTGTGGTTTCCTCCATCGGCTCAGTTTCCTTTTTTTTTTGGTGAGACGTAGACTATTTCATAAAAATTTAATTGGAAATGAAAGTTAAATTAATAACATCTTTTAAAATGTATATTAAAAATCTTGGTCACTGGAAAAGTCTGTGTTGTGAGGGTCTCCTCCATGCTGTGCTACTGCAAGGTTAGCTTCTAATCAGTTCAGCCTCTGTTTGGTGGTTCGAATTTATAAATGAGGCCTTTCACATGTTAGAAAGAAAGAACTTGCATTTATATAGCACCTTTCGGACGTCCCAAAGCACTTTAGAGCCAATTAAGTACTATTGAAGCGTAGTCACTGTTGTCATGTAGGAAATGCGGCAGCCAATTTGCGTACAGCAAGATCCCACAAACAGCAATGTGATAATGACTAGATAATCGTTTGTGATGTTGGTTAAGGGATAAATATTGGCATGGACGCTGGGGAGAACTCCCCTGCTGTTCTTCGAAATAGTGTCGTGGGATCTTTTACATCCACCTGAGAAACTGAGGCCCAGTCTGTCCTAACGTCTGATCGAAAAGACAGCACCTCCGACAGTGTAGCGCCCCCTCAGTACTGCCCTGGGGTGCTAAAGTTTCTCGAGTGGGACTTGAACCCACAGCCTTCAGACTCCGAGGCGAGAATGCTATCACTGAGACACAGCTGTTAGACTTGCACTCTCTATGATGTACTTTGGTAATATCCACAGTCTCAAATAGCTTCTAATCTTTTTCTCTTTCATATGGTGATTAGTTGTCTCCCCCACCTTCCCATGTGGATACTTCATGTGTGAGCACAGAGAAGTGAGCATTGGACTAGGGAAAAGGGAGAGGGGCTCATGGGGCATCACAGCCAATCCTGATCTCATCCTTGCCCATGTGTGCTTTCCACCGGTGGTCATAGATTAGTCAAACGTCCTGTGGTACCAAAATGAGCTAGGATGCTTTTCTAAGCCAGGTTGGCAAACTGGCCAATGTCTGAAACTTAGACTAAAACTTTATGTAAACATGAGCAGCTTACTCACCCTCTAGAAGTCTTTTAATCTTAATGACCTAGGATATGCCCCTTTACCTCAACAACATCAGTTATTGCTCAACTGATTTAAAAAGCCTTGCCCTGTGTGTAATTATTGTTAATGCAAGTACTGCTTTTTACAGAGATTGGGTTGAACCATTGGCGTAATACCTGATTTCAGGTTTCTCTACTAGACCTGGCTCAGTTTTGCTCCCAGGTTGGTCCAGACATTGTGTCCTGGGAGACTGACCCCATGGGAGCTCCCAGAGAACAGCTTAAACTGTTTAAAATTATAAAGGGATTTGATAGGGTAGATACAGAAGGGCTATTTCCTCTGGTGGGAGAATCCAGAACAAGGGGGCGCAATCTTAAAATTAGAACCAAGCTTTTCAAGAGTGAAGTCAAGAAGCACTTTTTCACACACAGGGTAGTGGAAAACTGGAATTCTCTTCCCCCAAAAGGCTGTGGATGCTGGGGGTCAGTTGAAATTTTCAAGACTGAGATTGATAGATTTTTCTTGGGTGAGGGCTATGGAGTTGAAGTACAGATCAGCCATGATCTAACTGATTTGAGGGACTGAATGGCCTGCTCCTTTCCTTTGTTAAACAAACAGGATGAGTCCCTCCCCCCCAATACATACAGCAAGGGTTGGCCCCCTATGATTCATCATTACTTGGCCAATCTGTGGCAGAGTGGGATTCCCTTTCTCAATTTATTGTAGGTTCTGTAGCTGACAGTTCTTCTCAGAGTTTAGAGATCAGTAAATAGTAACTGAGCAATTAATCATCAATGTATTTATATTTTGTATTTCTTTTCCTGGTACTTAAGGTTTAAATAGCTTTTTTTTAAAGAAAGCGGCCAGGAACTGTGGCAGACTCTCTTTCCTTTCCAGCCCCAAGCTTTGGAGCACTGACGCAGATTTTAAATCTTCCACTGCCACCTCAGTGCAGATGAGCTAACTCAGCACAGATCGAGTCAAACCTGGGGCCATCTGGTCTGCATGAGTCAGCACCACACAATCCGGTGCATTTAACCAGAATGCCATCTGGGAAGCTGCTATTGCTGGGTTGTACATGAGAGTTCAAGGACACCGCCCCCTCCTGTGCAGTTCGTATACGGCCAAGCCTGAGCTCTGACTCGCCCCCACATTAAAAATCATCAACATAAGAACGTCTTGAGTACTCCAGTGATGGTGAGGGACTGAAGTGTGTATTGCATGTTGAGGCATTCAGTTAACTCCATTACAGAGATGCTTCCTCTCTGCTAGGACAGTGTTTGTCTTGCTCCTGTGTGGATTTTGTGGGGACACAGAAACTGGTGAAAACAGGTATGCTGAATTGAACCTTATTTGCAGGAACCTGTGTTTTAAGTTTGTAACATCACCCGTCTCCGCCCCTGCCTCAGCTCATCTGCTGCTGAAACCCTCATCCATGCCTTTGTTACCTCGACACTCGACTATTCCAGTGCTCTCCTGGCCGGCCTCCCATCTTCCACCCTTCATAAACTTGGGCTCATCCAAAACTCTGCTGCCCGTATCCTAACTCGCACCAAGTCCCGTTCACCCATCACCCCTGTGCTCACTGACCTACATTGGCTCCCGCTCCAGGAATGCCTCGGGTTTTTAAAAAAATTCTCATCCTTGTTTTCACATCTCTCCATAGCCTCGCCCCCCCCCCAATCCCTGTAACCTCCTCCAGCCCCACAACCCTCTGAGATCTCTGCGCTCCAACTCTGGCCTCTTGCACATCCCCAGTTTTAATCACTCCACCATTGACGGCCGTGCCTTCAGCTGCCTAAGCCCTAAGCTCTGGAATTCCCTCCCTAAACCTCTCCACCTCTTAGGTTTTAAGAGGCTCCTTAAAACCTAACTCTTTGACCAAGCTTTTGGTCTCGGGTGACCTATCCGAATATCTCCTGTGTCAAATTCTGTTTGACAATCGCTCCTTTAAAGCTTTAATGTAGTTTTACTACATTAAAGGTGCTATATAAATGCCAGTTGTTGTAATTGAAAGAAAGACTTGCATTTATATAGTGCTTTTCATGACCTCCGGGTGTCCCGAAGCATTTTACAGCCAATGAAGTACTTTTTGAAGTGTAGTCACTGTTGTAATATAGGAACTGCAGCAGCCAATTTGCACACAGCAAGTTCCCACAAACCGCAATGTGATAATGACAGGATAATCTGCTTTTGTGATGTCAGTTGAGGAATAATTGTTAGCCAGGACACTGGGGAGAACTCCCCTGCTGCTCTTCGAAATAATGCTATGGGATTGTTTACATCCACCTGAGAGGGTTTATGTACACCTGGTTTAACGTCTCCTTTGAAAGACGGAACCTCCGACAGTGCAGCATTGCACTGGAGTGTTGGCTTGGATTGTGTACTCAATTGGATGTTAGACTTGAGGGTTGGAGCTCAAAAGGGATCAGCTTTGATTGCCTGAATGGCTCGCTCTTGTCGTTGGCAATTATGAATATATATGTATTGAGGTGTAATGGGTTATTGATTACACCAAAACCAATCCAGGTGTCTCGTAACTGTTACCTCTTCTCGTTTGGCAGGTACTACAGAGGCACTCACGGGGTTATAGTGGTATACGATGTCACCAGCGCAGAATCCTTTGTAAACGTCAAGCGATGGTTACACGAAATAAACCAGAACTGTGACGATGTGTGTCGGATATTGGGTACGTATAAAATTACCACTGTACCCCAGAATAAAATCTGGTGGTTGCCTGATGATTCACCTACCTCCATCTTTTTTTCTTTCTTCACTCACCCTCCACTCCCAAGGAGAAGATGGAGCAATGGAGATTACAGTTCTGATGTTTCCACTGCGGCATTTTTATTGCTCCCTAAAGGGTTTGACATTTGGGACAGGGGTCTTCAAGCTTTCGTCTCCATGGTCATGTGGTGGGTGCGTACCCTGGACCCGCAATGGGGAGCTGCCTATAAAGTTTGTCATGTTCCTGACAATTTGCATATGTCTCGATCTACTGATCCTGATAGATCTTGGTGTTCTGATTTAGGATTTATCCACCAATAAGACTTAAAAAATAAATAAACAAACCTAACCCGTCCAATCCGCCAGGCGCACAGACAAATAAGTCTCTACAATCAATAGGACTGGGCTTCAAGTGTTGGATTTCCCAGGTCTGCAAGCCTCCAGATGGACCCCTGTAGTATAGGGCAACTCAGTTATTTGTTCACAGAAATCCTCAACTATTCCAATTGTGCTGTGGGTACAGATTTCTGCAGTAAATTTTTTGCATGAATTTTTGAGCTTATCAAAATTAGTACTGGGGATTGGAACCTGTTTACCTTCCAGTGTCACCATCCAGCACTCCGAGCTCAGGTATGGGTGCAGAGTGCAAACCTCCTTCCCCCTCCCTCCCTCCAAATATTCTGCTCCAACAACATGCTTAAGCCCAGTCTTGAACAGTGCTCGCTACCGCAGTCATTTTACTTATCTTTTCATTCAGTGCACTAGCAATAAGTGTAGGCTATTAGTGAGATTGCCATCTTTGCTTAGTTGTGCACATTTGTGTGCTCCATACCTGGAGGAAGTGCATCGAGGGTGCTCAAAATCAGTCCACAGAGGAGTCTGATACCTAACGCAAGGTTTTCATCTCGTCTGGACTGGAACCAAACCCTGGTCCTAGAGGTGAAAGGTCAGTGTTAATCCGTTTTATCAGTTGGTTCCCTGCTCTCAATTTTCTCAGTGCTTGCTTCCCTGTTTTTCACTTCTAATTTTGTAAACAGTTGGAGCTCTTCATTTACTTTTTTTTATTCGTTCATGGGATGCGGGCGTCGCTGGCAAGGCCAGCATTTATTGCCCATCCCTAATTGCCCTTGAGAAGGTGGCGGTGAGCTGCCTTCTTGAACCGCTGCAGTCTGTGAGGTGAAGGTTCTCCCACAGTGCTGTTAGGAAGGGAGTTCCAGGATTTTGACCCAGCAACGATGAAGGAACGGCGATATATTTCCAAGTCGGGATTGTGTGACTTGGAGGGGAACGTGCAGGTGGTGTTGTTCCTGTGTGCCTGCTGTGCTTGTCCTTTTTAGGTGGTAGAGGTCGCAGGTTTGGGAGGTGCTGTCGAAGAAGCCTTGGTGAGTTGCTGCAGTGCATCCTGTGGATGGCGCACACTGCAGCCACAGTGCGCCGGTGGTGAAGGGAGTGAATGTTTAGGGTGGTGGATGGGGTGCCAATCAAGCGGGCTGCTTTATCCTGGATGGTGTCGAGCTTCTTGAGTGTTGTTGGAGCTGCACTCATCCAAGCAAGTGGAGAGTATTCCATCACACTCCTGACTTATGCCTTGTAGATGGTGGAAAGGCTTTGGGGAGTCAGGAGGTGAGTCACTTGCCGCAGAATACCCAGCCTCTGACCTGCTCTTGTAGCCACTGTATTTTATGTGGCTGATCCAGTTAAGTTTCTGGTCAATGGTGACCCCCAGGGTGTTGATGGTGAGGGATTTGGCGATGGTAATGCCGTTGAATGTCAAGGGGAGGTGGTTAGTGTCTCTCTTGTTGGAGATGGTCATTGCCTGGCACTTGTCTGGCGCGAATGTTACTTGCCACTTATGAGCCCAAGCCTGGATGTTGTCCATGTCTTGCTGCATGCAGGCACGAACTGCTTCATTATTTGAGGGGTTGCGAATGGAACTGAACAATGTGCAATCATCAGCGAACATCCCCATTTCCGACCTTATGATGGAGGGAAGGTCATTGATGAAGCAGCTGAAGATGGTTGGGCCTAGGACACTGCCCTGAGGAACTCCTGCAGCAATGTCCTGGGGCTGAGATGATTGGCAACCATTACCATCTTCCTTTGTGTTAGGTATGACTCCAGCCACTGGAGAGTTTTCGCCCTGATTCCCGTTGACTTCAATTTTACTGGGGCTCCTTGGTGCCACGCTCCGTCAAATGCTGCTTTGATGTCCAGGGCATTCACACTCTCCTCAACCCTGGAATTCAGCTCTTTTGTCCATGTTTGGACCAAGGCTGTAATGAGGTCTGAAGCCGAGTGGTCCTGGCGGAACCCAAACTGAGCATCGGTGAGTAAGTGCTGCTTGATAGCACTGTCGATGACACCTTCCATCACTGCTGATGATTGAGAGTAGACTGATGGGGCGGTAATTGGCCAGATTGGATTTGTCCTGCTTTTTGTGGAAAGGACATACCTGGGCAATTTTCCACATTGTCGGGTAGATGCCAGTGTTGTAGCTGTACTGGAACAGTTTGGCTAGAGACGCGACTAGTTCTGGAGCACAAGTCTTCAGCACTACAGCCGGGATGTTGTTGGGGGCCCATAGCCTTTGCTGCATCCAATGCACTCAGCCGTTTCTTGATATCACGTGGAGTGAATCGAATTGGCTGAAGACTGGCTTCTGTGATGGTAGAGATATCGGGAGGAGGCCGAGATGGATCATCCACTCAGCACTTCTGGCTGAAGATGGTTGCAAACACTTCAGCCTTGTCTTTTGCACTCGCGTGTTGGACTCCGCCATCATTGAGGATGGGGATGTTCACAGAGCCGCCTCCTCCCATTAGTTGTTTAATTGTCCATCACCATTCACGACTGGATGTGGCAGGACTGCAGAGCTTTGATCTGATCTGTTGGTTGTGGAATCGCTTAGCTCGGTCTATAGCTTGTTGCTTCCACTGTTTAGCATGCATGTAGTCCTGAGTTGTAGCTTCACCAGGTTGGCACCTCATTTTTATGTACGCCTGGTGCTAATCCTAATGGTGCTCTTCTACACTCCTCATTGAACCCCTGGTTTGTTGGTAATGGTAGAGTGAGGAATATGCCGGGCCGTGAGGTTACAGATTGTGCTGGAATACAATTCTGCTGCTGCTGATGGCCCACAGCGCCTCATGGATGTCCAGTTTTGAGCTGCTAGTTCTGTTCTGAATCTATCCCATTTAGCACGGTGATAGTGCCACACAACGCGTTGGATGGTGTCCTCAGTGCAAAGATGGGACTTCATCTCCACGAGGACTGTGCGGTGGTCACTCCTACCAATACTGTCATGGACAGATGCATCTGCGACAGGTAGATTGGTGAGGACGAGGTCAAGTAGGTTTTTCCCCTTGTGTTGGTTCGCTCATCACCTGCTGCAGGCCCAGTCTGGCAGCTATGTCCTTCAGAACTTGACCAGCTCGGTCAGTCGTGGTGCTACCGAGCCACTCTTGGTGATGGACATTGAACATTCTGTGCCCCTACTACCCTCCGTGCTTCCTCCAAGAGGTGCTCAACGCGGAGGAGGACTGTTTCATCAACTGAGGGAGGGCGGTAGGTGGTAATCAGCAGGAGGTTTCCTTGCCCATGTTTGACCTGATGCCATGAGATTTCATGGGGTCCGGAGTCAATGTTGAGGACTCCCAGGGCCCCTCCCTCCTGACTGTATATCACTGTACCGCCACCTCTGGTGGGTCTGTCCTGCCGGTGGGACAGGACATACCCAGGGATGGTGATGGAAGAGCCTGGGACGTTGGCTGAAAGGTATGATTCTGTGAGTATGGCTATGTCAGGCTGTTGCTTGACTAGTCTGTGGGACAGCTTTCCCAATTTTGGCACAAGTCCCCAGATGTTAGTGAGGAGGACATTGCAGGGTCAACTGGGCTTGTTTTGTCTTTGTCGTGTCCGGTGCCTGGTGGTCCGATGCCGGGTGGTCCATCTGGTTTTATTCTTATCACCATTTTTAAAATATTGTTATCCCCAGAGGAAAAATCACCTCTGTCACTGCCCCTTTAAAGAATTTGGCACTTTGAGTACTTGGTGACCCTTTGCCCATTCTACTGTATGGAATGACAGACAGAATTAAAACTGAACCTGCTGATAGGAGAGAAAAATTAAACAGGAAAAATAAGGCGTTCCAAGCTGAGAGATTTTCAAACAGTAAAGAATGAGGGTTGTCAGTGATGATGCCCTCTGTTATCCTATACTGAAAATCAAATGATCAAAGTCAGAAGCTTGGTTACTGGCTGTTTGCCATCAATTTGAGAGCCCACTGAGAGGCTGGTGACACACTTCTTGCCGTACTTATTCCCTGGGCTACTCACAGGCAAGTGTCCTTCGGTATGTCGTCTGCAAGCACCAACACCCACTTTTTCCAAGCGTTGCCTAACCACCCTGAATGAATGAATGTTTTTAAAGTTATGGTATTTTAATGTTTGCAGAATTTATCCCAACCATATTTGTTTTGGGTAGTTAAATATAACTATTACCGGCATACACAGAACAGAAGAGGAGAAAAGGTCAAGACTGGGGGGGTAATAGTTTACATATGAAGTACCTCTGTATACCACCCCCTCAAACTACCCCAAAAACAGAGTAATGTGAGTGACATCCTTTTATTTCTCAGCCCCTTGGAGGTTCCCCCCCTTTCACTAACGAGGGGTCATCAATTTAACATTGTCAGACTGAGGAGAGGGGTTAGGAGAAATTTCCTTGTGCAAAAAGTTGCTGGAGCATGGGATTCTTTGCTGTGCAATTGTACACATCATAAAACAGCATTTCATGCCAAAGAATTTATGAATTCCCCCTCAGTCTCATTGTGAAAACTGCTGCACTATGGGAATGTCAGTGAGCAAATCCCACAGGGAAACCTGGGAATTAACATTTGGGGCAGCCCTAGCTGGGAACAAGAGTATCCCAGGGTGAGAAAAATTCAGTCCAGATGGGAGACTGATCCATGGGCTTCCCTATGGAACTGTTTGCTGAGAGGAAGCCCACAGTGCTGGGCTGCCTGAGACGTTCTTGAACTGCATCTTTAGCAGCTGTGCTTAGTGCAATTTGTGTGCTGTTCCGTTCCCTTCCCTTCGTCCGGCCCTTGCCTCCATTTATATGCAGTTTCTCTTTCCCCTCTTTCGTTATCCTGTTCCCACCACAGCTTCAGTTGGTGTCGAACCTTTTTTCAGGAATTTTCACGCCTCACTTCTATTTCAGTCGGCAACAAGAATGACGACCCAGCGCGCAAAGTGGTAGAGACCAATGACGCACAGAAATTTGCGGAACAGATGGGCATTCAGCTTTTCGAAACCAGTGCGAAGGAGAACCTCAACGTTGAAGAGGTATGCTCCCCCGTGATGGGCTTTTGTGAATAATTCAGCCATTCCTCGTCTGATGCTGATTGTTGCGTTCAGACACTGCACGTGAAGCTCACGGTCTTTGTTTCCTTTCAGATGTTCAACTGCATCACAGAGCTGGTCCTGCGGGCCAAGAAAGAGAACTTAGCCAAACAGCAGCAACAGCAGCAGAATGACGTCATCAAACTGTCCAAAAATAGTAAAAAGAAGAGAAAGTGTTGCTAACGAGGAACAAAAAAAAAACCCGGACTTCTTTGCAATGAACAGTCCCTTTCACTTGGACTTGTGTATCATGAAGTCAAAAACAAACTTTTTTTTTCCACCCACCCCACCCCCCCCCCCTCCAAACCCCACCCCCGGGAGGTCGATGTTTGAGAGCAGATGTGGGATCTCGCCAGCTCTGCTGTTGCTCCTAGATTTCAGTTTCTGAATTTTTTTCAAAAAATTTTTTCCAATGAAAGTGACTGCGCCGATGGAGCTCAGTGCCAAGATTGGATCGGATTGTCTCATTCCAGTTTGATCTAAATGGATGTACAGAGAAGATCAACGAGTGACTTATGTTGCCTGAGGGGTTTAAAACCCTGTACATAATGTACAGCTTACAGCTTTAATGCCTCCCCCTTTCTCGTCATCACTTCACCTAATACTTTCAAACGCCAAGAAATCATGAACCACCTTCATTTTTTTTATCAAAAAAAAGCAAACTTCAAATCAAGCTACTGACTAATGTCACATGATGGCCACTTGCTCCCTCCATTTTTGCACTGTCCTGCTGTCTTAGATTCCCATTGACATTACCTGATTTATCATTTGTGGGGGAGGGGGGAAGCTAACTATCATGAAGGGGGAAAGGGTGAGGGGCTCGCTATTTGGGTTAGGCGTTTTTATGAACAGAATTGAAGAGGTCCTTTTTGATTTGGAATTTTTACCATCCATTAACTACTCCGCTATTTATACCAAAAGTGGGTCCAGAGATTTTGGTTAACGAGTTTATCTTCTGTAGAATGGTAATTAGCCTTGTACTATAATGAGGGGGAGGAGAGGAAAATAGGAAAAAACCGTAACAAAATAAAATGTGAAATAAGGTAAGGTGATTGAATGGTGTTTTTAAAAAGTTCGTCGATCATGTGTGTTAGCTTTGCGTGCGTTAACGCCAGAATCCTTCAGCATGGAAGGCAGGTGGTTGATTTGTGATGGTGTCTCACGGCAAACAGCACAAAACCTGTGTCTTCAGCACAATAGATACACGTGCAACAGTGCACCTTATACCAGGACAGGCTATTGCATTTTAAAATGGGAGCGGATGAGGTAACGGTCTCTAGCTTGTACATTGGTCTTTTCACCTTTTGGGACTTGAGTCCAAATCCAGCCCACATTGATGGAATCAAAGTCTCCACTGCCGGGTGTGGAGGTCTTTCTGTGCAATGAGTTTGGGCAGTCCCAGTCCAGTTTCTAATGAGAATACCCCAATTCATCACTAGTTTGGCAGTTTCATCCTGAGAAGCCACAGGGTGGCTTGTGTGGGGAATGGGACAATATCACATTGGTGGAGTATAGATTGCTATGCTGAGTTGGTACAGAGTTGAGGGAGTTTTGCTCTGTATGTGCCCCATGCTGTACCTGACCTGGGAGGGAGAAATAGAGAGAGCGCTTTACTTTGTGTCTAACTGTACTATACTTGACCTGCTTGATGTTGACACTGGGTGCCTGAAATGGAAGTGTCCTTTTCCCCAGCACTAACATCCTTCACCTTGATGAACACATTAAACTCCCCACTCCACCCCCCCCCCCCCCCCCAGCTAAAGTGTACACCAGTCTTCACCTTGACCTGTGTAGAAATCTAGCCAATGCTGATGACATGATGGACTCTCGCTGGCTGTAAGAGTTCAGAGTGAAATCAGGTTGGGTGGAATCTGCAGCACAAAACTGCCCATAATTGAGTACTAATTGTCACTAGATTAAGAGTCTTCGGCCACGGGGATGGTTAGTGTGGGGAATGGAAGGGTCACCTGGTGGGAAAATGAAGCACTCGTCTGAGGCTGGGTAAAGCCTCGTTGGTTGGCCACTGCACAGGGAGTTCGACCCTGGATCAGACCCATGATGTACCTGACCAGGCAAGTGCTTGATGGGGATAGTGGATGCCAAGATTTTTTAATGGGATGTTGGATAAAAGTAACTTTTATAACTATTGTTTTAGGGGTTACCATTTACTGACAGTTTTAAAGAAAATGTATCCTTTATTTGTGTACAAGGTGGACATTACATCAAAGGAGGAGGCCTACTTTACATGGTGTTATATTGTGGAATCCCTTCTGTTCAAAGGTGTATCTTAAAATATCTGAAATCTTGTGGCAATTGGTTATGCAACTGTTCGTAATGACAATTATGTATTAAAACAGAAATGATTGCAAAATGTGGTACAGGCTGCGATGTCATGTTTTGTCACGTGTCCCTTGCATGTGCCACTTGTCTGCGTGCACACTTCCTGCATGTGTACCTTCCATCTACGCAAGATGCTTTTTGTTTTGTTTTCCCATCATGCTCGTGTGTGTATGCAAAATTTAAATTTGGGTGTCTGTCCTTCATTGTACCTTTTTGTGGTTATTTGCCTTGGTGTATGTGATGCATGCACAAGCATAAGAACATAAGAAATAGGAGCAGGAGTAGGCCAATCGGCCCCTCGAGCCTGCTCCGCCATTCAATAAGATCATGGCTGATCTGATCCTAACCTCAAATCTAAATTCATGTCCAATTTCCTGCCCGCTCCCCGTAACCCCTAATTCCCTTTACTTCTAGGAAACTGTCGATTTCTGTTTTTAAATTTATTTAATGATGTAGCTTCCAGGGGCAGCAAATTCCACAGACCTACTACCCTCTGAGTGAAGAAGTTTCTCCTCATTTCAGTTTTGAAAGAGCAGCCCCTTATTCTAAGATTATGCCCCCTAGTTCTAGTTTCACCCATCCTTGGGAACATCCTTACCGCATCCACCCGATCAAGCCCCTTCACAATCTTATATGTTTCAATAAGATCGCCTCTCATTCTTCTGAACTCCAATGAGTAGAGTCCCAATCTACTCAACCTCTCCTCATATGTCCGCCCCCTCATCCCTGGGATTAACCGAGTGAACCTTCTTTGTACTGCCTCGAGAGCAAGTATGTCTTTTCTTAAGTATGGACACCAAAACTGTATGCAGTATTCCAGGTGCGGTCTCACCAATACCTTATATAACTGCAGCAATACCTCCCTGTTTTTATATTCTATCCCCCTAGCAATAAAAGCCAACATTCCGTTGGCCTTCTTGATCACCTGCAAACTAACTTTTTGATTTTCTTGCACTAGGGCCCCCAGATCCCTTTGTACTGCAGTACTTTCCAGTTTCTCGCCATTAAGATAATAACTTGCTCTCCGATTTTTCCTGCCAAAGTGCATAACCTCACATTTTCCAATATTGTATTGCATCTGCCAAATCTCCGCCCACTCACCCAGCCTGTCTATATCCCCTTGTAGGTTTTTTATGTCCTCCTCACTCTCTACTTTCCCTCCCATTTTTGTATCATCTGCAAACTTTGATATGTTACACTCGGTCCCCTCCTCCAAATCGTTAATATAGATTGTAAAGAGTTGGGGACCCAGCACCGACCCCTGCGGAACACCACTGGCTACTGGTTGTCAGTCCGAGAATGTACCATTTATCCCAACTCTCTGCTTCCTGTTAGATAACCAATCCTCCACCCATGCCAGAATATTACCCCCAATCCAGTGATTCTTTATCTTGAGCAATAATCTTTTATGTGGCACCTTGTCGAATGCCTTCTGGAAGTCCAAATACACTACGTCCACTGGTTCCCCTTTATCCACCCTGTACGTTATATCCTCAAAGAACTCAAGCAAATTTGTCAGACATGACTTCCCCTTTGTAAAGCCATGCTGACTTTGTCCTATTAAATTATGTTTATCCAAATGTTCCGCTACTGTCTCCTTAATAATAGACTCCAAAATTTTACCCACCACAGATGTTAGGCTAACTGGTCTATAATTTCCAGCCTTCTGCCTAATACCCTTTTTAAATAAGGGTGTTACATTAGCAGTTTTCCAATCTGCCGGGACCTTTGCCGAGTCCAGAGAATTTTGGAAAATTATTACCAAAGCATCCACGATCCCTACTGCCACTTCCCTCAAGACCCTAAGATGTAAGCCATCAGGTCCAGGGGATTTATCTGCCTTGAGTACCAATTCCTTAGTGATTTTAATCGTATTTAGCTCCTCCCCCACTAGAGCCCCCTGTTTGTCCAGTGTTGGGATATTCTTAGAGTGTCCTCTACCGTAAAGACTGAAACAAAATATTTGTTCAGCATTTTTGCCATCTCCATGTTTCCCACCATTAATTCCCCGGTCTCATCCTCTAAAGTTTGCCTTAGCCACCCTTTTTCTTTTTATATAACTGTAGAAACTCTTGCTATCTGTTTTTATATTTTTTTGCTAATTTATTTTCATAATCTATCTTCCCTTTCTTAATCAATCCTTTTGTTACTTTTTGCTGCCTTTTGAAGACTTCCCAATCTTCTATCCTCCCACTAAGTTTGGCTACCTTATATGTCCTTGTTTTTAGTCGGATACTATCCTTAATTTCTTTACTTAGCCACGGATGGCTGTCATTTCTTTTACACCCTTTTTTCCTCAGTGGAATATATTTATTTTGAAAGTTGTAAAATAACTCCTTAAATGAACACCACTGCTCATGTACCGTCTTACCCTTTAATCTATTTTCCCAGTCC
Organism: Heptranchias perlo; assembly: GCF_035084215.1. Lineage (NCBI taxonomy): Eukaryota > Metazoa > Chordata > Chondrichthyes > Hexanchiformes > Hexanchidae > Heptranchias > Heptranchias perlo. The sequence continues at coordinate 7,959,965 of NC_090349.1, forward strand.
ACTTTAATCAATTCCGCTCTCATACCATCATAGTCTCCTTTATTCAAGCTCAGTACGCTTGTTTGAGAACCAACCTTCTCGCCCTCTAATTGGATATGGAATTTAACTATGTTATGGTCACTCATTCCAAGGGGATCCTTAACTAGGACATTATTAATTAATCCTGGCTCATTGCACAGGACCAGGTCCAAGGCTGCTTGCCCCCTTGTAGGATCAGTTGCATACTGCTCAAGAAATCCATCCCTAATACACTCAATAAACTCTTCCTCAAGGCTACCCTGCCCAATTTGATTTGTCCAGTTAATATGATAGTTAAAATCCCCCATAATTATAGCTGTTCCCTTATTACATGCCCCGACTATTTCCTGATTAATACTTCTTCCAGCAGAGTTGCAACTATTAGGAGGCCTATATACTACGCCCACGAGTGTTTTTTGCCCCTTATTATTCCTTATCTCTACCCAAACTGTTTCATTATCCTGATCCTTTGTCCCAATATCTTTTCTCTGTATTAGTGATTCCTTCCCTTATTAACATAGCCACCCCACCTCCCCTTCCTGCCTGTCCTTCCTGATTGTTAAATACCCTGGCATATTTAATTCCCAGTCGTTGTCACCCTGCAGCCATGTTTCTGTAATGGCCACAAGATCATACCCATATGTCGTTATTTGTGCCGTTAACTCGTCCATTTTGTTACGAATGCTACGTGCATTCAGATAAAGAACTTTCAAATATGTTTTGTGACACTTAGTTCCTGCTTTTTCCTTTTTTAACACTTTACCTTTTACTCCATACCTTCTGTCCCTTCCTGATACGCTTTCCTCTGTCTCCCTGCTCAGGTTCCCAACCCCCTGCCACAGCTTTGATGCTGGGTTAATCGCCTTACGCCTTCTAGTTTTCATTTTATCTGTCGTGCCTAAAGTACACTTTCTTTCCGCTGCTCTATGCTTTTCCCTTTCACTTGTTCTTGAACAACTGTTTGTACTATTTCATAGAATCATAGAAGTTACAACATGGAAATAGGCCCTTCGGCCCAACATGTCCATGTCGCCCAGTTTATACCACTAAGCTAGTCCCAATTGCCTGCACTTGGCCCATATCCCTCTATACCCATCTTACCCATGTAACTGTCCAAATGCTTTTTAAAAGACAAAATTGTACCCGCCTCTACTACTGCCTCTGGCAGCTCGTTCCAGACACTCACCACCCTTTGAGTGAAAAAATTGCCCCTCTGGATCCTTTTGTATCTCTCCCCTCTCACCTTAAATCTGTGCCCCCTCGTTATAGACTCCCCTACCTTTGGGAAAAGATTTTGACTATCGACCTTATCTATGCCCCTCATTATTTTATAGACTTCTATAAGATCACCCCTTAACCTCCTACTCTCCAGGGAAAAAAGTCCCAGTCTGTCTAACCTCTCCCTGTAAGTCAAACCATCAAGTCCCGGTAGCATCCTAGTAAATCTTTTCTGCACTCTTTCTAGTTTAATAATATCCTTTCTATAATAGGGTGACCAGAACTGTACACAGTACTCCAAATGTGGCCTCACCAATGCCCTGTACAACTTCAACAAGACATCCCAACTCCTGCATTCAATGTTCTGACCAATGAAACCAAGCATGCTGAATGCCTTCTTCACCACCCTATCCACCTGTGACTCCACTTTCAAGGAGCTATGAACCTGTACTCCCAGATCTCTTTGTTCTATAACTCTCCCCAACGCCCTACCATTAACGGAGTAGGTCCTGGCCCGATTCGATCTACCAAAATGCATCACCTCACATTTATCTAAATTAAACTCCATCTGCCATTCATCGGCCCACTGGCCCAATTTATCAAGATCCCGTTGCAATCCTAGATAACCTTCTTCACTGTCCACAATGCCACCAATCTTGGTGTCATCTGCAAACTTACTAACCATGCCTCCTAAATTCTCATCCAAATCATTAATATAAATAACAAATAACAGCGGACCCAGCACCGATCCCTGAGGCACACCGCTGGACACAGGCATCCAGTTTGAAAAACAACCCTCGACAACCACCCTCTGTCTTCTGTCGTCAAGCCAATTTTGTATCCAATTGGCTACCTCACCTTGGATCCCATGAGATTTAACCTTATGTAACAACCTACCATGCGGTACCTTGTCAAATGCTTTGCTGAAGTCCATGTAGACCACGTCTACTGCACAGCCCTCATCTATCTTCTTGGTTACCCCTTCAAAAAACTCAATCAAATTCGTGAGACATGATTTTCCTCTCACAAAACCATGCTGACTGTTCCTAATTAGTCCCTGCCTCTCCAAATGCCTGTAGATTCTGTCCCTCAGAATACCCTCTAACAACTTACCCACTACAGATGTCAGGCTCACTGGTCTGTAGTTCCCAGGCTTTTCCCTGCCGCCCTTCTTAAACAAAGGCACAACATTTGCTACCCTCCAATCTTCAGGCACCTCACCTGTAGCGGTGGATGATTCAAATATCTCTGCTAGGGGACCCGCAATTTCCTCCCTAACCTCCCATAACGTCCTGGGATACATTTCATTTCATCAGGTCCCGGAGATTTATCTACCTTGATGTGCGTTAAGACTTCCAGCACCTCCCTCTCTGTAATATGTACACTCCTCAAGACATCACTATTTATTTCCCCAAGTTCCCTAACATCCATGCCTTTCTCAACCGTAAATACCGATGTGAAATATTCATTCAGGATCTCACCCATCTCTTGTGGTTCCGCACATAGATGACCTTGTTGATCCTTAAGAGGCCCTACTCTCTCCCTAGTTACCCTTTTGCCCTTTATGTATATTTGTATTGTAGATTTCCCCTGGGTCTTCCCCTCTTGCTGCTCTCAACTTTATTCCCTTCTGACTCCCCGCTCAGGTTCCTATCCCCCTGCCACTCTAGTTTGAACCTTCCCCAACAGCACTAACATACACCCCCGCGAGGACATTGGTCCCGGTCCTGCTCGGGTGTAACCCGTCCCGCTTGTACAGGTCCCACCTTCCCCAGAACCGGTCCCAATGTCCCAGGAATCTAAATCCCTCCCTCCTACACCATCCCTGCAGCCACGCATTCATCCTGTCTATTCTCCTGTTCCTATACTCACTAGCACGTGACACCGGTAGTAATCCTGAGATCACTACCTTTGAAGTCCTGCTTTTTAATTTATCTCCTAACTCCTTAAATTCACCTTGCAGAACCTCATCCCTTTTTTTACTATGTCGTTGGTACCGATATGGACCAGACTACTGACTGTTCACCCTCCCCCTCCAGAATGCCCTGCAGCCGCTCCGTGACATCCTTGACCCTAGCACCAGGGAGGCAACATACCCATCCTGGAGTCACGTTTGCGGCCGCAGAAACGCCTATCTGTTCCCCTTACAATTGAATCCCCTATCACTATAGCCCTGCCACTCTTCTTCCTCCCCTCCTGTGCAGCAGAGCCACCCGTGGTGCCCCGAACCTGGCTCTTGCTGCTTTCCCCTGATAAGCCATCTCCCCCAACAGTATCCAAAGCAGAATATCTGTTTGAGAGGGAGATGGCCCCAGGGGACTCCTGCTCTACCTGCCTAGTCCTTTTACTCTGCCTGGCAGTCACCCATTTCCTTTCTGCCTGCCTATTCTTTATCTGCGGTGTGACCACCTCACTGAACGTGCTATCCACGATAGTCTCAGCATCGCGCATGCTCCACAGTGAATCCACCCGCAGCTCCAGCTCTGAAAGACGGTTAGCCAGTAGCTGCAGCTGGACACACTTCCTGCACACATGGTCGCCAGGGACACTGGTGGTGTCCATGACTTCCCACATAGTGCAGGAGGAGCATATCACGGGTGCGAGCTGTGCTGCCATGACTTGTCTTAGACTCTCTTCCCGCTCGAGGCCTCCCCTTTTATACTCTGCTCACCTCTCGGACTCTCCTGCCTCACCTGTGATGTCGCACAGTAGTTGTCTCTTGTTGCAGGCCTGCTGCTGCTTTTATTCCACAATCTCAGTCTTCTACTCTCAGGTCCACTGCCGCTCTGCGGGAAAAGTTAGGAAAAGCAAGGCAAAGCAGCACCACCTTCCCCCACGTACCAAACTCTCAGCGCACTGTGTATCCGCACACCGTGCCAAAATGTGTACTGGTGACTTGGAGGTGTGTGTGTGTGTATTTAATTTTATATATTATGACTTTCCTACAAGGTTTGTACATGGAGCCCCAAGTGTACTATGTATATGCTTGTTCGTGTCTCGTGAGGCTTTTACACATGAATTTTGCTTGTATGTGTATCTATCTATCTTGTATTGGAAGTGCCTTATGTGTGCAAGATTTGTGTATGCCTTGAACTTGAATGCATGTTCTTACACTTATTTGGCTCTTATGCATACTTCAGATGTACATGCACATCTTGTACATGTGTACCCAATTCATGTGTTGCAGACATACCTAACTTCATGCAATAGTACACTGGTGTATGCATTCATGCCCAGGCCTCATTATCTCAACATGTATATTTTTTGTTTATACCTCAAGTTTGTGCTGGCATATCATTTACGTGTTTGTGCAGATGTCTTGTGTGAAAATATACTTTGTCTATTTGTGCCTCGTGTCTGTTTTGTCCGTATCCCTTGGTGCACATGCTTAACTGCTGTGAGTATTGTGCATGTTGAGAGCGCACACGAGCTTCACGTGCTCCCCTCCACTTCCTGTGTATTTGTAACTTGTATGTAGTGGACATGTTTGCAACCCCCTCCTGTGTGCGTTTACGTCTGTTTGCAGTTCCTTTCTATATGTATCATGCTCTCGTGTTAACATCTCCATGTATATACGTCCATGGCTCGTGTCTATGCCATTTGTGTACTAATGTCGCCGTAGGTATACGCGTATTGTGTACCACAAGCTGTTTATGGATTTCATATTTCTTATGTGCAAGTATTAATTGCACATTGGCCTGTCTAAATGCGAATCATATATACACAAGTACAGTCCCCACCGCCGACAGCAGCTGCTTTTGTGCGAATGTGATTTGCCCCCTATATGTGATGGCCGGTATAAGGTTAGACAGATGAGCTCCCACAGTAATGTCAGTGCCACCACGTTTAATAAGTATAAGGAATATTCCCAAACTCTGTGGGCCAGCAGAGAGTTATCACTGTGTGTAAGCAACTTTGACACGAAAGCCGCTGGTCAATTTCAAAGTTCCTGAACCGCTGCCGTTTGTGAATATCTCTGAAATTAACATTCTAATAAGGGGGTGATTGAAAGAAGGAAATATATCTCCTGAGTACAGTTGGTCTGGAAGTCTCGAATTCTCCAAAGATACTCAACTAGTTTCTGTTTTTTTACCAATGCATGTTAAACCAGTGCTACAGGGCGAACAGCAGTGGTGGAAGGTGACTCTGAACAGCTGCTTGAACTGCCCGAAACAGCTGGCCTGCTTAATACGGTTTAAGTGGCGCCTTTGCAATTACCACCTCTGGTAATGGCGAGTGGTCATTGTCATTTGCCCGATTATAGGCGGCTGTCCGGGATATCCCCAGTTTGACTGCTGAGGTGGAGCCGGCGCTGAATGATGTGTTTGGAAGGAGCGATGCCCTCTGTGCTGCTCCACAGCACCAGCCCCATGGGTCAGCCCTGCCGCATGCCTGCAAGGAGGGGCAGCCAAATTTGGGACCACAGCTGACCATTACTGTCCCTGCAGCAGATGGCAAAGCTGTGCATCTTTTTCCTGCTCACCCAGACTCCGAGGAGACAGATTCCTTTGGTCTTGGTAAGTGTGTCAGGGTTTGCAGAAATGGTTGGGTTTATATACGATATTGCCCTCAGGTGGGGGTATTATAGGATGGTGCCATACATCCTTTACCTCTGATACAAGGTCAAGGACTAAAACACTGAAGAATGTCTGGTTAATACTCTTTATTGAATCAGGTCAATAAGCTAATAAAGCACAACCCCTTACATGCAGTGTATCTGAGATATAGGTACAATTATAGCTCACATACCAGGGACCCCTTCAAGAGTCTGCAAGTGTGTCTTGATTGCTTACACTAGTCTCAGCAAGACCAGGTTGAAATTCCCCAGGAGCTCCGGTGTGTTGTGACTTTTATAGGTTTAGTTACGTCGGATAAATGTGGGTACAATATGTCATTGCATTCTGTATGTATGCTGTCGACATGTAAACTGTTCAGTGGCTGTTAGTTGCTTCCATTTGTTGTGGATATCTTTGATGCCTTGGGTTGTTTGTTACACTTCGGACATTCCACGAGTGGTCATTTGTTCTCTAGCATTCGAATGAGTGTTAATATGTGGATACATGTTTTTAAAAACTTACTTTGGCTATTCTACACCTATGCTTACAAGGTACAGGCATCTCTGGCTCCCAGTTGCCCTGGCATTCCTTCTTTTGTGTAGTACCAAATAAAGCATAGCATGCTGTGATTGGGCTGCTTCGAAAGAGCCATCGACTTAATGGTTGGTCAGGGATTTGCAGATCGGAGTGAGGTTTGCTGGCCCAGTTTCCTTTAGAAAGAGCTGCACCCACCCCCCACCACCACCCATCACTGTCGGATAAAGTTGGGCCAAGTGACCTCTCGGCAGATTGCGTGGGTGCCAGCGGGAGGGCACAGCGCACCTGTCGGGCAGCCTGACCCACACCTGGCATCCCTCTGTAGGTGGTCGTCCTCCTTCTGAACACCTCTGCTCAGAGGATTCCTATTGATTCCAGTAATGGTACTGGGGGCAAAAGGAAAATTAGAGACAATGCAAAAACAAAATCAAGTAGGCCAGGCACAAAGGTTCATGTCCTCAGGAAAAAATAATTTATTTATAAATAACAGAGGCTGCCCAGAAAAGATCGAAAAACACTTAACTTACAATTCTGGTCTTTTTAAATGCCCTCTGTCCCAAGCAGCCCTGTACACCAGGCTTCCTGATTGTGGGCTCAGTTGGTAGCCCTGCACACCTGGAATTCACGTGTGATATGTCCCCATCCCTGTTTTAAACTGGAAATGAAGCTTCAGCCTAGATTTTACATCACCTGCCCCACCCGACCACTAAATTCACCGAGGCTGAAAATAAGTGATTCTCACCGAATGTAGCACACGGTAAGGTCCCGTCTCTGACCGTTTTCAGGGTGTAAAGAAACAAAAATCAGCCCCACCATCTGTTCCTTGCCTTCTGTCTGCCTCTTGTGTACGCTTGTCTGCGGTATTTTTGCTGCAGCTGTTTCTTTATGAACATCACATCTCGTGGAAGATTCATTTGTGCCAATACTGCTCATAAAATACTCCTGAGTTTGTTTGCCTGTGTGTCTTGTGTACTTGCCTGAAGTTTGTATCTCCAAGCTAGCATGCACAGGAAGACAGCTGAAAGAGATATGCCTCTCGGTTCATGCACGTGTCCCTTGTGTGTACATATAATCCTCTTATCCTTGTAAATGTGTTCAGTTTTGTCTCATTTGCTTGTGTGTTTGCCACAGGTTTCTGTATAGCTGGCTCTTATCTGTGTGTACCTTAAGGTCTGTCACACGTGTGTATCTCAATGCCCATCATGTGTGCATGCGAGCCATAACACCTGTTTGGGTGTATATTCCTTAAAACTGTGTGTGCGCCCACCTTAGTGCCTGTCGTGTGTGTGTGTGTCTCAATACCTGTCGTGTGTCTGTGTGTGTGTGTGTCAATACCTGTCGTGTGTGTCAATACCTGTCGTGTGTGTGTGTGTCTCAATACCTGTTGTGTGTGTGTGTGTGTCTCAATACCTGTCGTGTGTGTGTGTGTGTGTCAATACCTGTCGTGTGTGTGTGTGTCTCAATACCTGTCGTGTGTGTGTGTGTGTGTGTGTGTCTCAATACCTGTCGTGTGTGTATGTGTGTGTGTCTCAATACCTGTCGTGTGTGTATGTGTGTGTGTCTCAATACCTGTCGTGTGTGTATGTGTGTGTGTCTCAATACCTGTCGTGTGTGTGTGTGTCTCAATACCTGTCGTGTGTCTCAATACCTGTCGTGTGTCTGTGTGTGTCTCAATACCTGTCGTGTGTGTGTGTGTGTGTGTCTCAATACCTGTCGTGTGTCTGTGTGTGTCTCAATACCTGTCGTGTGTGTGTGTGTGTGTGTGTGTCTCAATACCTGTCTGTGTGTGTGTGTGTCTCAATACCTGTCGTGTGTGTGTGTGTGTCTCAATACCTGTCGTGTGTGTGTGTGTGTGTGTGTGTGTCAATACCTGTCTGTGTGTGTGTGTCTCAATACCTGTTGTGTGTGTGTGTGTCTCAATACCTGTCGTGTGTGTGTGTGTGTGTGTCAACACCTGTCGTGTGTGTGTGTCAACACCTGTCGTGTGTGTGTGTCAACACCTGTCGTGTGTGTGTGTCAATACCCGTCGTGTGTGTGTGTGTCTCAATACCTGTCGTGTGTGTGTGTGTGTGTGTGTCAACACCTGTCGTGTGTGTGTGTCAACACCTGTCGTGTGTGTGTGTCAACACCTGTCGTGTGTGTGTGTCAACACCTGTCGTGTGTGTGTGTGTCAACACCTGTCGTGTGTGTGTGTGTCAACACCTGTCGTGTGTGTGTGTGTCAATACCTGTCGTGTGTGTGTGTGTCAATACCTGTCGTGTGCGTGTGTCTCAATACCTGTCGTGTGTGTGTGTGTGTCAACACCTGTCGTGTGTGTGTGTGTCTCAACGCCTGTCGTGTGTGTGTGTGTGTCAATACCTGTCGTGTGTGTGTCAATACCTGTCGTGTGTGTGTGTGTGTCAATACCTGTCGTGTGTGTGTGTGTCTCAATACCTGTCGTGTGTGTGTGTCTCAATACCTGTTGTGTGTGTGTGTGTCTCAATACCTGTCGTGTGTCTGTGTGTGTCTCAATACCTGTCTGTGTGTGTGTGTCTCAATACCTGTCTGTGTGTGTGTGTCTCAATACCTGTTGTGTGTGTGTGTCTCAATACCTGTCGTGTGTGTGTGTGTGTGTGTGTCAATACCTGTCGTGTGTGTGTCAATACCTGTCGTGTGTGTGTGTGTGTCAATACCTGTCGTGTGTGTGTGTGTGTCAATACCTGTCGTGTGTGTGTGTGTCAATGCCTGTCGTGTGTGTGTGTGTCAATGCCTGTCGTGTGTGTGTGTGTGTCGATGCCTGTCGTGTGTGTGTGTGTGTCGATGCCTGTCGTGTGTGTGTGTGTGTCGATGCCTGTCGTGTGTGTGTGTGTGTGTCGATGCCTGTCGTGTGTGTGTGTGTCAATGCCTGTCGTGTGTGCGTGTGTGTGTGTGTCAACGCCTGTCGTGTGTGTGTGTGTCAACGCCTGTCGTGTGTGTGTGTGTTAATGTCTGTCGTGTGTTTGTGTGTCAACGCCTGTTGTGTGTGTGTGTGTGTCAATGCCTGTCGTGTTTGTGTGTCAATGCCTGTCGTGTGTGTGTGTCAATGCCTGTCGTGTGTGTGTGTCAATGCCTGTCGTGTGTGTGTCAATGCCTGTCGTGTGTGTGTGTGTCAATGCCTGTCGTGTGTGTGTGTGTCAATGCCTGTCGCGTGTGTGTCAATGCCTGTCGCGTGTGTGTCAATGCCTGTCGCGTGTGTGTCTATGCCTGTCGTGTGTGTGTGTCTATGCCTGTCGTGTGTGTGTGTGTGTGTCTATGCCTGTTGTGTGTGTGTGTGTGTGTCTATGCCTGTTGTGTGTGTGTGTGTGTGTCTATGCCTGTCGTGTGTGTGTGTGTCTATGCCTGTCGTGTGTGTGTGTCTATGCCTGTCGTGTGTGTGTGTGTGTCTATGCCTGTCGTGTGTGTGTGTGTCTATGCCTGTCGTGTGTGTGTGTGTCTATGCCTGTCGTGTGTGTGTGTGTCTATGCCTGTCGTGTGTGTGTGTCTATGCCTGTCGTGTGTGTGTGCGTCTATGCCTGTCGTGTGTGTGTATGTGTGTGTCTATGCCTGTCGTGTGTGTGTGTGTGTCTATGCCTGTCGTGTGTGTGTGTGTGTGTGTCTATGCCTGTCGTGTGTGTGTGTGTGTGTGTCTATGCCTGTCGTGTGTGTTTGTGTCTATGCCTGTCGTGTGTGTGTGTGTGTGTCTATGCCTGTCGTGTGTGTGTGTGTCTATGCCTGTCGTGTGTGTGTGTGTGTCTATGCCTGTCGTGTGTGTGTTTGTGTGTCTATGCCTGTCGTGTGTGTGTTTGTGTGTCTATGCCTGTCGTGTGTGTGTTTGTGTGTCTATGCCTGTTGTGTGTGTGTGTCTATGCCTGTCGTGTGTGTGTGTCTATGCCTGTCGTGTGTGTGTGTGTGTGTGTGTGTGTGTCTATGCCTGTCGTGTGTGCTTGTGTGTGTCTATGCCTGTCTGTGTGTGTGTCTATGCCTGTCGTGTGTGTGTTTGTGTGTCTGTGCCTGTCATGTGTGTGTTTGTGTGTCTATGCCTGTCGTGTGTGTGTGTGTCTATGCCTGTCGTGTGTGTGTGTGTGTGTCTATGCCTGTCGTGTGTGTGTGTCTATGCCTGTCATGTATGTGTGTGTCTATGCCTGTCGTGTGTGTGTGTGTCTATGCCTGTCGTGTGTGTGTGTGTGTGTGTGTGTATATGCCTGTCTTGTGTGTCTATGCCTGTCGTGTGTGTCTATGCCTGTCGTGTGTGTGTGTGTGTCTATGTCTGTCGTGTGTGTGTCTATGCCTGTCGTGTGTGTGTGTGTCTATGCCTGTCGTGTGTGTGTGTGTGTGTGTGTGTCTATGCCTGTCGTGTGTGTGTGTGTGTGTGTCTATGCCTGTCGTGTGTGTGTGTGTGTCTATGCCTGTCGTGTGTGTGTGTGTGTCTATGCCTGTCGTGTGTGTGTGTGTGTCTATGCCTGTCGTGTGTATGTTTGTGTGTCTATGCCTGTCGTGTGTGTGTTTGTGTGTCTATGCCTGTTGTGTGTGTGTGTCTATGCCTGTCGTGTGTGTGTGTGTGTGTGTGTCTATGCCTGTCGTGTGTGCTTGTGTGTGTCTATGCCTGTCTGTGTGTGTGTGTCTATGCCTGTCGTGTGTGTGTTTGTGTGTCTATGCCTGTCGTTTGTGTGTTTGTGTGTCTATGCCTGTCGTGTGTGTGTGTCTATGCCTGTCGTGTGTGTGTGTGTGTGCCTATGCCTGTCGTGTGTTTGTGTGTCTATGCCTGTCGTGTGTGTGTGTGTGTGTGTGTGTCTATGCCTGTCGTGTGTGTGTGTGTGTGTCTATGCCTGTCGTGTGTGTGAGTGTGTGTCTATGCCTGTCGTGTGTGTGTCTATGCCTGTCATGTGTGTGTGTCTATGCCTGTCGTGTGTGTGTGTCTATGCCTGTCGTGTGTGTGTGTCTATGCCTGTCGTGTGTGTGTGTGTCTATGCCTGTCGTGTGTGTGTGTGTCTATGCCTGTCGTGTGTGTGTGTCTATGCCTGTCGTGTGTGTGTGCGTCTATGCCTGTCGTGTGTGTGTATGTGTGTGTCTATGCCTGTCGTGTGTGTGTGTGTGTCTATGCCTGTCGTGTGTGTGTGTGTGTGTGTCTATGCCTGTCGTGTGTGTGTGTGTGTGTGTCTATGCCTGTCGTGTGTGTTTGTGTCTATGCCTGTCGTGTGTGTGTGTGTGTGTCTATGCCTGTCGTGTGTGTGTGTGTGTCTATGCCTGTCGTGTGTGTGTTTGTGTGTCTATGCCTGTCGTGTGTGTGTTTGTGTGTCTATGCCTGTCGTGTGTGTGTTTGTGTGTCTATGCCTGTTGTGTGTGTGTGTCTATGCCTGTCGTGTGTGTGTGTGTGTGTGTGTGTGTGTGTGTGTCTATGCCTGTCGTGTGTGCTTGTGTGTGTCTATGCCTGTCTGTGTGTGTGTCTATGCCTGTCGTGTGTGTGTTTGTGTGTCTGTGCCTGTCATGTGTGTGTTTGTGTGTCTATGCCTGTCGTGTGTGTGTGTGTCTATGCCTGTCGTGTGTGTGTGTGTGTGTGTCTATGCCTGTCGTGTGTGTGTGTGTATCTATGCCTGTCGTGTGTATGTGTGTCTATGCCTGTCGTGTGTGTGTGTGTCTATGCCTGTCATGTATGTGTGTGTCTATGCCTGTCGTGTGTGTGTGTGTCTATGCCTGTCGTGTGTGTGTGTGTGTGTGTGTATATGCCTGTCTTGTGTGTCTATGCCTGTCGTGTGTGTCTATGCCTGTCGTGTGTGTGTGTGTGTCTATGTCTGTCGTGTGTGTGTCTATGCCTGTCGTGTGTGTGTGTGTCTATGCCTGTCGTGTGTGTGTGTGTGTGTGTCTATGCCTGTCGTGTGTGTGTGTGTGTCTATGCCTGTCGTGTGTGTGTGTGTGTCTATGCCTGTCGTGTGTGTGTGTGTGTCTATGCCTGTCGTGTGTATGTTTGTGTGTCTATGCCTGTCGTGTGTGTGTTTGTGTGTCTATGCCTGTTGTGTGTGTGTGTCTATGCCTGTCGTGTGTGTGTGTGTGTGTGTGTGTGTGTGTCTATGCCTGTCGTGTGTGCTTGTGTGTGTCTATGCCTGTCTGTGTGTGTGTGTCTATGCCTGTCGTGTGTGTGTTTGTGTGTCTATGCCTGTCGTTTGTGTGTTTGTGTGTCTATGCCTGTCGTGTGTGTGTGTCTATGCCTGTCGTGTGTGTGTGTGTGCCTATGCCTGTCGTGTGTTTGTGTGTCTATGCCTGTCGTGTGTGTGTGTGTGTGTGTGTGTGTCTATGCCTGTCGTGTGTGTGAGTGTGTGTCTATGCCTGTCGTGTGTGTGTCTATGCCTGTCGTGTGTGTGTGTCTATGCCTGTCGTGTGTGTGTGTCTATGCCTGTCGTGTGTGTGTGTCTATGCCTGTCGTGTGTGTGTGTCTATGCCTGTCGTGTGTGTGTGTCTATGCCTGTCGTGTGTATGTGTCTATGCCTGTCGTGTGTGTGTGTCTATGCCTGTCGTGTGTGTGTGTGTCTATGCCTGTCGTGTGTGTGTGTGTCTATGCCTGTCGTGTGTGTGTGTGTGTGTCAATGCCTGTCGTGTGTGTGTGTCTACGCCTGTCGTGTGTGTGTGTGTCTATGCCTGTCGTGTGTGTGTGTCTATGCCTGTCGTGTGTGTGTGTGTGTCTATGCCTGTCGTGTGTGTGTGTGTGTGTCTATGCCTGTCGTGTGTGTGTGTGTGTGTGTGTCTATGCCTGTCGTGTGTGTGTGTGTGTCTATGCCTGTCGTGTGTGTGTGTGTGTGTCTATGCCTGTCGTGAGTGTGTGTCTATGCCTGTCGTGTGTGTGTGTCTATGCCTGTCGTGTGTGTGTGTGTCTATGCCTGTCGTGTGTGTGTGTGTCTATGCCTGTCGTGTGTGTGTGTGTGTCTATGCCTGTCGTGTGTGTGTGTTTGTCTATGCCTGTCGTGTGTGTGTGTCTATGCCTGTCGTGTGTGTGTGTGTATCTATGCCTGTCGTGTGTATGTGTGTCTATGCCTGTCGTGTGTGTGTGTGTCTATGCCTGTCGTGTGTGTGTGTGTCTATGCCTGTCGTGTGTGTGTGTGTCTATGCCTGTCGTGTGTGTGTGTGTCTATGCCTGTCGTGTGTGTGTATGTGTGTGTCTATGCCTGTCGTGTGTGTGTGTGTGTCTATGCCTGTCGTGTGTGTGTGTGTCTATGCCTGTCGTGTGTGTGTGTGTGTGTGTGTGTCTATGCCTGTTGTGTGTGTGTGTGTGTCTATGCCTGTCGTGTGTGTGTGTGTGTGTCTATGCCTGTCGTGTGTGTGTGTGTGTGTGTCTATGCCTGTCGTGTGTGTGTGTGTGTGTGTGTGTCTATGCCTGTCGTGTGTGTGTGTGTCTATGCCTGTCGTGTGTGTTTGTGTGTGTGTGTCTATGCCTGTCGTGTGTGTGTGTGTGTCTATGCCTGTCGTGTGTGTGTGTGTGTATGCCTGTTGTGTGTGTGTGTGTGTGTGTCTATGCCTGTCGTGTGTGTGTGTGTGTGTGTGTGTCTATGCCTGTCGTGTGTGTGTGTGTGTGTGTGTGTGTGTGTCTATGCCTGTCGTGTGTGTGTGTGTGTCTATGCCTGTCGTGTGTGTGTGTGTGTGTCTATGCCTGTCGTGTGTGTGTGTGTGTGTGTGTGTGTCTATGCCTGTCGTGTGTGTGTGTGTGTCTATGCCTGTCGTGTGTGTGTGTGTGTGTGTGTGTGTGTGTCTTTTAATGCCTGTGTATACCTTGACGCATGGAGCGAGGCCAGTCATGCCTGTGCCAACTCATTGAAGGAGCTATCCAATTAGTTCCGCTCCAGTGCTCGCTCCCCATAACCCTGTGAATTTCCCCTTTTCAAGTATATATCCAACTCCCTTTTTGAATGTTAGTATTAAATTTACTTGCACCATAGTTTCGGGCAGTGCATTCCAGATCATAACAACTCGCTGAGGGAAAAAATTCTCCTCACCTCCACCCACCTTGTTCTTTTGCCAATTATCTTAAATCTGTGTCCTCTGCTTATTGACCAGTGGAAATAGTTTCTCCCTATCTAAACCCCTCATAAATTTGAGTGCCACCTATTAAATCAACTCTTCACCTTCTCTGCTGTAAGGAGAACACTCCCAGCTTCCCTCGTCTCTCCACCTCTTGTGAATTTATCCATGAACCTCATATGTGTACAGATTGGAGGTGAGTAGTGTATATGAGCCATGTACATGGGCACTTTTTTGTGTGTGCATCTTAGTTATTCCTTAATTTGATTCACTCCACGTGATATCAAGAAACGGCTGAGTGCACTGGATACAGCAAAGGCAATGGGTCCCAACAACATCCCGGCTGTAGTGCTGAAGACTTGTGTTCTAGAACTAGCCGTGCCTCTAGCCAAACTGTTCCAGTACAGCTACAACACTGGCATCTACCCGACAATGTGGAAAATTGCCCAGGTATGTCCTGTCCACAAAAAGCAGGACAAATCCAATCCGGCCAATTACCACCCCATCAGTCTACTCTCAATCATCAGCAAAGTGATGGAAGGTGTCGTCGACAGTGCTATCAAGCGGCACTTACTCGCCAATAACCTGCTCACCGATGCTCAGTTTGGGTTCCGCCAGGACCACTCGGCTCCAGACCTCATTACAGCCTTGGTCCAAACATGGACAAAAGAGCTGAATTCCAGAGGTGAGGTGAGAGTGACTGCCCTTGACATCAAGGCAGCATTTGACCGAGTGTGGCACCAAGGAGCCCTCGTAAAATTGAAGTCAATGGGAATCGGGGAAAACTCTCCAGTGGCTGGAGTCATACCTAGCACAAAGGAAGATGGTAGTGGTTGTTGGAGTTCAGTCATCTCAACCCTGGGGCATTGATGCAGGAGTTCCTCAGGGCCGTGTCCTAGGCCTACCTATCTTCAGCTACTTCATCAATGACCTTCCCTCCATCGTAAGATCAGAAATGGGGGATGTTCGCTGATGAGTGCAGTGTGTTCAGTTCCATTCGC
This sequence comes from Heptranchias perlo, assembly GCF_035084215.1. NCBI lineage: Eukaryota > Metazoa > Chordata > Chondrichthyes > Hexanchiformes > Hexanchidae > Heptranchias > Heptranchias perlo. Next base: position 7,975,296 of record NC_090349.1, read on the forward strand.
AACCTCTCAAATAATGAAGCAGTCTGAGCCCGCATGCAGCAAGACTTGGACAACATCCAGGCTTGGGCTCATAAGTGGCAAGTAACATTCGCACCAGGCAATGACCATCTCCAACAAGAGAGTCTAACCATCTCTCCTTGACATTCAACGGTATTACCATCACCGAATCCCCCACCATCAACAGCCTGGGAGGGTCACCATTGACCAGAAACTTAACTGGACCAGCCACACAAATACTGTGGCTACGAGAGCAGGTCAGAGGCTGGGTATTCTGCGGCAAGTGACTCACCTCCTGACTCCCCAAAGCCTTTCCACCATCTACAAGGCACAAGTCAGGAGTGTGATGGAATACTCTCCACTTGCCTGGATGAGGGCAGCTCCAACAACACTCAAGAAGCTCGACGCCATCCAGGACAGAGCAGCCCGCTTGATTGGCACCCCATCCACCACCCTAAACATTCACTCCCTTCACCATCGGCGCACAGTGGCTGCAGTGTGCACCATCCACAGGATGCAGTGCAGCAACTCGCCGAGGCTTCTTCGACATCACCTCCCAAACCCGCGACCTCTACCACCTAGAAGGACAAGGGCAGCAGGCACATGGGAACAACATCACCTACATGTTCCCCTCCAAGTCACACACCATCCCGACTTGGAAATATATCGCCGTTCCTTCATCGTCGCTGGGTCAAAATCCTGGAACTCCCTTCCTAACAGCACTGTGGGAGAATCTCCACCACACGGACTGCAGTGGTTCAAGAAGGCGGCTCACCACCACCTTCTCAAGGGCAATTAGGGACGCCCACATCCCATGAACGAATTTTTAAAAAAGTTATGGGCCTCATGCAGTCATGCACCCATGTCTGCCTGTGTTGTTTTTGTGTATATTTCTTACGCATGTACTTACCAATATACACCTCTTGCGTGTTTGTATACACTTGACTCTAGCACCCTTTGTGTATGCACTTGTCAGTATTTGGGGTTTTCCATATGCCCTGTATGTACATGGCAGGATACTCACTTGTTAGTGTTTATATCTCTAGTGTTCTCACCTGTAACTTGAAGATGCTTCTCATGTATATGTACTTATCTGTTACGTGTATATGTGTTTTGTGTGTGAAGATGTGGGTGCTTAACATTTGCGTGTATTCACCTCGGCCCACATACAGTTTCTGCCCCTCTTTATTAGATCACATTTGGAGTATTGCATGTGATTCTGGGCACCACACTATAGGAGGGATTTAAAGCCACAGAGATGATACGTTGAAAATATACTTGACCGATACCAGGACTGAGGGGTTAGAGTTATGAAAATAAAACTTCGTCTTTTTGCATTGGAACAGAGGAGGTTAAGGAGGATCTAATAGAAGGTTTCGAATCTATAAAAGGTCTCGCGAGCGTTAATCGTGACATTTGTTTCTACTGGTTGGAAAATTGGTACCTGGATCAGGTGTGTCACACTTCCTGTAAATGTCACACTTCCTGTAAATGTCACACTTCCACTGTCACGCTTTATTGATTGGCTCAAAATGAACAGCAGCAGGTTGTAACTGAGGGCTGTGGGGGACCCGTGAATTAAAAGTATGGAAACTGTCAATAGGAAATTACTAAGAACTTGTAGAAACAAGTTGGTTTATTGGAATTAGTTGGTTTATGGAAATTTACATTAAGACAGTACGAGTTAGTAAATATACTAATAGTTCACCAGTGACAGGAAAGCAGCCGGATGGTCCAAAAGGGGCTTAGGGATATTTCTTATCCCATTCTTCTGGGGTCCCCTCCCCCTCAAGACAGCCATATCCCAGTTCTCCCTCTCCAGTCCTCCTGGATTCCAGTACCCCCTCCCAGTGCTCACAAACTCTGACATAGCTCACCCAGATCCTTGGACCACTCCCAGCGGTCCCACAGCCCCTGGGACCTCCCTCCCAGCGATCCCACAGCCCCCGAGACCTCTCTCTACAGTGCAGATACCGGGGTCCCTGTCCCACTGCTCCAAGGTTCTAGGACCTCCCTGAAAGTGCTGATCGACCCACACAAAGGACTGGATGTAATTGAATGCTGGAACTGGCTTGAGGGGCTGAATGGCCTGCTCCTGATCCTATGTCCTCGGGCCGCCCCAAACGCTAATAATTCAGTGCCCCGATCTTATAAAACCTCCGAGGTAGTGAGCAATGCCAGGGGCCATCAGCTAGTTATATATATTAAACGTCTGGGCAAGGTTACCTCTGATTTCACATCAGAAAATAGATTTAAAACAACCACATACATTTCCACAATGTTTAAAACTGATTTGTCTCCACGGATTCTCTGTCCGAGCTGATTGGGTGGCCAGTGCCCAAAATCAGCTCATCGCGATGACGATATAGATGATCAGAGCACGGACAGAGGCCGTTCAGCCCATCGTGTCTGTGCCAGCTCTTTGCTAAACTAATTCCACTGCCTTGCTCTCTCCCCATAGCCCTGTATCTTCCTCTACTGTAAATGTTTATCTACTCTTCCCTTAAAAGAAGCAATGGTCTCTGCCTCAACCCCCCCCCTATTAGGGACCACTAATTCCGAATTCTCTGCATAAGGAAATTTCACCTCTCCTCGCTCTGTGAATTTAAATGGACGAGCCCTTGTCACTGACTCTCCAACCAAAGGAATGCTGTTCCCTTTAGGAGCCTATTGGACCCCATGGAGTCTATAATTAAGGATAGGGTGACTGAACACCTCGAGAGTTTTCAGTTAATCAGAGAGAGCCAAGCGTGGATTTGTGAAAGGTAGGTCGTATCTGACAAACCTGATTGAATTTTTTGAAGAGGTGACTAAAGTAGTGGACAGGGAAACGTCAATGGATGTTATTTATATGGACTTCCAGAAGGCATTTGATAAGGTCTCATATAAGAGACTGTTAGCTAAGATGAAGCCCATGGAATCGAGGGAAAAGTACGGACTTGGTTAGGAAGTTGGCTGAGCAAAAGGTGACAGAGAGTAGGGATAATGGGTAGGTACTCACATTGGCAGGATGTGACTCGTGGAGTCCCGCAGGGATCTGTCTTGGGGCCTCAATTATTCACAATATCTATTAACGACTTAGATGAAGGCATAGAAAGTCTTAAATCTAAGTTTGCTGATGACACAAAGATTGGTGGCATTGTAAGCAGTGGAGATGAAAACATAAAATCACAAAGCGATATTGATAGATTAGGTGAATGGGCAAAACTGTGGCAAATGGAATTCAGTGTAGACAAATGTGAGGTCATCCACTTTGGATCAAAAAAGGATAGAACAGGGTACTTTCTAAATGGCAAAAAGTTAAAAACAGTGGATGTCCAAAGGGACTTAGGGGTTCAGGTACATAGATCATTGAAGTGTCATGAACAGGTGCAGAAAATAATCAAGAAGGCTAATGGAATGCTGGCCTTTATATCTAGAGGACTAGAGTACAAGGGGACAGAAGTTATGCTGCAGCTATATAAAACCCTGGTTAAACCGCACCTGGAGTACTGTGAGCAGTTCTGGGCACTGCACCTTCGGAAGGACATATTGGCCTTGGAGGGAGTGCAGCGTAGGTTTACTAGAATGATACCCAGACTTCAAGGGTTAAGTTACGAGGAGGGATTTCACAAATTGGGGTTGTATTCTCTGGAGTTTCGAAGGTTAAGGGGTGATCTGATCGAAGTTTATAAGATATTAAGGGGAACGGATAGGGTGGATAGAGAGAAACTATTTCCGCTGGTTGAGGATTCTAGGAGTAGGGGGCACAGTCTAAAAATTAGAGCCAGACCTTTCAGGAGCGAGATTAGAAAACATTTCTACACACAAAGGATGGTAGAAGTTTGGAACTCTCTTCCGCAAATTGCAATTGATACTAGCTCAATTGCTAAATTTAAATCTGAGATAGATAGCTTTTTGGCAACCAAAGGTATTAAGGGATATGGGCCAAAGGCAGGTATATGGAGTTCGATCACAGATCAGCCATAATCTTATCAAATGGCGGAGCAGGCACGAGGGGCTGAATGGCCTACACCTGTTTCTATGTTCCTAAACTTTGTAAACCTCAAACCTCTTAAATCACCTCTGAGCCTCCTGCTCCAGTGGTTCGTCCCAGAACCTCACATCTTGCCTCATAAAGCTCACTAGATGGCAGCCTTGACTCTGAGTCAGAAGGTTATAAGTTGAGCACATAGTCTGGTGTTGCAGTGTTGGAGGTGCCGTGTTTCGGATGAGAAGTTAAACCCAGCGGCCTGTCTGCCCGCTCAGGTGGATGTAAAAGACCTGCTTCGAAGAAGAACAGGAGAGTTCTCCCCGGTGTCATGGACAATATTTTCCCTCAATCAGCATCATTAAAACAGATTTTCTGGTCATTTATCTCATTGCTGTTTGTGGGATCTTGCTGAGCACAAATTAGATGCCGTGTTTCCTACATTACAACAGTGACTACACTTTAAAAGTACTTCATTGACTGTGAAGTGCTTTGGTCCTGAGGTTGTGAAAGGTGCTGTGTGAAGGCGAGTTCATTCTTTCTATAACAGTGATGAATCTACACTGTACACTCCCTCTGGTTTTAACATCCTTTCTATGATAGGCGTCCATAACTGCACCCAGTACTGTAACTGTGGACTAACCATTTCCTACATTACAACAGTGACTACATTTCAAAAGTACTTGATTAGCTGTAAACCACTTTGGGACCTTCTGAGGTCATGAAAGGCACTTTATAAATGCAAGTCTTATTGAACAAAATCATCTTTGCTCTTGTGCTCAATGCCACAATTTTTAAAACACAAAATGCCTTTTTAGTGGCTTTATCTACCTGCACTTACTTTCAGGAAATGATTTTGATGATGTTGATTAATGAGGGTGGTAGAAAGAGCAGTCACTGTAGGCCAGGTCGTTTTTTAAACTTCAAATACATTTTAAAATAATTGTTATGAATCATTTTAAGGCGGTTTTCAAACCCAGCTGCAGTTCAGATAGACACCAACTGGTGGCAGTGATGAGCTGGCATGTGTCACTATTCTCAGCACTGTCACCTGGTGGAACTTGATGGAACTGCCACTAAGTAAAAACAGCCAGAAAAAGCCCCTTAGGCTGCAAAAGACCAGTAGTTGCAGCATCTGATCCGGCCAAGCAGTACCACATTTATACTGCCTGGCTCCAACTAAATTTCTCCTGCCCGGGAGAGAATTGTAGAGATGTATGCTTACAGTATATGTGGGGGAATCCAAAACTAGTGGCCATGAATATAAGATAGTCACTAATAACTCCAGTTGGGCCAAATGATCTGTGTCTGTGCTGTAACTTCTATGTAATTCTATATACAAGCAGCTTCAAATGTAAGTGTTTTGAAAGAGCAGACTCAACAATTAAGTTGACACCACAGCGGAATTGTAACCCAAACGTCAAACCCAAGTGGGGTGAAACTGTCTCCTTCAGGGCGTCTCATGCCCCTTTCTCTCTGGAGATGTGGGGGTCTTGAGTGTGATGGTGAGAGGGAGCTGGGGCTCCTGAGTTTGATGGTGAGAGGGAGCTGGGGGTCCTGAGTTGATGGTGAGAGGGAGCTGGGGCTCCTGAGTTTGATGGTGAGAGGGAGCTGGGGCTCCTGAGTTTGATGGTGAGAGGGAGCTGGGGGTCCTGAGTTTGATGGCGAGAGGGAGTTGGAGGTGGGGGCTTCCTGAATCTAATGGCGAGAGGGAGCTGGGGGTGTCCTAAACCCAATGTCTCATGCCGTGCTTTAGTTCTTTATCTGAACGGGAAAATAAAATATGTTGGAATTGTGAATTAATTCTTTCCCTGCCAGTTCGAGTTTATCTCTGTGCATCCTGGGTTTCTGAAGGACCCTGGGGTCTAAGAGCACTGCAGGTCCTGGGGCAGGTCCTGGGACAGGTCCTGGGGCAGGTCCTGGGGCAGGTCCTGGGGCAGGTCCTGGGGCAGGTCCAGACTGATAGACTGGGGTTGCGAGACATGCAGGGGAATTCTGTATAAGTCATAAGGGCCTACGTTCCTGTGATTAGCACCTGGTGAATGCTTATCCCTGGGCATAAAGCATAGAAATTCGAGGCAGAGATCCGTGAAGGGAGCCCAGCCCCTGTGTCTGGCCCTGGACCCTTCTCAGATCAGAGGTCATTCAGATCAGGGCCTGGAGACAATCACAATAGCAGCTAGAAGACCCCGGCTGGAGACCAGGGCAACAGCTATACCGTATTCCTACCAGCCCGGTTGGGCCTACGTTGAGTGTGTAAAGTAGTGCACCTCCCCCCTCTGTTAAGCTTGGGCCCATGTCCCCAGGTCCTAGAGTTTGTGGCAATCTCCAACACATTATCAGGGTTCAGTTTATCGATTCCCTTGACTATTTGAGTAATCTCTCCCCTGAGTCTTCTCCTGAGTAAACAATCTCAGGCCCTTCAACAGAAATCACGGGTTTCAGAAGGGAAGATCATACTTGACCAACCTTATTGAATTCTTTGAAGAAGTATCAGAAAGAGTAGACGGGGTACTGTAGTAGATGTAATATATTTGGATTTTCAAAAGGTCTTTGATAAGGTACTGCATTGAAGACTCATGACTAAGGTCAGAGCATGTGGAGTCAGGTAGCAGAATGGATAACAAGCTGGCTACAAATCAGAAAACAGAGAGTAGGGGTTAAGGCTACTCAGACTGGCAAAAAGTGGGAAGTGGTGTTCCACAGGGATCGGCGATGGGACCACTGTTGTTCACAATCCACATAAAGATGTGGACTCGGGAATCGGAAGTACAATTTCAAAATTTGTGGCCGACACCAAATTGGGGGGGTATAGGTAATACTGAGGAACAATGTGTTGAAATGCAAGAAGATGTAAATAAACGTGCAGAATGGGCATGTAATTGGCAAATAAATTTCAATATAGATAAGCGTGAGGTGGTACATTTTGGTAGGAAGCCACAAACTCCTTGGAAAATAAGAGTCTTAATGGAGTAGAGGAGCAAAGAAATCCCGGGATACAGATACATAAGACCATAAGAGATAGGAGCAGGAGTAGGCCATTTGGCCCCTCGAGCCTGCTCCGCCATTTAATGAGATCATGGCTGATCTGATTTTTACCTCAACTCCACTTTCCCGCCTTTTCCCCATATCCTTTGACTCCCTTGCTGATCAAAAATTTGTCTAACTCAGCCTTGAATGTATTCAATGACTCAGCATCAACAGCTTTTTGGGGTAAAGAATTCCAAAGATTCACGACCCTCTGGGAGAAGAAATTCCTCCTCATTTCCGTCTTAAACGGGCGACCCCTTATTCTGAGACTATGCCCCCTAGTTTTAGATTCTCCCATGAGGGGTAACATCCTCTCAGCATCTACCCTATCAAGTCCCCTCAGAATCTTGTATGTTTCAAGAAGATACATAAATCACTAAAAGTAGTGATGCAGGTTAATAAGGTGATAAAAAAGGCAAACCAAGCACCGGGGTTCATTTCTAGAGGGATAGAATTGAAAAGCAGAAAAATTCTGTTAAACTTGTATAGAACCTTGGTTAGACCACACTATGTACAGTTCTGGTCTCTATTATAAAAAGGATATGGAGGCACTGGAGAAGATGCAAAAAGACTCACAAGCATGATACCAGATGAAATGCTGGCATAGACCAGTTGGGCCGAATAGCCTGTTTCTGTGCTGTAGTCTCAGTGTGACCTTTCCTGACAGCTCTGATCCCTTAAACTAGTTCTCGGTTTGGTTGCCCTTTTCTGCACTGCTTCCGAATGTCTGGATATCCTCACTGTAGTACGGTGCCCAGAATTGTACCCCATGCCCCAGGTGTGGCTGTACTCATTTGTGGGGGCGGATGGTGGGTCTCTAATGGTGCAAGTCATGCCTATAGGGTGAAGAACTGGTGTTAATCCTATGTGAACACTAGTGTGCTAATAGCATTCAGATTTCGTGGATCGGCTCGTGTACATCACTATCCACAGAGCCAGGGGTAGACCGTGACATCATCTAATTTGAATGGCAGAACAGGTTTGAGGGGCTGAATGGCCCACTCCTGTTCCTGTGTTCCTATGTAACATAGAAACATAGAAAATAGGAGCAAGAGTAGGCCATTCGGCCCTTCCAGCCTGCTCCGCCATTCAAAATGATCATGGCTGATCGTCTAACTCAGTACCCTGTTCCCGCTTTTTCCCCATATCCCTTGGTCCCTTTAGCATTAAGAAATATATCTATCTCCTTCTTGAATACATCTAATGACTTGGCCTCCACTGCCTTCTGTGGTAGAGAATTCCACAGGTTCACCACCCTCTGAGTGAAGAAATTTCTCCTCATCTCGGTTCTAAATGGCATGCCCTGTATCCTGAGACTGTGACCCCTGGTTCTGGACTCCCCAGCCATCGGGAACTTCCTCCCTGCATCCAGTCTGTCTAATCCTGTTAGAATTTTATATGTTTCGATGAGATCACCTCTCATTCTTCTAAACTCTAGTGAATATAGGCCTAGTCGACCCAATCTCTCCTCATACGTCAGTCCTGCCATCCTAGGAATCAGTCTGGTAAACCCTTGTTGCACTCCCTTCATGGCAAGGACATCCTTCCTCAGATAAGGATGTAAGAAGCACACCAGTGATGGGGGAAGAAAATTGTGCATGAATGAAATTTAAAGGGATTGGGACAATTAAGGGGGAGGGTGGCAGCAAAATTCTGAAAGACCCAAGAGGCAGAGGATTACGTGACAGACGGCAATGAAGGGAAAGGAAACCTCATGTGGGTACATTAGGGCACAGCTGACTGGTTCTGTTGCTGGCTGTGCTGCCCAGTGAACTGTGTGCTAGCCGCAGGTTTCCTTACAGCAGATGGCACAGCTCCGCACCTGGCTCTGAGCCCTGTGAATTCACTTCTCCACAGCTTTTGCCAGGCAGGTTACGAAAGTGCCTGGTAATATGGTTGCTGGCGGGTTACGGCCAGTTAGTTAGAGAGTGCGGGCTGATGACCATCCGGCACGCCTTCTTTCACGCTGTACCGCACAAAGCGTGACTAACGGTCATTGGCGGCCCTCTGAAAACCCACCCGCCATGACGGTTGGTCAGGCCTTCACATGTAACTGGGCCCGCCGTCTCACTGAGAGTTCGAACTTCCATTTGCACCAATCAACTGCCATAGCGAGGCCTGGTCAACCTGACACAGATGTGGGTGTACGGGCATCTCTTGTGCATCATCACCCATCGGACACCTCTTTGGTGGTTCTCCCTCCTCTTCTTCCCAGCACCTCAAATATGGGGGTGGGGGAGGTGGAGTTTCTCAGTGGGAAGCCCAGATTGCAGGAAGGATGCTGCAGACAAAATAAAATTAAAACAACTCACAGGTAAGCTCATGGGAAGCTCAGAGTCAGGCAAAAGAAAACAAACCAAACAAAATCTGAATAAAAGGGTCAGAAAAGCCACTAAATAATCCTTTTCGGCTCTTTAAATGGACTCACATGTGATGCTCAGGATGCCCGGTTACAATTCGCGCCAGGCAATGACCATCTCCAGCAAGAGAGAGTCTAACCACCTCCCCTTGACATTCAACGGCATTACCATCGCCGAATCCCCCACCATCAACATCCTGGGGGGTCACCATTGACCAGAAATGTAACTGGACCAGCCATATAAATACTGTGGCTACAAGAGCAGGTCAGAGGCTGGGTATTCTGCGGCGAGTGACTCACCTCCTGACTCCCCAAAGCCTTTCCACCATCTACAAGGCACAAGTCAGGAGTGTGATGGAATACTCTCCACTTGCCTGGATGAGTGCAGCTCCAACAACGTTCAAGAAGCTCAACACCATCCAGGACAAAGCAGCCTGCTTGATTGGCATCCCATCCACCACCCTAAACATTCACTCCCTTCACCACCTGCACACTGTGGCTGCAGTGTGTACCATCCACAGGATGCACTGCAGCAACTCGCTAGGGCTTCTTCGACAGCACCTCCCAAACCCACGACCTCTACCACCTAGAAGGACAAGAGCAGCAGGCACATGGGAACAACACCACCTGCACGTTCCCCTCCAAGTCACACACCATCCCGACTTGGAAATATATCGCCGTTCCTTCATCGTTGCTGGGTCAAAATCCTGGAACTCCCTTCCTAACAGCACTGTGGGAGAACCGACACCACACGGACTGCAGCGGTTCAAGAAGGCAGCTCACCACCACCTCCTCAAGGGCAATTAGGGATGGGCAATAAATGCTGGCCTCGCCAGCGACGCCCACATCCCATGAACGAATAAAAAAAAAATGGGCATTACTTTCAGTTGCCATTGACACGGGATAAAGTGTGTGACAAGATGTGGAGAGGCATCACTGAGGTACTCCCACCTTGTTTAATTATAATGAGGAATCCACCTCTTTGAAGCAAGAGCTTCTGCCTCCGCCAGAATAGCGTGTCATGCACAGACAGGGGTGGGGAACTTGGCATCGAGGTCTCTGCCCATTGAAAGCTGAAGTGCGCGCATGGTGTTGTCGAAAAATTGCCCCCCTCCCCCAGGTATTACCTTCTGGGATTTGCACCCTGTCCATCTGACGGTAAATCCCAAGATCCCATCAGCCTTCCTGCCGCTGCCACACTCTGTTGGTTTTCTACCAACACCCCCAGATCCCTCTCCTGTGTTGCCCCCTATAGCCTGGAGCCATTTAGTTTATATTCTCCAAAGTGAATCGTGTCCTGACCTTCAGTTTTTGGGTCGTTCGCTGACAGGTAAACTCATCACCCCTCCATGTATTTCCGGATCTCGTCTGGTCCAATGACCTCATTTGCCACGCATGTGCACTACGTATCTGTTTTAAATTTATCTAATCTCTGGGCGGAGATTTGGCAGATGCAATATAATATTGGAAAATGTGAGGTTATGCACTTTGGCAGGAAAAATCAGAGAGCAAGTTATTTTCTTAATGGCGAGAGACTGGAAAGTACTGCAGTACAAAGGGATCTGGGGGTCCTAGTGCAAGAAAATCAAAAAGTTGGTATGCAGGTGCAGCAGGTGATCAAGAAAGCCAACGGAATGTTGGCTTTTATTGCTAGGGGGATAGAATATAAAAACAAGGAGGTATTGCTGCAGTTATATAAGGTATTGGTGAGACCGCACCTGGAATACTGCATACAGTTTTGGTCTCCATACTTAAGAAAAGACATACTTGCTCTCGAGGCAGTACAAAGAAGGTTCACTCGGTTAATCCCGGGGATGAGGGGGCGGACATATGAGGAGAGGTTGAGTAGATTGGGACTCTACTCATTGGAGTTCAGAAGAATGAGAGGCGATCTTATTGAAACATATAAGATTGTGAAGGGTCTTGATCGGGTGGATGCAGTAAGGATGTTCCCAAAGATGGGTGAAACTAGAACTAGGGGGCATAATCTTAGAATAAGGGGCTGCTCTTTCAAAACTGAGATGAGGAGAAACTTCTTCACTCAGAGGGTGGTAGGTCTGTGGAATTTGCTGCCCCAGGAAGCTGTGGAAGCTACATCATTAGATAAATTTAAAACAGAAATAGACAGTTTCCTAGAAGTAAAGGGAATTAGGGGTTATGGGGAGCGGGCAGGAAATTGGACATGAAGCTGAGTTCGGATCGGTCAATGCCCTGTGGGTGGCGGAGAGGGCCCAGGGGCTATGTGGCCGGGTCCTGCTCCGACTTCTTGTGTTCTTTAGATTTGTGGTTGGGATCAGATCAGCCATGATCTTATTGAATGGCGGAGCAGGCTCGAGGGGCCGATTGGCCTACTCCTGCTCCAATTTCTTATGTTCTTATGTATCAGTCAGGCCTTTCAAAATTAGCTTGCTGCTGTTCAAACGGGGCCCGACTCGCTGGGCCGGGGGGAGGATGGGGCACGAGGCCGGCCACCACACTTCTTTAGTTGTTGCGTCGTGGTCAGCACGCATAGGAACAGGAGTAGGCCATTTAGCCCCTTGAGCCTGTTCCGCCATTCAATTAGATCATGGCTGATCTGAATCTTAACTCTTGGTTCTGTAACCCTTAAAACCCTTACCCAACAAAAATCGAACAACCTCAGTTTTGAAATTTTCAATGGACCCCCAGGCTCAACAGCTTTTTGTGGAGAATTTTCCAGATTTGCACTACCCTTTGTGTGAAGAAGTGCTTCCTGACATCACCCCTGAACAGCCTAGCTCTAATTTTAAGGTTACGCCTCCTTGTTCTGGATTCACCCACCAGAGGAAATAGTTTCTCTCCACCTACTCGATCAACTCCTCTAATCATCTTAAACACCTCAGTCAGCCTATAGTCTCACTGTTTAACACTCCTCATTACCATATGAAATGCTATTTGCTGCCCATCTGACCACTTTCCCAACCTGTCCACGTCCCTCAGCATTTGGTTTGGCTCGGCTCTCCCCAACTGCTTGAAACCCCCCACTCCCCAACTGTTTGAAACCCCCCCACCCCCCACTCCCCAACTGTTTGAAACCCCCCACCCCCCACTCCCCCACCTGTTTGAAACCCCCCACCCCCCAACTGTTTGAAACCCCCCACCCCCCAACTGTTTGAAACCCCCCACCCCCCAACTGTTTGAAACCCCCCACCCCCCACCTGTTTGAAACCCCCCACCCCCCACTCCCCAACTGTTTGAAACCCCCCACCCCCCACCTCCCAACTGTTTGAAACCCCCCACTCCCCACCTCCCAACTGTTTGAAACCCCCCACCCCCCACCTGTTTGAAACCCCCCACCCCCCACCTGTTTGAAACCCCCCACCCCCCACTCCCCAACTGTTTGAAACCCCCCACTCCCCAACTGTTTGAAACCCCCCCACCCCCCACTCCCCAACTGTTTGAAACCCCCCACCCCCCACTCCCCAACTGTTTGAAACCCCCCACTCCCCCACCTGTTTGAAACCCCCCACCCCCCAACTGTTTGAAACCCCCCACCCCCCAACTGTTTGAAACCCCCCACCCCCCACCTCCCAACTGTTTGAAACCCCCCACTCCCCCACCTGTTTGAAACCCCCCACCCCCCACCTGTTTGAAACCCCCCACCCCCCAACTGTTTGAAACCCCCCACCCCCCAACTGTTTGAAACCCCCCACCCCCCACCCCCCACCTCCCAACTGTTTGAAACCCCCCACTCCCCAACTGTTTGAAACCCCCCACCCCCCAACTGTTTGAAACCCCCCACCCCCCAACTGTTTGAAACCCCCCACCCCCCAACTGTTTGAAACCCCCCACCCCCCAACTGTTTGAAACCCCCCACCCCCCACCTCCCAACTGTTTGAAACCCCCCACCCCCCAACTGTTTGAAACCCCCCACCCCCCAACTGTTTGAAACCCCCCACCCCCCAACTGTTTGAAACCCCCCACCCCCCAACTGTTTGAAACCCCCCACCTCCCAACTGTTTGAAACCCCCCACTCCCCAACTGTTTGAAACCCCCCACTCCCCCACCTGTTTGAAACCCCCCACCCCCCACTCCCCAACTGTTTGAAACCCCCCACCCCCCAACTGTTTGAAACCCCCCACTCCCCCACCTGTTTGAAACCCCCCACCCCCCACTCCCCAACTGTTTGAAACCCCCCACTCCCCCACCTGTTTGAAACCCTCCACCCCCCACTCCCCAACTGTTTGAAACCCCCCACCCCCCACTCCCCAACTGTTTGAAACCCCCCACTCCCCCACCTGTTTGAAACCCCCCACTCCCCAACTGTTTGAAACCCCCCACCCCCCACCTCCCAACTGTTTGAAACCCCCCACTCCCCCACCTGTTTGAAACCCCCCACCCCCCAACTGTTTGAAACCCCCCACCCCCCAACTGTTTGAAACCCCCCACCCCCCAACTGTTTGAAACCCCCCACCCCCAACTGTTTGAAACCCCCCACCCCCCAACTGTTTGAAACCCCCCACCCCCCAACTGTTTGAAACCCCCCACCCCCCAACTGTTTGAAACCCCCCACCCCCCAACTGTTTGAAACCCCCCAACTGTTTGAAACCCCCCACCCCCAACTGTTTGAAACCCCCCACCCCCCACCTCCCAACTGTTTGAAACCCCCCACCCCCCAACTGTTTGAAACCCCCCACCCCCCAACTGTTTGAAACCCCCCACCCCCAACTGTTTGAAACCCCCCACCCCCCAACTGTTTGAAACCCCCCACCCCCCAACTGTTTGAAACCCCCCCACCCCCCAACTGTTTGAAACCCCCCACCTCCCAACTGTTTGAAACCCCCCACCCCCCAACTGTTTGAAACCCCCCACCCCCCAACTGTTTGAAACCCCCCACCCCCCACCCCCCAACTGTTTGAAACCCCCCACCCCCCAACTCCCAACTGTTTGAAACCCCCCACCCCCCAACTGTTTGAAACCCCCCACCCCCCAACTGTTTGAAACCCCTGCCCCCCCCCCCAGCTCTTCCCATCTTGGCGTCATCTTGAAATGTCGACAGTTTTGTCTCTGACCCCAGCTCCAAGCACTTTACACAACATTCGCCCCAGCACTGATCCCCGAGGCAGCTCACTCGTCACCCAGGCATGTGAGAATGTGAAGCACGCGGCCTAAGCTCTGGAATTCCCTCCCTCCACCTCTCTCGCCCCCTTTAAGATGCTGCTTAAAACCTATCTCTTTGACCAAGCTTTTGGTCACCTGTCCAAATATCTCCTTATGTGGCTCGGTGTCAAATTTTGTCTGATTACACTCCTGTGAAGCGCCTTGGGACGTTTTACTACGTTAAAGGTGCTCTATAAATTCAAGTTGTTGACGTTGTTGTTTAAATAAATTGGAACAGAACAGAGGTGAAGATTTTGTTTTATTCTTTCTATATATAAAAAAACTTCAAATCCAATTAATGGGATATGGAAAACAGAGTCACAATTACAAAATCACTAACAATATAAATAATTAAATTAAATATAAATTAATTAAGAGCAGTTGAGGCAACTAGCATAAATGCATTTAAGGGGAAGCTAGATAAGTACATGATGGCGAAAGGAATAGAAGGATATGTTGATAGGGTTAGATGAAGTAAGGTGGGAGGAGGCTAGTATGAAGCATAAATGCTGGCACAGACCTTTTGGGCCGAATGGCCTGTTTCGGTGCTATAAATTCTATGTAATTCTATGTAATGTCACATTTCTAAAATCCCTGATGAACACTTCTGACATGTGGGGCTTTGGCTGAGTGTCATTATCTATTGCTGAAGAAGCTTCCATCTTTCACGACACTTTGGCTCCAATAACCTTCAAAGTAATGCCAGTGTGGGGCAATCTAGCGGGGGTAAGAGCAGGAATAACCTACACGGACATTACCTCCAATGGCCACCTGACACAAGGGGCTTCACAAAGACAGCCAGTGTTCTGACACAGCTTCTGGGGCCTTTAGAGACTGGGATCTCCATAGATTGGCAGTCTGCTGGTATTGCCAATGCCATTTTTGAAGGGGTGAATTTGCACAGTGTTGCAGGATCAGGGTTATACAGCGCTACTGGGTTGGGAATTCAGAACAGCAGACAGAAATATGCCAACATGTAGCAATGGGAAGAGACACACCAGAACTGGGAATAAGGCCCTTGTTCATTCTGGGATGTCCCCATTCAAAATCAACACATGGCAGCTCTCAGATCCCATCAAGGACATCTATCTAGAATAAATAACATAACATAATATAATCTATGGGACTCCTTCTCCATATTAAAGCAGCATTTTTTGGCAGTTTAAGAGTTGTTAGCTTCATACAATGGTGATCACCAAAGAAAATTAAGAGGAAGTTCACGGATGGCAGCCTGAATACGGAAATGTGGGGCCTGAAGCTGGGATCAGGCGGCTAGATGTTGGCGTGGAGACAGAGACAGGCAATCACCACATCCTCGTAGTCCAGGGTCGGAGTGCCGCCTTGCACGTGCCTCAGCACCGGTAACTTCATGGCCAGGTTGACGGCGGAGTAGTGGGGATCGTAGGTGTTATTGATGAAGCAGGAGGGTTGACTGCAGCTCGCCCGCCTTAGAATCTGCGGAGTCCGACCGGCATCGAAGTCGAGACTGTAAGGAAAAGATATCGATCGGTCAACGGGAGGCGAAGCAGAGAGCAGTACAAATATATATAATAAAAGAAGGTTTTGTATAAAAAGGGTGACAGGCTGGAGTAAAAATGACTGCTGAGTCACACCTCATAGTTGATACAAAAGAAAGACTGATGACTGTGGCCTATCTCTGTAACCACCTCCAGCCCTTCTGCCCTCTTCCAATTCTGGCCTCTTTCACATCCGATTTCCTTCACTCCATCTTTGGCGGGCGTGCCTTCAGCTGGCTAGGCCCTAAGCTCTGGAATTCGCTTAATAAACCTCTCCGCCTCTCTACCTCGCTCTCCTCCTTTAAGTAGCTCCTTAAAACCTACTTCTTTGACCAAGCTTTTGGTCACCTGTCCTAATATCTCATTATGTAGCTCGGTGTCAAATTTCGTTTGATAACATTGCTGTGAAGCGCCTTGGGACGTTTTACTACATTAAAGGCGCTATATAAATGCAAGTTGTTGTTGCTGAAACCTGCAAAACTCAGCAACATCAAAGGCAATGGATGAAGGGGGCGTCCATTGGTTCCGGAGATGTAGTTGAAGAGGACTATTGTTGGCAAGCAACCTGCCCCAAAGGTCTGGTCCCAATCAAGGGCACTTTAAAAATGACCATGTGGAGGAAGCCCTGTCCTTGCCTCGCTGCTTCTTCCAGGTCATTTCCTGCACCATCGCCCTGATCCTAAGAGAATGTGCTACGAAACTACCCGTCTACAAGGCCTCAACAAACCTCGAAGCCTCAGCTGAAGTAAAACTTTCTTTTCAGGGGTTAATGAAACAAAAAAAAGAACTTGCATTTATATAGCGCATTTCATGACCTCAGGACGTCCCAAAGTGCTTTACAGCCAAATATGTGCTTTTGAAATGTGTCACTGTTGTAATGTAGGAAACGTGGCAGCCAATTTGCGCACAGCAAGCTCCCACAAACAGCAATGAAATAAATGACCAGATCAACTCTTTTAAGTGTTGGTTGAGGGACAAATATTGGCCATGGGATCTTTTACGTCCAACTGAGAGGGCAGCTGGAGCCTCGGTTTAACATCTCACCCGAAAGGCGGCACCTCTGACAGTGCAGCACTCCTCAGTACTGCACTCAAATATCAGGCTGGATTTTGTGCTCAAATCTCTGGAGTGAGGCTCGAACCCAAAACCCTCTGACTCAGAGGCGAGAGTGCTACCACTGAGCCATGGGTTAGTATAATATAAGCCCTTTTCTCTAACAAGGGTATGCATTTTGTTGTTAAAGCACTTCAAAATCATGCATGAACTTTGAAATTGTTTAACTCTAGGTTCACATGTTGATATATTTGATTTGATATATAATAAATGATCCTTTTCCTTTAAAGCCCTGGTTATTGCCTGGAGTTCCTTATCAGGATAAAGAGTCCATTAACTTAAATGTAAAATTTAAATCATGTGGAGATAAAAAGGTATTTCCCCAAATTAAAGAATAAAGATCACATTGCACCTTTTGTCCCTACACTGGAATGAACTGAGTTCCCTCACCGCACAGGCTGCTAAGAAGTCCTCCATGATGTCCTCTATTAGCCTTGTCCAACCTGGAGCTTTACTCAATCTCCTCATATTATGGACCTTCCCATTATTTATTCCCACACAAGGAATGAGTGGGTGGGTTTGAGAAAAGATGTCTCAGTATCCCTGCCTCCCAGTACCCTCATATTACACTCAATTTCATGAAGTGACACCATGCCCCCTCCACCCCCTACAACCAACCCCGATCTTCAGAGATTGAACTCAGGAGCTTCCTGGGTCATGTAGCTCAAACCTACACCAAACGATGCAATCACACAATGAGCCATTGAGAGAGTCACCTTGGCTCGTTGGGGTAGAATTTCTGCCGAGGTTCTCCCACCGTAACTTCAGCGGGAAACTCTGGAGAAATGGTGTAACCGGGAGAACTCCCCGGAAATTTTGCCCCCTTGTGTATCCCAGTCAGGTGGATGGTCAAATCCCATCATGACAAGTCGCAGAATTGAATTCAATAAAATCTGTAAATTTGTGGGCTGGCAACAGAGGGCAAAGAAAAACACTGAGGCAGCCAGATTGTTATAAAAACCCAACTGGTTCTCTATCGTCCTTCAGGGATGGGACCCTGCCGCTCCTACCCAGTCTGGCCTAGACCTGACTCCAGTCCCACATTACGTGTTGACTTAATGCCTCTTAAATGGTGTAGCTAACCACTCAGTTGTAAACAATCACTGCGAATTTACCTCACACCATTGTGGAAGCACCATCACCACACAGTTTGCAGTAGTTCAAGGAGAAGGCCCACAACCACCTTCTCAGGGTGACTAGGGATGGGCAATAAATGGGGCCTTGTCAACATTGCCCATAATCACAAGAACAAATAATTTTTAAAAAATCCTGCAGAACAAACATTGCCAAGAATATTCTTGATAACCCGCAGACAAGTGCTCGATAGACTTTAAGAGAATCGTGTCTGTTACCTGTATGTCCACTGAGCCACACTGCTCTCCTCAGCATTTGAAAGACTAACAGGCTGTGTGTTCAGTTTCTGAATCCAGTTCTCGATGTCCTTGCGAAGAAAGCTGGAAAGGGAATTAGCCGATTTTCCCAATGCTCCTGGATGGTGTTTGGCGGAAATCGCGAGCAGCGTGACAATGCTGAAGGCGACCTGCAGGATACAGAGAGAGATGCATCAGCCAAACTCCTCACTACGCGCCACCAGCGTCTTATCCAAGAGCTACCTCAATGCAGTAAGTAGTCAAAACAGCCATCGTGTCACAAAAGCCATCGTCAGCATCGTTCATCAGTGTTTCACCGTTTGATCTTGAGCTCCGCGGATTTCCTGTCCATGGATATAATGATCAGCCCTTTCACATCCAGGAGTTGGGAGACCTAGTGAATGTCCCTGTTACTGGCAGTGCACCAGGTTTCTCACATTTGTTAATGGTAATAAGGAACACCAAGGGGTTACACTGTGCCTTTTCATACTTTACTTCAGCCCAGATTGATGGGACAAATAAATGAGTCGCTGTTTTTGGCATCTGGGTTGTAACCGAGCTTATCTGGATCACTCTCTCTGAGATTGAAAATTTTGTGTCAACCTACTCCCACAGCTTCAAGGTTCAACACTGACCAAGTATTTTCTACAGGTGGCATTTTCTTGGCCCCAGCAGCACAAGAATAACCTTGCTGTAAGTGTATTTGATTATCTCTGTCTATATACTTCCCCATAATTGTCCATCCCATTCCTAACCAGATATTATCTATTATATTATCTATCCACTCACCCATTACCCCTGTCCTGGCTGAACTATGTTAGCTCCCAGTCACCATCACCTCAAATTTAAAATTTTCATCTTCGCGTTTATATTCCTCATGGCCTCGCCCTCTTCCCCCATCTTTGTAACCTCCTCCAGCCCTGTAGCACCCCCCCCCCCACCACATCATTAACAGCTTTAGCTGAGAGTCCTTCTAATCTCAAATCTTGGGTTGAGGTTTGCTAATTTGTTACTGGTGGCCTCTAGTCCTGGTTCACATTCACACTTTCCATTCCTCTCAAGCATTTCAAAAACCTGCACCATGGCCCCTCTCAACTTTCTTATCTCCACTGAAAGCAAATTTAGTTCTCTGAGTTCTCGAGCAAGGCCTCACTATGAAAGATGCTCTCTAAAGAGAAAGCTTCACCACCAGAGAACTACTTTAAAGAAGAAACTTCACATTCAGGATTGCTTTAAGAATGGAAGAGTTAAATCTAATCCTGATGACTCTGAACATTTGGTGCATGTCTGCTCTCTATCCATTTCTGTTAATTTTTGGAATATATTTAATAAGATATCTGAATGCTAATGACATCATCAGGAGGAATCCTTGGCAAGGTTCCTGATACCTACAGTGTGAGTGAGTGAAACTAACCAAGAGGCAGAGTCGCTACCCTAAACATATAGTCATTACCCCAAGTACAGGCGCTAACCCGGGGAGGTACAGTCATTACACTCTAAGGTACAGTCACTACCCGCAGAAGTACAGTCAATACCCTCAGACATGGCCGTTACCTCCCAGAGACACAGTTGTTATCACCCAAACCCAGAGGTACAGCCACTACCCCCAGAGTGAATGATTAACCCCCTGAGCTATTGACTGAATGATTAAGGATACATTGATACTGCAGCTACTGGTCTGACACAGCCAAACAGTAACTTGTTTACACTACTACTGGCTCTGAGTCTCCCTGTCAGCTGAGAGCTCTGTGCGTATCTGCTTATACACACGTGCGGAACTCTGTAAGATGTCCAAGGAACACACAGAAGTGGCAGTATGACTACAATCTAATAAGGCTTTTTCTCATGGCCAGCCCAGTTCCCCCCAATACCTCACTGTGATCTAAACCATTTACAAAAATAACATTAATGATAAACCCCACCGTACTGTCACAGATTTAAATCCCAGTGAATCACACAGATCAGGGTCCAGCTTCGTTCCCTAAGTCTGTAAGCTGATCTTAGCCAGGATGGGGTGCTCCAATTGGTTGAGACACCTCTGAGCTTGACGGGGGCGAAAAGTCAGCCTCAGATCCCTGAATACAATCCAGTGACCCCTGTTGAAAGAAAGAAAGACTTGCATTTATATAACACCTTTCACGACCTTAGGATGTCCCAAAGTGCTTTATAGCCAATGAATTACTTTTTGAAGTGTAGTCACCGTTGTAGTGTAGGAAACGTGGCAGCCAATTTGCGAACAGCAAGATCCCACAAACAGCAATGTGATAATGACCAGATAATCTCTTTTAGTGATGTTGTTTGAGGGATAAATATTGGCCAGGACACCGGGGAAAACTCCTGTGCTCTTCTTCGATATAGTGCCGTGGGATCTTTTACGTCCACCTGAGAGGGCAGACGGGGCCCTTGGTTTAACGTCTCATCCTAAAGATGGCACCTCCGACAGTCCAGCACTCCCTCAGCAGTGCACTGGAGTGTCAGCCTAGATTTTGCGCTCAAGTCGCTGGAGTAGGAATTAAACCCGCAGCCTCCTGACTCAGAGATGAGAGTGCTACCCACTGAGCCACAGCTGACACTAGTTGAGGCAGAGGTGTTGGCAGCAAAGTTAGAACTATGCGTTGTCTTTCCAAATGCTGCCTCTCCTATAGTGTGGAGATGCTGGTGATGGACTGGGGTTGACAATTGTAAACAATTTTACAACACCAAGTTATAGTCCAACAATTTTATTTGAAAATCACAAGCTTTCAGAGGCTTCCTCCTTCCTCAGGTGAATGTCAAGAAATCCTCGAACCTTTCGCATTTATAAATCACAGAACAATACCTGGTGATTACAGATAGTCTTTCCAACTGCCCGTTGCCAAGGCAATCAAAGTGTTCAGACAGAGAGGTGTTACCTATAGTGTGCATTGCTGGGAAGGCCTGAGGGTACAATAGTGCATTCTGATTCATTTTTATTTCACAGTTGATAAGATTTTTTTAATCTAAGAGAAATGGCAATTTATATCAGGTTGGTCACCACAGAACCTTGAATTGGACAGCCCATGGTCAGGAGGGCAAAGGTCACTGGTGTTGATACAGGCAGAGTCATAGCCCACAGACACAATTTATATGAATTCATATATGCTGGTTGCAATGTAAGCTAACAAAAAGTTTAACTACTGTAAAGTCATTCATATGCATCGCTGCAGTCTATCAAGACTGGGTATGACAGACATCCATGCGTGTCAAAAGCCTGTAGCACATGGGTTACACTGGTGGTAGTCCCAGTACCCCAACAAACTCCTAGCTCCTCTATTGACACCGACGCCGCATCTACATTGCCCAGATTTTTGCGACGATCTTAGACAGACTAAAACGTTTCAGTGAAAACAAAGTCTACAGGCTCTTTTTTACTCAATGCACTAAGAAAGTGGCTCACACGTGTCAGTCTGCCGATATCTCCTGGCTGGTCAGAAGCCCACCCGGGCGTGCAGGACCCCTGATGTTTCAACCCTTCACCACAGCGAACAGCCTTCCTTCAATCCCCTGTCATAGTCTTGAAAACTTCAGCTGGATCACCTTGAAGAAATAACAGCCAGCCATACCTTAACCTTCAGTGACATGCTTGGGAGTTCAAAGGTTGAGAGAATTGGGCAGTAGGCGTGAGTTCGGTCCCATTGCTGCTGGTGATCAGTGTACACTGATGGAATGGGCCCTGTGCTCTATTTATATCAACCTCGCTCCTTAAGAACACTGAGAATGGGTGGGAAAGTATTTGAATATTCTCAGTACTGTTTGGTGAGGCTCTCCGAATCATACTTATATCCTAATCAGCCTGAGCCTTGTTCTTTCATTCTTTCTGCGATATGATTATTGTTTCAATCATTAATTAAAACTCAGATTCTTGGATTTTTGAACCCATCTTTTTTTTAAAAAAACAAGTATTTTGAAAAAATAACTGCAGAAAGTGCCTGTGGTGTGGATGTAACTGGACCTAGTGTCGACACAGACACACACACTATACTAAAGATTCATAAATCACAAAATTCCTGCTCCCCATTTTGCCGGTTTTGATTGTTATTTGAGAGGTGGAAGAATTTTTGCTGTTTCTCTGATGATTGTGCGTGGTATATTAGATTTCTATATTAGATATGGGGGACAGTGAATGCCACAAAAGCTGATAACAGTACATGCCTCCTTCATATAGGACGCTCGGACTGAGTTTACAGGAAGTGTGCACAGTTTGTCCAACTGCTGTAGAACCTGAGATACCGAACAAGTGACATTAGCTCCATTCTCATCGGCACGTCTCAATATAAACCACTGTGCCACCGTCAGACAGGTTAGGGGAAGGTTCCAGCGCACATCACAACTGACTGAGACACAAGGAACATGTCCATGAGGTTCAACTGGCAGAATGCATTAGTCTCAATATAACTCACTCCCGGCCGTCCATCTCTATCCCTATAACTCACTCCCAGCCGTCTATCTCTATCCCTATATCTCACTCACAGCCGTCTATCTCTATCCCTATAACTCACTCCCGGCCGTCTATCTCTATCCCTATAACTCACTCCCAGCCGTCCATCTCTATCCCTATAACTCACTCCCAGCCGTCTATCTCTATCCCTATAACTCACTCACAGCCGTCTATCTCTATCCCTATAACTCACTCACAGCCGTCTATCTCTATCCCTATAACTCACTCCCGGCCGTCTATCTCTATCCCTATAACTCACTCCCAGCCGTCCATCTCTATCCCTATAACTCACTCCCGGCCGTCTATCTCTATCCCTATAACTCACTCCCGGCCGTCTATCTCTATCCCTATAACTCACTCCCAGCCATCTATCTCTATCCCTGTAATTCAAACGGGCTCAGGAGCTGGGCTGCTCCATCATTTGTCTGCAGACTCGTCTGCACCCAGGGTTCCCTTTCCCTTTGTTTTTGCATGTTACCTCTTAATCTCCTGCCCATCACCCTTGGCAAAGGCTGCTGATGGGATTGAGATGCTCCTTAAGGCTGTCCAAAGGGTTTCTGATTTTTTTTTGTCCCCCTATTGTATCTCTGCTTTAATTGGCACTACCCCTTTAAATTTGAATTACACACAATTTTCTTCTCCCACCAGTCTTCCTCCTAAGACTCACCAGAGCCTGTGCTATGAATGGTTATGCAAATACACTTACACCAGAGAATTGAGTGATCTTGACACTTGATCATTTGGGCGGGATTTGCACCAGTTCTAAACCTTTTAGGATTGACTTGCACCACGATTCACTTTAGGAAACCCGATCCTTTGCACAGGGTGTCTGTCACACACACGTGCCAATTTGAGAGCCAGCAATCAGAATGGGGTGGACTCCTTTCAATTTGGCCACCGTGACTTGGATTACCACATTCACTCGTGTGATTGAACACACACATCCGTGCACAAAAGTGCACACGTTAAACTGTCTCAGGGAATACACAGTCAAATCTGTAAGCATCGCATGCACTTACACATACAGGTAATGATCACATGTATAGGCATGCAAGTATCTGAGTAAAGTCGCAGCAGAGGGCGGCAAAAGGCAGAGAAGGTTGAGGAAGGAGAATTACTTGATCTACATCTACAAAGTGATGAAGCACGTTCACGCCCGACACCAGCATCTCCAAGGCCATGAGGATCGTGAACTAACTTTGCGAACAATGTTTTTTGAGTGCATCGCAGGTGAGGCTTCCCGTCTGGCCCATTATAACAAGCTTTCGACCATCAATTCCCGGGAGATCCAGACCGCCGTGCGCCTGCTGCTTCCAGGGGAGATGGTCAAACACGCCGTGTCAGAAAGGACAAAGGCCGTGACCAAGTACACCAGCTCCAGTCAAGACCCAGGATGCAGACAGAAGGGCAGGAAACTTCATGCAGGCATTAAGTAACCAATTTCACAGGTAAGTTTAGTGATTTCTTTCAAATATTTTTTATATGTTTGTTATGTTATAAAAATGAACTAATCCAAGTGATGAAGGAAAATGGTGGTCAGAAACAGTGTGAAGAAATTGTTTGAGAAAGTCAGTCAATTGCGTGATCCTCGCTGGTTTGTAAATGGGAGCTTTGGGGGAGAAAAGAGGGTTTTGATAGCTCAGTTTTTCTCCTGGTTACTTGTTTGTCATTGGTTCTTTTTGCTACTTTTTGATTCGTTCCCGTTTAGTCAATCAGATTTTTTTTGGTAACTTAACAGATAAGTCGATATTTAAGCCAATCACAATTTTTTTGCGCTACAGGCGTGCAATACTTTAGAGGTCTGATATCCTGAGGCCACATTTCTGAGCCGTGATATCTCTCAGGCCACACTTTCAGTTGCAGTGCTTCTGAAAAGTGTGACACTATGGATGTGTGCTCAATGCAAGACTTTTAATGATACTTTTCTGAATCTCCAGTGGGGATGCTCATGTTAAGGTACTTTTAGGAAAGGAACATCATACTATGGCAGGCTGGCTGCCTGGCGGGCAGGAAAGCCAGCGGCAGGACGCTTGGGACGGTCCCTGGCAATCGGGAGAGGTTGGAGTCTGGTAGGGGAGGGGGCGGGCGGAGTCCGGCAATTGGGAGGGAGAGAATGGGACTCGGGATCGGAGCTTGATTGGGGGCTGGTCGCCAATTGAGGCAGAGGGGAGGCCATGATCAGCAGAAGGGAGTGAGCTACAGATTGGTGCTTGGGGGGGGGCCGCAAACGACAGTGGGGAGGCTGAAGGCTTCCTTGAGGGGTCGGGGAGAGCACTCCCGCTCCTCCTGGCTCACAAGGAGTGCTCTTAAAAAGCACTGATCTGCTGGAGCCGGCAGCTCTCGCCTCCATTTCGCTGCTGGGTTTCCTGAGCCCTGGGAAACCCGGCCGGCAACTGCTAAATTTAAATTAGGTTCCCAACTGCACTCTCCAAGATGGGACACATGCAAGCCTCGCAACCTGGCACCACACAAACGGCGGCAGGTGTGTACGCAGCGAGTTGGGGACACGTTCCCCGATTTTTAATTATTAGCTCCCCTCTCCCGCCCATCATGGGGAGGGGTGGTGGTTGATATTGAGGCTAATGTGTTAATTCTCATGATTGGAAAGTGTTTAAAAAATTAAGCATATTTCAGAGCTGATTTATCCCCCAATTTCTGTAACCCCCAAAATAAGTCGCATTGACCAACAGTTTTAAGCTTGGTGGGTGTTTTAAAATTCAGAAATGTTGCTCCAAAGTTAGGACAGTGGGACTGGGTTGAAATTCATCTGCAAATTTAGGACATCCCGACTTAAATTGGGACAGGTGAGCAGCATCTTTCATCCATCGTCTTTTCTCGCTACCTTTGCAGATTCAGAACTCATATCTTTGTCATAACCTTAAGTCATTGCTGTTTACTGAGTGAGAGTGATTGCCACAGGGAATACGATAGATGCCATGCCCAAGCAATTTTTAAAGTGTGGTAACGTATGCAAATTAATTCAGTGGATCATATAGGTGTTTAAAGTGGTTGTTACCTTGCAGCTACACTAATCATCCTGTGATATATCTCAGTGGGCTGAAAAATATTTGTGTTTCAGAGAGTCACAATGTTGCATCAAATGAAAACAAACCATGAATTTTAGATTTCCACGTGTAAAGGCCCTTGGGTGTTAACGCTGTCCAGTTAGAACACTGGCATCCACCTGACAATATGGAAAATTGCCCAGGTATGTCCTGTCCACAAAAAGCAGGACAAATCCAATTTGGCCCATTACCGCCCCTTAAGCCTACTCTCAATCATCAGCAAAGTGATGGAAGGTGTCGTCGACAGTGCTATCAAGCGGCACTTACTCACCAATAACCTGCTCACCGATGCTCAGTTTGGGTTCCGCCAGGACCACTCTGCTCCAGACCTCATTACAGCTGTGGTCCCAACATGGACAAAAGAGCTGAATTCCAGAGGTGAGGTGAGAGTGACTGCCCTTGACATCAAGGCTGCATTTGACCGAGTGTGGCACCAAGGAACCCTAGCAAAATTGAAGTCAATGGGAATCAGGGGGAAAACTCTCCAGTGGCTGGAGTCATACCTAGCACAAAGGAAGATGGTAGTGGTTGTTGGAGGCCAATCATCTCAGCCCCAGGACATTGCCGCAGGAGTTCCTCAGGGCAGTGTCCTAGGCCCAACCATCTTCAGCTGCTTCATCAATGACCTTCCCTCCATCATAAGGTCAGAAATGGTGATGTTCGCTGATGATTGCACAGTGTTCAGTTCCATTCGCAACCCCTCAGATAATGAAGCAGTCTGTGCCCGCATGCAGCAAGACCTGGACAACATCCAGGCTTGGGCTGATAAATGGCAAGTAACATTTGCGCCAGACAAGTGCCAAGCAATGACCATCTCCAACAAGAGAGAGTCCAACCACCTCCCTTTGACATTCAACGGCATTACCATCGCCGAATCCCCCGCCATCAACATCCTGGGGGTCACCATTGACCAGAAACTTAACTGGACCAGCCACACACATACTGTGGCTACAAGAGCAGGTCAGAGGCTGGGTATTCTGTGGTGAGTGACTCACCTCCTGACTCCCCAAAGCCTTTCCACCATCTACAAGGCACAAGTCAGGAGTGTGATGGAATACTCTCCACTTGCCTGGATGAGTACAGCTCCAACAACACTCAAGAAGCTCGACACCATCCAGGACAAAGCAGCCCGCTTGATTGGCACCCCATCCAACACCCTAAACATTCACTCCCTTCACTACTGGTGCACTGTGGTTGCAGTGTGTACCATGCACAGGATGCACTGCAGCAACTCACCAAGGCTTCTTCGACAGCACCTCCCAAACCTGCGACCTCTACCACCTAGAAGGACAAGAGCAGCAGGCACATGGGAACAACACCACCTGCACGTTCCCCTCCAAGTCACACACCATCCCGACTTGGAAATATATCACCGTTCCTTCATCGTCGCTGGGTCAAAATCCTGGAATTCCCTTCCTAACAGCACTGTGGAAGAACCTTCACCACACTGACTGCAGCGGTTCAAGAAGGCGGCTCCCCACCACCTTCTCAAGGGCAATTAGGGATGGGCAATAAATGCTGGCCTTGCCAGCGATGCCCACATCCCATGAGTGAATTTAAAAAATCCAACATATCGTCTCTTGAATCCAGTGGTAATGTTTGAGCATTGCCTCCTCGCATTTTGCTCAGAACACGGGCAAATGTCCTGCTTTGGTTTGTGTGTAGTGCTGGATACAGTTTGGTTTATTGCAACAATACACATGGGTAACTTACTCCCAGTGGGATCTGCACTCGAAGGCAGTGCAGATTGGAGAATCAGTGTTGGAGTGTTTTAGCCCTCTCTCCGACACACACTCCCTTCGAGTGAAGCTCTCTGCTATGAGCGTGGGGTTGATGAATTTACCCAAATGACTCTACTCTGTATACAGAAGCAGAGCAGGATTTACTTGGTACAATAAGTCTACAGCTCCACCACATTACAGCCAAGTAGTATTTCCAACAATACCCCAGTCACATTCAATAATCCTACCTGTGTAATTGGAGTGCGAGAGATGGGCACCAATGTATCTGTGGAAACTATAGCTATAGCAACAGACACCAAAAGACCCAACTAATATTAGGATTGCTGCAGTAGGTACCCTGCAGGAGTACAAAGCAATGCCACTCATCTGAGCCAGGCTCCTGGATCGCCTGTTAGCTGTAATGTAAGACTCACTCCCTATCACTTGATATCCCTGACCCATGTACACCGAACAATGCCCAATCCCATCTTCATCCAACTTCCAATCGTAAGCGTTTTCCAGCAAGGTTTCCCTGATGATCGGTCAGGAGTGGGAACCCTGGCTGATTTTCCCCTTGATAACCAGGGGTGCTGAGGGTAATTGGAGTGTTCAGCCTGCTGCCCCAGGTTATTTGGGCTAAGCCGGTGCAGATTGAGGGTCGAACCAAGGACTCTTCTTATCCATTTGGCTCAGCTATTCACTGGATAAATTCCCTGAGGTATCGGGGACGGTGGGGGTGACCTGTGAATATATCCCAGGCTCAGTTGTTCTGTATGTAGTACCTTTCTAAAGCCACCAGACTAATGCCTTGCAGATGCTTACAACAAAGATTTCTAAGTTCCTACTGCAGCGTTCCAATTTGGATCAGCACCACCTCAAATCCTGTGAAGTGCCTGGGTTTTGCCTAATGGTGAACTGGGTCCAATTCAGCGTAATCAGAAGTGAGCGAAGGGAAACCTTCCCCTCCTACTCTCAGGTTGACAGCCATTACTCAGCTGCTGACTTTGGGGAAATTTCTGATTGATGCCTCTTTCATGTCCTGCTTACTGCTGTTTTTCCTCATATCTCCTTTTATGTTAAACCTTAACGGTGTCCTGGCCAATTTTATCCCTCAACCAACACCACCAAAAACACCCAGATTATCTGGTCATTGACGTTTGTGGGACCTTACTGTGCGCAAATTGGCAGCCTTGCTTTGGGACATCTTGAGGCCATAAAAAGCGCTATATAGATTTAATTAATTGGTTTCTTTCTTTCTTAAACCCTTAGATAAGTAGAAGGAAATTAAATGAAACAAAACAAGTTTTGTGCACAATGTTTCAGCAGTATATAATAGGCATGATAGCCTAGTGGTTATGGTACTTGACCATCAACCTCAGTTGTGAGTTCAAATCCTGTCTTATATTCATGAAATCTGGTAATTTGTTGACTAGTACCAAAAAAATTACCATGAAAGCTGCTGAATTATTGTAAAAATCCAACTGGTTCACTGATGTCCTTCAGGGAAGAAATCCTACTGCCTTTGCCTCATCTGACCTACATGTAACTTTAGGTCCCACACTACATCGGTGACTGTTGGGGATAGATTTTAACACATCAGGCTGCGGATCATACAGCTGACTGCCTGATAGTGTCGGCAGGAGGCCTGGGCCTCGTTATGCCATAGATGGGCTGCGGGTGTCAAACAGGTGCCCAGCTGCAGTTCACTGGCTCC
The DNA here is from genome assembly GCF_035084215.1 of Heptranchias perlo. NCBI lineage: Eukaryota > Metazoa > Chordata > Chondrichthyes > Hexanchiformes > Hexanchidae > Heptranchias > Heptranchias perlo. Next base: position 8,004,726 of record NC_090349.1, read on the forward strand.
AGGCCAGCGCGATATCAGGCAGTCCGGAGGGCGACCTGACCAGCAGCAAGGTAGGTAGGTACAAGGTAGAGTGGGGCGATCGCATTGGGGAGGGGGGCCAACCTTATTGTGATCTTTCCATATGTAGAATAGCTTAAAAAATGTCCTTTCTTAAGTGCGCAATGAAGATTAAAATGTTGCAATCTTTATTATTTCATCTATTCAGGAAGCTAGATAAAATAGTTCCTACCATAGATATATATATATATCAGATTATCACTTGCTCATTGTTTATTGATTTGGCAGATATTTCAACCTTCAAGATAGGTCTGCTGTTTGGTTCTGTCGCCTTCAAAGACTTGAAGTGAGATCTTATGGAGCCCTAAAACAGTCCAGTACCTTAAAGTAATTACCAAATAGGGTTTGCTGTTTGTTACCAAAAGCTTACCTAGATTTTAAGACAAGGATAGATGCACTTGAGAGCTAAAATAATCCAGGTAATGAGGTTAGAAAGATGTAAGAAGCACCTTATCATTTCCTCAAGCACTTTGCTCCCAACGAATTACTTTTTGAAGTGCACTTGTGGTTGTTATGTAGACAACCGTGATAACCAATTTATACATGGCAAGGTCCCACAAACAGCAAATGAGACGAATGATCAGTTAATTGTTTTTTTTGATAGTGAGCGAGAAGTGTTGGCCAGGACACTGGGAGGATTCCCTGCTCTTTACATCCACCTGTGCAGACAGACAGGCCCTAGTTTAATGTTTTATCCGAATGACAGCACCTGCGACACTGCAGTACTCCCTCAGTACTGCACTGAAGTGTGAGCTTAGATTATATGCTCAGTGCCTGGAGTGGGGCTCGAACCTACAACCTTTTGACTCAAAGGAGAGATAGAGTACTACCAGCTGAGCCAGGCTGAAGTTTAAAATGAGAGTGGGGGGGCGATCTGAAGAGGTTGTAGTTCAGCTACGTTTTTCCGCTGTATAAACAGTGCCTTACACAGCATCTAAACTGCGTACACCTGGGTTGAGAGTGCTGGGGTAGGGTGCAGGGAGCATTGCTCTCTATCTAACCTGTGTACACCTGGACTGAGAGTGCTGGGGTAGAGCGCAGAGAGCATTGCTCTCTATCTAACCTGTGTGCACCTGGGCTGAGAGTGCTGGCTGGGGTAGAGCGCAGAGAGCATTGCTCTCTATCTAACCTATGTACACCTGAGCTGAGAGTGCTGGAGTAGAATGCTTTGCCCTCTATACAGCCCATACTAGACATGCTCTGGTGATACTCGTCCAAAATGTCTCTTAGCAACATGTTCAGAGAGGTTGCTTCATTGAAGGTGTCTCCAATGGCTTTGGAGGCTTAGGTAGTAGGAGACCTTGGAATGCAATCTGATGTCAAGTGAGTGTCATTCTGCCGTTCTACATATTGATGTTGTGCATTCCTGCACCCTGTACGAACACAACATGAGCTCTTGCTTAATAGAAACGATTGTGGAGTAAAAGTGTGACCGATGATTTCCTTGCAGCAGATATAGGGCCCTAGAATGTAATTGGTGTTAATTCTACTGCTCAGTGCAAAGTTGCACTTTGGGTCAGTATTCACTATTTACACTATTCCTGCCGCTTTGCATTTTCTGATCTGGGTTTTAACGTGTCAGTAGTGCACTAAAACACCAAGTTAGCTGGCTACTAGGGACTGAATCCCATTAACTTTGGTCAATAGAGGAGCAGGTGCCACAAGTCAACCTGATGCCCACACCAATCGCAAGAGCTACCATTCCATCCACATAACGGTGGTGTCTATTGTCCAAAAGGTAGCCCTGAAATTCCACGGAGGTTCTTCAGGTCTCCCAAGGAAATGGCATAAAGATCTTTAAAAAACGCCCATTTACGCCATTTCTGCCGTCATAGTTCCGGTGGGAGAACCCTCATGGGTCAGTGTCTTTAGTCAGAGACCCAGGGTGAGCACCTTAAGAACCCCCGTGGAATTTCAGGGCTACCTTTTGAACAATAGACACCACCGTTATGTGGATGGAATGGTAGCTCTTGCGATTAGTGTGGGCATCAGGTTGACTTGTGGCACCTGCGCCTCTATTGACCAAAGTTAATGGGATTCAGTCCCTAGTAGTCGGCTAACTTGGTGTTTTAGTGCACTACTGACACATTAAAACCCAGATCAGAAAATCAATTTGAATGGGGCGAGGTTGGGTTTTGAGATGGATTGAAACAACCGGGATAATTTTCCAAGCTCATGCTCCTGGCTGGGAGCCTCACCAGGCGGCAGTTCATATCGGAAATTCAGGCATAATTTTCCGACCATTTTCTGAGTTAGCTGGGAGTGAAAACTTGTAAAATGACCTCCTACATCTCCCGATTCCTCGATATCAACCCCATATACCAGTCCAGATAAAATGAAGCACACAGATCTACATGGTTCATCATGGAGCTGAAGTAGTGATTTAGGTGGCCTGATCAGCCTTGTAGTATGAGCCACCCAGAGACTATGAATTCTTCATGGTGTGCTTGTTGCTGTAAATAAACGTGGCGGCCAGTTTTGAACACAGCAAGATCCCGCAAGCAGCAAATGAGACGAATGACCAGCTAGCCTGTTTTTTTGTTGGTGTTGGTTGAATGAGCAGGGTTGATCAGAACGCTGGGAGAACTCCCTGCTCTTCTTCAAATCCACCCCTCAGAACAGGTAGACATGGCCTCAGTTTAATATCACATCTGCAGGATGTCACCTCCTCCAGTGCAGCACTTCCTGAGCACTGAAGCCGCAACCTCTGACTCAGCACGTAAGTTCTTTCTAACTGAGCCATTATGAACATGAGTAATCAGGTGAGAAATGTGCTTCCCCACCTGTGAAACAGCTACACTTTAATATCAGCTTTTGAATATCTTTGCAGGAACATGTAATTCAGTTAGGGTGTTCCCAAAAAGTTAAGGAAAAAGACTAAATAAAATGCGACAGTCTGGTAACCAGTTTCACAACTATAAGCTAAATTTCTAAGAAAATTCAGATCCCCATTGATATTTCCTAAACTGTGAAGACATTTGTAATTTGTTTTCCTGTACAGCATTGTGGTGTTATCCCATAGTATTTATTCTGGGTCTTTCCTGATCTCTCCGTGTTCCTAATGTGTCCTCGTGTTTCCCATCTCTCCGTGTTCCTAATGTGTCCTCGTGTTTCCCCATCTCTCCGTGTTCCTAATGTGTCCTCGTGTTTCCCCATCTCTCCGTGTTCCTAATGTGTCCTCGTGTTTCCCCATCTCTCCGTGTTCCTAATGTGTCCTCGTGTTTCCTCATCTCTCCGTGTTCCTAATGTGTCCTCGTGTTTCCCCATCTCTCCGTGTTCCTAATGTGTCCTCGTGTTTCCCCATCTCTCCGTGTTCCTAATGTGTCCTCGTGTTTCCCCATCTCTCCGTGTTCCTAATGTGTCCTCGTGTTTCCCCATCTCTCCGTGTTCCTAATGTGTCCTCGTGTTTCCTCATCTCTCCGTGTTCCTAATGTGTCGTGTTTCCTCATCTCTCCGTGTTCCTAATGTGTCCTCGTGTTTCCCCATCTCCCCGTGTTCCTAATGTGTCCTCGTGTTTCCTCATCTCTCCGTGTTCCTAATGTGTCATGTTTCCCCATCTCTCCGTGTTCCTAATGTGTCCTCGAGTTTCCCCATCTATCCATGTTCCTCACATGTCCTTGTTTCCCCATCTATCCATGTTCCTCACATGTCCTTGTGTTTCCCCATCTCTCCGTGTTCCTAATGTGACCTTGTGTTTCCCCATCTCTCCATGTTCCCCATGTGTCGTGTTTCCCCATCTATCCATGTTCCTCACATGTCCTTGTGTTTCCCCATCTACTCATGTTCCCCAGGTGTCCTTGTGTTTCCCCATCTCTCCATGTTCCCCAGGTGTCCTTGTGTTTCCCCATCTCTCCATGTTCCCAGGTGTCCTTGTGTTTCCCCATCTCTCCATGTTCCCCAGGTGTCCTTGTGTTTCCCCATCTCTCCATGTTCCTCACGTGTCCTTGTGTTTCCCCATCTCTCCATGTTCCTCACGTGTCCTTGTGTTTCCCCATCTATCCATGTTCCTCACGTGTCCTTGTGTTTCCCCATCTATCCATGTTCCTCACATACGCCATAAACAGAAGCTATTTCCTCTGGTGAGGGAATCCAGAACAAGCGGGCAAAATCTTAGAATTAGAGCCTGGCTATTCAATATTGAAATCAGGAAGCACTTTTTCACACAATGTATAGTGGAAATGTAGAATTCTCTTCCCCAAAAGGCTGGGAATACTGGGTCAATTGAAAATTTCTAGACTGAGATGTTTATTAGATAAGGGTATCAAGGAATATGGATCACAGGCAGGTAAATGGAGTTCAGGTACAGATCAGCCATGATCTGATTGAATGGTAGAACAGGCTCGAGGGGCTGAATGGCCTACTCCTGTTCTTATGTTTTTCTTCTACTCCATAATACACTCTCCAGTTGTTTTTTTAAACCACTAGCTTGATCTAATTGTAAATTACTATTGGATTGGTAAGAACTTGGATTCATACCCACCCGACAAGACTGTCAGGGATCCAGATACACACCCCTCTCTGCAAGACTGACAGGGGGACAACCACATGCTGACCCACAATCTACGACACACCTCTGTACCACTTTCGATTTTAAGGGGACCATTTTGCATAAAACCTTGTTTCCTTTTTAAAAAAAAATATTTTTGCAGAATACAATACGAATATACCAGTGTACCTAGGTCCCTAGTATAGTTAACATTTTCTAATTTCAACGTAATTTAAAAGGGGTAACTAAGCAAAGGCAAGTCATGGCAGCAGACCTCGCACCCGTGATATGCCCCTCCTGCAAGATGTGGGACGTCATGGACACTACCAGTGTTCCTGACGACCATGTGTGCAGGAAGTGTGTCCACCTGCAGCTACTGACCGATCGTATATCGGAGCTGGAGCTGCGGGTGGACTCACTGTGGAGCATCCGCGATGCAGAGAAACTCATGGATAGCACGTTTAGCGAGTTGGTCACACCACAAGTAAAGGGAGTACAGGCAGGAAGTGAATGGGTGACCACCAGGCAGAGTAAGAGGTGCAGGCAGGTAGTGCAGGGGTCCCCTGTGGCCATCCCCCTCTCAAACAGGTATACCGTTTTGGATACTGTTGGGGGTGATGGCTCACCAGGGGAAGGTGGCAGCGGCCAGGTTCATGGCACCGTGGCTGGCTCTGCTGCACAGGAGGGCAGGAAAAAGAGTGGCAGAGCTATAGTGACAGGGGACTCGATTGTAAAGGGAATAGACAGGCATTTCTGCGGACACAACCGAGACTCCAGGATGGTATGTTGCCTCCCTGGTGCAAGGGTCAGGGATGTCTCGGAGCGGCTGCAGAATATTCTGGAGGGGGAGGGTGAACAGCCAGTTGTCGTGGTGCATATAGGTACCAACGACATAGGTAAAAAACAGGATGAGGTCCTACAAGCTGAATTTAGGGAGTTAGGAGTTAAACTAAAAAGTAGGACCTCAAAGGTAGTAATCTCAGGATTGCTACCAGTGCCACGGGCTAGTCAGAGTAGGAATGACAGGATAGCTAGGATGAATACGTGGCTTGAGAGATGGTGCAAGAGGGAGGGATTCAAATTCCTGGGACATTGGAACCGGTTCTGGGGGAGGTGGGACCAGTACAAATTGGACGGTCTGCATCTGGGCAGGACTGGAACCAATGTCCTAGGGGGAGTGTTTGCTAGTGCTGTTGGGGAGGGTTTAAACTAATGTGGCAGGGGGATGGGAACCGATGCAGGAAGTCAGTGGGAAGTAAAGTGGTGACAGAAACAAAAGGCAGTAAGGGAGAGTGTACAAAACATGACCGGACAGATGGTCTGAGAAAGCAGGGCAAAGACCAAGGGAAGTCTAGATTAAACTGCATTTATTTCAATGCAAGAAGTCTGATGGGCAAGGCAGATGAACTCAGGGCATGGATGGGCACATGGGACTGGGATGTTATAGCTATTACTGAAACATGGCTAAGGGAGGGGCAGGACTGGCAGCTCAATGTTCCAGAGTACAGATGCTATAGGAAAGATAGAGCAGGAGGTAAGAGAGGAGGGGGAGTTGCGTTCTTGATTAGGGAGAACATCACGGCAGTAGTGAGCGGGGATATACCCGAGGGTTCGCCCACTGAGTCTATATGGGTAGAACTGAAAAATAAGAAGGGAGAGATCACTTTGATAGGATTGTACTACAGACCCCCAAATAATCAACGGAAAATTGAGGAGCAAATATGTAAGGAGATTACAGACAGCTGCAAGAAAAATAGGGTGGTAATAGTCGGGGACTTTAACTTTCCCAACATTGACTGGGACAGCCATAGCATTAGGGGCTTTGATGGAGAGAAATTTGTTGAGTGTATTCAGGAGGAATTTCTCATTCAGTATGTGGATGGCCCGACTAGAGAGGGGGCAAAACTTGACCTCCTCTTGGGAAATAAGGAAGGGCAGGTGACAGAAGTGTTAGTGAGAGATCACTTTGGGACCAGTGATCATAATTCCATTAGTTTTAGGATAGCTATGGAGAATGATAGGTCTGGCCCAAAAGTTAAAATTCTAAATTGGGGAAAGGCCAATTTTGATGGTATTAGACAGGAACTTTCAGAAGTTGATTGGGAGAGTCTGTTGGCAGGCAAAGGGACGTCTGGTAAGTGGGAGGCCTTCAAAAGTGTGTTAACCAGGGTTCAGGGTAAGCACATTCCTTATAAAGTGAAGGGCAAGGCTGGTAGAAGTAGGGAACCTTGGGTGACTCGGGAGATTGAGGCCCTAGTCAGAAAGAAGAAGGAGGCATATGACATGCATAGACAGCTGGGATCAAGTGGATCCCTTGAAGAGTATAGAGATTGCCGGAGTAGAGTTAAGAGAGAAATCAGGAGGGCAAAAAGGGGATATGAGATTGCTTTGGCAGATAAGGCAAAGGTGAATCCAAAGAGCTTCTACAAATACATAAAGGGCAAAAGAGTAACTGGGGAGAGAGTAGGGCCTCTTAAGGATCAACAAGGTCACCTATGTGCGGAATCACTAGAGATGGGTGAGATCCTAAATGAATATTTCACATCGGTATTTACGGTTGAGAAAGGCATGAATGTTAGGGAACTTGGGGAAATAAATAGTGATGTCTTGAGGAGTGTACATATTACAGAGAGGGAGGTGCTGGAAGTCTTAACGCGCATCAAGGTAGATAAATCTCCGGGACCTGATGAAATGTATCCCAGGACGTTATGGGAGGTTAGGGAGGAAATTGCGGGTCCCCTAGCAGAGATATTTGAATCATCCACCGCTACAGGTGAGGTGCCTGAAGATTGGAGGGTAGCAAATGTTGTGCCTTTGTTTAAGAAGGGCGGCAGGGAAAAGCCTGGGAACTACAGACCGGTGAGCCTGACATCTGTAGTGGGTAAGTTGTTAGAGGGTATTCTGAGAGACAGGATCTACGGGCATTTGGAGAGGCAGGGACTGATTAGGAACAGTCAACATGGTTTTGTGAGAGGAAAATCATGTCTCACGAATTTGATTGAGTTTTTTGAAGGGGTAACCAAGAAGATAGATGAGGGCTGTGCAGTAGACGTGGTCTACATGGACTTTAGCAAAGCCTTTGACAAGGTACCGCATGGTAGGCTGTTACATAAGGTTAGATCTCACGGGATCCAAGGTGAGGTAGCCAATTGGACACAAAATTGGATTGACGGCAGAAGACAGAGGGTGGTTGTCGAGGGTTGTTTTTCAAACTGGAGGCCTGTGACCAGCGGTGTGCCTCAGGGATCGGTGCTGGGTCCGCTGTTACTTGTTATTTATATTAATGATTTGGATGAGAATTTAGGAGGCATGGTTAGTAAGTTTGCAGATGACACCAAGATTGGTGGCATTGTGGACAGTGAAGAAGGTTATCTAGGATTGCAACGGGATCTTGATAAATTGGGCCAGTGGGCCGATGAATGGCAGATGGAGTTTAATTTAGATAAATGTGAGGTGATTCATTTTGGTAGATCGAATCGAGCCAGGACCTACTCCGTTAATGGTAGGGCGTTGGGGAGAGTTATAGAACAAAGAGATCTAGGAGTACAGGTTCATAGCTCCTTGAAAGCAGAGTCACAGGTGGATAGGGTGGTGAAGAAGGCATTCAGCATGCTTGGTTTCATTGGTCAGAACATTGAATACAGGAGTTGGGATGTCTTGTTGAAGTTGTACAAGACATTAGTAAGGCCACACTTGGAATACTGTGTACAGTTCTGGTCACCCTATTATAGAAAGGATATTATTAAACTAGAAAGAGTGCAGAAAAGATTTACTGGGATGCTACCGGGACTTGATGGTTTGACTTATAGGGAGAGGTTGGATAGGCTGAGACTTTTTTCCCTGGAGAGTAGGAGGTTAAGGGGTGATCTTATAGAAGTCTATAAAATAATGAGGGGCATAGATAAGGTAGATAGTCAAAATCTTTTCCCAAAGGTAGGGGAGTCTATAACGAGGGGGCATAGATTTAAGGTGAGAGGGGAGAGATACAAAAGGGTCCAGAGGGGCAATTTTTTCACTCAAAGGGTGGTGAGTGTCTGGAACGAGCTGCCAGAGGCAGTAGTAGAGGTGGGTACAATTTTGTCTTTTAAAAAGCATTTGGACAGTTACATGGGTAAGATGGGTATAGAGGGGTAAGATGGGTATAGAGGGATATGGGCCAAGTGCAGGCAATTGGGACTAGCTTAGTGGTATAAACTGGGCGACATGGACATGTTGGGCCGAAGGGCCTGTTTCCGTGTTGTAAACTTCTATGATTCTATGATTCTATAAGAAATTAATTAATTGCAGAATTACTGGGGCACCAAAAACATTGTGAACCAGTCACATGATGTAAATACAGCAACTGTGGGAGCACCATCACCACAAGAAGTGCACCATAACAAAGAGAAAACCCACCGTCATCTTTCTCAGGGCAACTAGGGATGGGCAATAAATGTAACCTTGCTAGTAGGGTTGCCAACTGACCCGGTTTCCTGTGACTCTCCTGGAATGGGGGATGGACGCCCTGGGCGTTGCTGCAAGCAGCCTGCGAGATCTTTGTGCTTTAAATTTCCCACTGCAGCAGTGGCCCCTCCCTATTCTGGGACGTCACCGGATTCTGCTGCCAAGGAGCCTCCAGTTCGGTGACGTGAACCCCTGGGGGGGGGGGGGGGGGCGGGGAGTCAAGAGTCAGTGGAGTGCTCGGGAGTCGAGGGAAGAGAGACTGAGAAATGGGGGGTGGGGAGACCAGGGAACGGGACTGACAGAGAATGGGGGATGGGGGCTCGGGAAGAGAGGAAGACGGGAATGGGGATGAGGGTTAGAGGGAGATTGGGGATGGGAAGCAAGGGAGACTGGAGGTCAGGGTTGGGGAGAGAGGGAGACTGAGGATTGGGGCTCCAAGAGGGGGGGAAAGAAAGGGAGTCTGGGGGTCAGAGCTCTGAGGGAGGGGAAGGGAGACCAGGAGTCAGGAGGATTTTCAGATGTCACATGAATCCGACATCACGTGATCAAACCTCCAGGAATGCCTCCAACCAGAGTTGGAAATGCTACTTACCACACCCACATTCTTAAAAAAATTAAACATTTACTGGGTTTCACTAAAAAGTCAAATTAATCTGCAGATAATTATATACGCTACTAAATCTGAGTCACAGATTGTAGCGCACAAAGCAGTCCTCTGTTTTGCTTAAGTCTAAGTGCCGGTCCTTATGATATAATCTTACATAAATCTGGAGACATATCGATGCTTTCAGCAAAACAGAATCATGCAGCACTACAGATGGCCATGTTTCTCTGCCTCCTAGAGATGCTGCGCCACTGCATATTAAACCAACAGGATTTAAGTTGTTTTTTTTAAAATGAACTTTGAACAGTTAACATGAGATATATATTTTATGAATCTGTTGTACATTGTTATTACATATCGCTTGCAGGAGTACATCGATGCTTTAAGGTCCCTTGGCATAGTTGGCACTGGGAGCAATCCCAGGTCTTTGGGGTTAAATATAGGAGCAGAGAAGACTGTAGCCATTAGGCTGGTGACAAAAACAAATGTCCAATTTCTACACAATCTGCTTCCATACCTCCCTGGCCACACATTCATCACCCCCTGCAGTAGTTAAATCTAAACTGTACATCTTCTCTATTCCAAGCTAATCTCCCCCAGTTCTGCAGTTTGTGCCAACCTTCAATATATCATCAGGGTTCATCATACCTATTCCTGTAAGGATCTTGAATATTTTTCAGTTGACTGAGGTGGCGAGGGGGAGGTTTCTACCTGCTCCTGTGAAGCACCTTGGGGCGTTTTACTACGTTAAAGGCGCTATATAAATGCAAGTTGTTGTTGTAACAGTCATATTCACTGGGCCTTTGTTTTTTTTTTAAATCACCCTATGGTTAGTAATTTCCATTCTTTTCCTGAGAGGTGGTTGGATTTGGGGGTTGGGCTCACTGAGTTGCACCCAAGAACAGGCAGCATCTGTGGCGTCAAACATTAACCCTCTGTTTCTCTATCCACAGATGCTGCCTGACCTGCTGAATGTTTCCCGCAACTTCTGTTTTTATTTCATGAACTGACAAGCGTCTGTTTGTGAGCTGTTGGTGGTGCAGAATTAACAATCATTCAACTCCAAAACGACGGGTGCTGCCTATCTGAAGTGTTTCTGGAGCTGATGAGGCGCCGGTGTTACTTACTGTCAAACGGTAATAAATGGGTTCTCCAACTGGGGAGGCCTGGTCCCAAGTTCTTTCGAGCGGTTCCTCCGCGTGTTTCGGTGCTGGAACGGGTCTCGGCACCGGCCTGCACTAAGCGAAGGGAACACGACGGCCGCTGGCCGCTGGCCGCGGTCACCATGGAAACAGAACCGCCGCCCGAAACCGTTTCTCCGCTTCCACCCAGCGGCGGGAACCGGAAGTGGAGGCCCGTGCGCAGGAAGTGTCGGTGATGTCATGGCGACGGCCTGAGGTTGGCGGTGTTGTGTGATGAGAGGCTGGTTACCGGGTACCGGAGGCCGGCGCCATGAGGACGGTGCTAATGGTGGCCGAGAAACCGTCCCTGGCTCAGTCCATTGCCAAGATCCTGTCGCGGGGTAAGTGAGACGGCCCGGCCTCTGCAGTAACTCGGAGCTTTATGAACGTGTGGTCGGGCCCTTTCCAAGTAAAATAACGCGGATCCGAGGCCCGCTGAGTGGGGGCAAAACTTCATAATCGGTGCTGAGGGTATTTGTGAAGGTGGCGATGTCCCAGAGGAGTAAGAAAGAACTTGGATTTATATAGAAACCTCAATCAGGACAAATCAAAGCGTTTTACAGTCACTTATAATGTAGCCTGATGTGGCAGCAAATTTGCGCACAGCAAGATCCCAGGAACAGCAAATGAGATAAGCGACCAGATAATCCTTTTTTTGTTGGTTGAGGGACAAATGTTGGCCAGGACACTGGGCGAACTCCCCTGCTCTTCATTGAATAGCGACATGGGATCTATTACGTCCAACTGAACAAGTAGATCCCAGCTCCTTCTAACAGTGTTTCGATGCTGGAACGGCCCTGTTTGTGGCTCACAATTTAATGTCTCAGCTGGAAGTGGGCACGGCTGACAGTGCAGCACTCCCTCAGTTACTGCGCTGAAGTGACAGTCTAGTTTATGTCCTGGAGTGGGGCTTGAACCCACAATGTTCTATTCAATATGATGTGGAGATGCCGGTGATGGACTGGGGTGGACAAATGTAAGGAATCTTACAACACCAGGTTATAGTCCAACAATTTTATTTTAAAATCACAAGCTTTCGGAGATTATCCCCTTCATCAGGTGAGTGACACTCACCTGATGAAGGGGATAATCTCCGAAAGCTTGTGATTTTAAAATAAAATTGTTGGACTATAACCTGGTGTTGTAAGATTCCTTACATCTATTCAATATGATCAGGGCTGATCTTCTATCTCAATACCATATTCCCGCTGTCTCCTCATACCCTTTGATGCCTTTTGTGTCTAGAAATCTATCTAGCTCCTTCTTAAATATATTCAGTGACTTGGCCTCCACAGCCTTCTGTGGTAGAGAATTTCACAGGTTCACCACCCTCTGAGTGAAGAAATTTCTCGTCATCTCAGTCCTAAATGTCCTGCCCCGTATCCTGAGACTGTGACCCCTCGTTCTGGACCCCCCAGCCAGGGGAAACATCCTTCTTGCATCCAGTCTGTCTAGTCCTGTCAGAATTTTATATGTGTCAATAAGACCCCCTCTCATTCTTCTAAACTCGAGCGAATACAGGCCGAGTCGACCCAATCTCTCCTCATATGACAGTCCTGCCATCCCAGGGATCAGTCTGGTGAACCTTCGCTGCACTCCCTCTATGGCAAGTATATCCTTTCTTAGGTAAGGAGACCAAAACTGCACACAATACTCCAGGTGTGGTCTCACCTAGGCCCTGTATAACTGCAGTAAGACATCCTTGCTCCTGTACTCAAATCCTCTTGCAATGAAGGCCAACAATATGGTATTGAGATAGAGGATCAGCCATGATCATATTGAATGGCAGAGCAGGCTTGATGGGCCGAATGGCCTATTCCTGTTCCTATTTTCGCTTAAGATGATGATGGACCAGTTTCTTAGGGACAATTAACGCAATGGAAAGGATTAAAATGTATCTTTTAAATTAAGGAACCAAAGGCCAAGGTCCTTCCTGCAGGACACTAATGTTGAATGTTCATCCAATGTTGGAAAGAATAACCAGCAAGGTAAATTAAATAATTAGGTGATCCTGAGCTTGGATTTTAAAATAATGAAAATGGTTGAGATAGACAGGTTAGCAGATCAGGCAAACAGGTGGCAGATGCAGTATAATGTGGAGTTGCTGCATTTTGGAATGGAAAACAAGGAATGGGCATTTAAACTCAAAGGAAAGTTGCTGCATGGTTTGAAGAAACAAGGGGACCTGGGGGGGGGGTGAGGTGCAGCTAAATAAACCCATAAAAAGGCCAGTAGCATTTTGGGTCTTAATATAAATGGGGGTATTTTGTATAAGAGCAAAGAGGTAACAAATTTGTATAAGGAAATGGTTAGGCCACATTTCAAGTAGTGTGTAAAATTCTGGGCACCCCATTATAAAAAGGGCATTAATGCCATATAGAATGTACAGTTTAGATTCACCAGGATGATACCATATATGAAAACGATGTTGAAGGATGTTATGAGAAGAGATGTAAGATACAAGGACAATTTCCATCAGAGCAGAGAAGGCTAACAGGAGATTGGATATAGGTTTTTTAAATTTATGAAGGGTTTTGATGGGGTGAATAGTGGAAGAATATTTTCTGTGGAGAGTCAATGACTAGAGGCCATCAATTTAAAATTGTCACTAAGGGTGAGGGGAGAAGTAAGGAGAGATTTCTTGAGGCAGAGAGTTGTTCCAGTACGGAATACTTTGCCACGGAGTAATTAAGGTAGAGAACATTGCATCTTTTAAGAATTGACAGGACTATGGGGAAAGATCAAGGCAGGGGATTAATTTTGGAATGGCCTAACAAAGGGCCAGCATGGACATATGGACGGTACGGCCAACTTTTGCTGTAAACTTCCAGTTTTCTTTGGAAAGACCGATTGAGCGAGGTGAGACATTCCTCAATTTTAAGGTTCTGGGAAGGAATGAATTACAATGTGCGTGATGCATCTTAATGTCAACACATTAAAGATGTAATGAGAAGGAAGAACATGTAGGTTGGTGTATTTGGAATTAGGAGGAACAAGAGAGGATTGTTCGGAAGGACACTGACCATAGTATTGATCAAACAGGGAAAGGCAAGAAAGGTTTTGGTAGAAAAGAGATTGGGTGAGGGTTAAAGGCAAGAGATAAATTGTCTACCAGCCAACAGGATTTTTCTTGTATGCTGCTTGAGTGTGAGGGGTGCTGGAAGAGCCTTCCCAGACATGGAAGCATTATTCAAGTGTCTGGTGCCCGTTGCACCATTTAATTTACTGGTGCTGAATCAGTTTCTTAGTGTCCATTTCGGTCTTAATTTATTAATTTGCTGAGTGCTTGCTGCTCTATGAATTTGTTGATTAAGTGGTGCCTGATGTTACATGAATTCACTGGTGCCAACTTACCTGTGCTGTAGTGTTCATCAATGTCCTTTTGGTGAATCATGATGCATGTGATTTGTAGGTTTCTGTGGGTATTGTGATTGTATGATGTCAAAAAATACCACGTTGTTCTAATTGAAGACCTCAAGTTTGTTCGTTTATTTTTTCATCTCCCTGTTATTGTAGTAACAGCCTTTATAGTCCTTACACCCTATTTAACGGTGTATTTTTATCATATTCTTTGGGAACATTGAAGTAAAACTAATGCTCTTTTGAGGTGAGGTTAAGAAACATTTTTGAGGTAGTTTACTCTGCATCTGACTATGCTATACCTGACCTGGGAGTGTATAATCCGGACACTGGGACACTGATGTGGAAAGTTTTCCACTTCCCACACCCTTCACCTTGATAAGAACGAAACCCATATAAGTACCATCCCAGACAGGAGTATTACCACTGGAGAGGGAGTTTGTGGGGAGGTGGGGGTGAGGGATCTACACACACTTTTAGTAATTTTTTTGTTGAGTGTCACAATCCCAGGCAGGGTCTTGCTTGAGAATCACTCTGGAATATTCCAAACCACTGCCACATGCAGTGAGAGACATGGGTCTGTGCCTACAGTTCCTACATACTGAGCTGATTTCAAACAAGTCGCCCTGGTTAGTTGCTGAGCAGAGGCCTGGTAATTCCAGAAACATTAGTTTCATTAAAGATAAAGGCCCAATAATTTTAATAGTACCCTTTTGCCTTGCCATTTGAAAGCTGGGATAGCCCTGCCTCCTAAGGAGAGGGAGCAGCAATGCATTGCAGCCCTGAATGGCATCCCAGAGATGTGGAGCAGCATGCCTGCCACAGGCAACAGGTGAATGGAAGCTAGGCCACAGGTTGTCTGGGCTGTATTGAATACACAACAACCATTTAAACAGTGTCTTTATCAACACCAACTTGGGAAGGTAAACTGGAAAAAAATCTTTGACAGACAAAAAGATAGAACAGCAGTGGGGAAATATTTAAAACGGTGATCGATAGAGTTCAGGAGAAATGTATTCCTCTTTAAAAAAAACAATGACAAACAAGTCAATAATGAAACACCATGGATGAATAAAGAGATAAGAGTAAAATTGAAACTGAAGAAAAAGGCATACTCAAGTACATAGACAATAAATGAGAGGATGACAAAAGGGAATATGAAAAGGTTAGGAAGATCTCAAAAAAACAAAGAGGAACCACGAAATTAAATTATCAAGGAACATAAAAAGAAATAGTAAAGAATTCTACAGATACATAAATAACAAAAGAAAAATCAGAATAGGGATAGGGCCACTAAGGGATGCACAAGATAAACTCACAGGTAACGACAGTAAAATGGCAGAAATATTGCTTAATTACTTTTCCTCAGTATTTACCAGGGAGACTAACAAGGTGGGCATGACATTAGAAGAAGAAATCAAAAAAGATATAAAGACATTTAAGATAGAACGGGGGGAGATAATTGATAAACTAACTCCCTGACTCCCCAAAGCCTTTCCAACATCTACAAGGCACAAGTCAGGAGTGTGATGGAATACTCTCCACTTGCCTGGATGAGTGCAGCTCCAACAACACTCAAGAAGCTTGACACCATCCAAGATAAAGCAGCCCGCTTGATTGGCACCCCATCCACCACCCTAAACATTCACTCCCTTCACCACCGGCGCACTGTGGCTGCAGTGTGCACCATCCACAGGATGCACTGCAGCAACTCGCCAAGGCTTCTTCGACAGCACCTCCCAAACCCGCGACCTCTACCACCTAGAAGGACAAGGGCAGCAGGCGCATGGGAACAACATCACCTGCACGTTCCCCTCCAAGTCACACACCATCCCGACTTGGAAATATATCGCCGTTCCTTCATTGTCGCTGGGTCAAAATCCTGGAACTCCCTTCCTAACAGCACTGTGGGAGAACCGTCACCACACGGACTGCAGCGGTTCAAGAAGGCGGCTCACCACCACCTTCTCGAGGGCAATTAGGGATGGGCAATAAATGCCGGCCTTGCCAGCGACGCCCACATCCAGTGAACGAATAAAAAAAAAAAAAAAAACTAATCAAGCTTAGAGAGGATAAAACCCCTGGTCTGTATGGATTGCATCAGCGCATATTAAAAGAAGTTAGGAGGAGATAGCAAAGGCAATATTACATTTATATATAAAAATTCACCAGTAAAGGGAATAGTGCCAGAGGATTGTGGACAGTGACTATTATTCCTATATTTAAAAAGGGAGCTAAAACAAGTCCAGGGAACTATACACCCGTTAGCTTAATGCGGTGGTAGGAAAGATAATGGAATCTTTACTCAAAGATGTAATTAAGAATAGTCAGCACGGATTTCAGAAGGGAAAGTCATGCTTGACCAACCTTATTGAATCCTTTGAAAGAGTAGACAAGGGTAATGCAGTAGATGTAATATATTTTGATTTTCAAAAGGCCTTCGATAAGGTACCACATTGTAGACTCATGACTAATGTTAGAGCATGTGGAGTTAGGTCAGGTAGCAGATTGGATAGCAAGCTGGCTACAAAACAGAAAACAGGGATTAAGGGTAGCTACTGGCAAAAGGTGGGAAGTGGTGTTCCACAGGGATAGGTGCTGGAACCACTGTTGATCACAACTTACATTAACGATTTGGACTCGGAAATTGGAAGTACAATTTCAAAATTTGCGGATGACACCAAAGTGGGAGGTGTAGTTAATACAAAGGAAGAACGCTTCAAAATGCAAGAAGACGTTAATGGGCATGTAATTGGCAAATGAGTTTCAATGTAGATAATTGTGAGGTGGTGCATTTTGGCAGGAAAAATAAGGAGACCACATATCTGCTCTATCATCAAGACCGCCTTCTTCTCCCTCCAAAATATTGCCCGTCTCTGCCCCTGCCTCAGCTCATCTGCTACTGAAACCCTCATCCATGCCTTTGTTACCTCTAGACTTGACTATTCTAATGCTTTCATTGCCGGCCTCCCATCTTCCACCCTCCATAAACATGAGCTCGTCCAAAACTTTGCTGCCCGCATCCTAACTCGCACCAAGTCCCGTTCACCCATCACTCCTATGCTTGCTGACCTACATTGGCTCCCGGTCTGGCAATGCTTCGATTTTAAAATTCTCATCCTTGTTTTCAAATCCCTCCATGGCCTCGCCCCACCCTATTTCTGTAACGTCCTCTAGCCCTACAGTCCTCCGAGATCTCTGTGCTCTTCCAATTCTGGCATCTTGTGCATCCCTGATTTTAATCGCTCCACACTTCACCGTGCCTTCAGCTGCCTAGGTCCTAAGCTCTGGAATTCCCACCCTAAACCTCTCTGCCTCTCTCTCCTCCTTTATGACGCTCCTTAAAACCTACCTCTTTGACCAAACTTTTGGTCACCTGTCCTAAAAGCTCCTTAAATTTTGTTTGATTGGTCCTGTGAAGCGCCTTGGGATGTTTTACTCAGTTAGAGGTGCTATATAAATGCAAGTTGTTGTTAGATAATGAGAGTCTAAATAGGGTAGAGGAGCAAAGGGATCTTGGGGTAAAGATACACAAATCACTCAAAGTAGCAACGCAGGCTATAATAAGGCCATAAAAAAGGCAAACCAAGCACTGGGATTCATTTGTAGAGGGATAGAATTGAAAAGCAGTGAAGTTATGTTAAACTTGTATAGAATCTGGTTAGACCACACTTGGAGTACTGTGCACAGTTCTGGTCTCCATATTATAAAAAGGGTATAGAGACATTGGAGAAGGTGCAAAAAAGATTCACAAAGATGATACCAGAACTGAGAGGGTACACTTATCAGGAAAGGCTAAACAGGCTAAGGCTGTTTTCTCTAGAAAAGAGAAGGCTGAGGGGTGACCTGATAGAGGTCTTTAAGATAATGAAAGGGTTTGACAGGGTAGACGTAGAGAAAATGTTTGCACTTGTGGGGGAATTCAAAACTAGAGGTCATAAATATAAGATAGTCACTAATAAATCCAATAGGAAATTCAAGAGAAACTTCTTTACCTAAAGAGTGGTAAGAATGTGGAATGCGCTACCACAAGGAGTAGTTGAGGCAAATAGCATAGATGTATTTAGGAGAAGTTAGATAAGCATACAAGAAAGAAATGGAAGGGTATGCTGATAGGGTTAGATGAAATAGGGAGGGAGGAGGCTCGTATGGTGCATAGACCAGTTGGGCCGAATGGCTGCTATCTGTGCTGTAGACTCGATGCAACACGATGTCACTTGCATTTATGGTGGACTTTAACATAAAAATTGTCCCAAGGTGCTTTACAAAAGGTGGGTGGAGGGACGGGAATAAAGGAAGAGATGCTGAGCCATGCAGGGAGAGTTAGGACTGAAAGATTTATTAAAAAGATGGATTTTGAGGAGATTTGAGGAGAGGGAAGTCAAGAGGGGGTGGGATTTCCAGATAGTATGGCTGAGGAGGCTGAAGGCTCTGCCACTCATTGTGGGGCAAGGGGAAGGAAGTGAGAGAATTGAAGGATGTGGGAGGAAATACAGGGCAGAGGCTCTCCAGCTCTCCAGATGGTATCATTCTTTGGTAGGAAGAAATACATGAGGTCATTGCATTTGACATTGGTGCTGGTGGGGGAATGGGTTTGAGGAGATAATTAGTCTTGGAGCAAAAAAGCCTTTGATTGCCCTCATCCTCCAAGACAATCTAGTGACACTATGGGCCCGATATTACCAGGGTGGCAGGGTGGGGGGGGGGCGATTGGGCGCATGGGTAACGCGCCCGGTGAAATCAGTCTGCCCTGAACAAAATCGCAGGCTAATTGGATCCACTTACCTGTTGTTCCGGGTTCCCCGCTGCTGAGCTGCGTGGCGGGCGGACTGCGCATGCGCAGTAAGGTCTGTCAGCTGGAGGAGCCCTATTTAAAGGGGCAGTCCTCCACTGACTGATGCTGCAAGAAATAGGAAAAATTACAGCATGGAGCAGCCCAGGGGGAAGGCTGCTCCCAGGTTTAATGATGCCTCACTCCAGGTATCATTGGATGGGGTGAGGAGGAGGGGGAGGACAGAGATCTACCCCCGGCGGGCGGGAGGAAGCGGCCTGCCTCTGCCACCAAGAAGGCCTGGCTCGAGGTGGCAGAGGAGGTCACCTGCACCACCAACATGTCGCCCACCTGCATAACAGTGCAGGAGGCGCTGCAATGACCTAAGTAGGTCAGCCAAAGTGAGTACACTTACTCATTCCCCTACACTCCGTCTGCCACATCACAGCCCCCACCCCACATCTCCTTCTGCACTGCCAACACTACTCTGTCACATCACCCCCTCACACCCACTCAAACCTCATCCTCATCTTACCTGCACTTAATCACCTCGCCAGTACTCATCCCGCCACTCAACCCCATCCTCATACAATCTCATGGCTCTATCTCATACTCACCCTCTCGTGCATATCATAGAATCATAGAAGTTACAACATGGAAACAGGCCCTTCGGCCCAACATGTCCATGTCGCCCAGTTTATACCACTAAGCTAGTCCCAGTTGCCTGCACTTGGCCCATATCCCTCTATACCCATCTTACCCATGTAACTGTCCAAATGCTTTTTAAAAGACAAAATTGTACCCGCCTCTACTACTGCCTCTGGCAGCTCGTTCCAGACACTCACCACCCTTTGAGTGAAAAAATTGCCCCTCTGGACCCTTTTGTATCTCTCCCCTCTCACCTTAAATCTATGCCCCCTCGTTATAGACTCCCCTACCTTTGGGAAAAGATTTTGACTATCTACCTTATCTATGCCCCTCATTATTTTATAGACTTCTATAAGATCACCCCTTAACCTCCTACTCTCCAGGGAAAAAAGTCCCAGTCTGTCTAACCTCTCCCTATAAGTCAAACGATCAAGTCCCGGTAGCATCTCTTTCACAGTCAGCCTCACTCAACCTGCCACTACATGTGCTGTAGCCACAGGGCATGCATCACATATGTGCAGTAGGCAGCGTAAGGCAAACGTGTCATGAGCATGAAGGGGATGCACAAGGGTGTTTGAGGGTTTGTCATGGTTTTTACTTATATTTAATTTCTGACCAACTCATATTACATATTATATTGGCACCACTACTGCCACGTCTTTGCGAATCTTGTGTGGTTTGTGCAATAATGCCCTTTCCTGAGGATCACAATGAAGACCCACAACTGATGCCACCCATTGTGTCACTGCAGAGTGGGCGTAGGTGTATTTGCAGGGCTCTTTTGTGCAGACGACTGAGAGACGTCGGCGATGTCCCCGGTGGCACCCTGGAAGGATGCGGAGGAGAAGTTGTTGAGGGCAGTGGTGACTTTGACAGCGACAGGTAAGAAGATGGTGCTTGGGCCAGCCAAGAGCAGCTCGGCATGAAGGAGGCTGCAGATGTCCACGACTACATGTCGAGTGGCTCTGAGCCTCCGTGTGCACTGCTGCTCAGAGAGGTCCAGGAAGCTGAGCCTCAGTCTGTAGACCCTGTGGCGAGGGTAGTGCCCTCTGCGACACATCTCTCTCTGCGGTTGCCCTCCCTCCTGCTGTGCAGGTGGATGTGTCTTAGCACTGTGTTGTGGAGCTCCACATGTCAGAGGTGGACGGCGTGGCTGACGAGGCTGGTGATGCTGTTTGCCCTCCGAGGAGGTCATTACTGCAGCTACGGCGGCCCCCATCCGGAAGATGTACATCTGAGGGGGTCCGCAAAGTAGGTACATGTGTCTGGACACCGGGGTAAGTGTGCAAGTTGGTGAATTTTGTTGTTAGGAGGAGGGTGGTGGAGGCCAAACTTTGTCCAAAGTGACAGAGTGGCCTCCTGCAATGAGTGAGGGTCTTCCTCCGCCCCCACACCTGTCAAATGGACCTTTGCAGCTGCCACAGGCTGACAGCTGCAACACGTACATTTGAACTGGGAGTGTTTCCCCCAGTACGGGAAACAGTCCCAGTTGTATGTAAAATCCCAACCCTCCTAAAAATATCTCGTTAATCAGGTCTGTAAACGACCTGAAATACCAAAATAAATACCTTAAGTGGCACCCCGCCGGCTTTAATTGCCGGCGGGAGTCCCACATGCAGAGGCTGCGCGTGCATGTCAGCGCATCTGTGGGAAACCCGGAAGTGGGCGGGTTGGAGCCGGGCTCCCGCCCCGCCCCGGGAATCCCCGATTTTCGGAGCCCCCCCCACCAGGAACGCACCCGATTGCGGGTGCTAAAATCGACCCCTATGTGTTGAAAGCAACTGCACTGTGGTCTGTGTATTACCTCTACTAATCCACATGAAATTTCATCTGCCACCTGTCTGCCCATTCTGCTAAGTTGTATGTCTTCCTGAAGTCTTGTACAGTTCTCCTCACTTTGCCAAACCCCCAACTTTTGTGTCATCAACAAATTTCAAGATTTTGCTCCCTATATCCAAGTTCAAATCATCTATATATACCAGGAACAAACACAGACTCAGCACTGACCCCTGAGGTATATCACTTCCCGTCCATCTCCACTCAGAGGAGTACCTATTTACCCTAACTCTTTGATTCTTGTCTATCAACCAACTTTCTATCTATGCTGCTTTGTTCTCTCTTATACCATATGCCTGAATTTTCCTAACAACCTTCATGTGAGACATCTGATCAAACGCATTCTAAAAAATCATATGCACTACATCTACTGCATTCCCTTTATCCACTTGGTCATTTCTTCAAAATTCTCTTAAATTTGCCAAACAAACACAGCTTGCCTTTAAGAAATCCTTGCTGGCTGTCCTTGATGAGTCCATACATTCCCAAATGCTTGTTAATTTTATCTTGAATTATGATCGTAACTGATGTTAGACTATCTACTCTATAATTACTCTTACTCAGCTTATCCTTCTCTCCCTCTTGAACAAAGATGTTGCATTGGCTAATCTACAGTTCCATGGCACAATTTGCATATTTAAGGAGGATTGAAAAATTATGGCCCAAGGCTGTGCAATCTCCTCTCTGACTCCAATCTGACTTCTTTCAACAGCCAGTGTGGGTGCCATTAGGGCCAATAATCTAATTTTTTGTTTAGAACTAATTCCTTTTCTACAGTAATCTGACAATTGTTCCACATCATCCTTGAGTACACCCACATTCATCATCACAATTTATTTGGTATCTCTGCCACAACGGAATTCCCCTGCAATTAAACTCATTCCTTCGTCCCAGGGGACATAAGCTTAAAATCAAAGCCACGTCAATCAGGAGAGAAGTTAGGAAACACTTCTTCACGCAAAGGGTGGTAAAAATGTGGAGCTCTCTCCCACAAAAAGCAATAGATGCTAGCTCAATTAACAATGTTAAATCTGAGATCGATAGATTTTTGCTAGCCAAGGGTATTAAGGGATATGGAGCCAAGGCGGGTGGATGGAGTTAAAATACAGATCAGCCATGATGTTGTTGAATGGCAGAACAGGCATAAAGGGCTGAATGGCCTACTGCTGTTCCTATGTTCCTATCCCCTCATTCTTTCATGCCCAAGTGTCCTATCATCTCTTTAGCTATTTTACTTTTTATATGCTTATAAAAGGAAATACTAAGCACTTTTATATTAACTGCTGGCCTTTTTTTTACATTCCCTTTTAGCCCTTCTAATTTCTCTTTTCACCTCCCCACTACACCCTCTATATTTTTCATGACTATCTTTAGTATTATTAGTTCTAACTTTATCATGTATTTTTTTAAGAATCAGTTTAGTTTTAATTTTTCTCTTTATTCACAGAACTCTTACCTTTGAAGCTCTCCCTTTCTGCCTTTGGTAATATATTTAGTTTGTGCTCTATCCATCCCATATTTGAAGATTTCCCACTGCTGATCTGTCAACCTGTTTGCTAACTTTTCCGTCCAGTTAACTTGGGACAGAACCCATCTTATCTCACTGAACTTCACCCATTTGCAGTCCAGCACCCTTATCTTTGACTCTGCAACATTATTTTCTGTTCTTATTTTGAACCTAACTATGTTGCAGTCACTGTTTCCTAATTGTTCTACACTTGCAACAGTTATTTGTTCCACTTCATTTCCTAGAACTGAATCAAGCAATGCTCCTTTCCTTGGTATAGAATCATACTGATCTAGGCAGCAGTCCTGGCTGCATTCTAAACTTCTCATCTGAGAGAACACAGAAGAAGTTGTCCAAAATTCATTTATTCCTGACTCAAATATCAGGCAGTAACCAGATTATTTCATTTTAAACTGTTAACAATTAAGGCTGTTTTAACCACTTTATAGGACAAACATAGGGATTTTGGGTAAAGTGTACGTGGACTGACCCATCTAAATACATTTTCAAAAATAAATCATTTTTTTAAACAAGCATCTCAAACTAGTAGAGATAATAACAATAAAGGGGGGAAAATTGTGATCAAAGCTTTGAAAAATAGTAAGAAAGGCAATAGGAAAATGTGAGTAGTCTCTGTGACAGGATCAGTGTGAGGAGGAGTTGTGCAAATAGCTTCACTTGGAAGAGAAATTTTGCATTTATAATTTCTTGCCTCCTGTGGACTTTTTCCACAATGAAAACCTTTTGAGTGTGCCCAAGTAGGATGATATGAAACAGAAAGTTTAAAAATGCCGGGGCTACAGCTTGGTGCGTTAGCTGATCTTAGTTGAGACAGCAGTAGAGGTGCTGCAGGTGACCTCAGTGCTCCTTGTCTAGAGGGGGAAGTATCATCCAGGATTTCCATTCCTGATCAATATCCAGTGAGACCTGCTACAAAGTCTACATGTGGACATTTGGTGAGGGCAGAATAAGGCTTGGCTGATGCCCCATAGTCAATTAGTCGCTAACACTCATTGTCTATTTCTCATGCGAGCATAGACAGTTAGGTGAGGCACTAGCAGGTGTCTGGTGCCTATGGAACAAGGATCATTGCCTTTGAGAGAGGAGGGGAGAAAAATAAAAGTTCTGTTTGAGATTAGAAAGAAGAACAGTTCGTAAACCTGACAGCATATCAGTGACATCAAATTATGCTTTTGATAACTTCTGCAATACATAGGACTAAGTGGATAGCTCTTTAAGTGATCTGGCACAGGAAACTGCATGCAACAGTGAAACTCTTACCTTAAGAAAAGACATGGCTGTCCTCATGGCACACGCTCTGCAGATTCCAGAGAATCCAGTTGATCTCCGAGAAGCTCTGGTGAATGTGTTGTTTGTCCATAGCGAGTCTTTTTATATATAGGAATACTTGCTGTGAATTAGACCAATAATCGACTCATTTCCCTCTTACGTTAATGTATTTTAGTTACTGCGTACACCATTTAGTTCATTGGTGTCTCCTGGATAATTTCAGTTGTAATTCACAGTAGTTGGTGGGTGCAGTTGAGGTAGCAGAGAGCTTTTGGGACTACTACTAAGGTAGTGTTGCTCCCTCAAGTGCAGACTAATTCATGAGAGTTGAGTTTGTTATGGCGATTTATACCTCTGTCCAGTGGGACTGCAACAAGCAACAATTGGTCCTGTGAAATATTATATTAATTTTCAAATCCTATTCCTTTTGGAAAGGTGAACTGGGGGAAAAGAATGCTGTGCTACATAGAAACCACAGGATGCCTTCTGATGCTGAGGTTGTTCAGGAGCACACACGTATGGGGATGCAAGGCATGAAATTTTCAGGAACGTTATTAATACTTCCCACAGGTACCTCGGTGCTCCTTGGCTAGGAGGGGATATATTATCCGGGATTTCCAATCTGATATTTCCATTTCCATTCTGGGTACCATAACTGAGGGGTTATAACCTATCAGGAAAGACTGAATAGGCTGGGGCTCTTTTCTCTGGAAAAGAGAAGGCTTAGGGGTATCCTAATAGAGGTCTTTTAAAATTATGAAGTGGTTTGATAAGGTAGACGTAGAGAAGTTTCCACTTGAGGGGGAGCCCAAAACTAGGGGTCATAAATATAAGGGAGTCATTAATAACTCCAATAAGGAATTCAGGAGAAACTTCTTTATCCAGAGAGTGGTAAGAATGTGGAATTTGCTGCCACATGGAGTAGTTGAGGCAAATAGCATAGATGCATTTAAGGGGAAGCTAGATAAGTACATGAGGGAGAAAGGAATAGAAGGATATGTTGATAGGGTCAGATAAAGTAGAGTGGGAGGAGGCTCGTGTGGAGCATAAACACCGGCATAGACCAGTTGGCCCTGTTTCTATTTTATAAATTCTATGTAATTTTGTGTTCCTAGTGAGTAGCTGAGCCATACAGACCAGGAAGGTCCCAGGTTTGATCTGCATTCTTTGCTCAGTCAGTGGATCTCATTGGAGCAGTTGCAAGGGCACCACAATTCACACCCTTAAATTAGGGAATGGAAAATTAGCTCGGCTTCCTGCTGCCAATTGCAGTAAGTTCAACTCGGTGAATGTTGGGCCAGGGCAGCAATAGGCTCAGCTGTGACGTCCCCTGCTGTCAGATAATGGCTGCTTGGACAAGGTACCAGAGAGAGACTGGTGCTAATGCAGCCATACTGCAGCAACATCTTCAGGGGAGGGAAGAAAATCAGTGCCAATGTAGGAAAATTAGGAATGCTAGAAACCTGAAATGCAAACAGAAACTGCTGGAAACGCACAGCGGGGCCAGGCAGGGCACTTTGAAACGTTAGGTTAATATTTCAGTTGGGAACCCTTTGTCATACTTCAAAATGAGTTGAGTTTTTGTGCAGGGTTTCCACCCAAACAGCTGCCCTGTCTCCTCTTTCAGGTACTAACTGACCTGCTGTGCATTTCTAATTTTATCCCATGTTTATCATTTATTTTCTAGATGCTGTAGAAATATTAATCCATAAAAGGAAAGTTTCGCAGAATGGGTGTTTTATTTAAATTGTCCTGGCAAACTGAAAAACCTATTGTGATGGGAAAATAGAGCATTTTGCTTCTGAACAAGTGAGAGATTTCTTCCTTGTTGATATTTCTGACTCGTCCAATGGGTCTATCCATCGCTAGATGAAGAACCCTATTGTTCTTGAGCCAATCTGTCCAAAACTTTTTGGAAAATTGTGGTTTGTAGCCAAACTGTAATATTTATATAAGACCTTGATTCCCTGTGTGTGTCCATTCTGCAAGGCATAATTTAATTTCCACAATGATGAATCCTTAAAGTTAATCACTGTATCAATTTCAGAATTTCAAATCAGTGGAATTTTAGTTTTGGAAATAATTATTAGTGTTGTAACTAGACTATTTTTGGATTAAAAAGGAAGAAAAAGAAACCTTTGCATTTATATAGAACTTTGTGACATCAAAAAGACTCAAAACGCTTCACACTGTGAGTTACACTTGGAGTATGATAACTGGTTTGTAGGCAGATATAGTGGCCATTCTGTGCCAGCAACATCCCACAAACATCAGTGAGGGGAATGGCCACTTCAGCTGTTTCTGGTTGTGTTTGTTGAGTGAGCAGTGTTGGCCAGGACACTGAGAGAAGGCCTGCTTTTCTTCAAATAGTGCCATGGGATATTTAATCCCATTTAATATAGCAGACTGAAATTTGATTGTAGATTGCAGTTACTGCTCTGAGAATGGTTGGTGCAGTACAAGTTTCAGCCAGGTTAGACCCCATTTATGCTACTTGGTTTCTGCCTGGTTGTGACTCTTAACCTCCTGCCCAGGTGAGAGCTCTGCACATGCACCCTTACACATCACCTTTCAGTGGAGTTGTCTTTATAATAAAAAGAAGTGTGTTGCAAGTGTGTTGAAAATTTTTGAATTTTGAATGTGGAGTTTGTAAAACTGGCAGACAGTCAGCGTAAACTCTGTGTGTGGCCTCAGCAGGTCCCCTGAAATGAGATGCACACTGACTTGATTTTCATTTGCCTTCCTTTCAGGTAACTTGAACTCCCGGAAAGGGTTAAACGGAGTTTGCTCTGTGCACGAGTACACTGGGACTTTCCTGGGGCAGAGCGTTCGATTCAAGGTGACATCAGTCTGCGGTCATGTGATGACCTTGGATTTCATAGGTGAATGCTAATCCTGGTGTGACTTTCTTCTATTTGGGGAAGGGTGGGAATTGTTGTCTAATTTTTGAGGATACTGGGTACAGCTGAGTCTGCTTACAGGTGTACCCCTCGAATGAGTATTCCTCAAAATCTGCTTTTTTAAAATCTTAGATTTTAAGGATGTGATTGTGAAATAATAAAATGCTGTTTTTTTTAATTCGTTCATGGGATGTGGGCGTCGCTGGCGAGGCCAGCATTTATTGCCCATCCCTAATTACCCTTGAGAAGGTGGTGGTGAGCCGCCTTCTTGAACCGCTGCAGTCCGTATGGTGAAGGTTCTCCCACCGTGCTGTTAGGTAGGGAGTGCCAGGATTTTGACCCAGTGAGGATGAAGGAATGGCGATACATTTCCAAGTCGGGATGGTGTATGACTTTGAGGGGAACGTGCAGGTGGTGGTGTTCCTATGTGCCTGCTGCCTTTGTCGTATGTTTTATGAGGCCAGGGAAGGGGGGGGGGGGTAGCCTCAACTGACCATAGTTGTGCAGAGGAAAACTAACTTTAAAGTCTTGGATTGGGTGAATCCATCAACATTAGGGTTGTCAACTTTGATTGGACATGTTCCTTGAGGTTTCATCACATGGCCTCCTGCCTCCAACCACCCCACAGCCTTTTTTCCCCATCTCCAATATTTTTGTAACTAATAAACGAAAGTGCTCAAAGAAAATGAAAAAGAAACATTTTTTTTAATGCCCCTGTGATCTTTCTCCTGGGTTGCTCACAGCAGTGTCCAGGAGATTAATCTTTAATTCCTTGAGACTCCAGGACAGTACAAGGGAGAAAGAGATAGGCCAGTCAGTCTAACCTCAGTAGTGGGCAAATTATTGGAATCAGTTCTGAGGCATAAATCGTCATTTAGAAAGACATGGGTTAATCAAGGACAGTCAGCATGGATTTGTTAAGGGAAGGTCGTGTCTGACTAACTTGATTGAATTTTTTGAGGAGGTAACAAGGAGGGTCGATGAGGATAACACGTTTGATGTAGTGTACATGGACTTTAGCAAGGCTTTTGACAAGATCCCACCTGGCAGACAGGTCAACAAAGTAAAAGCCCATGGGTTCCAAGGGAAAGTGGCTAGTTGGATCCAAAATTGGCTCAGTGGCAGGAAGCAAAGGGTAATGATTGACGGGTGTTTTTGCGACTGAAAGGCTGTTTCCAGAGGGGTTCCGCAAGGCTCGGTACTAGGTCCCTTGCTTTTTGTGGTGTATATTAATGATTTGGACTTGAATGTAGGGGGCTTGATCAAGAAGTTTGCAGATGATACAAAAATTAGTCATGTGGTTGATAGTAAGGAGGAAAGCTGCAGACTGTAGGAAGATATCAATGTACTGGTCAGGTGGGCAGAAAAGTAGCAAATGGAATTCAGTCCAGAGAAGTGTGAGGTAATGCATTTGGGGAGGGCAAGGGAGTACACAATAAATGGGAGGATACTGAGAGGTGTAGAGGAACAAAGGGACCTTGGAATGCATGTCCACAGATAGCAGGACAGGTAGATAAGGTGGTTAAAAAGGCATGGGGGATACTTTCCTTTATTAGCCGAGGCATAGAATATAAGAGCAGGGAGATTATGCTAGAACTATATAAAACATTGGTTAGGCCACAGTTTGAGTACTGCGTACAGTTCTGGTCACAACATTACAGGAAACATGTGATTGCACGAGAGAGAGTACAGAGGAGATTTATGAGGATGCTGCCAAGGCTGGAGAATTTTAGCTATGAGAAAAGATTGGAAAGGCTGGGGTTGTTTTCTTTGGAATAAAGGAGGCTGAGGGGAGATTTAATTGAGGTATATAAAATTATGACAGGACTAGATAGAGTGGATAGGGAGGACCTATTTCCCTTACCAGAGGGATCAGTGACCAGGTAGCACAGATTTAAAGTAATTAGTAGAAGGATTAGAGGGGAGCTAAGGAGAATTTTTTTCACCCAGAGGGTGTTGGGGGTCTGGAACTCATTGCCTGAAAGGGCGTTAGAGGCCGAAACCCTCCACTCATTTAATGTGCACTTGAAGTGCCGTAACCTACAGGGCTACGGACCAAGTGCTGGAAAGTGGGATTAAACTGGATAGCTCTATTTGGCTAGCACGGACACGATGGGCCGAATGGCCTCCTTCTGTGCCGTAACTTTCTATGATTCTGTGACCGTCCTCGAGGGTTGACATCCCTATATGCTGGCTCATCCATGTGCCTGATCCAAGAATTCTAATGTAAAGTTAGATAGCTGGAGCCTTTCAACCTGGTTGCATGATTTTATATAACATCTTGTTATTTTAGAGTGCTGCTCAGTTGTTAAATGCTGTATGCAATTCAGCATGAAAACAAATTCCACTTTGCCAGTGAAAAATGTACTTTGGCAACTTACCAGGTTTTGAATCAAGATTGCAGGCCTTGTTCACTCTTCATATTACCAGATGCAAACTATTGCTTTCCATATCTAAGAAATCAGGTTTGCTGCTGATGCTAAAGAGAATGGGGAATGAACTGGTGCAGATCTGTTGGTATTTGTTTCATTACTGGGTTGTGGTGAAGCTGCACTGGTCAGTCGCTGTATGAATAAAATGCCCAATGGCTTAGCCAAATATGTAAACTGTTGTAATATTTGTTTTAAATTATATTGCCTAGCCCATTAAATGGCCAGACTGTTTGCCAATGACACACCCAAGAACAGGATACGATTAAGAACGGCAGATCCGTGATTGGGGTTGAATAGGAATTGCAGTAAAGAGATATTTTTTGTTTCCACATGACTTATTCTTAGCCACTGACCAGCACTGACAGCATGACCTGTCCATTGCAGTATACGTACGGCACTCACAGGTGACAGCTAGTGGTAGACCAAGAGCGTTGCGTGGCTTTGTCATTGGTCCAGATCCATATTAAACTTTTTATTAGTTATTAAGGTGGAAAATCCTCAGATCAAGTTCTGGAACAGGACTCAAGGAAGTGAATGGCTTTTCTTGTTCTGGTGTTCTCATCCCTGCATTCGGTGCCTCGTGATAATGGGATCACTTGGTATAAATAATCTTTATGGGTGAAGCAATCCAGTCCATGTCTTATATTTTTTTTCAGGTAAATATAACAACTGGGACAAAGTTGATCCAGCAGAGCTTTTCAGCAAAGCACCAACAGAAAAGAAAGAAGCCAACCCCAAACTCAACATGGTGAAGTTCTTACAGGTACTAAAAACACCAGTCCCCAATTCAAAGTGGTCACATTCTTACCGGTACTGTACATTCCACCTCCAAATTCAACTTGGTCAAGTATAGACAAGTCCATTGGAGTATGCATAAATGCAGCTCATTTTCAGCGGGTTCCGGTTGCTTACTGTGGAACTGTATACAGTTCTTTTTATTTAGTTGGGTAAGGTTTGCTCACTGTCTAAATGTATGTTGCTATTTATTCAGCAGGATAGGGGTTATACACTGCAGTGTTTGGTGTTATCATTTGGTGAAAACTTTATAGCATTGTACTCTTGGGTGAGATTCACTTAATCTTGTGTGTCTGTGTACTTAGCTTGTCCAACAACATAAATCTAATCTTTCTGATTAAGTTAATAGTTTGAGCATTTAATGACATTCATTCACAAGTGTGTCTGTTTCGAGTAGGTAGAAGGGCGAGGCATTGACTACATTGTGCTGTGGCTGGACTGTGACAAGGAAGGGGAAAACATCTGCTTTGAGGTAAGGTCTTTTATTCTCAGACTCAATAACACATTTGTTTTTCACAGTACCCAAAACAGCAGCTTTCATTTTGGATCCAAAGATGAGAACTGGGCAAGGGTGGCCCATTACAAATATCTGCTTGCAACAGGGAAAGTCTTTGTCATTAAGAATAGTTTAGGCGCAAGGGTCCAGCGTCTGGGCAGATTGAGAAAGATAGCAAAGTGACTCTAGAAGAGGGTGTTTATGAGATGCTTTACTAGCTGTGCTGTAAGGTACTTCCATTACTTTTGCCTGTTCTGAAGCTGGGATCTAGTGCCATCCTTCAGAGGTAAGCAGCTAGAATTCTGTCCACACCAGTGCAGAATTTAGAGCAATTACTGCTCTCATTTGGCTTTGTAAATTCTCATTAAAATCCTGAAAATCAATGATAGATGTTATGTAACGTTAGAAGTTATGTAATTTTGACTTTGCATGCAAATTATAATTTTTAAGTGCAGGAGTGTCGAACTATGTTCCAGGGATCATGTCTGACCTAAAGGCTTCAACAATCTAGCCACAAAAGCCAGACAATTCCAATCAGCACCAGAAAAGTATCTATACTAAGATTCGCTTTTCAGGATGAGAGAAACCAAATAGACAGCGCTGTTAGCTCAGCCCAGTAAAAGGGGAAAAAAGAAAGAAAACTTACCCATTTTAGTTTGTATGATAACACCGTCGGCCAACTAAATGGTCCCTGGACAGCCATGCAGTATATTGCCTCCATCAAAACAAACTAAGTGTCTCCATAGTTGGATCAGAATATCTGCACCAATATCATCCAAAAGCTCCAAATATTGTGCTTGTCGCCAAAACATGGCACTGCAACTTGCCACTTGTTTATATTAGGTTCACAAACACACCTGTAAAGAATGGTTGCACCTCTTTTCCCACATTATTCAGAATGTGATAGACATGCACAAAGCCTGAGTGACTCATTTGGATGGTCCTGGACACACACTGGCTCTGATTTAATGTTGAGGAAATGGCGGCACTTGACAATGTCGTATGAAATCGAGGAGATGCTGGTGTATAATTGGCATTGAGCCAATGTTGGCACTGACTGGCACCAAATATGTTGTAAATGAGGGCATGCTAAGCTTGATTGCTCTAAGGAGGGTTAGCTAGCAGGATAGGGCATTCTCCAGATATGATCTCCCCAGCACAAAGATCCTGGAGCTGCCCAAGAAGGTATTGCAGAAGCTGCTGTGCTGATCAGCACTGGGTGCTTCTTGACCATAGGAATATTGCAAACGCAGCGTAAAACAAAATATCTCAAGGGACTTACCCTAACTATGACCCTAGTAAGACCAACTCAGTGCCTTCAATCCCCCACTGTGGTGGATAGGTCACTTCCCATTAACTACATGGAGCTGGTACCAACAGACACCCTCATGGGAGGAGGATGTCAGGAATTAAACGTAAATCTGGTACCTTTTTCTTAGCAATATGGCTTGGAATCGCAGCGTGAATTGTATGACCCATTCAGTTTCTAAACAAGATCTGCAGTGTGAGCAGAATCAATAAAAGCCATGCTCCCATCTGCAGTGGGGCAGACTAACCTGACTACTTTAGAACATCTCCATCAATCAACAGGTATTTGGGAATAAGACTCCCTCGAGGAGAAGGATGATCAATGGTGCAGAATGTACTCTCTCTCTTGTTTGTGGAAAAACTTCCATTACAGGCTTAGTTTGGTTCACTTTTCTAAAATATGTAAACTTTTCATTCAGAATATTGTACTGTAGTGTGTTTTTGTGTTCATTCAGGTCCTTGATGCTATTCGACCTGTAATGAACATTCCTCGTGGGAACGAGAGGGTGACTTATCGTGCGAAGTTCAGTGCTATAACGGACACTGACATTAGCAATGCCATGAACCAATTGGGAGAGCCTAATCGGAACGAGGCACTGTCAGTGGATGCACGTCAGGAGCTGGACCTGCGAGTGGGATGTGCTTTTACGAGGTACAGCAAGAGTCTATAAGTACAGTGTCTAGAAACATCAGCTGCCATATTCAGCCAGCAATTTAAGAAGTCTGACTTTAAGGAAGGTGGGTTGGTGATGGTAGATCATCAATGGAAGGCTTATGAAGAAAGTTGAGGAAACAGTCCCAGTAGAGTGCTTTCGGTGCCTGTAAGGAATCTGAATCTGGTACTTCACAAGCTTATATAATCTCATTTGAACTCATTATAAACTTGTGACTGAATATCTTATTATCTTTCTTAGGAAACAGCTTGCTTATGGTGTGTTGCCTCCCTGGTGCCAGGGTAAAGGACATCACTGAACTGGTGCAGAACATTTTGCGGGGGGAAGGGGAACAACCAGAAGTCATGGTCCATGTTGGAACTAATGACATGGTAGGAAAAGGGTTGAGGCCCTGCAGACAGTGTTTCAGGAGCTAGGGAAGAAGTTGAAGAGCAGGAGGATGCAAAGAGGCTGCAAAGGGATATAGACAGGTTGAGTGGGCAAGAAGGTGGCAGATGGAGTATAATGTGGGGAAATGTGAAATTATCCACTTTGGTAGGAAGAATAGAAAAGCAGAATATTTTTTAAAAGGTGAGAGACTAAGAAATGTTGGTAGTCAGAGAGATTTGGGTGTCCTTGTACATGAATCACAGAAAGTTAGCATGCAGGTACAGCAAGCAATTAGGAAGGCAAATGGTATGTTATCTTTATTGCAAGGGGGTTGGAGTATAAGAGTAAGGCGGTCTTGCTGCAATTATATAGGGCTCTGGTGAGACCTCACCTGAAGTACTGTGTACAGTTTTGGTCTCCTTACCTAAGGAAGGATATACTTGCTTTAGAGGCGGTGCAATGAAGGTTCACTAGATTGATTCCTGGGATGAGAGGGTTGTCCTATGAGGAGAGGTTGAGTAAAATGGGCCTATACTCTCTGGAGGTTAGAAGAATGAGAGGTAATCTCATTGAAACAGATAAGATTCTGAGAGGGTTTGATAGAGTAGATGCTAAGAGGCGGTTTCCCCTGGCTGGAGAGTCTATAACTAGGGGTCATAGCCTCAAGATAAGAGGTTGGCCATTTAAGACCAAGATGAGGAAAAAATTCTTTACTCAAAGGGTTGTGAATCTTTGGAATTCTCTACCCTAGAGGGCTGTGGATGCTCAGTTGTTGAGTATATTCAAGATTGAGATCAATAGATTTTTGGACACTGAGGGAACCAAGGGATATGGGGATAGAGCAGGAAAGTGGAGTTGAGGTAGAAGATCAGCCATGATCTTATTGAATGGTGGTGCTGGCTCGAGGGGCTGTACGGCCTATTCCTGCTCCTATTTCTTATGTTCTTATATAGG
The DNA here is from genome assembly GCF_035084215.1 of Heptranchias perlo. Classification (NCBI taxonomy): domain Eukaryota; kingdom Metazoa; phylum Chordata; class Chondrichthyes; order Hexanchiformes; family Hexanchidae; genus Heptranchias; species Heptranchias perlo. Next base: position 8,038,837 of record NC_090349.1, read on the forward strand.
AACTCAAGGGTGGTAATCTCTGGATTACTCCCAGTGCCACGTGCTGGCGAGTATAGGAGCAGTAAGATAAGATATGTTAACATGTGGCTAAAGAAATGATGCAGGAGGGAGGGCTTCAGGTTCCTGGGGCTGGACGGACCTGAACAAGATTGACTAGTTGCTCCTCAACAAGGCTGGGACCAATGCCCTCGTGGGAAGGTTAACTAGTGCTGTGGGGGAGCGTTTAAACTAATTTGGCAGGGAGAGGGGGACAGAGGAAAGGGAGACTCAAACAGCATTAGAATAAATAGTAGTTCAGAAATAGGAGGGATCAGACAAAGGGGGAAATTCGAGGCAGACTTAGATGGGTTTGGAGTGCATGTGTGTAAATGCATGGAGTGTGATAAATAAGGTTGGTGAGCTGCAGGCATAAGTAGCCACATGGCATTATGCTATAGTGGCAATAACAGAGATCTGGCCAAGGGGAGCAATGGGCACTTAATATTCCTGGCTACAATGTATTGAGAGATGAGGGAGGTGTTAAAATTGGATAGCCATGTGGTGAAGGGTAGAATAGTCGAGCCTGGTCTTTAGCTGCTTCCAAGCCTTTATTCAGAGATTCCCCTTACACATACACCACACCCTAGATAAGCTGTCCTATAAAAAGAATACAAGAGAGTCGCCAATTGGTAACCACCACCTGAATACAATTAACACTCATTAATTTAAATCATACAATTAACAGGGGGATGGGTGGCAGTATTGATCAAAGATACTGTTACAGCACTAGAAAGGGATGATGTACTTGAGGGTTCAAAGACAGAATCTGTTTGGTTAGAATTAAGAAACAATAGAGGAGCTAGTACGCTGCTGGGTGTATACTATAAGAGAACTTTCTTGATCAGTATGTTTCCAACCAACGAGGAAGGAAGCAGTGCATGATCTAGTTCTGGGGAATGAAGTGGGACAGGTGGAGCATGTTTCAGTTGGGGAGAATTTGGGAAACAATGATTACAAAATCATTAGGTTTAGTGTAGTTATGAAAAGGGCAAGGAAAAATCAAATGTGAAAATACTCAACTGGAGGACAGCTCATTTCAGTGAGTTGAAAAGGGATCTGGCCCAGGTGGACTGGAATCAAAGATTGGCAGGTAAAACAGTAAATGAGCATTGGGAGGCCTTCAAAGGAATAGTTTGGGTACGGAATAGACACAGTCCCATGAGGGGTAAAGGAAGGGTACCCAAAGCTAGAGCTCCCTGGATGTCTAAAGATATAGAGATTAAAATGAAACAGAAAAAGGAGCTGATTATAAATGTCAGTTTCATAATTCAGTAGAGAACCAAGCTGAAGATAGAAAGTACAGGGGAGAACGGAAAAAGGAAATAAGAGAGGCAAGGAGAGTGTATGAGACTAGATTAGCGGGTAACATAAAAGGGAATTCAAAAGTCTTTTATAAACATATAAACAGTAAAAGTGTAGTCAAAGGAAGGGTGGGGCCGATTAGGGACCAAAAAGGAGATCTTTTAGTGGAGGCAAAATAAATAAATACTTCGCATCAGTCTTCAACAAAGAAGTGGATGCTGCCAATGTCACAGTAGAGGAGGTAGTAGAGACATTGGATAGGATAAAAATAGATAAAAAGGAGGTACTTAAAAGGTCAGCAATGCTCAAAGTAGAAAAGTCACCCGCTACAGATGGGATGCATCCTAGGTTGCTGAGGGGAGTAAGGGTGGAAATTGTGGAGACTCTGGCCACAATCTTCCAATCCTCCTTAGATATGGGAGTGATGCCAGAGGACTGGAGGATTGCAAATGTTACACCCCTGTTCAAAAGGGGAGAGCGATGTTGTGTATAGACTTGTTAGCAACATTGAAGCCCATGGGATTAAAGGGGCAGAGGCTGCGTGGATACGTAATTGGCTAAGGGACAGAAAGGTGAGCGTTGTTTTTCAGACTGGAGGGTAGTGTGCAGTGGTGTCCCCCAGGGGTCGGTGTTGGGGCTACTGCTCTTTTTGATGTATATTAATGACCTGGACTTTGGTGTACAGGGCATAATTTTTAAGTTTGCAGATGACGCGAAACTCTGAAATGTGGTAAATAGTGAGGAGGATAGTAACCTACTCCAGGAGGATAAACTGGTGAATGGGCGGCTATATGGCAGATGAAATTTAATGCAGAGAAGTGTGAAGTGCTTCATTTTGGTAGAAAGAATGAGGAGAGGCAATATAAACTAAATGGTATAATTTTAAAGGGGGTGCAGGAACAGAGAGACCTGGGAGGGTGTACATACAAATCTTTGAAGGCAGCAGGACAAGTTGAGAAGGCTGTTTTACAAAAAGCATACGAGATCCTAGGCTTTATAAATAGAGGCATCGAGTACAAAAGCAAGGAAGTGTTGCTAAACTTTTATAAAACACTAGTTAGGTCTCAGCTGGAGTATTGTGTTCAGTTCTGGACACCACACTTTAAGAAGGATGTCAAGGCCTTAGAGAAGGTCCAGAGGAGATTTACTGGAATGGTACCAGGGGTGAAAGACTTCAGTTATGTGGAGACACTGGAGAAACTGAGATTGTTCTCTTTAGAACAGAGGAGGTTAAGAGGAGATTTGATAGAGGTGTTCAAAATCATGAACAGTTTTAATAGAGTAAATAAGGAGAAACTGTTTCCAGTGGCAGAAGGGTCGGTAACCAGAGGACACAGATTTCAGTTAATTGGCAAAAGAACCAGAGATGACATGGGGAAAATAAATTTTACGCAGTGTGTTATGATGATAATGACTGTCAAAAGGGAATTAGATAAATATTTGAAGGAGGAAAATGTGCAGGGGTATGGGGAAAGAGCAGGGAATGGTACTAATTAGACAGCTCTTTCAAAGATCCTGCACAGGCACGATGGACCGAATGACCTCCTTCTGTGCTGTATCATTCTTTTACTCTATTCCTTGACTATACTCAAAAAAGTTAATTTGAAGATTTACCTGGAAGCTCCCACTTGGAGCAATCCTCATAACTTGGCTACACATTGGCTGTCTCTTGTGTTTTTGGTAGTTTGTAAGGGGAGGGGTGACATCATATTTCCTCATTTTAGCTAAAAGTAGATGAGATTATAATGTGGCATTCACTTTATACTTTTATTCTACTTCACTCTTTTAGTCTACTATTATTAGATGGAATTTTCATCCCTTGGGTGTTTTGTCTATTCTGAAAGTCCATTTCCCCTAACTGGAGGAATTACTGAGTTATTCAGATAGATCATTTCCATTGTAGGGTTCACAATCTTTAAATGGAAGCATCCTCCATGGACTGTGCACTTTACCTTCCAGCCACACTCTGTCCTATTTGGAAAGGTGGCATGAAGTAGTGCCCATTGTGTATAATGCACGCAATGTTCATTAGCTTTTCCTTTGGGAGAAGCCTTTATTTTGTGTGTGAAAGGAAGCTTTTGTGGAAGACCTCATGATATGAATTACATAAAAATAAGTCTTAAGGATGGTGCTTGTGCAGAGCCTCCTGTTGGTGAAGTGCCATATTGGTATGTGGAATGTGCTCCCCTTTGAAGAATAGTAAGCCCATACAAGGTCAGAAACCGATCTTTTCCCACTGTACGGTGATCCATGCTTCTACTGCTGTGTTCTTTTCCAGGTTTCAGACCAAGTACTTCCAGGGTAAATATGGGAATTTGGACAGTTCCCTCATTTCATTCGGACCCTGCCAGACACCCACTCTTGGCTTCTGTGTAGAGAGGCACGATAAAATCCAGTCTTTCAAGCCTGAGGCTTACTGGGTCCTGCAGGCAAAGGTTTGTGTTGAAGTTTCTTGAACTCTTTGAGTGATCCTGGTGTATTTAAAGAAAAGGTAACTCTAGGGTTAATACTATGAATGGTATAAACTTTAAGCCATTCAAGAAGTTATTTATCTAGAAATTTTTGCATTTGAAAATAATCAAGTAAACAGATCTCCAGGAAACTAAGAAATGTCGCCATTCACTCAGGAAGACTATATGTGTGATATATTCATTGCTGGGACTTATCTTTAGCTATTTACCATTCATGGTACTGACCCATTGTTACCTGCTCCTTTAAATGTTAATGAACTAGGAACTGACTGGGTGTGACATGTTGGAGCATCCTCCTTCCACCAGCTGCTAGAGGTGGTCCCCTTTCTCTAATGGTTTCCTGGGCGCAATTGATTGGAGCAGCCTCTTTCCGCTGGCCACTGTATGCAACAAGTCGGAGCACCGTCCTTCCGCTGGTGTAGCATATCAGAGCACCTTCATTCCATTGGCTGCTGGGTGCAGCGTTTAGTACACTGTCCTTCTGCTAGCTGCTGGGTGCAGCGTTTAGTACACTGTCCTGCTAGCTGCTGGGTGCAGCGTTTAGTACACTGTCCTGCTAGCTGCTGGGTGCAGCGTTTAGTACACTGTCCTGCTAGCTGCTGGGTGCAGCGTTTAGTACACTGTCCTGCTAGCTGCTGGGTGCAGCGTTTAGTACACTGTCCTGCTAGCTGTTGGGTGCAGCGTTTAGTACACTGTCCTGCTAGCTGCTGGGTGCAGCGTTTAGTACACTGTCCTGCTAGCTGCTGGGTGCAGCGTTTAGTACACTGTCCTGCTAGCTGCTGGGTGCAGCGTTTAGTACACAGTCCTGCTAGCTGCTGGGTGCAGTGTCTTGGAACACCCTTCTGTTGGATGCAGTGTATCGGAGCACCAACCTTCTGCTAGCTGATGGATGTAGTATGCTGGGTGTCGGTGTAGTATGCTGGGTGTCAGTGTAGTATGTTAAGTGTCAACAATGAGGAGGATCGTAACAGACTTCAGGAGGACATAGACTGGTGAAATGAGCAGACACATGGCAGATGAAGTTTAACGCAGAGAAGTGTGCAGTGATACATTTTGGTAGGAAGAATGAGGGGAGGCAACATAAGCTAAAAGGTACAAATTTAAACAGAGACCCCTGAGGATGTACATACACAAATCTTTGAAGGTGGCAGGACAAGTTGATAAGGCTGTTTAAAAAAAGCATATGGGATCCTAGGCTTTATAAATAGAGGCATAAGAGTACAAAAGCAAGGAAGTTATGCTAAACCTTTATAAAACACTGGAGTATTGTGTCCAATTCTGGGCACCACACTTTAGGAAGGATGTCAAGGCCTTAGAGAGGGTGCAGAAGAGATTTACTAGAATGGTACCAGGGATGAGGGACTTTGGTTACCTGGAGAGGCTGGAGTTTTTTCTCCTTAGAGCAGAGGAGGTTAAGAGGAGATTTGTTAGAGGTGTTCAAAATCATGAAGGGTTTTGATAAGAGTAAATAAGGTGAAACTGTTTCCAGTGGCAGAAGGGTCAGTAACCAGAGGACACAGATTTACGGTAATTGGCTAAACAACCAGAGGCGAAATGCGGAAACATTTTTTTACACAGCGAGTCGTTATGATCTGAAATGCACTGCCTGAAAGGATGGAGAAAGCAGATTCAATAGCAACTTTCAAAAGTGAATTGGATACTTGAAGGGGAAAACTTTGCAGGGCAATGGGGAAAGAGCAGAGGTGCGGGACTAATTGGATAGCTCTTCCAAAGAGCTGGCACAGGCACGATGGGCCGGATGGCCTCCTTCTGTGCTATATCATTCTATAATCATGGTTCAGTGGTAAACCTCTCGTCTCTGACTCATAAGGTTGTTGGTTCAAGCCACACTCCAGAGACTTAAGCACATAATCCAGGCTGACACTCCAGTGCAGTACTGAGGGAGTGCTGCACTGTCGGAGGTGCCGTCTTTCAGATGAGACATTAAACCAGGTCCCCGTCCATCCTATGGCACTTTTCGAAGAAGAGCAGGGGAGTTCTTCTCCCGGTGTCCTGGTCAATACCCCTCAACCAACATAACTAAAACAGATTATCTGATTGCTGTTTAAGGAACCTTTCTGTGTGCAAATTGGCTGCTACGTTTCCCTACATTACACAGTGACTGCACTTCAAAAAGTATTGGCTATGAAGTGTTTTGGGATGTCCTGAGGTTTTGAAAAGCGCTATGTGAATGCAAGTTCCTTCTTTCATTATTCTTCTTCAGGCTGATGGGTGCAGTATGTTAGAGCACTGTCCTGCTAGCAGATGGGTGTGGAGTTTTAAAACCCCTTCAGTCCAATTACTGATGGGTGCGACTTGTCAGAATTATCTTGCATTGCTAGGACCCGGGCTCAAAACAAAGCCACTCTTTTTTGGTTTCCCTCTCCCTCAAATGTGCATGTACCATTGCCTGGTTGAGAGACTATTTGAGAGGACGTAGAGAGCCAGTTACATGGCAATGTATGTACAATTCAGTGTGACTAAATGGGACTGAGAACTCTGTGTGAGGGTCTTTAATGGAAAAGGAGTCTGAGAGTTGGGTACAAGACGGAGTGAGCCAGCTCTTTAACCCCATTGTAGCACATACCCTGTGCCTTCAGACACTGTAACCATATTGGTTCTAAGTGGCTCTGGATTAAATTGGCATCCTCTGCTGATGGTCGTGTCCATTTGGTATTCCTTTCCAGCTGTGACATTTGAAAGTTTTTTTTGAAACTGAGAGCCATAAGTGAAGGGGCAAGTGTCATGGTACAAGATAAGACCAAGACAGAAAAGGATGAAAAAAATGAGGAAAATCAGAAAGTAGTGATTAAGTGATGCCAGGCTTAGGTTTTAAATGCCTGTGGATTGTATGAGGAAATGTCGATTTGGGGGAGGGGGTAAAGAGTTCCATAATTTGGAGTGGCTGGGAAAGATGGAATTTGAGTAGGAGATTGTGTGATTAGTTTTGATTTTAACGCAATGCAGATGTAGGGAGGAGGGAGAATGTATAGCACAGAGTGTTTGATGCTTGGAAGGAAAAACATATTTAAAACAGTTTGGAGTTCTAAAGCGTTTCACCATCTTATGATTTTATAAATATCAGTAGTTTTTCTGTTACTGCGTTTGGCAGTTTGACTCTCTCCGAATCTCTAACTGGAGTGTTGCGAGTATAATTCAACCATGGAATCATCAATGATCCCTCACCCACCTCAATTGTTCCCACCAGCTGCAGAATACCCTAGATACCTATTTACATATATGGTAACTAAGGGACATCAGATTGTCCATAATTATTTGAAAAGAAAATGTCAACATTTTAACCTCCTCTCCAGTGTGTAATGTGTACTGACTCATGTACTGACTGATGCCCTGCTTGGGCTACTGTTGTTGCTGGTTTTATCATTGTAGTGTTTCCCTGTTATGGTGCATAATATTGAAAGTAATTCATTTCTGGGTGATGAACAGCTCTACAAGGAGCAAACCAACAATATGAAGGTTGTTCCACTCTTAATCTCTTTGTTTCTCCCAGATCAGTAATTGTGCAGGGGATTCCATGACTCTGGACTGGGACAGAGTCAGAGTATTTGACCGGGAAGTTGCACAGATGTATCTGAATATGACAAAAGCAACAAGAGAAACCAAGGTAAGCAAGGGAGAAGCATAGATGTTAGTCCCTGAGCTCTCACAGGGGATGTGTCTCTTGGGAGGGGGGGGAAGAGGGAGCAAGAGAGCATGAGGATATAACACACTGGGAACGGTAATGCAGTGGGCTATGTCATTGGACCAGTAATCCAGAGGCCTGGACTAATAATCCAGAGAATGAGAGTTCAAATGCCACCATGGCAGTTTGAGAATTTGAATTCAGTTTTAAAAATATCGAAATAAAAAGCTAGTAGCAGTAAATGTGACCAGGAAGCTGTTGGATTGTCGTAAAAACCCAACGGGTTCATTCAGCGTCCTTTCAGGAAGGAAGCCTGCTGTCCTTGCGCATTCTGATCTATATATGACTCCAGTTTCGTTACTGACTCTTAACTGCCTTCTGAACTGGCCTAGCAAGCCACTCAGTTATATCAAAACTGCTACAAACTGGACTGCAACAATTCATGAAGGAGCCCCACTGCCTTCTCAGTGACGAAGGATGGGCAATAAATAGAAAGAAGGTAATTCCATAAATACAGCAAGAGGGTCTGTAATTCCCTGAGTAGAAAGAGAGGATGCAGTCTGTAATTCCTTTGAGTACAGAGAGAATGAGGTCTGCAATCCCATGATAGAGAGAGCTAAAGGGGGGGGAGAGAGCGCGAGAGAGCTGACGGGGGGGGGGGGGGGGGGGGGAGAGAGAGCGCGAGAGAGCTGACGGGGGGGGGGGGGGGGGGGAAGAGAGAGAGCGCGAGAGAGCTGACTGGGGGGGGGGGGGGAAGAGAGAGAGCGCGAGAGAGCTGACGGGGGGGGGGAGAGAGAGCGCGAGAGAGCTGACGGGGGGGGGGGAGAGAGCGCGAGAGAGCTGACGGGGGGGGGGGGGAGAGAGAGCGCGAGAGAGCTGACGTGGGGGGGGGGGAGAGAGAGCGCGAGAGAGCTGACGGGGGGGGGGGGGAAGAGAGCGCGAGAGAGCTGACGGGGGGGGGGGGGGGGGAAGAGAGAGAGCTGACGGGGGGGGGGGGGGGGAAGAGAGAGAGCGCGAGAGAGCTGACGGGGGGGGGGGAGAGAGCGCGAGAGAGCTGACGGGGGGGGGGAGAGAGCGCGAGAGAGCTGACGGGGGGGGGGGAGAGAGAGCGCGAGAGAGCTGACGGGGGGGGGAGAGAGAGCGCGAGAGAGCTGACGGGGGGGGGGGAGAGAGAGCGCGAGAGAGCTGACGGGGGGGGGGGGAGAGAGAGCGCGAGAGAGCTGACGGGGGGGGGAGAGAGAGCGCGAGAGAGCTGACGGGGGGGGGGGGGGAAGAGAGCGCGAGAGAGCTGACGGGGGGGGGGGGAGAGAGAGCGCGAGAGAGCTGACGGGGGGGGGAGAAGAGAGCGCGAGAGAGCTGACGGGGGGGGGGGGGGAAGAGAGCGCGAGAGAGCTGACGGTGGGGGGAGAAGAGAGCGCGAGAGAGCTGACGGGGGGGGGGGGGGGAGAGAGCGCGAGAGAGCTGATGGGGGGGGGGGGGAAGAGAGCGCGAGAGAGCTGATGGGGGGGGGAAGAGAGCGCGAGAGAGCTGACGGGGGGGGGAAGAGAGCGCGAGAGAGCTGACGGGGGGGGAAGAGAGCGCGAGAGAGCTGACGGGGGGGGGAAGAGAGCGCGAGAGAGCTGACGGGGGGGGGAAGAGAGCGCGAGAGAGCTGACGGGGGGGGGGGAGAGCGCGAGAGAGCTGACGGGGGAGGGGGGGAAGAGGGCGCGAGAGAGCTGACGGGGGAGGGGGGGGAAGAGGGCGCGAGAGAGCTGACGGGGGAGGGGGGGAAGAGGGCGCGAGAGAGCTGACGGGGGGGGTGGAGAGAGCGCGAGAGAGCTGACGGGGGGGGTGGAGAGAGCGCGAGAGAGCTGACGGGGGGGGGGTGGAGAGAGTGCGAGAGAGCTGACGGGGGGGGTGGTGGAGAGAGCGCGAGAGAGCTGACGGGGGGTGGTGGAGAGAGCGCGAGAGAGCTGACGGGGGGGGGTGGAGAGAGCGCGAGAGAGCTGATGGGGGGGGGGGGGGAAGAGAGCGCGAGAGAGCTGACGGGAGAGAGGGGGAAGAGAGCGCGAGAGAGCTGACGGGAGAGAGGGGGAAGAGAGCGCGAGAGAGCTGATGGGGGGGGGGGAAGAGAGCGCGAGAGAGCTGACGGGAGAGAGGGGGAAGAGAGCGCGAGAGAGCTGACGGGAGAGAGGGGGAAGAGAGCGCGAGAGAGCTGACGGGGGAGGGGGGGAAGAGAGCGCGAGAGAGCTGACGGGGGAGGGGGGGAAGAGGGCGCGAGAGAGCTGACGGGGGGGGAAGAGGGCGCGAGAGAGCTGACGGGGGAGGGGGGGGAAGAGAGCGCGAGAGAGCTGACGGGGGAGGGGGGGAAGAGAGCGCGAGAGAGCTGACGGGGGAGGGGGGGAAGAGGGCGCGAGAGAGCTGACGGGGGAGGGGGGGGAAGAGGGCGCGAGAGAGCTGACGGGGGAGGGGGGGGAAGAGGGCGCGAGAGAGCTGACGGGGGGGGGTGGAGAGAGCGCGAGAGAGCTGACGGGGGGGGGGTGGAGAGAGCGTGAGAGAGCTGACGGGGGGGGGTGGAGAGAGCGCGAGAGAGCTGACGGGGGGGGGTGGAGAGAGCGTGAGAGAGCTGACGGGGGGGGGGGGGGGGTGGAGAGAGTGCGAGAGAGCTGACGGGGGGGAAGAGAGCGCGAGAGAGCCGCGGCGGGGGGGGGGGGGGTGGGGAGGGAGCGCGCGCGAGAGAGCCGCAGGGGTGGGGGTAGGGAGCGCGCGTTCGAGTGAGCCAGCCATGGGGGGGGGGGGGGCGCGCAAGCGAGCCGTGGGGTGGGGGGGAGGGTAGCTCGCGAGAGAGAGCCGCGGGGGGGGGGGGGGGAGAGAGCCGCAGGAGGGGGTGGAGGGAGCGCGCGCACGAGAGAGCCGCGGGTGGGGGGGGTGAGGGAGCGCGTGCCGCGGGGGAGGGGGAGTGCGAGCTCGAGGGAGCCGTGGGGGAGGGAGTGCTAGCTCGAGGTAGCCGCGGGGGAGGGAGCGCGAGCGCGCTGCGGGGGAGGGCGAGGGGGAGTGCGAGCGCGCCGAGGGGGGAGCGCGAGCGCGCGCTCGAGGGAGCCGAGGGGGAGCGCGAGCGCGCGCTCGAGGGAGCCGAGGGGGAGCGCGAGCGCGCGCTCGAGGGAGCCGAGGGGGAGCGCGAGAGCGCGCTCGAGGGAGCCGAGGGGGAGCGCGAGAGCGCGCTCGAGGGAGCCGAGGGGGAGCGCGCGCTCGAGGGAGCCGAGGGGGAGCGCGCGCTCGAGGGAGCCGAGGGGGAGCGCGCGCTCGAGGGAGCCGAGGGGGAGCGCGAGCGCGCGCTCGAGGGAGCCGAGGGGGAGCGCGAGCGCGCGCTCGAGGGAGCCGAGGGGGAGCGCGAGCGCGCGCTCGAGGGAGCCGAGGGGGAGCGCGAGCGCGCGCTCGAGGGAGCCGAGGGGGAGCGCGAGCGCGCGCTCGAGGGAGCCGAGGGGGAGCGCGAGCGCGCGCTCGAGGGAGCCGAGGGGGAGCGCGAGCGCGCGCTCGAGGGAGCCGAGGGGGAGCGCGAGCGCGCGCTCGAGGGAGCCGAGGTGGAGGGCGAGCGCGGGGGAGGGGGAGCGAGGGCGGGGAGGGAGGCGCGGGGGAGAGAGCGCGAGCGAGCGGGCGGGGGAGAGAGCGCGAGCGAGCGGGCGGGGGAGAGAGCGCGAGCGAGCGGGCGGGGGAGAGAGCGCGAGCGAGCGGGCGGGGGAGAGAGCGCGAGCGAGCGGGCGGGGGAGAGAGCGCGAGCGAGCGGGCGGGGGAGAGAGCGCGAGCGGGCGGGGGAGGGAGCGCGAGCGCGAGGGAGCCGCGGGGCAGGGAGCGCGAGCGCGAGGGAGCCGCGGGGCAGGGAGCGCGAGCGCGAGGGAGCCGCGGGGCAGGGAGCGCGAGCGCGAGGGAGCCGCGGGGCAGGGAGCGCGCGCGCGCGCGAGGGAGCCGCGGGGCAGGGAGCGCGCGCTGCGCGCGAGGGAGCCGCGGGGCAGGGAGCGCGCGCGCGCGCGCGCGAGGGAGCCGCGGGGCAGGGAGCGCGCGCGCGCGCGCGAGGGAGCCGCGGGGCAGGGAGCGCGCGCGCGCGCGCGAGGGAGCCGCGGGGCAGGGAGCGCGCGCGCGCGCGCGAGGGAGCCGCGGGGCAGGGAGCGCGCGCGAGGGAGCCGCGGGGCAGGGAGCGCGCGCGCTGCGCGCGCGCGAGGGAGCCGCGGGGCAGGGAGCGCGCGCGAGGGAGCCGCGGGGCAGGGAGCGCGCGCGAGGGAGCCGCGGGGCAGGGAGCGCGCGCGCGCGAGGGAGCCGCGGGGCAGGGAGCGCGCGCGCGCGAGGGAGCCGCGGGGCAGGGAGCGCGCGCGCGCGAGGGAGCCGCGGGGCAGGGAGCGCGCGAGGGAGCCGCGGGGCAGGGAGCGCGCGAGGGAGCCGCGGGGCAGGGAGCGCGCGCGCGAGGGAGCCGCGGGGCAGGGAGCGCGCGCGCGCGAGGGAGCCGCGGGGCAGGGAGCGCGCGCGCGCGCGAGGGAGCCGCGGGGCAGGGAGCGCGCGCGAGCGCGCGAGGGAGCCGCGGGGCAGGGAGCGCGCGCGCGCGCGCGCGCGCGAGGGAGCCGCGGGGCAGGGAGCGCGCGCGCTGCGCGCGCGCGAGGGAGCCGCGGGGCAGGGAGCGCGCGCGCGCGCGAGGGAGCCGCGGGGCAGGGAGCGCGCGCAGCGCGCGAGGGAGCCGCGGGGCAGGGAGCGCGCGCGCGCGCGAGGGAGCCGCGGGGCAGGGAGCGCGCGCGCGCGCGAGGGAGCCGCGGGGCAGGGAGCGCGCGCAGCGCGCGAGGGAGCCGCGGGGCAGGGAGCGCGCGCGCGCGCGAGGGAGCCGCGGGGCAGGGAGCGCGCGCGCGCGCGCGAGGGAGCCGCGGGGCAGGGAGCGCGCGCGCGCGCGCGAGGGAGCCGCGGGGCAGGGAGCGCGCGCTGCGCGCGAGGGAGCCGCGGGGCAGGGAGCGCGCGCGCGCGAGGGAGCCGCGGGGCAGGGAGCGCGCGCGCGAGGGAGCCGCGGGGCAGGGAGCGCGCGCGAGGGAGCCGCGGGGCAGGGAGCGCGCGCTGCGCGCGAGGGAGCCGCGGGGCAGGGAGCGCGCGCTGCGCGCGAGGGAGCCGCGGGGCAGGGAGCGCGCGCTGCGCGCGAGGGAGCCGCGGGGCAGGGAGCGCGCGCGCGCGCGAGGGAGCCGCGGGGCAGGGAGCGCGCGCTGCGCGCGAGGGAGCCGCGGGGCAGGGAGGCGCGCGCGCGCGCGCGAGGGAGCCGCGGGGCAGGGAGCGCGCGCAGCGCGCGAGGGAGCCGCGGGGCAGGGAGCGCGCGCGCAGCGCGAGGGAGCCGCGGGGCAGGGAGCGCGCGCGCGAGGGAGCCGCGGGGCAGGGAGCGCGCGAGGGAGCCGCGGGGCAGGGAGCGCGCGCGGGAGCCGCGGGGCAGGGAGCGCGCGCGCGAGGGAGCCGCGGGGCAGGGAGCGCGCGCGCGCGAGGGAGCCGCGGGGCAGGGAGCGCGCGCAGCGCGAGAGGGAGCCGAAGTGGGGGGGAGGGAGCGCACGAGGGAGCCGAAGTGGGGGGGAGGGAGCGCGCGAGCGGGAGAGCCGAAGGGGGAGAGAATGTGCGAGAGAGCTGAAGGGGGGAGGGTGTAACGAAGGTGGCGGAAGAAGAGTACTGAAGATGATGGAGAGAAGGAGAAAGGGGTAGTGTGAGGGGGAGAGAAACAGATGATGGTAGGATGGGCAAGCAAATGTAGGTGGAGAGTGAGAAGATGGAGATTGGAGAGGGTGAGGAGGAGGAAGAAGTGAAGATGGAGAAGAAATGATGTGGAGATGCCAGTGATGGACTGGGGTTGACAATTGTTAACAATTTTACAACACCAAGTTATAGTCCAGCAATTTTATTTGAAATTCACAAGCTTTCTGAGGCTTCCTCCTTCCTCAGGTGAATGTTGTGGAAATGAAATCCTCGAACCTTTCGCATTTATAAATCACAGAACAATACTTGGTGATTACAGACAGTGTTTTCAACTGCCCGTTGCCAAGGCAATCAGTGTGCAGACAGACAGGTGTTACCTACAAGGTCTCCGAATATACAAACCACCAAAAAAAAAAGAGAGAGAGGCAGAAACATCAAAAAGACAGCAAATGACCCGTTGTATTAAAAACAGATAACATTTGTTCGCTGGTGGGGTAACGTGTAGCGTGACATGAACCCAAGATCCCGGTTGAGGCTGTCCTCGTGGGTGCGGAACTTGGCTATCAATTTCTGCTCGACAATTTTGCGTTGTCGTGTGTCTCGAAGGCCGCCTTGGAGTCCGCTTACCCGAAGGTCGGTGGCTGAATGTCCTTGACTGCTGAAGTGTTCCCCGACTGGGAGGGAACCCTCCTGTCTGGCGATTGTTGCGCGGTGTCCGTTCATCCGTTGTCGCAGTGTCTGCATGGTCTCGCCAATGTACCATGCTCTGGGGCATCCTTTCCTGCAACGTATGAGGTAGACAACGTTGGCCGAGTCACAGGAGTATGAACCGTGCACCTGGTGAGTGGTGTCCTCTCGTGTGATGGTGGTATCTGTGTCGATGATCTGGCATGTCTTGCAGAGGTTACCGTGGCAGGGTTGCGTGGTGTCGTGGACGCTGTTCTCCTGAAAGCTGGGTAATTTGCTGCGAACGATGGTCTGTTTGAGGTTGGGTGGCTGTTTAAAGGCGAGTAGTGGAGGTGTGGGGATGGCCATAGCGAGGTGTTCGTCGTCATTGATGACATGTTGAAGGCTGCGGAGAACATGGCGTAGCTTCTCCGCTCCGGGGAAGTACTGGACGACAAAGGGTACTCTGTTGGTTGCGTCCCGTGTTAGTCTCCTGAGGAGGTCTATGCGATTTTTCGCTGTAGCCCGTCGGAACTGTCGATCGATGAGTCGAGCGTCATATCCCGTTCTTACGAGGGCGTCTTTCAGCGTCTGTAGGTGTCCATCGCGTTCCTCCTCGTCTGAGCAGACCCTGTGTATTCGCAGGGCCTGTCCATAGGGGATGGCCTCTTTGACGTGGTTAGGGTGGAAGCTGGAAAAGTGGAGCATCGTGTGGTTGTCTGTGGGCTTGCGGTAGAGTGAGGTGCCCGTCTTTGATACTCCATCAAAGACGGGCACCTCAGCACCTCACTCTACCGCAACCCCACAGACAACCACACGATGCTCCACTTTTCCAGCTTCCACCCTAACCACGTCAAAGAGGCCATCCCCTATGGACAGGCCCTGCGAATACACAGGGTCTGCTCAGACGAGGAGGAACGCGATGGACACCTACAGACGCTGAAAGATGCCCTAGTAAGAACGGGATATGACGCTCGACTCATCGATCGACAGTTCCGACGGGCTACAGCGAAAAATCGCTTAGACCTCCTCAGGAGACTAACACGGGACGCAACCAACAGAGTACCCTTTGTTGTCCAGTACTTCCCCGGAGCGGAGAAACTACGCCATGTTCTCCGCAGCCTTCAACATGTCATCAATGACGACGAACACCTCGCTATGGCCATCCCCACACCTCCACTACTCGCCTTTAAACAGCCACCCAACCTCAGACAGACCATCGTTCGCAGCAAATTACCTAGCTTTCAGGAGAACAGCGTCCACGACACCACGCAACCCTGCCACGGTAACCTCTGCAAGACATGCCAGATCATCGACACAGATACCACCATCGCACGAGAGGACACCACCCTCCAGGTGCACGGTTCATACTCCTGTGACTCGGCCAACGTTGTCTACCTCATACGTTGCAGGAAAGGATGCCCCATAGCATGGTACATTGGCGAGACCATGCAGACACTGCGACAACGGATGAACGGACACCGCGCAACAATCGCCAGACAGGAGGGTTCCCTCCCAGTCGGGGAACACTTCAGCAGTCAAGGACATTCAGCCACCGACCTTCGGGTAAGCGTACTCCAAGGCGGCCTTCGAGACACACGACAACGCAAAATCGTTGAGCAGAAATTGATAGCCAAGTTCCGCACCCACGAGGACGGCCTCATCCGGGATCTTGGGTTCATGTCACGCTACACGTTACCCCACCAGCGAACAAATGTTATCTGTTTTTAATACAACGGGTCATTTGCTGTCTTTTTGATGTTTCTGCCTCTTTTTTTTGGTGGTTTGTATATTCGGAGACCTTGTAGGTAACACCTGTCTGTCTGCACACTGATTGCCTTGGCAATGGGCAGTTGAAAACACTGTCTGTAATCACCAAGTATTGTTCTGTGATTTATAAATGCGAAAGGTTCGAGGATTTCATTTCCACAACATTCACTCGAGGAAGGAGGAAGCCTTCGAAAGCTTGTGAATTTCAAATAAAATTGCTGGACTATAACTTGGTGTTGTAAAATTGTTTACAATGGAGAAGAAAGAGGAGGATTTCAGTTCCAAAATAAAACTAGTAGGTGCTGGATTCTACAACCTGGAGAAGAGAAGGTGCTTTTGTGCCGGCTAACACCAGTATAAAATTGTAGTATATGTACATACCTCCCGTAGAGCCCTCACAAACAGCAAGCTTTCCAGCTGGATACTTGCAGGGTCCCCTCGCATCATTTTTCGGCCTGGCAGATCATTTTACACTGTCAACTCCTGGACTTCTGATTCACAAAAATAAATGTCACTCCCTGCACCATGTAGCTACATGTGAGAGAAAGCTGCTAACTAAGACAGGGACTCTCGTCCAAACTCTGGAAGGAAATTGTGGATTGATTGTTTTCATTTTTGTTACAGGTGGAATCTGTGAGTAAGAAGGAGAAGGTGAAGCAGAGGCCACAGGCTCTGAACACCGTGGAGATGTTGCGTGTAGCCAGCTCTGCCCTGGGTATGCTGTGTATTATTCATAACTCTTACTGATCATTACTCGGGGATGAGTTGGGTTTCTTCAGCTATATATAATGTGTCTGGAATATCTCAAATGTACTTTTTTCCTTTAATCTTTTTTAAAAAAAAACTTTATCTGTTCTTGTCAAGGTGACAGAGATTAGTGCTGGGGAATGGAACATTGTCCATTTGGGGCAGTAGTGTCAGAGTTGAGCACTCCCAAATCAGCTTACTGCAACCTCAGAACAGCAAGCCCTACTGTACTAGTATGACATTTTCCACAACAGCCTTCCTGCACTCTCGCTGAGTGAAATATGTATTGCATGCTGACTAATGAGCAGGTTTGTGCTGTGGGCCAATGCCCCCTTGGGCTGAGACTGCCCAGACTCATTTCACACAGGACCCTGATGGTCAGTGGACAGAGGAGATATTCATGGTGAAGTAATAGGACTATGGTTCATAATTCACATGGTGAATTCTTGATGTTGGCTGCAAACTGCTTGACTGGCTTTAGAGCATGAACTGTACGTGATCAACATACCACACTGTTTGTGTGTGTGTGTGTGTGTGTTGTAGCCACTGTGCGGGGAGTATGGCCATGGTAGTGTGGCATTGAGGAATAGGGTATTGTTAGTATCAGTAATTACGAAAGTAAATAAGAAAATTCTGAAAGTCCACATGAATTGAACGAAAGCCCCAGGGCATCTGTGTATTTCTTCAGACTACGTTATTCAATCCTGACCAGCTGCATTCCATAGATAATGAGCTGGATTTTCCAATGAATTTGCATCTGTTTTATGGCCATTTCTGGGTAGGTGGTAGCGGAAAATGTGCCAGGGATGCTTCAGTTGCCATTTCTGGGATTTTCAGCAAGAAGTGATGGTGACCTATGAAATCAAGGTGTGCGTATTGAATTGATGGGAGTATGTCATCTGATGAATCTCCTGTCACTTTGGTAACGCTGGATGTCAGGAACACTGTTGCTTGACTGAGATGACCTCATTAAATCATTCCACTTGTGATTCTTTGTTTTTTATTTATATTTAGTAATTTACCCACTTACCTCTTTCTGATTGCATTAACTTGTCTGTCTGTTTGCCTGCCTCTTATTTTCAGTTCTGCAGAAGGGTCCGCACTCGAATGGTAAACTTGTCTGTTCCCTCCATAGATGCTGACTGACCCTTGTTTCCAGCATTTCCTGTTTTTGTTTTAGATTTCCAATGTCTGCAATGATTTGCTTTTTAATTGCATTCCTGCTGTTGAGTGTTGCTGAAGCAGCGGAGTGGAGCTTTAACTATTAATTTTAACTGGTGCCAAGCCCAGTGCACTTCATCATAGAGCGATCGATTGGAGAAAACAAATCGCATTTTTCAAAAATTTGTCTTCTGTATCGGTATCAGCCATTTGTTCCCACTTTTGCTTGCCAGGCTGGGCCTAGTGACTGTTGAGGTAGTAAAACCCCAATCTCTTTTCTCACTCCACCTACTCAAAAGGCCCATCAATTATTGAACAAGGTAGAACAGTAGATTGCTGTATAGATATAAAAATGAATATCCAGAGCTCATTTTCTTTGCAGGGACTTTTAGGAGGACACTACAGTTGTGCACAGTGTATTAAGTGATTCACTGCGTCTATCTCAAGGATATATGTAGTCCATCAACTCTTCCCCTTCATCTGTCTGAACAGGGATGGGCCCGCAGCATACCATGCAAATAGCTGAGAAACTCTACACCCAGGGGTACATCAGCTACCCTCGAACAGAGACCACCCAATACCCAGATAACTTCGACCTCAAAGGAGCCCTCCGACAGCAGGCGAACAACCCCTACTGGAGTGACACGGTTCGTAAATGAGTGACCTTCATTTAAAGGATGAAGGGGTTACTTCAGTTTTTGATATTTTATTTTCCAGCAGGAGTACTGATGGTCCAGATTTTTTCAGGTATTGTTATTTGTTGCTTTTAATATATATATATATATTTTTAAAAGCTGACATTAAATTTCACACATTTTCCAGGAAGACATCAGGGAGCAGCATATCTGCAGATTATGAACTAAGAGGGGGTGCAGTGTGTCTGCAGATCGGGGAGCAAGAGGAGGTGGAGAGTGTCTGCAGATCAGGGAGCAAAGGGGGTGCAGTGTATCTAGGGAATAAGAGGGGGTGTAGATTAGGGAGCAAGAGAGGGTGCAGAGTGTCTACAGATCAGGGAGTAAAGGGGGTGTAGTGTGTCTAGGGAGCAAGAGGGGGTGCAGAGTGTCTAGATTAGGGAGCAAGAGGGGGTGCAGAGTGTCTTGATCAGGGAGCAAGAGGGGGTACAGTGTGTCTGCAGATCAGGGAGCAAGAGGGGGGTACAGTGTGTCTGCAGATCAGGGATCAAGAGAGGGTGCAGAGTGTCTGCAGATCAGGGAGCAAGAGGGGGGTACAGTGTGTCTGCAGATCAGGGAGCAAGAGAGGGTGCAGAGTGTCTGCAGATCAGGGAGCAAGAGGGGGTACAGTGTGTCTGCAGATCAGGGATCAAGAGAGGGTGCAGAGTGTCTGCAGATCAGGGATCAAGAGAGGGTGCAGAGTGTCTGCAGATCAGGGATCAAGAGAGGGTGCAGAGTGTCTGCAGATCAGGGATCAAGAGAGGGTGCAGAGTGTCTGCAGATCAGGGATCAAGAGAGGGTGCAGAGTGTCTGCAGATCAGGGATCAAGAGAGGGTGCAGAGTGTCTGCAGATCAGGGATCAAGAGAGGGTGCAGAGTGTCTGCAGACCAGGGATCAAGAGAGGGTGCAGAGTTTTAGGGAACAAGAGGGGGTGCAGAGTGCAGATCAGGAAACAAGAGGGAGGTACAGTGTGTCTAGATCAGGGAACAAAAGGGAGTGCAAAGTGTCTACAGATCAGTGAGTAAGAGGGGGTGCAGATTGTCTAGGGAACAAGAGGAGGTGCAGAGTGTCTGCAGATCAGGTAACAGGAGGGGATGCAGAGTGTCTAGATCTGGGAGTAAGAGGGGCTGCAGCGTGTCTGTAGATTAGGGAACAAGAGGGGGTGCAGAGTGTCTAGATTAGGGAACAAGAGGGGGATTCAGAGTGTCTAGATCGGAGAGCAAGAGGGAATGCAGAGTTTCTGTAGATTAGGGAACCAGAGGGGGATTCAGAGTGTCTAGATCGGGGAGCAAGAGGGAGTGCAGAGTGTCTACAGATCAGGGAGTAAAAGGGGGTGCAGAGTGTTTACAGATCAGGGAGTAAAAGGGGGTGCAAAGTGTGTAGGGAACAAGAGGGGGTGCAGAGTGTCTGTAGATCAGGGAGCAAAAGGAGGTGCAGTTTGTCTACAGATCAGGGAGTAAGAGGGGGTGCAGAGTGTCTACAGATCTGGGAGTAAGAGGGGGTGCAGAGCGCCTCAAAATAATGGGGGACTCTTCGTTACCAGAGTGGACGGCTGACCAGTGGGCTTAGCTGGTCAGTCCTCCGGAAGTCAAAGTAGATTCCCCATCTCTTCTGTGCTCCCATTCTGCCTCAACGCTGTGTCTCTTTCTCTCTCTGCCCTCCTCTCTATTAGCTGAACAACAACTTGCATTTATATAGCGCCTTTAAAATGTTCCAAGGCGCTTCAAGAGCATTATCAAAGAATATTTGACACCGAGCCACATAAGGGGAGAATAAGATAGGTGACAAAAAGCTTGGTCAAAGAGGTAGGTTTCAAGGAGCATCTTAAAGGAAGAGAGAGAGGCGGAGAGATTTAGGGAAGGAATTCCAGAGCTTAGGTCCTAGGCAGCTGAAGGCATGGCCGCCACTGGTGGAGCGATTAAAATCAGGGATGCATAAGAGGCAAGAATTGGAGGGCTGCAGGGATCTTGGAGGGCTGCAGGGCTGGAGGAATTTGAAAACAAGGATGAGAATTTTAAAATCGAGGCATTCCCAGACCGAGAGCCAGTGTAGGTTAGCGAACACAAGGATGACGGATGAACTGGACTTGGTGTGAGTTAGGATACGGGCAGCAGAGTTTTGGATGAGCTCAAGTTTATGGAGGGTGGAAGATAGGAGGCCGGCCAAGAGAGCATTGGAATAGTCAAGTCTATAGGTAACAAAGGAATGGACGAGGGTTTCAGTAGCAGATGAGCTCACCAAGACAGCCGTACACCAATTTATTGTTGGTTGTACCATTTGTTTTATGTAACCCAATCACAATTTTTATTATTTTGCCAAATGAAATTGACAGGAAACCAATCAAAGAAAAAAGGGGAAATTTTATATCTGGTAATGATGGAGGGTCAAATGTTTTTGTAGGTGAAGGCATTACTCGCTGAAGGCATTAATCGTCCTCGGAAGGGCCAGGACGTTGGCGACCATCCTCCCATCACCCCGATGCGTTCTGCTACAGAATCTGAATTAGGTACCAGCCTTAATAGCTTTATTATGTTAGAGGTGTCCAAACTATGGCCCATATGTGGACCACGAAGCCCAGGCAACTCTGCTCAATTTGTGCTTATACTTGAATATTTACTTGCATTATTTGTGAATATATTTTATTCATGAGATTCTCCTAGTTGAATTTCATGGGCCTGGAGGTTTGGAAAGGGCTGCTCTTAGTGTTGTTGCCTCATTGGTGGATAAATCCTAACTCGCAGCACCAGATCTATGTCAATTAATGGGAACGTTGATTTGTGGCTTATGAGGCTCTATGGTTTGCAGTTAAGTGGCTCCTAATATAAAAAAGCATGGGCATTCTTAGATTAAGTGAATGGGGCGAATTGCTGTTCTGTAGAAAATGAAGCACCAACTGATACTGTGTGGCTCTTATCGTGGTTTATTTTGAATCTTGTTATAACATGTACTGTTAGAACTGTCTTATCTGTGCCCTATTTGAAGGTCTCTTACAGCCTGTAAAGAAAGTGTAATCTCTCAAATGTTCCTCTTTCTCACTCCCACACCCCACACAATGAATAGTCCTGCTTTGTTGACATCCCAAACATTGAAACATAGTTTGGTTGTATCAGCACTTCCACTTTCAGCATCTTTTTGTTCTGCATCAGCTGCTGCTGTTGTGAAATCGGGACAGTCACAGACAGCAACAGGAAATGTAAAATTGTATTAAAAAAAATATTGGACTATGCTGAGTTAGTTGTTCTCAGCTGGAGTGACGAAAGATGCTAACATTGGCCATTTTGGGAGGAAGAATCAGCTGCAGTTCCTGCTCCTGATTGTTACCAGGGGCCTTCTGTTGGAAAGTGTGTGTGTGTGTGTGTGTGTGTGTGTGTGTTGGAAAAGGACAAGATCTCCAAATTGTGGAAAGAAAATGGAAAAGGAAATCTGCAGTCAGATTATAGAGATGAAAAGGAATAATAAAATTATTGCTCTGGGAGATTTTAATTATCCACTTAATCACTTGGGACATAGAGTGTGTAAATGGAGACAAGAGAATGGAATTCCTAAAACGTGTAAAGGACTCCTTCCTCAAGCAGTATGTTAATAGGCCTACAAGGGCAGGGACATTGCTAGATCTGGTTAAGAGTAATGGGAATCAGGGGGAAAACTCTCTCCAGTGGCTGGAGTCATACTTAGCACAAAGGAAGATGGTAGTGGTTGTTGGAGGCCAATCATCTCAGCCCCAGGGCATTGCTGCAGGAGTTCCTCAGGGCAGTGTCCTAGGCCCAACCGTCTTCAGCTGCTTCATCAATGACCTTCCCTCCATCATAAGGTCAGAAATAGGGATGTTCGCTGATGATTGCACAGTGTTCAGTTCCATTCGCACCCCCTCAGATAATGAAGCAGTCCGAGCCCGCATGCAGCAAGACCTGGACAACATCCAGGCTTGGGTTGATAAGTGGCAAGTAACATTTGCGCCAGACAGGTGCCAGGCAATGACCATCTCCAACAAGAGAGTGTCTAACCCTTGACATTCAACGGCATTACCATCGCCGAATCCCCCACCATCAACATCCTGGGGGTCACCATTGACCAGAAACTTAACTGGACCAGCCACATAAATACTGTGGCTACAAGAGCAGGTCAGAGGCTCGGTATTCTGCGGCGAGTGACTCACCTCCTGACTCGCCAAAGCCTTTCCACCATCTACAAGGCACAAGTCAGGAGTGTGATGGAATACTCTCCACTTGCCTGGATGAGTGCAGCTCCAACAACACTCAAGAAGCTTGACACCATCCAGGACAAAGCAGCCCGCTTGATTGGCACCCCATCCATCACCCTAAACATTCACTCCCTTCACCACCAGCGCACTGTGGCTGCAGTGTGTACCATCCACAGGATGCACTGCAGCAACTCGCCAAGGCTTCTTCGACAGCACCTCCCAAACCTGCGACCTCTACCACCTAGAAGGACAAGAGCAGCAGGAACATGGGAACAACACCACCTGCACGTTCCCCTCCAAGTCACACACCATCCCGACTTGGAAATATATCGCCGTTCCTTCATCGTTGCTGGGTCAAAATCCTGGAACTCCCTTCCTAACAGCACTGTGGGAGAACCTTCACCACACGGACTGCAGCGTTTCAAGAAGGCAGCTCACCACCACCTTCTCAAGGGTAATTAGGGATGGGCAATAAATGCCGGCCTCGCCAACGACGCCCACATGCCATGAATGAATAATTTTTTTAAATGAGGTAGATGAGCTAAATGTGGGTGACCACCTTGGTCATAGTGATCGCAATATAAGGTTTAAAATTCAACTAGAAAGGGAAAAAATCAGTCCAAAAACTAGAACACCAGATTGGATTAGGGCAGATTTTAGAAAGGTGAGTGAGCTTGCTGAGGTAAAGTGGGAGGAGAAATTTGAACACAGTGGGATGCTTTAAAAGAGATTGTAAATGTATAGAATAAATATATTTCATTTTCAAAAAAATAAGGAAGCTACCAGTAGTTTTAGGATGCCAATAGAGGTTAGAAACCAATTAAAATTGAAGAAGAGGGGCCTATGAGGACTATAAGAATAATAATGAGAAAAACTAAAGCAGAATAGGCTGCCGCTCACCCCCATTGCCATCACGGGAATGATGTCTAGGCCAGTGGGCGGGAGGGGGAATCGAGGTGGGAGCCGGCCGCTGTCGGGGACCTATGCTGGGGGGAGGGGGGGTTGGGGGGAGAGGGAGGACCAAAGCCCGAGGATTTCTTCCTGCTCCTCCTGGCTCCCACAGATTCCGACCAAAGAATATAAAATCTTACTTAGCTTGGCCTCTTCTGGCTGCTCTGCTGCATTCCACCAGGTTTCTCTGGCAGGTTTGACACCGGGCGGGCTTCCCCCGAGTCGTTGTGAAAATCGCATCGCAGCACCGATGATATCATCGGGCCGTGACTTTTGAATTTAAATTAGGCTGCCGGGCGGGAAAGCCAGCGGTGGAAGGCTGCAGTCAAGAAATGCTGGGGGCGGTCCTTGACAATCCGAGAAAATCAGGGCATGGTTGGGGGGGCTCGGAGTGCGGGAGGGAGGGAGAGATCACAGACGTGACGGCCGATCACGGAACGAGGCAGATTGCGGCAGAAGATTTGCTTGAGGGCCGGGGGATGCACTCCTGCTTCTCCTGGCCTGCAAGCAGTGCTGGAAAAGCACATACCTGCTGAATCTGGCAGGTATGTACCTCCCTTTAGCTGCCGTGTTTCCTGAGCCCTCAGAAACCCAGCCCAGAGCCATTAAATTCTAATGGCTCCCAAAATCTGAGGAATGGAGCCTCATTTAAATATTATATCTCCAGAGCGGGTTACTCAGACGCCCCGAAACCCTCTGCTGTTAAACCGGAAGTAGGTACGTTTGCGGCGGGTTGGGGTCGGATTTCACATTTTTACAGATTTAAACCCCCCCCCCCCCCGACACTGTCCCCCCCCGTCGTGGGAGGGTTAATATTCCCCCTATGTCATCATTCAAGAGTAGATTGGATAGGTGGATGAAGAAAAATGGGTTGAAGGGATATAATCTAATGGCTGAAAGTTGGCCATTCTAGATGTAAGCACTTTGCTTTCCATATGTCAGAACCATCATTGTGCAGCCAAAACACATGATAAGCACCTAGCCTAGCTGTATGCAGCAGCAAAAGCAAATGATGTTGGTGAAATGTCGAGATATATCTTGTAGGCTTTATTGCAGGGTAATACAACCTTATAACAGACCAGTTTTGATACTGAACTGTGTCTTGTGTGTTAAAAATAGAAAGAATGTGCTATATGTTCATATTTAAATAGTTATGAGGGACATTGATTGTACTGGATACTGGCATCACAGTCTGTCTGCTGCAGGATTCTGAAATCCATTGGTGTGATCCATTCTTGACATGTTCTTTATGTTAATTGTACCTTTTGCATTGTGAAGAACAGAAATGCATCATTGCTGGATGTGGTGTTAATTTGTCTTAAATGGGAAAGTTTTTGTGATCTCAGAGATGTATATAAATGAGATAGTTAGGGGGATGATTAGATCAAGGAGACACAGATTCAAGATAATCGTCAAATTTAGGATTGATATCAAAAAATTCTTCTCACATTGTGCAGAATAGACTCCCAGAGTAGTGAAGGCGAAAACCCTGAAATCATTTAAGACGCAATTGGATACTGGGGCGAGTTTAAGATCTCTATGGATGGATGAATTAAGATAGGCGGAATGATCATCTTCATTTGTAATTATCTTATGATCTTGTGATTTCTGGAGAGGAGCAGTGGTGAAAATTAGCAGAAAAAGGAGGACAAACCCCACTTCCAGGATGGAGTTCACCTATGGCTGAACTGGTATAGTGATCTCTGGTGTGGAAGGCAGCTATACAAGAAAACCCAGGTTCAATCCCTGGTCTGCGCAAAGTTAGTTGATAGCTGAGGTGATGACAGAGGTGCGAGTGGCAGTTGACCTCTGTGCTAGGAAGGCAAATAAACAGCAAAGATTCCCACTCCTGATTGTTTTCCAATGATTTGTGCTGGAAAGGGTACAGTGAGAACCTTGTGGTTGGACCGCTTGCTGAAACTAATTCTCTAGACTTATTGATGAAGGTTGGTCACTTGGCTGCCGACAGCTGGCTCTAATGAGTCAGCACCTTCAGGAGGAGGGTGGGGAGGGAATAAAACTCCCATGTTTCAGGCAGCCTGGGTGCTGACCTTTGGGGGGAGGGAGGAGGGAAGGAGGGGATCAGAATAGAAAGATTGTAGTCATAGGGGATTCTATAATCAGGGGGATAGATAGCGTCCTCTGCATTCGCGACCGAAAGTCCAGGAGGGTGCGTTGCCTACCTGCTGCAAGGGTAAAGGACATCTCGGAGGAACTGGAGAGGAACATGGAGAGTCTTAAACTTAAATAAAGCCAATTACATAGGTATGACGGGTGAGTTGGGTATGGTAGATTGGTAAATTAGATTAAAAGGTATGACAGTAGATTAGATATGGCAAACATTTAAAGAAATATTTCAAAATTCTTAATGAGTATACACTCCATTGAGAAATGTTTTCTCTGGCTGGGGGGGTCTAGAACGAGGGGTCAGAGTCTCAGGATACGGGGTAGGACGTTTAGGACTGAGATGAGGAGAAATTTCTTCACTCAGGGTGGTGAACCCGTGGAATTCTCTACTATAGAAGGCTGTGGAGGCCAAGTCACTGAATATATTTAAGAAGGAGATAAATAGATTTCTAGACACAGAGGCATCAAGCGGTATGGGAAGAGAGCGGGAATATGTACTGAGATAGAGGATCAGCCATGGTCATATTGAATGGCGGAGCAGGCTTGAAGGGCTGAATGGCCTACTCCTGCTCGTATTTTCTATGTTTCTAAATAAAAACTCCACGGGAAAAGTGATTCATCCGTGGCTAACTAAAGAAGTTAAGGATAGTATTAGATTAAAAGAAGAGGCCTATAATGTTGTGAAGAAGAGTAGTAAGCCTGAGGATTGGGAGTGTTTTAGAAACCAGCAAAGGATGACCAAAAAATTGATAAAAAGGAATATGAAAGTAAACTAGCAAGAAATGTAAAAACAGATTGTAAGAGCTTCTACAAGTATGTAAAGAGGAAGAGAGTAGCAAAAGTAAACATTGGTCCCTTAGAGGCTGAGACAGGATAAATTATAATGGGGAATAAGGAAATGGCAGAGAAGTTAAACAAATATTTTGTATCTGTCTTCACAGTAGAAGACACAAAAAGCTTACCAGAAATAGTGGGGAACCAAGGCTTTAATGAGAGTGAGGAACTTAAAGTAGATAATATCAGTAGAGGAAAAACTACTAGAGAAACTAATGGGACTAAAAGCTGATAAATTCCCTGGACCTGATGGCCTACATCCTAGGGTTCTAAAAGAGGTTGGCTGCATTGGTTATGATCTTCCAAAATTCCTTAGATTCTAGAACGGTCCCAGCGGATTGGAAGGTAGCAAATAAAACCCCGCTATTCAAGAAAGGAGGGAGAGAGAAAACAGGGAACTACAGGCCAGTTAGCCTGACATCAGTCGTCGGAAAAATTCTGGAATCCATTATTAAGGAAATGGTAACAGGGCACTTAGAAAATCATAATGTGATTAGGCAGAGTCAGCACGGTTTTATGAAAGGGAAATGGTGTTTGACAGATTTATTAGAATTTTTTGAGGATGTAGCTAGCAGGGTAGAAAAAGGGGAACTAATGGATGTGGTATATTTGGATTTTCAAATGGCATTCAATAAGGTGCCACATAAAAGGTTACTCAAGATAAGGGCTTATGGGGTTGAGGGTAATATATTAGCATGGATAGAGGATTGATTAACGGACGGAAAATAAAGTGTAGGGATAAACGGGTCATTTTCAGGTTGGCAGGCTGTAACTAGTGGAGTGCTGCAAGGATCAGTGCTTGGGCCTCAGCTATTTACAATCTATATTAATGACTTAGATGAAGGGACCCAGTGAAATGTATCCAAGTTTGCTGAAGATACAAAGCTAGGCGGGAAAGTAAGCTGTGAGGAGGATACAAAGAGTCTGCAAAGGGATATAAACAGGTTAGGTGAGTGAGAAGGTGGCAGACGAGTATAATGTCAGGAAATGTGAGGTTATTCACTTTGATAGGAAGAATAGAAAAACAGAATATTTTTTAAATGGTGAGAAACTGTTAAATGTTGGTGTTCAGAGAGACTTGGGTGTCGTTGTACAAGATACACAAAAAGTTAGACTGCAGGTACAGCAAGCAATTAGGAAGGCAAATGGCATGTTGGCCTTTATTGCAAGGGGGTTGGTGTACAAGATTAAGGAAGCTTTACTACAGTTGTAAAGGGCTTTGAAGAGACCTCACCTGGAGTACTGTGTACAGTTTTGGTCTCCTTATCTAAAGGTGTAAAGATAAACCCAGCAACTATAGGCCAGTCCGTTTAACCTCGGTGGTGGGGAAACTTTTGGAAACGATAATCTGGGACAGAATTAACAGTCACTTGGAGGAGTGTGGATTGATTAAGGAAAGCCAGCACGGATTTGTTAAAGGCAAATCATGTTTAACCAACTTGATAAGAGTTTTTTGATGAGGTAACACGGAGGGTAGATGAGGGCAATGCAGTTGATGTGGTGTATATGGATTTTCAAAAAGTATTTGATAAAGTGCCACGTGGTAGGCTTGCTATTAAGATTGCGGCCCATGGAATAAAGGGGACAATAGCAACATGGATACAGAATTGGCTAAATGACAGGAAACAGAGAGTAGTGGTGAGCGGTTGTTTTTTGGACTGGAGGGAGGTGTGCAGTGGTCTCCCCCAGGGGTTGGTACTGGGACCACTGCTTTTCATGATATATATTAATGACTTGGACTTGTGTGTACAGGGCACAATTTCAGAATTTGCACATGACACAAAACTTTAAAGGGTGGTGAACAGTGAGAAGGATAGCGATAGACTTCAAGAGGATATAGACACTGGTGGCACGGGCGAACATGTGGCAGATGAAGTTTAATGCGGAAAAATGCGAGGTGATGCATTTCGGTAGGAAAAATGCAGGTTGAGAAAGCGGGTCCTGGGCTTTATAAATAGAGGCATAGAGTACAAAAGCAAGGAAGTCATGATGAACCTTTATTAAACACTAGTTCGGCCACAACTGGAGTATTGTGTCCAGTTCTGGGCACCGCACTTTAGGAAGGATGTGAAGGCCTTAGAGAGGGTGCAGAGGAGATTTACTAGAATTATTCCAGGGATGAGGGACTTAAATTACGTGGATAGACTGGAGAAGCTGGGATTGTTCTCCTTGGAACAGAGGAGGTTGAGAGGAGATTTGATGGACGTGTTCAAAATCATGAAAGGACTAGACTGAGTGGATAGAGAGAAACTGTTACCATTGGCGGAAGGGTCAAGAACCAGAGGGCATAGATTTAAGGTGATTGGCAAAAGGACCAAAGGTGATATGAGGAAGAACTTTTTTACACAGCGAGTGGTTAGGACCTGGAATGTGGTGCCCGAGGGAGTAGTGGAGGCAGATTCAATCGTGGCCTTCAAAAGGGAACCGGATAAGTACTTGAAACAAAAAAATGTGCAGGGCTACGGGGTTAGGGCGGGGCAGTGGGACTAGCTGGATTGCTCATGCATAGAACCGGCCTGGACTCGATGGGCTGAATGGCCTCCTTCCGTGCTGTAACCTTCTATGATTCTATCTAAGGAAGGATATACTTGCCTTAGAGACAGTGCAACAAAGGCTCAGTGATTTGATTCCTGGGATGAGAGGGTTGTCCTATGAGGAGAGATCGAGTAGAATGGGCCTATACTCTCTGGAGTTTAGAAGAATGAGAGGTGATCACATTGAAACATACAAGATTCTGAGGGGGCTTGACGGTAGATGCTGAGAGGTTGTTTCCCCTGGCTGGAGAGTATAGAACTAGGGGGTATAGTCTCAGGATAATGGATCAGCCATTTAAGACTGAGATGAGGAGAAATTTTTCTTCACTCAGAGGGTTGTGAATCTTTGGAATTCTCAACCCCAGAATCCTTGAATATGTTCAAGGCTGAGATAGATAGATTTTTGGACTCCAGGGGAATCAAGGGCTATGGGGATCGGGCAGGAAAGTGGAGTTGAGGTCGAAGATCAGCCATGCTCTTATTGAATGGTAGAGTATGCTCATGGGGCCATATGGCCTACTCCTGCTCCTATTTCTTATGAAAGGGAGGGGAAGGATCCAGTTGTCGTGGCCCATGTCGGCACCAATGACATAAGGAAGAGCAAGGAGGAGGTCCTGCTATGGGACTATCAGAAGCCAGAACTAAATTAAGAAGCAGGACCTCACGGATGGTGATCTCAGGATTACTACTGGAGCCACGTGCTAATTGGCATAGGGATAGGCATATCAGCAAGGTGAATGTGTGGCTGAAAGAGTGGTGTGGGAAGGAGGGGTTCCATTTCATGGGACACTGGCACCAGTACTGGAACAGGAAGGAGCTGTATCGTGGGGAGGGGCTGCACCTGAACCCGAGCGGGACAGAGTCCTAGCAGAAAGGATAAATAGGGCGGTGCAAGATGGAGGGAGAGATCTGGTAGCAATAACAAAAGCCTAAAGATAAAAGAAACTGGCGATAAGTGTAAAGGTCAGACCAGGGTAAGGAATAAAAAAGGAGAGGGGGTGGCAATTTTGGTTGAAGAAGCAATTACAGCTGCGAGGAGGGGTGATATGTTAGACGGATTATTAAATGAGGCCATGTGGGTTGAGCTAAGGAACAAAAATGGGGCAGTCACACTACTGGGAGTGTACTATAGACCCCTAAACAGCCAGAGGGAGATGGAAGAGCAAATATATCGGCAAATTTCTGAAGTGCAAAAACAATAGGGCAGTAATAGTAGGGGATTTCAACTACCCTAATATTAACTGGGATACAAACATGGTGAAGGGTATAGAAGGCATAAAATTCTTAAATTGCATTCAGTAGAACTTTTTTAGCCAGTACGTAGCAAGCCCAACAAGAGAGGGGGCAGTTCTGGATTTAGTTTTTGGAAATGAAGCTGGGCAGGAGGAAGGAGTATCAGTGGAGAGAGCATTTTGGTGGTAGTGATCAGAACTCAGTTAGATTTAGCGTAGTTACGGAAAAGGGCACAGATAGAATGGGTGTTAAAGTTCTCAATTGGGAAAAGGCCAATTTTACTAAGCTGAGAAGTGATTTAGCAAAAATGGACTGGAAACAGCTACTTGAACGTCAGAGCAGTGGGAGGCATTTAAGGGGGAGATTCAAGGGGTTCAGAGTAAACATGTTCCCACAAAGAAAAAGGGTTGGACTGCCAAATCAAGAGCCCCCTGGATGACAAGAAACATACATGGTAAGATAAGGCAAAAAAGGAAAGCTTATGTCAGACACCGAGAACTCAATACTAGAGAAAGCCTAGATGAGTATAGAAAGTGTAAGGGTGAAATTAAAAAGGAAACTAGGAAAGCAAAGAGAGGGCATGAAAAAATAGTGGCAAGTAAAATCAAGGAAAATCCAAAGATGTTTTATAAATACATTAAGATCAAGAGGATAACTAAAGAAAGAGTAGGGCCTATTAGAGACCAAAAAGGTAAACTATGTGCGGAGGTGGAAGATGTGGATATGGTTCTTAATGACTACTTTGAGTCTGTCTTCACAAAAGAGAGGGACGATGCAGACATTGTAGTTAAGGAGGAGGAGTGTGAAATATTGGAAGGGATAAACATAGTGAAAGAGGAAGTATTAAGGGAATTAGCATATTTGAAAGTAGATAAATCACCAGGCCTGGATGAAATGTATCCCAGGCTGTTAAAAGAAGCAAGAGAGGAAATAACGGAGGCTCTGACCATCATTTTCCAATTCTCACAGGATGCAGGCATGGTGCCGGAGGATTGGAGGACATTGTTTAAAAAGGGAGAGGTATAGACCAAGTAATTACAGGCCAGTCAGTCTAACCTCGGTGGTGGGCAAATTATTGGAAACAATTCTGAGGGGCAGGATAAACCATCACTTATAAATGCATGGATTAATCATAGATTTGTTAAGGGAAGGTCATGTCTGACTATCTTGATTGAATTTTTTGAGGAGGTGTCAAGGAGTTTCGACGAGGGTAGTGCATTTGATGTAGTGTACATGGATTTTAGCAAGGTTTTTGACAAGGTCCCACATGGCAGACTGGTCAAAAAAATACAAGCCCATGGGATCCAAGGGAAAGTGGCAAGTTGGATCCAAAATTGGCTCAGTGGCATGAAGCGAAAGGTAATGGTCAACGGGTGTTTTTGTGACTGGAAAGCTGTTTCCCATGGGGTTCCACGGGGCTCAGTACTAGGTCCCTTGCTTTTTGTGGTATGTATTAATGATTTGGACTTAAATGCAGGGGGCATGATTAAGAAGTTTGCAGATGATATAAAAATTGGCCGTGAGAGGGAAAGCTGTAGACTGCAGGAAGATATCAATGGACTGGTCAGGTGGGCAGAAAAGTGGCAAATGGAATTCAGTCTGGAGAAGTGTGAGGTAATGCATTTGGGGAGGGCATCAAGGCAAGGGAGTATACAATAAATGGGAGAATACTGAGAGGTGTAGAGGAAGTGAGGGACCTTGGAGTGCATGTCCCACAGATCCCTGAAGGTGGCAGGACAGGTAGATAAGGTGGTTAAGAAGGCATACGGGATACTTTCCTTTATTAGCCGAGGTATAAGATATAAGGGCAGGAAGGTTATGCTAGAACTGTATAAAACACTAGTTAGGCCACAGTTTTGAGTACTGCATACAGTTCTGGTGACCACATTACAGGAAGGATGTAATTGCTTTAGACAGGGTGCAGAGGAGATTAGAATCATGGAAAGGCTACAGCACGGAAGGAGGCCATTCAGCCCATCGAGTCCGTGCTGGCTCTATGCAAGAGCAATCCAGCTATTCCCACTCCCCCGCCCTATCCCCGTAGCCCTGCAGATTTTTTCCTTTCCAGTATTTATCCAGTTCCCTTTTGAAAGCCACGATTGAATCTGCCTCCACCACCTGTCATTGCAAACTTAAACTGCTTCCAGTGTCCCAGAGAATTGACTTTAAGAGTCTTATGCTTATCTTCAAATCTCTCTCATGGCTTCATCGCTCCCTACCTCTGTGATCTCTTCCAGCCTTATGTCCCTGTGCGCACCCCTCCAACACTGGCCCATTTCTTGTTGCCTGTATCTACTACATTAACAGGTACCAATTCAACTGCTCCACCACCCTCCTCTGGAGCTCACTCCCTCAGTGTCACTACCTGGTCAGCTCCTCAAGAACATCCTCTTTGACTGTGCTTTTACTCCCTCTTGACTCTTTTCCCTTTCCTCCTCCTCCACCGCCCCCCCCCCCCCCCCACCTACCACTCGATGTCCACTTGCTGTCCAGCATCCTGTAAAATGCTCCCAGGTGTATCTTTGCATTTAGTGGGTGCTATAGAAATGTAGGCTGCTGTTTGTTGTCATCACTGGAAATAGAACTTGAGAAACGTAAGGTACGGAATGAGAAAAGGTCATTAGGCCCATCGAGCTCACTTCTTCTAACAAACTATTTCAAATAGTTTGTTAGAAGAAGTGAGGGGGCAGGGACCAAAGGCAGGGAGGGGGCAATCCAGGATTTTAGAAATATATCAATATTTATTACCTTATTTGTCTTGGGTTTGGTTCAGTTCACTTCAGCTCTGGTCAGACAGAGCCCCGATCAGACTCAGAACCCCATGACTGTGGTTATTGGGAGTAGATTTGAGCTTGCGTTCGACTTCTGGTCACTACCTTTAGATTTACGAGGATGTTGCCAAGACTAGAGAATTTTAGCTATGAGGAAAGATTGGATAGGCTGGGGTTGTTTTCTTTGGAACAGAGAAGGCTGAGGGTTGATTTAATTGAGGTGTAGAAAATTATATAGGGCCTAGATAGAGTGGACAAGAAGGACCTATTTCCCTTAGCAGAGCGGTCAATAACCAAGGGCATAGATTTAAAGTGATTGGTATAAGGATTGGAGGGGAGCTGAGGAAAAAATTTTCACCCAGAGGGGGGGGCCTGGAACTCACTGCCTGAAAGGGGGTAGAGGCAGAAACCCTCATCACATTTAAAAAGTACTTAGATACTCAAGACGTTCCATAACCTACAAGGCTACGGACCAAGTGCTGGAAAGTGGGATTAGGCTGAGAGGCTCATTTTCGGCCGGCGCACACGATGGGCCGAACGGCCTCCTTCTGTGCCGTAAATTTTCTATGAATCTATGATTCTGTGACTAAAGATAACATAAACGGTCAAGGAACAGTTATAAAACAGTAGTATAAAAGGACTGTTAAAATAAAGTAAAAGGAACAACTATTAAAGACGAATTAAACTGCCTATACAGCAATGTACACAATGTCCAAAATAAAGACGGGGGAACTAGAGGCAGTAATCCGTAGTGAGGAACCAGATGTAGTAGGAATAAATAAATCATAGCTCTATAAAGAACAGGACTGGCAACTAAATATTGCAGAAGTGCGAAGTGATATATTTTGGTAGGAAGAATGAAGAGAGGCAATATAAACTAAATGGTACTATTCTAAAGGGGGTGTAGGAACAGAGAGACCTGGGAGTATATTTGCACAGATCTTTGGAGGTGGCAGGACAGGTTGAGAAAGCGGTTAAAAAAGCCTACGGGATCCTGGGCTTTATAAATAGAGGCATAGAGTACACAAGCAAGGAAGTTATGTTGAACCTTTATAAAACACTGGTTCAGCCACAGCTGGAGTACTGTGTCTAATTCTGGGCACTATACTTTGGGAAAACAGTGAAGGCCTTAGAAAGGGCGTAGAAAAGATTTACTGGAATGGTTCCAGGGACGAGGGACTTCAGTTACGGGGATAGACTGGAGAAGCTGGGATTGTTCTCCTTAGGGCAAAGACGGTTAAGAGGAGATTTGAAAGAAGTGTTCAAAATCATGAAGGGTTTAGATAAGTAAATAAAGAGAAACTGTTCCCAATGGTGGAAGGGTCAAATACCAGAGGACGCAGATTTATGGTGATCGGCAAAAGAGCCAAAGGCGACATGTGGAATAACATTTTTACGCAGCGAGTAGTTACGATCTGAAATGCGCTGCCTGAAAGGGTGGAGGAAGCAGATTCAATCGTGGCTTTCAAAAAGGAGTAGGATAAATACTTGAAGGAAAAAACTTTGCAGGGCTATGGGGAAAGAGCGGGGGAATGGGACTTAACTGGATTGCTTTTACAAAGAGCCGGCACGAGCTCACTGGACCAAATGCCGCCTCCTGTGCTGTAACCATTCTATGATAACATAATCAGAAAAGAAGGGGTGGGTGGAGTAGTTGTACTAATTAGAGATAACATAAAAAAAGGGAAATAAAGGGACATAACTAACGGATAAAAACAGAATCCATATGGATTGAAATAAAAGGTAAGGGATTGATCACGCTAATAGGGGTATACTACAGACCACCTACTAGTGGAAAGGAGATGGAGGAAGAAATAAGTAAGCAAATATGTGAAATGAGTAAAGGACATAAAATAGTAATCATGGAAGATTTTAACTACCTCCAAATAAACTGGCAAGAGGTAGGTGAAGGGATACAGGGAATGGAGTTTTTACAATGTGTGCAGGACTCATTTCTTACCCATTTTGCAAAAATCCCAACAAGAGAGGAAGCTCTGCTGGATCTAGTAATGGGAAATGAACCAGAACAGATAGGAGAAGTAAGCATAGGGGAACATCTAGGCAATAGCGGTCACAACATAATATGGTTTAAGATAAAGATTGAGAAGGACATAAGTAAGACAAAGACCAAAGTACTAAATTGGAAAAAAGCTGATCTAAGGGGATGAGAATGGATCTAGGGAAAATAAACTGGAAAAATTTACTGACAGACAAAGAAATCGAATGGCAATGGGAAACATTTAAAACGGTGATCAATAGTGTCCAGGAGAAATACATCCCACTAAAAAGCAAGAACAAACTAGCTAGTAATGACACACCATGGGTGAATAAAGAAATAAGGGCAAAATTGAAACTAAGGAAGAAAGCATACACTAAGTACATAGACAACGAAGCGAGGATGACAAAAGGGAATACGAAAAGGTTAGGAAAGAAGTCAAAAAAACAATTAGGAAGGCAAAGAGAAACTATAAAATTAAATTATCAAGGAATGTAAAAAGAAATAGTAAAGTATTCTACAAACGCATAAATAACAAAAGAAAAATCAGGATAGGGATAGGGCCACTAAGGGATACAGACGATAAACTCACAGGTAATGACAGCGAAATGGCAGAAATATTAAATAATGACTTTGCCTCAATATTTATCAGGGAGACTAACATGGTAGACATGACATTAGAAGAAGAGATCGAAAAAGTTATAAAGACATTTAAGATAGAAAGGATGGAGATAATTGATTAACTAATCAAACTTTGAGAGGATAAAACCACTGGTCCGGATGGATTGCATCCACGCATATTAAAAGAAATTAGGGAAGAGATAGCAGAGGCACCATTTTATATATATATATATAAAAAACTTAATTAGAAAAGAGAATAGTGCCAGAGGACAGGCGGACAGCTAATGTGATTCCTATGTTTAAAAAGGGAGACAGAACCAGTCCAGGGAACTGGAGACCAATTAGCTTAACGTCGATGATAGGAAAGATAATGGCATCCTTATTCAAAGATGCAATAGGAAAACATCTAGAAACTGAAAATATAAAGAGTACTCAGCTCAGATTTTAAAAGGAAAGGTCATGCTTGACCAACCTTATTGAATTCTTTGAAGAAGTAACAGAAATGGTAGACAAGGGTAATGTAGTAGATGTAATGTATTTGGATTTTCATAAGGCCTTCGATAAGGTGCCACATAGTAGACTCATGATTATGGTGGAGTTAAGGGACAAGTGGCAGAATGGATAGCAAGCTGCCTAGAAAACAGGAGAATAGGGGTTAAAGGTAGTTACTCAGACTGCCAAAAGGTGGGAAGTGCTGTTCCTCAAGGATCGGTGCTGGGACCACTGTTGTTCACCATTTACATAAACGATTTGGAATCGGAAGTACAATTGCAAAATTTGCAGACGACACCAAATTGGGGGGGTATAGTGATAACTGAGGAAGACTGCGACAAAATACAGGAAGATATTAATGAACTTGCAGAATGGGCATATAATTGGCAAATTAATTTCAATATAGACAAGTGTGAGGTGATAAATTGTGGTAGGAAGAATAAGGAGGCACATACTCCCTGGAAAATAGAGTCTAAATGGGGCTCCAAAACACTTAAGAAGCTCGACACCATCCAAGACAAAGCAGCCTGCTTAATTGGCACCCCATCCACCATCCTAAACATTCACTCCCTTCACCACCGGCGCACTGTGGCTGCAGTGTGTACCATCCACAGGATGCACTGCAGCAACTCGCCAAGGCTTCTTCGACAGCATCTCCCAAACCCACGACCTCTACCACCTAGAAGGATAAGGGCAGCAGCCTCATGGGAACAACACCACCTGCACGTTCCTCTCCAAGTCACACACCATCCCGACTTGGAAATATATCGCCATTCCTTCATCGTTGCTGGGTTAAAATCCTGGAACTCCCTTCCTAACAGCGCTGTGGGAGAACCTTCACCACACGGACTGCAGCGGTTCAAGAAGGCGGCTCACCACCACCTTCTCAAGGGCAATTAGGGATGGGCAATAAATGCTGGTCGCCCACATCCCATGAACGAATAAAAAAAAAATACACAAATCACTAAAAGTAGTGATGCAGGTTAATAAGTCCATTAAAAAAAGCAAGCTAAGCACTGGGATTCATTTCTAGAGGGATAGAATTGAAAAGATGGAAAGTTATGTTAAATGTGTATATAACGTTGGTTAGACCACACTTGGAGTATTGTGTACAGATCTAGTCTCCATATTATAAAAAGGATATAGAGGCACTGGAGAACGTGCAAAAGATATTTAACAGGTATAACCTCTCAGTTCTGGTATCATCCTATCAGGAAAGATTGAACAGGTTGGGGCTTTTCTCTCTAGAAGAGACTGAGGAGTGACCTGATAGAGGTCTTTAAGATTATGAAAATGTTTGATAGGGTCGACATGGAGAAGATGTTTCTACTTGTGGGGTAGATCAGAACTGGGGGCCATAAATATAAAATAGTCACTAATAAATCCAACAGGGAATTCAGGAGAAACTTTTTTACCCAGAGAGTGGTTAGAATGTAGAACTCGTTACCATAAGGAGTAGCTGATGCAACTAGCATTGATGCATTTAAGGGGAAGCTAGATGAACACGTGAGGGAGAAAGAAATAGAAGGATATGTTGATGGGGTTAGATGAAGAAGGGTGGGAGGAGACTCATGTGGAGCATTAACACCAACATGGACCTGTTGGGCCAAATGGCCTGTTTCTGTGCTGTACATTCTATGTAATTCTATGTACCATGTCTACCCAACAATGCCTGTCCAAGGTTGCTCCTAAGCAGTGGTTTTGAAGTGTAGCATACTTTAACAAGGGGTGGCTGATGGAACCTAATAAGTGATCAGATCCTCTGTCCTTTTGTTTCATTTCACAATACTTCTCTGTGCAACAGCTGCCCTTAGATGGTCAATACTGTGCAAGGCCTAATTTATAGGAAAATGGATGGAATTATGGAATATGATCTCTAGAACACCAGAAAAAAATCTGAAAATGCCACATGGTTTATATTAAAAAAAAAGAGGATTTGACTTCCAAATCACCATAAACCAAATGAGTGGAATTGTAGAATACAATCTCCAAAATGTCAGTGAAAATTACAGAACCTCATGAAATAGAAATGAAATTTGACTTATTTAGTCTGTGGTAGCTTGTGATTCACTGGCATAAATATGATTCAATACCATCTTCATTTATTCCTTTTTAAAATCATTTTGTTGAGAACCACTTAAAATTATGGATAACTTTTGATAAAATGATCTGTCAGTAATTTGATAGAAAGATTTAGATTCAGAACAACTTTCTGTAATGATTCTGCTTGTATCAGAGCTGCTGATATATTGGACAGATTTGAATGGGTTTTGTTCACTATTCCTGTCCATTGGGTTCTGGCTTTCCCCTGACCTAGTGTTTTATCGGCTGCTGTTCCAGGTAGTGACGGCTGGAGGCTGTACGAATACATCACCAGGCACTTCATCGCCACAATCAGCCAAGACTGCAAGTACCTCCAAACCACCATCGCGTTTAGCATCAATAAGGAACATTTCACGTGTACGGGGAAGACTCTGATTTCACCTGGTAAGAGTGGAATACAGGTTAATGTTTACCCAGCAAATCCACTGGGAGGGGAGGGTGAATATTGGAATTTGCTTAGTAAACTCATCAATGTAACTACACTCTCCTGCCAGTATTGGCGCTGCCACGGTTCACTGCGGGCGGGGGATGGTATAATTCCAGCCTAAGTTTACATTGTATATGTGAACGTACAAATTTATAATGGAAAAAGTTGACGGAAGTAATGCATAGATGTAAGGTTTTTAATTTATTATAGGTATGTATATTTTAATGCACAGTGTTCTATAGATATCTCCATTCTCACAGGGCCTTAATACCACAGTAGGGAATTAAAGCACTGCCACTGACTAGGACTGAGTTCTTTTGAAGTATAGAAGTGGCAAAAGCTTTAAAAGTTACTAATTACTATTTTTCAGGGCATTTTTAAAGCTTAATTAAATTAACTTGTCAAAAACTGTTGCTTAGAATCATATAAGGTTTAGGCACAGAAGGAGGCCATTCAGCCCATCGAGTCCGTGCCGGCTCTATGCAAGAGCAATCCAGCTAATCCCACTGCCCCACCCTATCCCTGTAGCCCTGCACATTTTTTCATTTCAAGTACTTATCCAGTTCCCTTTTGAAGGCCATAATTGAATCTGCCTCCACCACTCCCTCAGGCAGTGCATTCTAGATCCTAATCACTCGTTGTGTAAAAATGTTTTTCCTTGCTTGATCTTTAACCAAAGGAAATTTTAACTGGGAAAAAATGCAGTGCAACTCAGAAACCTTTTATTAAAATTTATTTTGACTGATTTTTTTTCATCATCTCAAAGCATTTGTTTGTGGAGGAGATGATTGTTAAACATACCTGATTTCTTGTGATCGTGCATCTGTTAATTAAGTTGTGTGTGAAGGAGTGCTTAGAGAGACTGTTACTTGTTTCAGTGTTCCTCGGTGTGTTCCAGGCTGTGTATATGTGACTTTGTTGTCCTACTCCAGGTTACACTGCGGTGATGCAATGGCAGAGCCTTGCGGATGAGGGAACCCTTCCAGCCTGTGAGCGAGGTGATGTGTTTACTGTAGATGAGGTTAAGTTGTTAGAGAAACAGACAAACCCACCTGACTACCTGACGGAGGCAGAACTTATCACCTTGATGGAAAAACATGGCATTGGTAAGTCAGCCTTGTATATACCCTACCACTGGTCATTCCAGCCCAATTTTAGATTTTAAGCAATGCGTCTACATTTTCTGGGGCATATATCATGGTGCAATGTATCGTTTAACACCATTTCTGTTTATTTGACTGACGTAATGTGTGAGATTCTCAAAAACAAAGTGTCGCAAATAGTTTCCACTAATTTATAGATTGCTTAACTCGACTGTATATGGAGGTTGAAGTACTTACAAAGAGTGAGGAAAGTGATACCTACCATTGGTAATCTCACACTGTTTACAACTGTTTGGTACATTTCAGTAATACAGCAGTTAAATCTTTATTCACTCCACCTTTTCAAACAAAAAGGCTGCTGACCATTTTCAATTAGACGTTACACTCCAGTAATGTTTCTTGGTTTTTTTTGCTAAACTGTAAATGAATCTGTGAGTAGTTCACTGTCCTCATAATGTGAGAGACGTTGCGGCGGAAGCCACATCATTACAAGCTGCACACCACCATCGCCTGGTGCCTGAAAACAGTCTCTCATCTGCCTACTGATTTTGTAAATCAATCTTTATCACAGTGCCAATTTATTTGTAATTTTTAAATGTAAAGCCCTCATGCAGTCCAGAAAGATCCCAGGATTGATCCTGAGTCTGTACTGAATTAGCTGATCTCAGCTGGGGTCACAGTTGAGGTGCTACAGTTGGCTTCAGTAGGTGCAGCACAGAGGAGGTCATTCGACCCATCGTGCCTGTGCTAGCTCTTTGAAAGAGCTATCCAATTAATCCCATTCCTCTGCTCTTTCCCCATAGTCCTGTTGCAGTCATGACGTGAAGAGTGACGTGTACTCTCGGGTGACCTTTTGTAGCTGCAGATGGTCACGTATCCAGTACAATACTTATAGTCTATGCACCAGCAAGCATCACAGATCCAGTCTGAGGCCATGATCTCCCTCTGCCACCCTAACAGTACTTTGTAGACTGCACAAAATAGTGTATTGTAGATGCTTTTGATGTGAGAACATCTGCTATACAGGTCACATTTCTCCCACGATACAACTGGTTTGAGATTTCAAGTCTACTACCCTTAGTATTGATAGCATTTGAGAGACCTTCACGAATTTAGTTTGCTAACTGTCCCATTACCAAATATATTGGAGCTGACCATCCTGTTGACAATTCCCAACTATTATCGCGGCGCACTGTCCCACTACCAGCGTCTGTTATCAGGACTGACTACTGTGTTACCGGTCTGGCTCTTGTGAGGCCTCATTGTTCCATTACCGACCCTATCCGTATCGGAACTGACCGTTCTATTACCGACCCTGATCGTATCGGGACTGACCGTTCTGTTACCAACCCTGTCTGTATCGGGACGGACCGTTCTGTTACCGACCCTGTCCGTAATGGGACGGTCCGTTCTATTACCAACCCTGACCGTATCGAGACTGATCATCCAGTTATCGACCCCATCAGTTATCAGGGCAGACTGTCCTGTTACCAACTCTGACTATGTCAGAGTCAACCAGAGTCACCATCCCACTACCAATGTCCAGTATTGGAGTTCACTGTCCAGTCACTCACCCCTTTCCATTATCATGATTGCCGATCCTTTTACCGACCCTTTTACCGACCCCTTTCCAATATAAGGAATGACCATTCTGTTATCAATCCCTTTCCATTTTCAAGATGCACTGTCCTGTAACAACCCAGTCAGTTATCAAGGTTACCTGTGTCTTTACTGACCCTGTTTATGTCGGGATTGACCATCCAATAGCCAGTCAAGTTCATATTGGGATTGACCATCATATTACCAACCACACCATTATTGGAGCCGACTGCCCTGTTGCTGACCCTACCCGTTATTGGGGCTGAGGATCCCATTACAGACCCTCTCTTTTATGAGGGCTGACCAACCTTGTTGGTTATCAGGGCCGATTAGCCCATTGCCAAACAAGTCTATATCTAGGTTGGCCATCCAATTACCAACCAGTCTGTATCAGACTTGACAGTATCATTACCAATCTATCCATTCTTGGGGGCGGACCATCCCCATCCGTATTGGGACAGACCACTCCATTAACAGTCCAGTCTATAGCAGGACTGACTGTCCCATTACCAATTCTGTTCATTTTGGAGGGCTGACTGTCCCACTATTAACCCCATTCATATCAGAGTTGATGGTCCCATTATAGACTCACTAATTATTCAGGGTAGATGAAACCAGGTAATGATATTCATATGTTGCATTAGGAGTCTGGTTGGATCGAAGTTGTGGACTTACCCCATTTGTTTCTGGAATATTTGTCATGGTTTTGAACTTCCAAGATCTCCAAAATTGTTAATGGAGATGGTATTACTGTTTTAGAAACTTTTAGTTTGTCATGCAGCTGAAAATATTAAATTCTAATTCCCTGATGTTACTGTACTCCTAAGAAATTGAAGATCTTTCTGGGAACTGAAAAATAAATAAAATGATTCTTGCTTAACACTCACTGCAACATTTTATTGTACGACATTCATTCCATTTATCTGCTGCGATGTGAGTCACTCTCGTAAACACACTTCAGTGGCATGTTAGTGTTACTGGCAGCATCTCTTCAGTGCAGACAGTTAAAACAATCAATGCAATTACTCCAATGAGATTTGTTGATTGGAAAATATCAGCATGTAAAAAATGTAATTGTTTTCTACAAACTTTATAATAAACAGACAAATAGATGTTACTTTATGAAGAGCCTCTAGTGCAAGGATACATGCTCTTTTTTGTTTGCACTGAGTTTTAAAGAACGCAGTTTTAGTTCAGATCAGTTCTACTTGGGTTCAAAACTCCTGCACTCCCAAACACACTTTCAGGAGATGTGTTTAAGACCGAAGGCTCC
The DNA here is from genome assembly GCF_035084215.1 of Heptranchias perlo. NCBI lineage: Eukaryota > Metazoa > Chordata > Chondrichthyes > Hexanchiformes > Hexanchidae > Heptranchias > Heptranchias perlo. The sequence goes on from NC_090349.1 coordinate 8,081,254, forward strand.
AAGCCTCAGCTCTCAGAAATTGAGTTCAATGTGTTTCTGAAGTAAAAAGGGAAAAACTTGCAACAACTATCTGAACATGGAAGATTACAAAGGAAGTTTTGTAATAATAAACACCAATTTTTAATTGCCCAATGCAAAGCCTTGGCCAGTTTGTTGTGTTTATCTCTCTGGAGGTTGAATCGGATTCTCCAGTGGTAACCAGATCAGCCTATCAATATCTGCTAACCATTCTCGATAATAGAGATGGCGATGTGTGGGAATGGGAGGCAAAGCAGAGCGATTTGCCACTTGTCAGAGCATCTATGGCTGCATGTTTCTGAGGTAGGATGGTTGTCACAATGCCTCTGACTTCCTCCCCCACCAAGACTAAACCTTGGGCTGTAAGTTTATCCCAGTGATGATGCAGTTATGGGTCCTGAGAAGACTGCAACATCAGAGGCGTTATCTGAGACTAAGTTGAAGATGTTTAACCTGAACAATGTTTGTCTCTTCCTCTCCCAGGGACGGATGCAAGTATCCCTGTCCATATCAACAACATCTGCCAGCGCAACTATGTCACTGTAGAGAGTGGCCGCAGGTTGAAACCCACCAACCTCGGGATTGTCCTCGTTCATGGATATTATAAAATCGGTAAAGTGAAACTGAGAGAAAATAAACTGTAGTCCCCAGCACCGCTCTGATACTGATCTGCCTCTAGGTGTCTTTTCAGATGCCTTGTAAATATGGTAGGATATAATAGCCTAGATTTCCCGGTCCTGACTGCCCGGCTTATGGACTCCCCGAGTACTCTCTGACTTGGGTTGAAAGGGTTATGTCAACAGAAAATTCACTTAGGACACCTTGGACTCTTTCTGTAATAGTCTGTTGGAATGATAACCATCCATTGGATGCTTGGTCATGTGATTAGATCTAATTGTGCTAGGGCAGTGTTCAGGGCTGGGCTGGCCAAAATTCACCTGGAAAGTACTCCTGAATTCTGCATTCAGTCTTTGAGAAATTGTATGTATTAGTTGATTAGTAACAGGGAACTACCAAGTAGAGAAAATACTGAAATTTGGTTGTGATTTGACTATTTTGTACTTGGTCAAAGGTACTAAAAAATGTTTTAAATTACAACAGTGTTTGTATTATAAAACTAAAAGGGAAATATAAACTATTACATTATGAATGTATTTTAATGCACACACATCACCAGCAAAAGCAAGGGCAGGAGTTATGTTGTGGCACAGTTCCCCATGACCCCATTAGTTTTAATTGGCAGGATGGTAGCACGAGTTGGCACTTTGCAGTGCTGTGTCGCAGGGTCATGGGACACTATTTAATTTGTCCACAATTCCTCACAGCCAGTCTTGGCCATATATCAACAGGGAACTGCTGAGCAGAGCCCAAGCACTTCCCTACAGAAAAGGAGGTAACATTGGAGACTAAAGACAGCTCATCTACCCACCATGGGATAAAACATCAGGCGCTGTACTGACAGAGGCTTATTAGCCCCCTTCACCAGGGAATGGTGCATTGCCCAGCAATATATAAATGAGGCAATTAAATTATTTTAGGTGTATTTGAATGGGACTAACACTGTAATGGTTTGATAAGAGAAAGTCAGTTTTATGTTTAAGACAAAATGGATTTATTTTTTGATTTTCTCCCCTCTGTCCTTCACTTAAGCTGCCCTGCACCATGATGAGAGGGCAGACAGGTAACCTGATTCTGGAACGCTAATAGTTTTAGCGACAGCTGGGAGCTATACAAGAGCAGCCCCTACCCGTTATTTATTTAATTTAATTTATAATTAAATTTTTTTTGTCCACTTCCTTTTTCTGTGGGTCTTCCAACACTGCACACCATTCTTCATTTGAGAAGGCAATCTGGTGACCCGATTCCCCCAGGCCTCTCCTGATGCAGCTCTGTGACTGGCTGCTATGTGATGCGTGAAAATGGTTAGCGTGCAGGGGTACGGTAGTGTAGTGGTTATGTTATTGGACTAGTAATCCAGAGGTCTGGACTGATAATCCAGAGAACTTGAGTTTAAATCCCACCATGGCAGTTTGAGAAGTTGAATTCAGTAACAGTGATCATGAAGCTGTTGGATTGTCGTAAAAATCCAACTGGTGCACTAATGTCCTGTAGAGAAGGTCTGTGATTCCAGTCGCATGCCAATGTGGTTGACTCTTAACTCCCCTTTGAAGTTGCTTAGCAAGCCATTCAGTTGTATCAAACTGCTAAACTGCAGTTGTTCAAGAAGGCGGCCCACCACCACCTTCTCAGGGCAACTAGGGATGGGCAATAAACGCCGGCCTTGCCAGCGATGCCCACATCCTGAGAATGAATATTTAAATAAATCTTCTCATCAATTTTCTATCCTTTGCAATCTGTGGGCACCTGAACTCCACTCAGCCTGACAGTAGTCTGTGAAGAAATTTACAGTCCAGATTTCCTACCCTCCCCTCCCCTCCCAGCTCAAGGACCATAGTGTAGGTTGAAAGGTGGCAGAGAATTGCTGTGAGTGTGGGGGGTTACTAATCAGTTGCTTATGTCAGTTATACCCATTGTTATAAACAACCATCCTGTTTATCTAGTTGGTAATTTGTTCTGTAGCATCTTGAAGAATGTATGATCTGTTTGTATTTTGACAGACCAGGAGCTCGTCCTTCCCACCATCCGCAGTGCTGTCGAGAAGCAGCTCAGCCTCATTGCTGCGGGAAAAGCTGATTTCCCACCAGTCCTAGAGCACGCTCTGAATATCTTCAAAAGGAAGTTCCATTATTTTGTGGACTCCATAGCAGGTATGACTGAATGTTTTGACATCTTGTATTGTAACGTATTCCTATGACTAATTGTTAGACTGTTTGACTAGTCAGTCACAAGGATATATTTTGTAAGGCTCCCCTCAGATGCGGAGCCTCAATTCTCCGATCTGTGCTCCCATCGATTAAGACTCTGAGCTGGGAGGAAGAGCCTTGCAAAATTTACCCTACAATCTGAACTGTTACCTGTATCTTTATCTGTAGATTTGTCTAGCTAGGAATTTCACATCTGTTTGCCTATAGGCCAAGCTTGCAGAAATCTCTTTGTAAATGGTACACTACAAGTAAACGGCAATGGTTACCTTATGGAATAACAGATAATGTGGGAGAAGGTTTAATTGCAATAGTTTCATCAAAAGTCTTGCATCAAGTGCTCATCAAGACAGGCATCACTTTCAGCCTCAGCAGCTACTGTGCTTAAATCCTGTACCCTCCTGAGACAGTGAGCGTTCCTGCTGGGTGCTCATGAACTGATACTGTGATGAAAAAATTCCCTCAATCCCATCTCAGCCATGGCTGCTAAGGTGACTCCACTAATCACGCATTCCTTTCAAGCCAACTGGGGTCTTGCATGCCAGGGTTTGAATGGCCCCAGCATTGGCACGAGCAGCTGCGCAGCAAGAAGCCCACCTTCATGTTGCTGCCTCTCTTAAAACTGGCAGACTTGCCACTAGAGGGTAGGATATGAAATGGAAGATGAGGCAATACATCCAGTAGGCTGTAAACCTCAAGGAAATTCACTTCTATAAAAGGATGTGACTTTTCCAGCAAACACATTTGAGGGTGAAAATGGAGAGAGTGAACTGCCAGTAGAAAGCACGTCCAGTCAGCCCAACGGCAGCACCCAGCATGTTCATATCATCCTCCGACTGCAAAACTTTCACATCTATCTTTGCTTAGAGGATTGATTCATCTGTGCTCCCTCTAAAAACTGCGAAAGGATGAATCCATTGAGTTATGAATACATTTGGGAAGTTGAGATTATTTCTGGTTAATTGAGAAGATCCCAGTTTGAGCTAGTGCACGATTTATGCTCCATTGGTGCTCAGTACCAGTCGTCATACCACTAGACTGGTTTACAACCACAGGGTTGCAGTGCCCCATCTTATCCCTACAGGATTTAAGCACTGAAGTGACACCTGTCTCCTTGGTACTTAGTGCAAAACTGTTTATCGAACTGTTGTAGAAAAACCTTTTCCCACAGTGGTACCAAAGCATTACCTGTTGTCTCCAGGTATTGTCAAAAAAATGGTGATTGTTGCCTAATATTGTATCTTGAGACGTTCTAAGAGAACTGCCTTTACAAACTCTGCCATTCTTGTATTCAATGTTTCCCTCATCAGCTGGGCCACCCATCTCCAAAGGGACCCTGGATCCAGCATGTGTGCTCACAATTGCATGCAACTTAACGTGTTGAGACTCTAACCATGAGCAAAATTTTGTTATTTCTTATTTTGTAATGATTTCTTCTGCATTTCTTAAAGTTCTGCTGTGCACTGATGCACAGAGAATTGATGAGATGCTGGTCTGATGATACCACCTTGGTGTAAAACAAAAATCAGGAGAAACTTGTTCCAGTGCCCTGTGCTTTGGCTCAACAGATGTCCTGAGCAGGGGCATGCTGCACCCTCCCATGTGGGCCCTCCAACTCCCGACATTCCACATGATATTCAAACATATGGGGCTCGATTTTGGGATCGTGTTTCCGGCGGGTTCCCAGCGGGGTGGCCCCGAAAATCCCGATATCCGGTCACGTGACCGGATCGCGACGAAATCCCGGCCACTTCCGGGTACCGCGCTGACGTACGGGGCTGCGCGCGCAAGCCCCGCTGGTGGGAATCCCGCAGGCAATTAAAGCCAGCGGGGTTCCACTTGAGAGTACTTACCTTGCTCGTTGTGGTCAGTTAATGAGCTGAAGCAGCTGTCAAAAGAGGAAGTGTGGGATTTTAGGTTCAAGGCAGTGAGTTTCCCACACTGGGGGAAACAGTCCCTCCTCAACCAGGCGTGTTGCAGCCAGCAGCCTGTGGCAGGTGCCAAGGTGTGCTCCATGGGGGAGAGCCCTCACCCACGCAGGAGGCCACCGCGTCACATAGGGCAACCCCTGACCTCCACCACCCCCCGCCAAGCCAGAGGACAGACCGACACGAAACCGCAGCCCCAGTCCGAGGAACCACCCACCTACCCTGCACAACTCCTCAGACCAACACCTGCCAGATGGGTGGTGTGTGGACACCCTCGGAGGACGAAGAGCATGACCAGCCCCAGCAGCCTCGCAGTCCACGCCGTCCGCCGCAGAGACGTGGATCCCCCCAACACGGTGTTGTTGCACGCCCACCTGCACAGCAGGAGGGAGGGCTACCGCAGAGAGAGACGCATCGCAGAGGGCACTACCCTCGCCACAGGGTCCATAGACCGAGGCGCAGCTCCCCGGACCTCTCCGAGCAGCAGTGCACAGGGAGGCGCAGATTCGCTCGACATGTAGTCGTGGAGATCTGCAGCCTCTTTCATGCCGAGCTGCTCCTGGCTGGCCCCAGCACCAACTGCTTACCTGTCGCTGTCAAAGTCACCACTGCCCTCCACACCTTCTCCTCCGCATCCTTCCAGGGTGCAGCCGGCTACACCGCCGATGTCTCTCAGTCGTCTGCGCGGACGAGCCCTGCAAATACACCTGCACCTACTCTGCAGTAACACGATGGGTGGCATCAGTGGTGGGTCCTCATAGTGATACCCAGGAGCGGCCATTATTGGACACAACGGACAGGATTCGCGGAGACATGGCAGTGGTGGTGTCAATATAATGTGTGCTGTTTGTTGCTCTGAAATTCAATATAGGTAACACCCATGACAAACCCTCAGACACCCTTGTGCACCCCCTTCATGCTGACGACACGTTTGCCTTACGCTGCCTACTGCACATATGTGATGCATGCCCTGTGGCTGCAGCACAGGTGGTGGCAGGTTGAGTGAGGCTGGCCGTGAGGGAGATGCACGGGAGGGTGAGTATGGGATGGAGCAATGAGATTGTATGAGGATTGGGTTGCGTGTTAGTGGCAGGATGAGTACTGGCGAGGTGAGTAGGTGGAGGTAAGATGAGGATGGGGTTTGAGTGGGTATGAAGGGTGATGTGACAGAATAGTGTTGGCGGTGCCGAAGGAGATGTGGGGTGGGGGCAGTGTTGTGGCAGACGGAGTGTAGGGGAAAGACTTCATGTTCTCACTGCGGCTGACCTACTGCGGTCATTGCAGCGCCTCCTGCACTGTATGCAGGTGGGCCATATGTTGGTGGCGCAGGTGACCCCCTCTGCCACCTCGAGCCAGGCCTTCTTGGTGGCAGAGGCAGGCCGCTTCCTCCCGCCCGCCGGGGGGAAGATCTGTGTCCTCCCCCTCCTCCTCACCCCATCTGATGACACCTGGGGTGAGGCATCATTAAACTGGGAGCAGCCTTCCCCCTGGGCTGTTCCATGCTGCAATTTGTTCCATTGGTTGCAGCATCTGTCAATGGAGGACTGCCCCTTTAACTAGAGAGCCTCCAGCTGACAGATCGTACTGCGCATGCGCAGCCCGACCGACGCGCAGGCCAGCGCCGTGGACCCCGGAGGATCAGGTAATTGATTCCTATTAGTGGGTTGCCTGCTACGATCGCGTGGGCAACCCACTAATTTCGCCGTCCGCGTTTTCGACGCTCCTGGAGGACCACCCGCTGGGAACCCGCAGGCCTGCTAAATTCGAGCCCATGCAATTACTGGGAGACTGTTCCCATGGCAACCTGCCAGGACATATTGGCTGCAGGAGTCAAAGTAGCTGCTGGTCTATCACGGTGGTGTACAGTTGGTTGTTCTGTTTCAGTGGTGTGTTAGTCTCCTGAGAGGGAATGTTTCTGAAATTTTGGAAAATTGCTGAGAAAATTCTGTTTCTCTTTATTTGCATGTTCCATATTCCATTGGCATAAATTCAGGTTACCAACTAAGAGAATCATGCAGGAGATGCCTCTCTAAGATGTTAGTGTCTGGGATATTCAGCATTCGTCCTTTGACTTCCACTGCTGAGCTGCGTCAAAGGGGAGTAATTCGTGGGCATCATTGGTTCTGTTCACCACGAACCCTATCCGACTTTTCTCTCCCAAAGATGGACTGAGGCCACTTGTCATGTCCTACCACTGCCTGAGCCAAGCAGAGCTGCCTCAGCACAGACCTGGGACCTGCTTGGCCTGTCTCAGTACTAAATCGGGTAGTGTGTTTACCCACCAGGCCAATGGGGGATCCTCAGAGTTCTTTTTGTTTTGTTTTGTTTTTTTACAGAATTTTGACAACTAGAGATGAATTGGATATTCTTGGCTGACAACAAGCATCTTTTATGGATAAATAATTCTTTCTTTTATTGGGTTGTAACACTGTACAAAAACAATAATCTGAATCCCCAGATTGGAACAGTCCTGCCTATATCACGTAGTGATGCACTCTCTGTCACTGGGTTGTATATTATTATATGTCAGGAAAATATTTTCCTTTTGGTCCAGATGCTGAAACGATTGGTGTTTGGAGGGAGTTTGAACTCCAGTGTTGGTTTGGAAGAGGTTGCTCTTTGAACATCAGTGGAGGCTTGGTGGTGGTTCCCTCGACCATCAGTGCAGGGGCTTGCCCTTCTGTGGCTACTTTGCTCAGTCAGTTCTCTTTTCTCTACAGGTATGGATGAGTTAATGGAGGTGTCATTTTCTCCCATTGCTGAGACGGGGAAGCCTCTGTCCCGCTGCGGCAAGTGCCATCGATTCATGAAGTACATTCAGGTTGGTGAAGTGAACGTTTAACTGCAGGGAGCAGGGGGGATTGATTTATTTTTAATAATCACAAACATGATCTCTTGTAATTGCATTAGTATTTGCTACCGATACAGTGATCATATATACCCCACCCTCATCAATAAGCCATCTTCAGAAACCAAGGATCCCAATGATTATACCAAGTTACTCTAAGAAAAGGTAGATTGTGGAGCAGTGATTCCAGGTTTGTGCTTGGAAAATTAATTTACAATAACAGAGGTAATATAATGTGAATGCCTTATAATGAGAAAAATGTAACAGCGATAGTGTTAAAACATAGATCCATTTGAGAAAGGAGTATATAATCACGATCTAGAAGAAGGCATTTATATGGTACTTTGCATGATGTCAGGATGTTTTGAAATGTAGTCACTGTTCTTATGTAGGGAAACGCAGCAGCCAATTTGCACACAGCATTATCCCACAAACAGCAATAAGGTAAATGACCCGTTAATAATCTGTTTTGGTGGTGGATAGATGGGAGTTGACCAGGACACTGGGAGAACCTGCCTGCTCTTTGAAGAAGTACCATGGAATTTTTTTATATACAACTGAAAGAGCAGATGGGGCCACCGTTTAACATCTCATTTGAAAAATGGCACCTCCGACAATGCAGCACTCCACTAGTATCAGCGTAATTTATGTGCTCAGGTTCTTGAGTGGGGTTTGATCAAAAGATGCATTTCGAGCACAAGTGGTTTATAGAAAGCACTAGGCATGAATCAGAACCGCTGCAGGTGTAAATCCAGAATTCCATTCTGAGGAAGGATCTTGTACCCAAAACGTTAACCTGTCATTTTACAGATTTTATTACCTGCTGTGTATTTCCAGAATTTTCTGTTTTGTTTACGTTTCATATTTCCAGCATTTCTACTTTTTCTATAAATCCTGTATGTCTATTTGTATTGTTCTTTAGTATGTTTATAATTACTGGATCAGTAAATGTAAGACCAGTACTCTTATACTATAATTATTGCGCCTGTGAATGGAGTCCAGTACTTTCTCCCACTATAGTTACTGGGCACGGAATGGGAGTCAAGTACTCCCATACTATAGTTATTGGACAATAAATGGGAGTCCAGTACACTCTCACTACAGTTACTGGGCAGGGAATGGGAGTCCAGTACACTCTCACTACAGTTACGGGCAGGGAATGGGAGTACAGTACACTCTCACACTATAGTTACTAGGCAGTGAATGCGAGTACAGTACTCTCTCTCACTATAGTTACTGGGCAGTGAATGGGGTGGGAGTGCGGTACACTCTCACACTATAGTTACTAGGCAGTGAATGCGAGTACAGTACTCTCTCACACTATAGTTACTGGGCAGTGAATGGGAGTCCGGTACTCTCTCACTATAGTTACTGGGCAGTGAATGGGCGTCCAGTACGCTCTCACACTGTAGTTACTGGGAAGTGAATGGGAATGGGAGTTCAGTACTCTCTCACACTATAGTTACTGGGCATTGAATGGGCGTCCAGTACACTCTCACACTATAGTTACTGGGCATTGAATGGGCGTCCAGTACACTCTCATGTTATAGTTACTGGGCAGGGAATGGGAGCCCAGTACACACTCTCACTATGGTTACTAGGCCGTGAATGGGAGTCCAGTACACTCTCACACTAAAGTTACTACACAGGGAACAGGAATCCAGCGCTTTCTCACACTACAGTTACTGGACAATGAATGGGAGTCCAGTACTCTCTCTCACTATAGTTACTGGGCAGTGAATGGGATGGGAGTCCAGTACTCTCTCACACTACAGTTACTGGGCATTGAATGGGCGTCCAGTACACTCTCACACTATAGTTACTGGGCATTGAATGGGCGTCCAGTACACTCTCTCACTATAGTTACTGGGCAGTGAATGGGGTGGGAGTGCGGTACACTCTCACACTATAGTTACTGGGCAGTGAATGGGAGTCCAGTACTCTCTCACTATAGTTACTGGGCATTGAATGGGCGTCCAGTACACTCTCACACTATAGTTACTGGGCAGGGAATGGGAGTCCAGTACACACTCACTATAGTTTCTGGGCAGTGAATGGGAGTCCAGTACACTCTCACTATAGTTTCTGGGCAATGAATGGGATGGAAGTCCAGTACTCTCTCTCACTATAGTTACTGGGCAGCGAATGGAATGGGAGTCCAGTATTCTCTCTTACTATAGTTACTGGGCAGGGAATGGGAGTCCAGTACACTCTCACACTATAGTTACTGGGCAGCGAATGGAATGGGAGTCCAGTATTCTCTCTTACTATAGTTACTGGGCAGGGAATGGGAGTCCAGTACACTCTCTCACACTATAGTTACTGGGCAGCGAATGGAATGGGAATCCAGTATTCTCTCTTATTATAGTTACTGGGCAGGGAATGGGAGTCCAGTACACTCTCTCACACTATAGTTACTGGGCAGGGAATGGGAGTCCAGTACACTCTCTCACACTATAGTTACTGGGCAGGGAATGGGAGTCCAGTACACTCTCTCACACTATAGTTACTGGGCAGGGAATGGGAGTCCAGTACACACTCACACTATAGTTACTGGGCAGGGAATGGGAGTCCAGTACACTCTCACACTATAGTTACTGGGCAGGGAATGGGAGTGCAGAGTTCCAGCAGAGTAGTTACTTGGCCTGTGAATGGAAATCTAGGACTGTGGGACTGTAGTTAGTAGGTCTGTGAATGTGTGTCCAGAACTCTAGTTCTGTAGTTAGGTCTATGAATGGGAGTCTAGGGGTCTAGTTCCATAATTAGCAGGTCTGCGAGTGGAAGTCCAGGGCTCTAACATTGCAGTAACCAGGTCTGTGAACAGAAATTCAGAAGTCTTAACACTGTAGTTGGGTCTGTCAATGGAAATTTAGGTCTGTGCTGAGGCTGTGTAAAATAGTCCTGCACCTAATGCCTTGTAATCCCGGAAGTAGAAAATTCTAAGCCCGCTGTGCAGTAATAACCTAATTAAGTAATTTTGTTGCTAATATCTGATTGTTATCTCCCAGGCCAAACCCAGCCGAATGCACTGCTCCCATTGTGACGATACCTACAGCTTACCCCAGAATGGAACCATCAAACTGTACAAAGAGCTTCGCTGCCCTCTGGATGAGTTTGAACTGGTTCTCTGGTCGTCTGGTTCCAGAGGAAAAAGTTATCCGCTGTGTCCATATTGCTACAATCACCCGCCGTTCCGTGATATGAGGAAAGGTAAGAAACCAAGGCTCTACTGGTTCAATTTGTTTGAGTCTGCCACACATGGAAAATAATCCTGACCATCCTTGTTTATCTATTTTATTTCCAGTTTTCTTTCCTTTCCTGAGCGGGCTGACTCTTGCTGGGGTAGTTCTACAGGTATCATCAGTACTCACACAGGTGGCCATTCTTAATACGTGAGCCTAGTCAGTGACCGCTAATGGGCTGTTTGACTGTAGTGCGCTTCACAGTATTTGCCCACACAAACTATCCTGCAGGAGTCACCGGATAGCAATTCACCCCCACCCTAGAGCAGGGCAGCTGATGCCAGGTGTATCGTTCAACTTCTGCACAGACCAGAGATCGATCCTGGGACCTCCTGATCCAAGTGGCTCAGTACCACACCACACAGTACTAAACTACTGGGACAGGCACATCCGCCCCTATGAAAGGGTACACCTGCCCCCTTCTTTGTAAGTGATTATGATGTACGTCTCCCCCATCCTGGTACATGGCTATACCCACAGCTTAGTGTCACATAATATACAACTTTCTAGGGTGATTTGCTTGACAAAGAATTACTTGTCACACACCCATTCTCCATTCTGCACATTAATTCACATGCACCTGTTCACATGTACAGAGTTTTTTTTATTGATAAACCCAGGCCAAGGCCTAGAGTGCAGGGACCAGCAAACTTGAAAAGAGTAGACAACGAGGTAAATCAGGAAATACTGTTGACTGACAATTGTAGGTGGAAGGGAAGACTGACAGGAGTAAGGAGTTAGAGAATTCTACTCACAAGTAACAAGTCAGTGAATGCCATTTGAATTGGGCTGGAATATGTATAATTTGTGATTTATTTTTGTGATGTGATATTTTCCCACTTTAGATGAATCCATCCTTTTTTGATTTTGGGAGTTTGAAATTTTTCATTCCCCCCCACCCCTTTTACTCCTGTTGCCTGATTGCTTCCAGTGCGTCCCCAAACTCTTCTGAGAGTTGGTGTGTGTTACAGGGTGGTTTGGTGAGGGTTGGGAGTGTTCATGGTTTGGTGAGAGTTGGGCTGTGTTACGGGGAGTGTTCGTGGTTTGGTGAGAGTTGGGCTGTGTTACAGGGAGTGTTCATGGTTTGGTGAGAGTTGGGCTGTGTTACGGGGAGTGTTCATGGTTTGGTGAGAGTTGGGCTGTGTTACGGGGAGTGTTCGTGGTTTGGTGAGAGTTGGGCTGTGTTACGGGGAGTGTTCGTGGTTTGGTGAGAGTTGGGCTGTGTTACGGGGAGTGTTCGTGGTTTGGTGAGAGTTGGGCTGTGTTATGGGGAGTGTTCGTGGTTTGGTGAGAGTTGGGCTGTGTTACGGGGAGTGTTTGTGGTTTGGTGAGAGTTGGGCTGTGTTACGGGGAGTGTTCGTGGTTTGGTGAGAGTTGGGCTGTGTTACGGGGAGTGTTCGTGGTTTGGTGAGAGTTGGGCTGTGTTACGGGGAGTGTTCGTGGTTTGGTGAGAGTTGGGCTGTGTTATGGGGAGTGTTCATGGTTTGATGAGAGTTGGGCTGTGTTATGGGATGGGGGGGGGGGTGGTGGTGTTCATGGTTTGGTGAGAGTTGGGCTGCATTATGGGGGGTGTACATGGTTTGTTGAGAGTTGGACTATGTTACAGGGAGTGTTCATGGTTTGGTGAGAGTTGGGCTGTGTTACAGGGAGTGTTCATGGTTTGGTGAGAGTTGGGCTGTGTTACAGGGAGTGTTCATGGTTTGGTGAGAGTTGGGCTGTGTTACGGGGAGTGTTCGTGGTTTGGTGAGAGTTGGGCTGTGTTATGGGGTGGGGGGGGGTGTGCATGGTTTGTTGAGAGTTGGACTATGTTACAGGGAGTGTTCATGGTTTGGTGAGAGTTGGACTGTTGCAGAAATGTTCCTGCATTGGTGAGAGGCCATATTCTCAGGAGTATTCCTGGGTTAGTAAGAGTTGGACTATGACACAGGGGGTGTTCATGGTTGGGTGGGAGTTCAGCTATGTTACAAGGAGGCTTCATAGTTTGGTGACAGCTGGAAAATCAATTTTTTATCAGTACATGGTTATTGCTGCACCATTTTTCTTTTTCACCCCTACAATGATGTGGTTATTTGCACATAAGAGTGCAAAACAAGGACAGATTATTACTCCACTGAGCCTGAACCTTGCACAGACGATGTACACTGTGTGCTACTGTGTACATGATCTCCCCCCCCAACCATTTCATTTCCAAAGGGAAAGTTTTACAAATCCTTCCCTGAACTTCCGCCAGGTAATTATGTCAAACTCCAGAATGTCCCTCCAGCTCCACATTTCCCATACTCAGCTGTGGCCAGTTGCTTTCCACAGTGATATTTCCATAGTCCTGGCAGCACAGTCACCAGTGGGTTCCATATGGTATTCACCTCTAGTCATACTTTACCTCATTGGTGAATAAATCCTGAATCAGAACACACAAAATTTTTTAGCAGCAGCAACTTGAGATATATGTAAATTAATGTGAACCGGAATTAACCTTTATTTTTGGCCCCCAAGGCTCCATTGTATGAACCCATAAGGCTTATGAAGACAAAAAACTTGGTCATTCTTGACATATCATGTGCATAGCTCTAATTGATGGGATTGAGTCCCAGGAGTTCAGTGCTCAGGACTGGATGAAAAAAATAGAAATGTTACTGAGATAAGGAAGGTGTATTTTATGACAGGATTATTGTTTTTTTTGCTCTTAGGAATGGGGTGTAACGAATGCACCCATCCAACATGTCAGCACTCGCTGAGCCTGCTGGGGATCGTCCAGTGTGTGGAATGCGAGAGTGGTGTGCTGGTCTTTGACCCCACCTCGGGCCCCAAGTGGAAGATGGCTTGTAACAAATGTAACGTGGTGGTGCACTTTTTTGAAAATGCCCACAGAGTGAAGGTGTCGTCTGAAACCTGTGACGTGTGCGAGGCTGCGATCGTCGACGTGGACTTCAACAAGGCGAAGTCGCCACTGCCTGGCGAAGCGACGCAGCATTCGGGCTGCGTCTTCTGTGATCCGGTGTTTCAGAACCTCGTAGAGCTTCAGTACGCCAAAATGAAGCACCCAATGCATAGGGGCGGTGGGGGGCAGGGCCGAAGACGAGGGCGGGGTAGGGGCAGGGGACGTAGACCTCCAGGCAGGGGCAATCCAAAGAAACCCAAAGACAAAATGGCAGCACTAGCTGCTTATTTTGTGTAGGTGTGAACAAGTCACTTCAGCAGTCCACCGTATTTCCTGTCTGGGGAGCAGAAAGGTTTATCTCGGGGAGGGGAGATATTTGTACCACAATATTCATACTCTTCCTCCTTGGCAAAAAATAGAGGCATTTTCATTGAATGGATGAGGAATATGTGGTCTGTTTGTCTCTTTCTCCAATCAAAAGAGCTCAAGTGGAGCAACACAGCCCCCAAGAGTATAAGGAGGAGAAAAGGGAAACTTAGAACAGCTGTGGAATCGGTAGTCTGTGTAACTAGGATTTTGACACGATCACTGTGTCCAACTGAAGTATCTCACTTCTGAGTAAAATCTAGTTCACGAGGCCTGCAGGTGTATGCAAGTGGTGCTGATTTTCTGCTTGGGTAATTGACTTGGACATACCAATGGTGCAGTATTTACCTTGTTCTGCAGCTGTTTCATTTTGTGTTTTAAATGTGTTGGATGAGCCTCCCTAATGGCTGAGCTGGAAAGTGCATGGCCCTGTGCGGAACTGGGCCAATTCACGTTCAGTGCTTTGATAGCTGTTCTCGGCCAGCACAGGAATGGGGGCACGAGAGTTTTGTTCAGTCTTCCTGGGTTAGGGAAGGGGAAAATGTGGTTGAGGGTTCTTGTTTCTGATTACTCCTTTTACTCCTGCTGCACAGTACATATGTGTGGGTGTCAGATGAGGGCAGCATTGAGCTTTGCTGATGCCCTCCACAGCTGAATATGCTGCCAACATTGACCATCTCGGCTCATGAATGAAGAATAACCATTTGGATGAGGTCAAGACAAAGATTTTTTATAAAGTGTGCTGGAGTTGTTAAATGATAAATCGCTGCAATGTGCAGGAAATTATCACTCAGCCATGGAAAAATATTTTATTAAGCATGCAGTGAAAGCAATGAGAAACGAGCTCAGTCAGTTTCACTGATTCACTGCAGAATGGATGCAAGAGTGCTGATGAGCCGTGTGTGTCCTGGAGTAGACTACCTCTCTCGCACATAGTAAGCTGACATTGTTTACAACAGGTGAACATTGTGGACAAGAGCCACTTTTACAACCAACTCACAAAACTGCAGAACACAAGATCAAACAGTCTAATTTTTTTTAGCAGTATTAAAAAATAAAGAAATACTTGTATTTATTTAGTGCCTTATCACATCTTTCAAACATCCCGAAGCGTTTCATACACAGTGAATTACTTGAAGTGCAGGAATGCTGGAACTCTGAAATCATAGGAACAGGAGTAGGCCATTCAGCCCCTTGAGCCTGTTCCGCCTTTCAATGAGATCATGGCTGATCTTTATCCTAACTCCATTTACCCACCTTGACTCCATATCCCTTACCCTGGGCTAGCAAAAATCTATCTATCTCAGATTTAAAATTGAGCTAGTATCTACTGCTTTTTGTGGGAGAGTTCCAGACTTCTACCACCCTTTGCGTGAACTTCTCTCCTGAATGGCCTCGTTCTGATTTTAAGATTCTGTCCCCTTGTCCTAAACTCCCCCACCAGCAGGAAAAGATTCTATCTACCCTATCAATTCCTTTCAAAATCCTAAAAACTCAATCAAATCACCCATTTACCTTCAGTATTCCAAGGAATACAAGCCTAGTTTATGTAATCTCTCATAATCTATCCCTTGGAGCCCTGGTAACATTCTGGTGAATCTGCGCTGCACACCTTCCAAGGCCAATATATCCTTTCTAAGATGCGGTGCCCAGAACTGTACACAGTACTCCAGACGTGGTCTAACCAGGGCTTTGTATGGCTGTAGCAAAAATTCCTCCCCTTTATATTCTAGCCCTCTAGATATAAAGGCTAACATTAGCCTTTTTGATTATTTTTTGTATCTGACCACTACATTTAGTGATCTGTGTACATGGACCCCTAAATGTCTTTGGACCTCCACTGTTCCTGGCTTTTCACCATTTAAAAAAATTAAAATCTATTGTTTTTTGGTCCAAAATGGATGACCTCACACCTGGCGACATTGAAATCCAAAACAAGATGGACAGCAGGTCAATCAGCATCTAAAAGAGGGAACGGTTAAATGTTCCAGTGAATGTTATCCTGCCTTTTTTTCTTTCACATTCTGACTGAGCTGCTGCGTTTCCAGCTCTTCCTGTTTATGAATATTCAATCTTTTTTTTCCCTAACGGTTGTTTCACTCGATATTTGGGTGATGATAGAAGTTTTGAAGTTGCCCTTGATTTGGATCGCCTGTCAGATCCCTGGCATCATTTACTCTATTTATTAGTGTTCCAGTTACAACCATGTAAAAAGTACAGTGTGTGTTTTAAGTTCATTTTATTTTTTGGCTTTACCTGCCAGTTTTACAAATGCAGATTACTACACTCGATATAACACTGCCTTTGGAAACGTGGAAAACTGCCCAAGGTTACCTGCTTTCTGTATTAATGAAACAGTTGGAACTAGGCAGTGATCACAGGATGTCAGTGTTGTACAGAAGGTGAGATCCACATAAAAAGGAATCAACAGAATGCAAAATCTGAGGCAAGGTATAAAAATGCACTGTGTGTGTGTATATATGTGTGTGTATCTGCACAGTTATAATATAAATTGTTATCCCCTTCGAAAATTGAGCAAATAAACTCACTAACTTGTCTGAGGTCATGTGTATTTGTTTATTTGCAAAATTATCTTTATAATCATTAGCTTGTCTTTACCTACTTTTTTCCCCAAATAGGTAAGCTGGGTAGATCAGTTTTCCTCGTCTGCGCGCACCTTTTAGCTGGCAGGGTGCGATGTGAGGCCTTACTATACAGTTACTTCAGCTCCTTTGTGGCCAATTTAGTTTGTTTGTTTCTAGCTGACTGAAACCATTTTGAGGTTTGCTGCTAGACCAGGACCAGCACGCCCTCTAATTGAGTGCCATAGAAATCATTCGTGACAAGCAGATTAGAATGACTGGCAGCCCTGAGATTCTATTCTGATACGATAATAGTCTGGTGTTACTCATTTTTTGCCAGTGGCCAAATTACCAAACAGTGTTTTGCTCATGGGCAACTTTCAGGAATGCTGCAATAAACAGGAGTGATATGGGTGGGAACCCTTGCGCTCAATTCTCCTTATAGTGATTTCCTGCTCTCTCGTGCTCTCCAGGGTAGCTGCTGAGAACCCAGACATTCCCCACAGATAGGGGGAGTATAATTTTTTAGGATTTTTCTCATTTTGATTTTGGAGTCATTTATATTAAGATGTTGCTATTAAGTTAAATTCGGCCCACAAAGGGTTGACTCCTATCTGGGATGTGGATTAAATTCACTAGCTAGAACCAGATGAAGTGGCTAACAATTGTATGTCTTGCTCACCATATCAGTTTGAGACCGTGAGGTTCGTTAAAAATTTTTAGAGACATACACATCTGTAATGTTAGAATGGCTTCCATTTATTGAGCTCAGCAGGAGTCATAACTGGCCAAATAATGTGTTACTGTGACCCTTTCATGGGGATGGAGGGATAGTAGTGGTAGTTTTGATTGGCAGTGGAATGAGCCAGTTTCTTACTGAGAGCTGCCTCTTGCCCAGTCCTGTTAGCTCACACTGCCAAAGCTTCCTGGACAGCCATACACGAGTGACATTCTGTAGGTGACTCACTGCTGCTCTGTACTCCTCCCTATGCTTCCATTTTCTACTGCTTAGGCAGTTGAAACCAGTAAGGACACATCCGTGAGAGGGTGCAGAACATTTTGAGGTGGGAAGGGGAACAGCCAGAAGTTGTGGTCCATGTGGGAACTAATGACATAGAAAAGGAAAGGGTTGAGGTCCTGCAGTCCGATTTTCAGGAGTTGGGAAGGAAGTTAAAAAGCAGGACCTCAAAGGTAGTAATCTCTGGATTACTCCCAGTGCCATGTCCTAGTGAGTATAGGAATAGTAGGATGAGACACGTTAATGCATGGCTGGATAAATGGTGCAGGAGAGAGAGCATCAGATTTCTGGGGCAGGAGGAATAATGTCCTTGTGGGGAGGTTAACTTGTGCTGTGGGGAAGGGTTTAAACTAATTTAGCAGAGGGATGGGCACCAGGATGAAACATTAGAGAGGAGAAACCAGGTGCACAGAGGACTGGTAGGGACAGAGGAATAGTTCAGAAATAGGAGGGATCAGATGGGGCAAATGTGAGGCAATCTAAGATGAGTTTGGAGTGCATGTGCATAAATGCACATAGCATGGTAAATAAGGTTGGTGAGCTTACAGGCTCAAGTTGCCACATGGTACTATAATATAGTGGCAATAACAGAGACCTGGCTCAAAGAAGGGAAGGATTGGGTACTCAATAATCTGGGCTACAAGGTATTCAGGAAAGAAAGGGGGGTGGGGGTAGCAGTATTGATCAAAGAAACTATTATAGGATTGGAAAGGGACCATGTAGTTGAGGGGTCAAAGACAGAATCTGGTTAGAATTAAGGGAACAATAGAGGAGCTATTACACTACTGGGTGTATACTATAGGCCACCAAATAATGAGAAGGAGATAGAGGAGCAAATTTGCAGGCAAATTACAGAAAGATGCAAGAACTATAGAGTAGTGATAATGGGGAACTTCAATTATCCCAATATAGACTGTAACAGTAACAGTGTAAAGGGCAAAGAGAGGGAGGAATTCCTGAAATATGTATAAGAGAACTTTCTTGAACATTGAGTTTTCAGCCCAACGAGGAAGGAAGCAGTGCTGGATCTAGTTCTGGGGAATGAAGTGGGGCAAGGGGAGCATTTGGGGAACACTGATCATAATATCATTAGGTTTAGAATAGTTATGGAAAATGACATGGAAAATTCAAATGTGAAAATATTTAACTGGAGGAGGGCTAATTTCAGTGAGTTAAAAAAGGAATCTTGTCCAGGTGGATTGGAATCAAAAATTAGTACGCAAAACAGTAATTCAACAATGGGAGGCCTTCAAGGAGGAGATAGTTCGGGTACAGAGTAGACACATTCCCACGAGGGGGAAAGGAAGGGCATCCAAAGCTAGCGCTCCTTGGATAACTAAAGATATTGAGATTCAAATGAAACAGAAAAAGGTTTATGACAAATGTAAGGTTGTTAATACAGTAGAGAACCAGGCTAAATAGAATCATAGAAAGGTTACAACACAGAAGGAGGCCATTCAGCCCATCGAGTCCGCGCTGGCTCTATACACGAGCAATCCAGCTAGTCCCACTCCCCTGCCCTATCCCCGTAGCCCTACATGTTTTTTCATTTCAAGTATTTATCCAGTTCCCTTTTGAAGGCCATGATTGAATCTGCCTCAACCACTCCCTCCAGCAGTGCATTCCAGATCCCAACCACTCGCTGCGTAAAAACATTTTTCTTCATGTCACCTTTAGTTCTTTTGCCAATCATCTTAAATCTATGCCCTCTGGTTCTTGACCCTTTTGCGAATGGGAACAGTTTCTCTCTGTCTAGACCCTTCATGATTTTGAATACCTCGATCAAATCTCCTCTCAACCTTCTCTGTTCCAAAGAGAACAGTCCCAGCTTCTCCAGTCTATCCACGTAATTTAAGTCCCTCATCCCTGGAATCATTCTCGTAAATCTCTTCTGCACCCTCTCTAAGGCCTTCACATCCTTCCTAACGTGCAGTGCCAAGAACTGGACACAATACTCCAGTTGTGGTCGAACCAGTGTTTTATAAAGGTTCATCATGACTTCCTTGCTTTTGTACTCTATGCCTCTATTTATAAAGCCCAGGACCCTCTGCTTTTTTAACTGATTTCTCAACCTGCCCTGCTACCTTTAACGATTTGTGCACATATACCCCCAGATCCCTCTGTTCCTCTACCCCTTTTAGAATTGTGCCCTCTGTATTGCCTCTCCTCATTTTTCCTAACAAAATGCATCACCTTGCATTTTTCCATGTTAAACTTCATCTGCTATGTATCTGCCCATGCCACCAGTGTGTCCATATCCTCTTGAAGTCTATCACTATCCTCCTCACTGTTCAGTACCCTTCCAAGTTTTGTCTCATCTGCAAATTTTGAAATTGTGCCTTGTGCTCCCAAGTCCAAGTCATTAATATATATCAAGAAAAGCAGTGGTCCCAGCACCGACCCCTGGGGGACACCACTGCACACCTCTCTCCAGTCTGAAAAACAGCCGTTCACCATCACTCTCTGTTTCCTGTCATTTAGCCAATTTTATATCCATGTTACTATTGCCCCTTTATTCCATGGGCCACAATCTTAATAGCAAGCCTACCATGTGGCACTTCATCAAAAGCTTTTTGAAAATCCATATACACCACATCAACTGCATTGCCCTCATCTATCCTCTCTGTTACCTCATCAAAAATACAGAAAGTATAGAAGAGATCTAAAAAAGGGAATGAGAGAGGCAAAGAGAGAGAATGAGAATAGATTAGTGGCTAACATACAAGAGAACCCAAAAGTCTTTTATAAACTTATAAACAGTAAAAAGGTAAAAGGAAGCGTGGGACCGATTAGGGACAAAAAAGGAGATCTTGTGGAGGCAGAGGGCATAGCTGAGGTACTAAATGAATACTTCGCATCCATCTTCACTAGAGAAGAGAATGCTGCCATTGTAGCAATAGAGGAGGTAGTGGCGATATTGGATAGGCTAAAGTGGAGGTACTTAAAAGATTGGCAGTACTCAAAGTAGAAAAGTCACCCGGTCCAGATAAGAACATCAGGCCCCATGAGCCTGCTCCGCCATTCAACAAGATTATGGCTGATCTTCTACCTCAATGCCATTTTCTTGCACCATCCCCATATCCCTTGATGCCTTTAATATCTAGAAATCTATCAACCTGATTTGAATGTACTCAATGACTGAACCTCCACAGCCCTCTGGGGTAGAGAATTCCAAAGATTCACCACCTTAAGAGTGAAGAAATTTCTCCTCATCTCAGTCCTAAATGGCCTACCCTTTATTCTGAGAGTGTGACCCCTGGTTCTAGACTCCCCAGCCAGGGGAAACATCCTCCTTGCATCTACCCTGTCAAGCCCTGTATGAATTTTGTATGTTTCAATGAGATCACCTCTCATTCTTCTAAACTCTAGAGAATACAGGCCTAGTATACTCAATCTCACCTCATATGACAATCCCACCATCCCAGGAATCAGTCCGGTGAACCTTCGTTGCACTCCCTCAATGGCAAGTATATCCTTTCTTAGGTAAGGAAAATGGGATGCATCCTAGGTTACTGAGGGAAGCAAGGGTGGAAATTGCAGAAGCTCTGGTCACAATCTTCCAATTATCCTTAGATATGGGGATGTTACCAGAGGACTGGAGGATTGTAAATGTTACACCCTTGTTCAAAAAAGGGGAGAGGGATAAACCCAGCAACTACAGGCCAGTCAGCCTAATGTCAGTGGTGGGGAAACTTTTACTGACAATAATCCAGGACAAGCTTAATTGGCACTTGGAAAAGTATGGGCTAATAAATGAAAGTCAGCACTGATTTGTTAAAGGAAAATCGTGTTTGACTAACTTGATTGAGTTCTTTGACGAAGTAACGGAAAGGGCTGATGAGGGTAGTGTGGTTGATATGTGTATGGACTTTTAAAAGGCATTTGATAAGGTACCACATAATAGACTTGTTAGCAAAATTAAAGCCCAAAGGATTAAAAGGACAGTGGCAGCATGGATACAAAATTAGCTAAAGGACAGAAAGAGAGAGTAGTGGTGAACGGTTGTTTTTCAGACTGGAGGGAAGTATAAAGTGGTGCTCACCAGGAGTCAGTATTAGGCCCACTGCTTTTTGATACATATTAATGACCTGGACGTGGTATACAGGGTATAATTTCAAAGTTTGCAGATGACACAAAATTCAAATGTAGTAAACAATGTGGAGGATAGTAACAGACTTCAGGACATAAACAGACTGGTGAAATGGACAGGCACATGCCAGATGAAATTTAATGCAGAGAATTGTGGTGATACATTTTGGTAGGAAGAATGAGAAGAGGCAATATAAACCAAATGGTACAATTTTAAAGGGAGTGCAGGAACAGAGAGACCTTGGGGTGTGTGTACACAAATCTTTGAAGGTAGTAGTACAAGTTGAGGAGGCTGTTAAAAAAGCATATGGGATCCCGGGCTTTATTAATAGAGGCAAAGAGTACAAAAGGAAGTTATGCTAAACTTTTATAAAACACTGGTTAGGCTTCAGCTGGAGTATTGTGTTCAATTCTGGGAACCGCACTATAGGAGGGCTATCAAGGCCATAGAGATTTACTAGAATGGTACCAGGGATGAGGGACTTCAGTTACGTGGAGAGACTGGAGAAGCTGGGGTTGTTCTCCTTAGAAGAGTGAAGGTTAAGGGGAGATTTGATAGAGGTGTTCAAAATCATGAACGGTTTTGATAGAGTTGTAAGGAAAAATTGTTTGCAGTGGCAGAAGGGTCGGTAACCACAGGACATAGATTTAAGGTGATCGGCAAAAGAGCCAAAGACGACGAGGAAACATTTTTTTTTACGCAGCGAGTTGTAATGATCTGGAATGCACTGCCTGAAAGGGTGGTGGAAGCTGATTCAATAGTAACTTTCAAAAGGAAATTAGATAAATACTTGAAGGGAAAACATTTACAGGGCTATGGGGAAAGAGCATAGGAATAGGACTAATTGGATAGCTCTTTCAAAGAGCCGGCATAGGCACGATGGGCCAAATGGACTTCTCTTGTGCTGTACCTCCTATGAAAAGTGCACATTGGTGTTTCTCCTTTTCCTCTGCCTTGAACTTGCACAGAGCCTCCCCGAGCTGGTGATATTTCTTTTCTTCAGGCTTATATCTGTGCTTTTGCTCCTTTTTATCCTCGCGTAGGTACTGAGCCTCCTCGCGTCTGCAATGCAAGTTTCAAGCCTCCAATCTAAGCAGTTCTAACTGTTGGCTAATTGAGGGGTTCATATATGGAGTAACAGATATCTAGGAGTTACAGGCTGGAGTCTAATCGAGGGGTTCAAATGGATTTTTATATATATGTATATATTATATAAATGATACCTGGGAGTGAGTTACAGGTTGTAATCTAATTAAGAAAATCAGTTGCTTTATATGTCGAATAACATATCTGGGAGTGAGTTACAGGCTGGAGTAAAATCAAGGGGTTCAAATGATTTACAAACAGAATAATGGATACCTAGGTGTCTGTTATTGGCTGGGATCTAATTTAGGGATTCTAATGGTTTATATATAACTTAGCTTTGTACATTTGTTGCCCTTTTTTTGGATACATGTTCTCAATGTGTGACATATTCACACAAGAACGTGCATTTATATAGCGCCTTTAACATAGAAAAGGTGCTTCAGAGAGGCACAAGGGAAAAAATGGATACTGAGCCAAAGAAGGAGATATTAGGAGGGCCGACCAAAAGCTTGGTGAAAGAGGTGGGTTTTAAGGAGTGCCTTGGAGGAGAGGAAGGTGGAAAGATAGAAAGGTTTAGGGAGGGTGGAGAGGGCAGAGTCAATGATTGACACTATTTGTTGAAGAACAATCTAATTGATCACTAGGACCCCTAGATCTGGGTTCACATCTAGCCAAGACTGATGTTTGTAAGGGTCCTGCATGAAATGAGGTTGAGGCAGTCTCAACACAGCTCTTAGTGCATCACTGAACAAAACCCCCTCTAATTTAGCACTAAATTGGCAATCACACTTGAGACAGACTACAGGATGGCATGTGTGGAAAATGGAAAACTGTCAGACTGGTATAGTAAGAGGTGCTTTTCTGAGGTTGGGGTTGAGGTACATTGCTGGGTACACTGAAAGGAAATTTCATAAAATTCATACCAAAAATAATTTTAAAAGTGCAATAAATTTCTGAAATTCATGGCATTTTATCTATCCTCTCATCAGATTTTTAAGTTGATGCTCTCTTTTTCTAGTCGGCAGCTTACGCCTTATCCGGTAGGGGGCAGTACACCCCTTTCTGGGCTTGTCTTTATTGGCAGTCTCTCCACATCCTGCACTGACCTGAAAGAGGGTCGCCATCTGGAGTAATTCACAGGAAGTACATCAGCAATATAACCCTGAACCTTCTGATCAATTTCCCACATGTAAATAAACAAAATTGACAAATATTTACATTCTTTTAGAAACAGTTCTCAAATCGCAGTTTGTTAAATTTAATGACTAGCCAAAATTTGTTGCACCCGACCTGCACTGCAGATATGGCAAGTTTAAATGGAAACATTGCTTGAGGGGAAAAGAAAGAAGAGGAAGAGACAAAGGGGTCAATTTTCGGATGGCCGAGCGGGTGCGTTCGTGGCAGGGGGGGTCCTAAAATTGGGGATTCCCGGAGCAGGTCCGGAGCCAGGCTCCAACCCGTCCACTTCCAGGTTCCCCAATGACGTGAATCGGTGCGCGCAGCCCCCGTGTGCGGAACTCCCACCGGTAATCAAAGCTGGTGGGATCCCACTTAAGATCACCATCTGGATTCTTGAGGTCGTTTACAGACCTCATTAGTTGGAGATTTTAGGAGGATTCAGATTTTGGACTACCCAGAGCGTGTTTCCCATGCTGGGGGAAACACTCCCTGTTTAAACAGAGGTGTTGCAGCTAGCAGCCAGTGGCAGCTGCAAAGGTCCATTTAACAGGTGCGGGGTAAACCCTCATTCATTGCAGCAGGGCACTTTGTCACCTCAGACAAAGTTTTGCCTGTCACACCGTTGTCTCCACACTCCAAATTATTAAATCATACCCTAAACTCTGTGTCCAAACACATTTACCTACTTTGTGGACTCCCTCACACTCACACCGTAAGGATTGGTGGGGGGGGGGGGGGGTCCATTGCTGCATTCATCACTCCATTGGAGGACGAGCAACATCACCAGCCTCGCCAGGCATGCCGTCCACCTCCGCCACGAGGAGCTACACAACACAGTGCTGCGCAACAGGCACCTGCACAAAGTAGTCGTGCAACTATACATACACCCACTGTAGGGTGACCCAATGGGTGGCATCAAGGGTGTTCATGGAGAACCTCATGAAAGGGCATTATTGCACAAGCCAGTCAAGAATGGCCAAGACGTGGCAGTAGTGGTGACAATATAATATGTAATGTGAGTTAATATAAATATAAGTAAAACCAAGACAAACCCTCAAACACCCTTGTGCATCCCTTTCATGCTCACGACACGTTTGCCTTACGCTTCCTACTACACATACGTGATGCATGCCCTGCAGGTGGGGTGAGGCTGACTGTGAAAGGGACGCATGAGAGGGTGAGTATGAGACAGAGCCATGAGATTGTATGAGGATTGGGTTGAGTGGTAGTGGTGGGATGAGTACTGGGGAGGTGAGTAAATGCAGGTAAGATGAGGATGAGGGTTCAGTGGGTGTGAAGAATGATGTGATAGAGTAGTGTTGGCAGTGCAGAAGGAGATGTGGGGTGGGGGCGGTGATGTGGCAGACGGAGTGTCGAGGAATGAGTAAGAGTACTCACTTCGGCTGACCTGGTTAGGTCATTGAAGCGCCTCCTGCACTGTATGCAGGTTCATGATATGTTGGTGGTGCTGATGACCTCCTCTGCCACCTCGAGCCAGGCCTTCGTGGTGGCAGAGGCAGGCCACTTCCTCCTGTCCGCCGGGTGGAAGATCTCCCTCCTCCTCCTCACCTCATCCAGTAAGACCTTGAGTGAGGCATCATTAAACATGGGAGCAGCCTTCCCCCTGGGCCGCTCCATGCTGTAATTTTGCCTATTTTCTGCAGCATCAACCAGTGGAGGACTGCCCCTGTAAACAGAGCTCCTCCAGCTGACAGCCTATGATGCGGGTGCGCAGTCCGCCCACTGCGCAGCTTTCCAGCGCGAAACCCGGAAGCCAAGGTAAGTGGCTTCAATTTACTTACGATTGCATGCCAAACCCACCGATTTCACTGGGCGGGTTACCCACGCGCCCAGTCGTCCCCCGCTGCCAACCCGCCTTCCTCCTAATATCGGGCCCAAAGAGTTTCAATGTAAAGTACAACCGTGCAATAACTGACATCTCTCACAAGAGAACTCTATTTCTGTTTTTGTAGCCAGGGGAAATCTGCACGTTGGAGCTGTCAAATACAAAAGCATCTGCAAGTCCATCTCTGGCCCGCTGCCGCTCATCTGAGCCATGATCCACATCCTTCCTGCTCCTGGATGTTGATCCTGGTGCTCAAATATAACTAAGTCCAAGGCTTGGTAATGGTTGAAACATAAAAAGTGCATAACTTGGCTGGCTCCTCTGATGGCTCAGAAAATAGCTGAGCTATGCAGAGCAGGTGCCCAGGTTAGACCTCTGGTCTGTGTTCAGTTGGCTTAGCCCTTATTTTTTCCATTACCATTTTTTAACATATTAAATTCAGTATGTTCCTCCCCGTGACTATTTTTAGGTTCCCTGCCCCACTGGTGCTTTGTTCTTTTCCTCTACTGTGAAAATGAATACAAAGTATTCATTTAACAAGTCTACCATTTCCTTCTTATCCTTTATAGTATCACCTGCATCTGTCGTTAATGATCCCACATTCTCCCTTGCCGCTCTTTCTCTTAACATATTTATAAAAACTTTTACAGTTAGCTTTGTTATCCCTCGTAAGTGTTTTTTCATATTTGCTTTTTGCCTTTCATTGCTTTCTTTGCATAGGAACATATGAGCAGGAGTGGGCTGTTTAGCCCCTCGAGCCTGTTCCGCCATTCAATGAGATCATGGCTGATCTGTGACCTAACTTCATATACCCGCTTTAGCCCCATATCCCTTAATACCTTTGGTTAACAAAAATATATTAATCGCAGATTTAAAATTAACAACTGAGCCAGCATCAACTGCCGTTTGCAGAAGAGAGTTCCAAACTTCTACCACCCTTTGTGTGTAGAAGTGTCTCCTCACTTCACTCCTGAAAGTCCTGACTCTAATTTTTAGGTTATGTCCTCTCGTCCTAGACTCCCCAACCAGTGGAAATAGTTTCTCCCCATCAGTTCCCCTTAATATCTTTGATCACATCACCCCTTATTCTTCTAAATTCCAGAGAATACAACCCCAGTTTGCGCAACCTCTCCTCGTAATTTAATCCTTGGAGTCCAGGTATCATTCTAGTAAATCTACGCTGCACTCCCTCCAAGGCCAATTTTCCTTCCTAAGGTGCGGTGCCCAGAACTGAACACAGTACTTCAGGTGTGGTCTAACCAGGGCTTTGTACATCTGTAGCATAACTTCTACCCCCTTGTATTCTAGTCCTCTGGATAGAAAGGCCAGCATTCCATTAGCCTATTTGATTATTTTCTGTACCTGTCCATGACATTTAAATGATGATCTATGTATATGGACCCCTAAGTCCCTGTGGACCTCCACTGTTTTGAGCTTTTCACCATTTAGAAAGTACTTTTTAGTTCTCCCAGTCTACTGGATTTCTGCTTTTTCTTGCAATTATGTAAGCTTTTTCTTTTAGCTTGATACTGTCTGTTGCCTCGTTTGTTGACCATGATTGCTCAATTTCATAAGCAGAGCTTTTGCCTTTTAGGGGTATGTACTGGTTTTGTATTGTACCAAATACATCTTTGAATACTTCCCACTGTTTGTCTGTAGGTTTATCCATTAACAGTTCAGCCTAGTTTACTGTGGTCAATTTATTTCTCATCGCATCGAAATTTGAGTAACTAAATTTTAAAACCTTGTTTTGTTTCTCCCTCTTGCTTCTCCCTCTCAAATCCTATATCAAATTCAATCATATTATGGTTACTATTTGCAAGATGTTCCCTTACAGTCAGATTGTTAACTAATTCTGGTTCGTTATTCAACACTAAATCCAGTATGGCCTTATCCCTTGTTGGTTCTCAAACATATTGGGGGGAATTTTAACCCCCCAGGACAGTCAGGACAGTGACAGGGTTAAATTGTAAAAAAATGGGAAATCCGACCCCAACCCGCTGCGAACGCACCTACTTCCGGTTTAACCAGGGCAGATTGGGGGTTGAGCGAATAACCTGCTCGAGAGGCGGGTCGGTAATTATAATATTTAAATAAGCTGCATGCCTCAGATTTTAGCAGCCATTTGGATTTAACGGAAACCCAGCAGCTGAAGGGAGGCAAGAAATGCCGAATCCAGCAGGTAAGTGCTTTTCCAGCACTGCTTGTGGGCCAGGGGGAGCAGGAGTGCATCCCCCCTGTCCCCCAAACTGACCTGCTGCGATCTGCCTCCCCCCCCCCTCCCCTCCAATCCCAGGCTCGAGCCCCCCCCACAACGATCAGATCTCCAGACCCCCCCGTGATCTCTACCCCCCACACGCGATCTCTCTCTTCCACCCTCTCCCCCCCACCACATTCCCAATCATGCCCAGCTTGTAGCCAGGTCTCTGTAATGGCTCCTACATCACACCCATTAAGTTGAATTTGTGCTTCTAATTCACTTGTTTTATTCCTTATGCTATGTGCACTTGTGTACATAATTCTTATTTGGGTAATTGTCCCCACCCTGCCCATATACCCTGATGGTATATTTTTCACACTTTTTCACCTACCACACCTTTGGTTGCTTCATGGACAAGAGGCTCTTTTCCTTCCCGTCATTTTCTTATGTTTGAATGCCCTTGGTTTGGAAGAGGAAAATCGACCAGAATTTCCTTTTCGGATAACTATACAGTGTCACCTGCTAGCAGTGTGCATACTGTGGCCGTTTGGCGAGGACTGCAGGTAAATGGGCTACCGACACAATGTCTGGTTTCACACATGAACAATGACTATTTGGGTGAGGGCAACCAGTGGCAAGGAGCTGTACCACTGGGGAGAAAACCAGGGAGAGGAGAAAAAGAATGCATCGGTTTGAAGCCCTCGCCCATCATAGGACCACAAGTAGTTAATTAGTTCCTGTTGAAAATAATGAACATTCTGAAAGGTTTGGGCAGCAAACATCATTGAAACTTATGTTAGTTATACTTATCGGTGTTATACAGAATAATTTGTGCAATTATAACACTAACTCTCTTCTCCCCCCAGCCCCCAGTGCTGTAAAAGAACATAAGAAATAGGAGCAGGAATAGGCCATACGGCCCCTCGAGCCTGCTCCACCATTCAATAAAATCATGGCTGATCTTCTACCTCAACTCCACTTTCCCGCCCTATCCCCACATCCCTTGAGTCCTTTAGTGTCCAAATATCCATCGATCTCAGTCTTGAATATACTCAACGACTAAGCAGCCACGGGTTTCTGGGGCAGAGAATCCCAAAAACTCCAAAGGGTTTCCGCCTGGCTGATACATTTGTTAGGAGCTCACTGGTAGGGTGTTACAGGCTGGAATCTAATCGAGGAGTCAGATGATTTGTATATGGTTGGGAGCTGATACTCCGTTATTGCTGTGGTGATGTTTGTTATTGTCTGTTCCTTGAAGCTCTGCATTTTAGCGTTTTTGCACAACCCAACCCATAATTTCTCATGCCTAGGCTGGTCTTATCTAATGCAGGCAGACAGGCATCAGCTCCTAAAATACAGGAAACATATGACTCTAAGGCACATATTTGAACTTGTACATTCTAGTGCTGGGCAAAAATTCAAGAACTTTCCTATTGCCTGTTCAAATTAAAGCTAAAATGCTTGAGGAGTTTGACTACCAGTTCTGTTGGTTAGCAACCAAGCTGTAGATCAATGGGGGAAAAAATGAAAAGTACTTTTTCCGATAAATTTGTCACAACTCACTTCTGAGGAGGATGCCGTTTCTTTACTTTTGGGACCTAATCAAAGTCCTTTTTCATTGAACCTGGTGCAGTTATTCCCATCTGAACCAGTTTAAGGTGGTACTCCTCTACCATCCCCATTTAAACTGACACTGTTTTATTCCCCCCCCCCCCCCCCCATTCAAACTGGCATTCTTTTGCCACCTACAACACCCTCAGTTCATGCTGGCGCTCTCTCTCCTCACTCCATCTTAGTTAATACTGGCACTTTCCTTCCTTCTCCAACCCAAAAGCACCGCTCCCAGTTTCTACCCCCTTCCCTTTCCCCTCCTTTACCATTCATTTCTCCCCCATTTCTCATCCTTCTTTCAGTACTGCTCCCCAGTCCTGCCGTTAGTGGACCGGCCACTCTTCCCCTTAGCGCCCCACCTTCAATGCTGCTGCCACTATCGGAGCACTCACTCCCCCAGCAACAAGAGGACCTAAATCAAGTTTCTCTCACTCAGTTGTAAAGGTTCAAAATAAAATATGCTTGACCCGGCTTAACCAGTTTCTAATGGGTACCAGTCCAAAGCACAAAACCGTCCCCAATTCAGCACTAAGTAGAAGTTTCACTTAGCTTACAAGGATTCTAGCTGTGGGAACTGGAAACATCGCATCGATGAAGGTGGCCTTGCACTTTAGGCATTTGGGTCAGGATAATTTGTGGGCAAAATATAGGAGAGGGACCCAAGCTATTAGCAGTGGCACTTGGGGAGCGATGGTGAGGGGAGAGAGGCCCAGTCAATTAGCCACCAGATTTGGACAATAATGTTGGGAGAGTTGTCTGGTTCACTCGTGGCTTGCTGGGGGAGCAATCCTGGGAAAGAAATCAGGCCATTAGCAGCAGCACTGGGGCAGTAATACTAGGAGAGGGGTCCAGTCTATTACCAGTAGCTCCTGGGAAAGCCGATGCTGAGGGGAGAGGAACTGATCCATTAGCGGCAACACTGGGGAGTGATGTGGGAGAGGATCCTGGTCCATTAATGACAGAGGCGGAGGGGGAGAAAAGACCCAGCCAACTTATGCCAGCGTTGGTTGAACGCTGCTGGGGGAGTGAGCGCTCCATTAGTGGCAGCAGCACTGAAGGTGGAGCGCTGAGGGGAAGAGTAGCAAGTCCACTAATGGCAGGACTGGGGAGCAGTGCTGAAAGGATGAGAAATGGGGGAAAAATGAATGGTAATGGAGGGAAAAGGGAAAGGGGCAGAAACTGGGAGCAGTACTTTTGGGTTGGAGAAGGAAGGAAAGTGCCAGCATTAACTGAGATAGAGTGAGAAGATAGAGTGCCAGCATGAACTGAGGGTGTCATAGGGGGCAAAAGAATGCCAGTTTGAGGGGGGGGGGTGGCGGAACAGTGTCAGTTTAAATGGGGATGGAAGAAGAGTACCAGCTTAAACTGGTTCAGATGAGAATAATTGCACCAGGTTCAATAAAGCAGGAGAGGAAGAAGAGTTTCAGTCTGAACTGGGTTGTTTCAATGAGGATTGTGTGTTTCTGAGAAAGGATAGAGAGTTGGATGAAATACACAGTCTGTGAACTGGAGCTGGATATAGAAGAGTGACTGCTGAGGCAACTTCTGGGTAAGTGATGTTCTGGTTGGTAAGTTGAAAATCCAAATGTAACTTAGATTTTTAATGTAAAAACAATGAATTGTAAAGTATAAAAATGCTTAAAAATTATGCTTTCAGGCTAATTTCATTGTAAAAATTCAAAATTTTCCAGAGGACCATGTACTGTCAATTTTGTGCCTTCAACATTTGGAGTTCCCCTTCAGGCTTTCATGTATTTATGGCTTTTTTCTCCAATACAACTGAAGAAATGTTGGGTACACTTACAGTCAAGTTACCAAAAATGTGTAACTACTTGTTTTCACATCAGGGCTGTTCTTGAGTAGTCAGCTTTTTGGGGGGGGTTGTGTCAGTTTTTTTGAAGCTGCTGGTCAGCTCTTACTGGTGTTCTAGATTAACATGAATGCGTCTTGGGATCATTGAGTTTAAAATTGGTAGGACGCCATGTCCCTCCAGGCACACAAATGCACCAGTCTTATGGGCCATTCAGTTGGTCATGTGCACTTGAGTCAGTCCTGCAGATTCTAACAACATTGAGTTCAGTTCATTCTCTGTAAGCAAGTTTTCTCTCTGACTGGTAGCATCTGGTGCAATTTGCAATCTCCCACTTCTACAATTTCCACTGAAGAATGAGACTGAGAAAGGATGAACAGTGTTAATACAAGCTAAGTAGCATTATCCTACAGGACACAAAATATGAAAGGAATTTGGGAGTAATAGTGGATAGATTACTGAAGCCATCTGCATAGCAATAAAGGCAGCAAATAGGATCTTGGGCTGTATAACCAAAAGAACAGAGCAGAAATCTCAGGAGGTGTTTCTGAGATTGTACAGAGCACTGGTCTGGCCCCATCAGAAACACTGTGTACAATTCTGGTCACCATATTATGAGAAAGATATCCAAGCATTGGCGAGAGTCCAGAAAAAGGAAACTAAATTGAGAGCTAATATTAGACATCTGAGTTATTTGGTGTTGCAGAAGTTGAGTTTTTTTTTTTACACAGGTTTAGGGGTGATCTTACAGAAATATTCAAGATCCTAAAGGGCACAGATAAATGCCAAAATGTTTTGCACAGTCAAAGATTCTACAAGAGGGTGGAGCCTTCAACTTAGAAGAGGGAGGGTGAAAGGTCAGTTTAGATTTAACTACTTTATGCAGAGGCAGTGGGGACTGACAGCAAGCTAGAGAAAGTTAGATAAGTGCCTGAAGAAAAAATTGACAAGGGTTATGAGAGATATATTGTGGGATATATTTCCTAGATTTGGGACCAGCCAGATATTCTGCTATGGTCTTTTCTGAGCCTGTACATTCCTTTTTTTCTTATGTACCGGTGCAGTGGGCGAGGCTAAAATGTCTTATCTTCTCTAGAGGGACTCCTGTTTTATAACTTTTTTTGCTAAAATTAACAAAAGTAGGAATTTCAGCTCAGATAGAACGAGGGGAAATACATAAAATCTCTATCCCTACAAAAACATATCCCATTCACACCTTAGTCAGATTGATGAGGTAAGTGAATCCATTAAAACAGGAGTAGGCCATTCAGCCCCTCTAGCCTGTTTCGCCACTCAGATCATCTGCACCTCAACTCCATGCACCCGAATTTGTTCCATATCCCTTGATCCCCTTACTTAATAACAATCCGTTGATCTCGGTCTTGCGGGTGAGTGTTCCAGATTTCCACGACCCATTGCATCTGCCAGCGCACCAGAGGGCGCCTCGCTTTTGCGCACGAGGGCCGGTGTCTACGATAGTCAATACAGAACAAGCTGGAACGGCGATGACGAGTTTATATTTTCTGCACTCGATTTTAGTCATTTTTAAAATGATTTATCCAGATTTCCGCTCACAGCAATCAGTTTACGCGCCGAGCCACGCACCAGGAGCTCCTGCGCCCAGGTAATCGGAGGGGGGGGGGTGGGGCGAGGCTGGGAGCACGCGCACGCGCAGTTGGGCTCGCGGCGGGTGGCTGACAGTTAGAGGCGCGTGAGCTGACGGTTAGTTCGGCCCAGGCAGTGACCGAGAGAGAGAGAGAGGCTGGAGATGAAGCAGCTATGATCGCTGCGCCGGAGAAGAGCGGCACGGTGGCGGCACCGGAGGAGGTGGAGGCGGAGGCGCGGCGGATCTTGGACTCCTTTCTGCAGGAGTTCCCGACTCCCCTAGGCCCCGAGGATTCGTTACCCGTGCGACTGCAAAGCGCGATGCTGAGCTGGGAGGAGGTTGAGGGAGAGAGCGCCGAAATGGGGCTGAAGCTGCTGCGGGACAGGTGAGAGGGAGTGAGGGCGCAGGCTGGGGTGGGCGATCCGGCTTCTCCTCTGTCTGCAGACCTGTCTCCTGATGCAGTAAATAGCAGTGGCCTGAAAGCTGCATATTCACTTCGAGCTGTCACCATCAGATTTATAGTCAGGGTTACACAGTCACGGAGCCTTGGAATACATCAAAATAGATCACATGTTATGACCCCAAAATGTCCAGTCTGTACATGCTGCAAGGTTAATCGGCAGAAGGGCCATGGCGTTTCTACATGTCATATTTCAATCACTTAATACAGCACAAAAAACCCTGCTTGAACTGTGATAGTATCTGAATATTCACACAGAGAGGGAGTTCACTTCAGTGTGATTTTTTTTTTAATATAGATCTGTAAATAGTTAACCACATCCTACAAAATATTGCAAGTTCTTGTAGACTTGGGTTGTGTCTCTGATGCAAAGTTTGTGACACTAAATCTTAGATTACTGACAGGTTGTTATAACACACAATTTATTTTTTTGTTGTGAAACTAGGAAGGCCTTCAGCACTCAAAATAGTTTGTTTTTATAAGTAAATCTGGAAGTTCAGATTGGGTTTCAAAAGACTGAAGATTGAGGAAAAAAATGAATTAAGAATATGTCTTACCTTTTAAACAACCACTCCCCTTGATTGGGGTGCATCTCCAGTGGTGCAGGAGCAAAGTCTGCCCCCCCCCTCGCCCCCCCGATGCTCCAACCGTATTTCCCGTCGGGCCTGAAAATGCCAGAGATGCAATGGAACATGTTACGGAGTAGCTTTCTCCACCTGCCTCCGATTTGCTTGAAAATTGGGGAGGGTGAGGTGAAAAGCTTAGGCCTTTAAGTCTTGATTTTAACACTGAAGATGTAGAAAAGAGGAGGAATGTATAATATTGTGTAGTTGGAGCTTAGAAGGAACGAGAGAAAAATTCAGAGAAGTACCGCTCATAAATTTGGTAAGATAAAAGCAAAAATGGTGGTGATGAAAAGACAGATTGCTTATCAAACAAGCCTTTTCGAGTCTGGGAGTTTGTGAGAAGTGCTATAAGAGGCTTCCCAAATATCAAAGAAGTATTCAAGCCTTGGCCAGACTTGTGCTATATTGAGAGTTACGATTTGATAAGGGAAAAATAAGTGATTGGCTTCAGAGGTGTAAGGAAAAAATGCGCACCAAGCCAAAGAAGATGATAGTTGGAAGGCTGTCCAAAAGCTTGGTCAAATGGGTGGATTTTAAGGAGGGTCAAGAGGAGAAAGAGGTGAAGGGGCTTAGGCAGGGAATTTCAGAATGTGGGGTCTTAGCGGTTGAAGGCTTGGTCGCCAATGGTGAGGAGAGGTTGCACAAAGGTCCATTGTTGGAGGAATGGAGAGTTTGGGAATGGAAGGGGTGGTTGTAAGGCCAGAGGATTTTACAAAAATGAGGAGAGGTGAGGCCATGAATGATCTAAACATGAAGATGAGACTTTTAAATTGGAAGAGTTAGGCGATTGGAGGCCATTGTACATCAGCATTGGAGAAGATGTGGGAATTTGGAAAAGGAGCTTCCAATTGTAAGGCTTGTTTTGAACTAAAGCATCAAATATGAAAGCACTCAGTGTATAAGATGTGGTTTATGGGCCAAATACAGCCTGCAAGCTGTTACCTAGTCTGCAAAGCCCCTGTCAGTTCTTTGCACACTTGTGTATAACACTGACTTCTGGTTCCACAGCCTCAACTCTTTAAAATTCTTGGCCTTGGAGAATTGAAAAAGGCTATTCCCTATTTGGATTTAGATCAATGAGGAAATGGCATGTTTACACCAATCAGTAAACAGCTTTCATCAGTCCACCATCTGATGAAATTTGAGGAGCTGAGGCTTAACCTTCCAAATGTTCAAACTGCAAGTGGTAGCATTGGTGATGGACAAAGTGAGGCCAGGAAAGTGAGCAGCAGCAGCACTAATTACAGCAGGAAGTGAGCAATAGAGGAGGACAGTGGTTTAGCAGACCAGGGTGGGATTTGAAGAGCAAAAGGTAAGTGAAATGTTACAGGCAGTGGGGGGGGAAATTTGAATTTTTGTGTATGGAAGGCATGTTTTCTTTGTGTACGGGGGCTTGCATTTTTGTATAATTGTGTGGGGCCCACTCACTAGTTAGTTGCTCGACCCCCTGCCAAAATCTTGATCACCCTGGGCCTTTGCACTGTTATTTGTGTGCTGCCCAGTTAGGGACCTACTGGGATCACTAGGTTAAAAAGATTTTCTAAGTTCAGCAGCCATTATTGGGTTAAGCACGGAAAAAAAAACATTTGATAAATCTTCCTGATTATGCAGCTTTTACCAATTCTTACCCAGATTGCTGGGCTTTATTGTCTATTTCTAATCATCCTAATGCATATTCCGAATCCACAAAAAAGGCATCTACTTACAAAATACTGAGCAAATGGAAAATGTGTTTAATAAATACATTTACTGCGCCAGTCAGACATTGCAGGCAAATTTTACTTAGTAGATTACATATTGTGCTAATCCTTGTTTAAGAGCAGAATTGTGGCACCAACCACTTCATGAAATACAAGTGTGGAAGTAATGAGTTAATTTGCACAATTTAAGGAAAGGAAACCGCAACAAAGTTGGTAATTATGAGACACACTTTCTCAGGATATATAGTTTTTTTTAAAAAAGGAATGATACGGACATTAGCATGGCCTCTACTGAAGGAAGACACACAGATTCGTGAATCTTTTTTTAAAAAAGGATTGATGTAGAACTTGCAGGACAGATGGAAGCGGTTATAATATGGCTGAATATTCAGTTTTGGCTCCTGCTTATCTGTTTGGATAAGAAATGAGTAACAGAAGTTCTTCATGCTAGTAAGGGTTGGCGCCTTGCTGCTTCCTTTTTTTGTGTACACTTATGTTGCACAAGATAAAGGAATTTATTTCCTTTTTGTCAGGTGACTTTTTGTCTCACAATTACCAGCTTTGTGGCTGTTTCCTTTTTCTGAACTGTGCAACTTAAGTCATTACTTCCGCAGTTGTATTTCATGAAGTGCTCTGCCACAATTCTGCTTTTGTTCTGCACAAATGTTTTAAACAAGGATTAGTGTAATATGTAGAGTAATCAACCAAGTAAAAATTGACTGCCTGTCTGAGGACAAAGGAGTTTTTTTGCCTTTTAGGTATATTCCTTGCAGCTTCATGAATTTGATTCTGATGATAGCTGGGTGCACAAAACACACTGAGAAATTGTGCTGAGGTGCCAATTGCTAATTTTCTATAGTCTGAGGAATGTTCCAGGAATCCTTGCTTTTGCAAGTGAGGCTACCTCAGTGTTTGACCTGTATAGAAGAGACAGAGCAGTTGTCGGTTCCAATGAAAGGAGATGGGATGTGTGAAGCTAAGCCACCAGAATGCACTGACCTCAAGATTGACAATGAATATTGAGGTGCAGAAGCTCCTGTGTTCCTAAAATAGACAGGGAGCTGTAACATAAGCACCAACAACCTTTGCTGTGCTGCTCCTGAGTTGACAGCTCAGTCACATCCCTGTCATGATTGGTGTTCTAGAGAATGCACTTTGACATGGAGTTGGATCATCCTGATCCAGTTAATTGGTCTGCATGGCTATAGATTCTACTGAGTTTAAGAGCTCGAGATAGGTTTTGTCTGCAGCCTGCCAGGTAAGGTACAATTTTCAATGTCTGGATTCTGCTGTTTTCTTGTGTACAGCCCAATGTGTATTTGCCATGCAGACTGGGGTTCACTGGAATAGATAGATGAGAGATAATCCAAAAGATAAGCTAAGGAACAGTTCATTCTTCATAGTGCTCTGAGTGCCTGAGCACTTTGTCATCTCTCCCTTGCTTTAAGGGCAGGGGGTGGAGGGGAAATATATATATTTGAAAGGTAAGATAATTGGATTTGGACACCCTTAGGACCAGTGGGTTTTGATTTAATCAAACTGGTGAATGGGTGCCTGGAGCAGGGGGTTTAAAACGGAAGGCCTGGCATGGGAATATTGGAAATGTCACTTTTTTTTCTTCTTTGTATTTGAAAATTGTATTCCTTACAATACTGAATATGGAATGCCATTGGCTAACTTTGAAAAAGTGCAGTAGGAATTAGGCACAAAAATTGGGTTGTTTTTTTTTTGCAATTTTATAAGGCATTTCCCCCTTTCTGACCCCATCGGAACTTTCATGGTGGGTGCTTTGCCCAAAATAGGGATTCCTGTTGATCTGGTAGCCTTGTTCATGCTGTACACCACAGTTCTTCAAAGACATGGTTGTTTCTTATGTCTCACAAATTTAACCAACAGCTGCTATCTCTTTGGCTCCGTCATTAGTCCTTCAACTTTTGGACATTCACTATCTCCTCTGACCTCAGGTCAGTTAAAACTATCTACAGTAAGGAATTGTAAATGCATCTATATAGTATTTGTCATTGCAGTCATAAGTTTGCTATTATTTCTGTTATGGAATTCCAAAATGGAGAAGGTTGGCATACACATTTCTTAATTATATGCCCTGTTTGGCCCAGCACCCACTGTTTCTTGCAGTGTTTTCTCCCATCATGATTTTAGCATTACTTGAAGATTTTCATATGTCCTCTGAATCTATAGTGGTCTGGATATGCTACAAAAGGGATCATACTATTCTAACAGCAGGCTCCTTACATGTACTCCAAAGGCAGCTATGTGGTGATTGGAATTGTGAGGTTGATGCGGATGTGCTTTGTCATTGCCCTCTTTGCTTTTACTCATACTCTCATGAGTGACAGCAAGATGTCCCAAAGATTTCAGCTACTGTACTGCAAAAAGTTATTGACTGATATAATGGACTAGACCTTTTGCCTTTTCCTCCTCCCTGCCAATTTTTCAGTGGGCATGCAGAGGCAGAAAGCGACTCTGATGTGCTCCAATGCATCCCTGCCTCCCTGCTATTTTGCACTGGTCAGAAAAAGAACTACACCGACCATGTGTGGGTGGGCACATTGTAAATGAGGGAAACATGCCCTTTTCCATGTTTCGCACCGTTTACACTTTTCAAATGCTGGTCACGTGGACTACCTGCTAGGCCTCTGTATTCAGAAATTGGCAAGGGTACCCCCTCTCGAGCACAAATTGAAGAGGGGTCTGTGCAAGCACTGCCAGAGCACAGCTGTGCACTGGGTGTTCCACCTGTAAATGGAGAAATTTTTGAGTTTTAAAAATAACACGTCAGGCAGCTCACTTGCCATCTCTTTCTCCTGCCCCAATGCTGTCACAACTCCCTGGGAGGGGCCAGGATCAGTGGAGCATCTCTGGGGCAGGCATATGTCCTGCTCAGTTGGAAATATGTCCCAGTGTGGGGTGGGGAGTGCTGAAAGCCTAGGTCAATATCTACAAATCTGTCTGGCTTTACAGTGATTATAGCAGGAGATAGTACCATTAGTAAACAGCTATTCTATGTGAGAGATTAAAAAAACACCAGAATATTAGTTATATTTGCTTTCAAGATTTTACATAAACATTGGATACAGCAAAGGCTATGGGCCCCGACAACATCCCTGCTGTAGTGCTGAAGGCTTGTGCTCCAGAACTAGCTGCGCCTCTAGCCAAGCTGTTCCAGTACAGCTACAACACTGGCATCTACCCGACAATGTGGAAAATTGCCCAGGTATGTCCTGTCCAACAAAAAGCAGGACAAATCCAATCCGGCCAATTACCGCCCCATCAGTCTACTCTCAATCATCAGCAAAGTGATGGAAGGTGTCATCGACAGTGCTATCAAGCGGCACTTACTCACCAATAACCTGCTCACCGATGCTCAGTTTGGGTTCCGCCAGGACCACTCGGCTCCAGACCTCATTACAGCCTTGGTCCAAACATGAACAAAAGAGCTGAATTCCAGAGGTGAGGTGAGAGTGACTGCCCTTGACATCAAGGCAGCATTTGACCGAGTGTGGCACCAAGGAGCTCTAGTAAAATTGAAGTCAATGGGAATCAGGGGGAAAACTCTCCAGTGGCTGGAGTCATACCTAGCACAAAGGAAGATGGTAGTGGTTGTTGGAGGCCAATCATCTCAGCCCCAGGACATTGCTGCAGGAGTTCCTCAGGGCAGTGTCCTAGGCCCAACCATCTTCAGCTGCTTCATCAATGACCTTCCCTCCATCATAAGGTCAGAAATGGGGATGTTCACTGATGACGGCACAGTGTTCAGTTCCATTCGCAGCCCCTCAAATAATGAAGCAGTCCGAGCCCGCATGCAGCAAGACCTGGACAACATCCAGGCTTGGGCTCATAAGTGGCAAGTAACATTCGCGCCAGATAAGTGCCAGGCAATGACCATCTCCAACAAGAGAGAGTCTAACCACCTCCCCTTGACATTCAACGGTATTACCATCACCAAATCCCCCACCATCAACATCCTGGGGGTCACCATTGACCAGAAACTTAACTGGACCTGCCATATAAATACTGTGGCTACGAGAGCAGGTCAGAGGCTGGGTATTCTACGGCGAGTGACTCACCTCCTGACTCCCCAAAGCCTTTCCACCATCTACAAGGCACAAGTCAGGAGTGTGATGGAATACTCTCCACTTGAGTGTTGTTGGAGCTGCACTCATCCAAGCAAGAAGCTCGACACCATCCAAGATAAAGCAGCCCGCTTGATTGGCACCCCATCTACCACACTAAACATTCACTCCCTTCACCACCGGCGCACTGGCTGCAGTGTGTACCATCCACAGGATGCACTGCAGCAACTCGCCAAGGCTTCTTCGACAGCACCTCCCAAACCCGCGACCTCTACCACCTAGAAGGACAAGAGCAGCAGGCGCATGGGAACAACACCACCTGCACGTTCCCCTCCAAGTCACACACCATCCCGACTTGGAAATATATCGCCGTTCCTTCATTGTCGCTGGGTCAAAATCCTGGAACTCCCTTCCTAACAGCACTGTGGGAGAACCGTCACCACACGGACTGCAGCGGTTCAAGAAGGCGGCTCACCACCACCTTCTCGAGGGCAATAAGGGATGGGCAATAAATGCTGGCCTTGCCAGTGACGCCCACATCCCGTGAACAAATTTAAAAAA
Source organism: Heptranchias perlo (assembly GCF_035084215.1). NCBI lineage: Eukaryota > Metazoa > Chordata > Chondrichthyes > Hexanchiformes > Hexanchidae > Heptranchias > Heptranchias perlo. Next base: position 8,121,825 of record NC_090349.1, read on the forward strand.
AAAAAAATTTTCCTATAATTATTTTGTAATAAAATATGGATTCTATTTTTCAAAACCCTTTAGCAACATCAAGTGCAGTACCAACTTGTATAATAATATTGTGCTTTGTAATGGGTACAGTAGATATGTTGTATTGGTAGAACATGTAGCCTGGGTTTCGGCTCTGTGTTAGTATGGTTAGGTAATTGTATAGTTTTACTGTACAGTGGCTAGATCAGTCTTGGTATTTGTAGCCAAGTAAATCAGCCTCTGTTGGCCTGCCTTTTGTATTGTGTTTTTTATTTACCCCCCACTTGCTGCTCGCTTATAGTCACCAGTTGCTGGAAATAACAGCAGATGTTAGTGATAGCCCCATTGGCTATCAAGATCCCATGCCAGGAGAGAATGCCCTGTGTAGGGCTTTGGAATGTGAGGAATCCTGGTAATGTCATATTTCACCCTCTGGGAGATCATGCACACTAAGCAGGATGGGAGGGAAGTTGAACTGTGTTAGGGTGGGGGGGAGGGGACAAAGACTCAAGCTCCTGTGCTGGTTGTGTAGTACCAAATGTATGGATCTTAACAGAATGTGTTGCCAGACAAGTGGCTACTACATGAAAACCATACCAAGGTCAGACCATTACCAGCTGCACTTATTGGAGACTCTGAGGCCTGCCGTAAACTTATTGAAATTAATTCTTGTAATTTTTTATCCATTAGTAGGGAACAGAGGGTTTCTGTTGATCTTCCTCCGGGATTGTGGTGGGGGTGGTGGTGAACAGGAGAACCCCTGAGGAAATTCCTAGTGCCTGTGTGCAACACCGAGTGATTGACTAGTATGTTTCTGTGTGCATGTGTGTATATATAATTTAAATATATAGGTTGAAGTTGTGCTGTGTAACACAGTAAGAAATGTGTTGTACAAAATACTTTCGTCCAATATTTTTCCAATTGGTTGAACCCATTTAAAGTAAATAGTGCTCAGTATGTTTCTTTTTAAAATGTTCCAACCAATTTTCTTTTTGGCTCCTTTTCCCTCTTTATGCAAGGGAATTTTCAGAGTGAAGTGGAGTAACTATTTCAAAATAAAAAAATTAAGAGTTTGGGGAAATAGCAGGGGAATGGGGGCTAAGTGGATAGCTGTTTCAGAGAGCTGGCTTAAGTGCGATGGGCCAAATGGTCTCCTTCAATGCTGTAAAATTCTTTGCCTAGGAAATATGTGTAGACAGCTTCTCATGTTTACTTTGAACTGTCACCGACATCACAAACGAAAAACATTCATTCAGTTATGTTGGTACTAATTTTCAGCCAGGGTAAAAGGACAATGTTGACCACTGTGCTACCCAGTTGCATCAAAGAGGAGAGATGTTTATTCCCTTTGGGCTGGATTCAAATTCAGGTTTCAGTAATTTTTTTTAATCTTACATTTTTTTCCCCCCTCCCCGACTCCTGCATCAGCTGTGCCAGGAAGCTATCTCCCACTTTGTCCATAACCTAGCCCCAGCTATTTCCCTACATTACTGTAATTGGCCACAAGGACATTAATGTGCATGTGCTGAGGACGTTCCCTTCTGAGTGGGGTAACACTTGACATCACTCTGCCTCCTTATGGCATGAGCAAAATTGGTCCCCAGTGCACTGGCGGGAAGCCATCAAGGCAAACATCAAGAGGTTTTTCATCCTCAAAGGTGTTCAGAAGGCGAGAGAGAGGCAGAGGGAAATGTCCTGACTCCAGAAAAGCATGCAGAATCTGCTCCTGATGCAGTCGATGGGGGTCGATGTCGGGGAGGAACTCAGAGGTGAAGGACCAGCAAGCCTTGCTTTTTGCCTCCGAGGCCTCCAAGATCATCTTCCGGTCCAGAGTCCGCTCCATGGAGCAGGATGAGACGTGCTTGCGTTTCTTCTTCCAAAAGGTGCAAAGGGAGAGCTCTCTGATCAGCAGCCTGAAGGAAAAAGACTGCTTGGTCATGTTCTCACAGTCCGACATACTGAGGATCTGCAAATCCTTTTATGCCGGACTGTATGACATGAAGCCCACAGACAGCGTGGCCTCCCGGTCCTTCTTGTCGTCCACCATGGAGGTTTTAGACGACAGCAAGCGGGAGAACCTGGATCACCCGCTAACTCCGGACGAACTGACAAAGGCCATCCAGTCCTTCGAGAAGAGTAAAACTCCCGGAAGCAACAGTTTACCAGTGGAGTTGTACTCGGCTCTGTGGGACTGGATAGGCCCAGCCCTGCTGGAAGTGTACAGGGGTATGCTTCTGGAAGGCAGCGTCAGACTTATCTACAAGCAGAAGGGGGAGAGGGAAGAAATCAAAAATTGGCAACCCATCTCACTACTTACTGTGAACTACAAAATTCTGACCAAGGTCATTGCCAATCGGGTCTAGTCAGCCCTGGAAATGGATCAGACCTGCACTGTACCTGGCAGGAAGATCTCTAATAGCCTGGCACTACTCAGGGATACAATCGCCTACGTACGGGACAGAGGGGTGAACACCTGCCTCATCAGCTTGGACCAGGAGAAGGCCTTTGACAAGATATCGCACACGTACATGATGGACGTGCTGTCCAAAATGGGGTTTGGGGAGGGAATCCGCAGTTGGATCCAACTGCTCTACACAGACATCAGTAACACAGTTTCAATCAACGGGTGGGAATCGGAAAGCTTTCTGATCAAATCTGGAGTCAGGCAGGGCTGCCATCTCTCCTCCGTCTTGTTCGTGTGTTGCATCGCACCCTTTGCCGAGTCCATCAGAGGGGTGATGATCCCAGGCAGCGGAGGCACTCAGGTCAAGGCATCCCTGTACATGGACGACGTCGCCGTCTTCTGCTCTGATCAGCTGTTGGTCCGCAGATTGATGAGCATCTGCGACCAGTTCGAACTGGCCTCCGAGGCCAGAGTAAATCGTAGCAAGAGCGAGGCCATGTTCTTTGGGAACTGGACTGACCAATCCTTTGTCCCTTCACCGTCAGGACGGAGTACCTGAAGGTGCTGGAGACCTGGTTCGGGGGGGCTGGGGCGTGCACCAAGAACTGGGGGGAGCGTATTGCTAAGGTGAAGCAGAAACTGAGATTGTGGGATCAATGATCCCTCGCGATCGTCTGCGAGAACCTGGTAATCGGGTGCGAGGTGCTCTCAGTGTTGCTGTAGTGGCGGAGGTCTGGCCCATACCTTGCTCCTGTACCACGACAGTCACCCGAGCCATTTTACACTTAACTGGAGATCAAAAATAGACAGTGTCCACAGGGACGTGATTTACAAATCTCCGGAGAAAGGGGGAAAAATATGTGCCCAACATCACCCTCATTCCGATGGCCACCTTCGTGTGCGGCTGCATCAAGCTGTGCGTAGACCCTCGGTATGCAAACACAGTGTCACTACGTGCTGAGGTTCAACCTGTCCCTGCTGTTGCGAAGGATGGGCCTGGCCACGCTGCCACAGAACGCTCCATCCAGTTGAACCGTCCTGTCCCACCTGTCCTTCGTAGAAAAGTTTGTATAGAAAAACACCTTTGACCACAAGGCGAGCAGCAAGTGGTCCGCATGTAACGTCCTTGAGACCCTGGGGGAAAAGGAGATGGTGGATCCTGTCGGTTGGTTCCCCGAGCAGCCTGTCAGTCATTTGGCAGAACGCCTCATTGCCAGAGCTTTCAAACAAGCACCAAGACGTAGCTTGGCTGGTGGTGAGAAGGGCCCTTCCCATCAGATCCTTCATGCATACCTGGCGTCTCAGTGCCACCGCATGCTGTCCCCGAGGAGGCATCGGTGGGGATGAGACCGTCACCCATCTTCTCCTAGAATGTGCCTTTACAAAGAAGGTCTGGAGAGAGATGCAGTGGTATCTGTCCAGGTTCATCCCGAGCAGCTCCGTAACACAGGACTCTGTGCTCTACGGACTGTTCCCAGGGACGCATACTGAGACAGACGTCAACTGCTGCTGGAAGACAGTCAACTTGGTGAAAGACGCCCTTTCGTCTGCCTGAAACTTGCTGGTCTTCCAGTGCAAGTGATTGTGACCTCAAGACCTAGTGGGCGATATTTATCCTAAGAGTCTGGGGTTGGATTAGATCCTGGGTCCTAGAGAAGGAAGGACAACCTGAACCATGTGACAGCTTGTCAACATATTTGTTTAGAGTTGCCTTCTGTGACAGGATTTATGGAAGCTGTGTATGTTGCAGTTTTTTTGTCCAGTGTGATGGTGATGAAATTGATCGTGGCAAGAAGTGGTGTTTTTGTTGTCATTTCAGGCCTTTGGCAGCTGTTTTGCAATGTGATGACTGAGTGTCAAACAGTCTTGTTCGAACAGAGCTCAAGTCCTTTTGTTTGAAACTCCCCAAATTAAATGATGTGTAATGTGTTCTTTTGAGTGAGATCAGTTAATAATTGGCAGCATTTGAACAGCCTGAGTAATAATTGGGAAAAATACACAGGCTTAACTCTAACAACTGGAGTTGTGTTCATTCACTTGAACTGAACTTGCCCAATTTCAACAAACTATGGCATCTTTATATATTTGTGTAATTCCATTAAGTTCAATATACCCAAAAATCTGAGAGTGCAAAATCCAGGTGGGAGGGTTTTCCATTTTTTTACCATGCGTGCATCTGGCAAGGCACCATAATCCCTTTTTTACAGCCTGGAGCTATTCAAGGATTTAATGCATTAGGGGGGCAAATGTACTGGGTGAGGGTGTTGATGGAATGACTGTGTGCTTGTGCTCTGTATGCAGAAGAATCAAGAAAGGAGAAGAAAATTGAATCCTGAAGATGTATGTGGAGGCATGGGAGGAGCTGGTTAGAAACTTGAACTGTGGCCAGCATGGGTGGGAAATGAATCTAAAGACTGTGGCACTTTAATTAGATCCTAACTCTGAATCTGAATCTAATCTTTCATTCTGGGAGACACTCTTTATTTCTACAGTTTTTAAATTTGGTGACATGTTAATGTAATTTACTGAAAAAGGAGTATGATTTGGTCCTATAACCAGTTGTGACTGCAAAGCCTGCAAAGTGTTTCAAAAAATATTGATAACCAAATAACCCAGCCTTTGTTTATAATTTGGAGCTGTTAAATTTAAACCTTGCTCATGGGTTGGTTCCCAGTTATGTGCTCCTGGCTAAGTATGTACGCCCACTCCCCATGATGACAGAAGCTGCAGAAAACTAGTAAGAGAAGCAGATCTGTAATTTTACAATGATTTATAAATCTGCAATTTTCGTACAACTAATTCTGAAAATCTTTTGACAATTGGAACAATTCGCATTTATGCAGCATTCCTCACAGATGAACACTCCAGAGCACTTTGAGAGATAGAGAAGTGAGATGAGAGGCCCAAATGAGAGGCTTCAACAAGAAAGAGTCTAACCACCTCCCCTTGACATTCAATACCAATACCACTGCCAAATCCCCGCCATTAGCATCCTGGGGGGTCACCATTGACCAGAAACTTAACTGGACCAGCCACACAAATACTGTGGCTACAAGAGCTGGTCAGAAGCTGGGTATTCTGTGGCGAGTGACTCACCTCCTGACTCCCTAAAGTCTTTCCATCACAAAGCACAAGTCAGGAGTGTGATGGGATACTCTCCACTTGCCTGGATGAGTGCAGCTCCAACAACACTCAAGAAGCTCGACACCACCCAGGACAAAGCAGCCCGCTTGATTGGCACCCCATCCACCACCTGAAACATTCACTCTCTCCATCACCGGCGGACCATGGCTGCGGTGTGTACCATCTACAAGATGCACTGCAACAACTTGCCAAGGCTTCTTCAACAACACCTTCCAAACCTGTGACCTCTACCACCTAGAAGGATGAGGGCAGCAGTCGCATGGGAATACCATCACCTGCACGTTCCCCTCCAAGTCTCACATCATTCTGACTTGGAAATATATTGCCGTTCCTTCATCGTCGCTGGGTCAAAATCCTGGAACTCCCTACCTAACAGCACTGTGGGAGAACCTTCAGCACACTGACTACAACAGTTCAAGAAGGCGGCTCATCACAACCTTCTCGAGGGCAAGTAGGGATGGGCAATAAATGTTGGCCTTGCCAGTGATGCCCACATCCCATGAATGAATACAAACAATACATTGTCAAAGAGAGAGGTTTTAAGTAGCCCACTGCTAGAACTTTGGAGCGATGTGAATAGAATACCTGGTCAGTAATCGAAGTGTGATATAATGACTGGGTGTTTACAGGACACATTGTGAGTGATGTGGCTGCAGTTTAGCAGGTGTGACGGTTGGGAGCTAATTGGACATTTAAGTGGGTATTGTCTAGAAGTTGGCTGGGCACATAATTGAGTGATCTAATGGCTGGAAGGTGAAGTGGGTGTTATGCTTAATGTAGGGAATGTCCATGCTTGTAGAAAATAATTTTTTTTCAGCTTTTGCATCCAGTGTTAACATCAAACACACTACAAGATTGATAAAACATAGATGAAGAGCAAAGCTCTTTCCATTCTCCCCAACGATGTACCTTAGCTCCAGCCTCAGCAGAGCAATCATGTTGCATCAGCATGGCATTTCTATGTTTTGCATCTGTCATGCTTTTGATCTGAGTGCCGCCTAATGCAGAAGTATAGACATTTTGTGCTGTGGGCTTGATATCCTGAAGACTGGATTGAATCTGCCCCAAATTCATTTTACTCGGGAACCCTAACCATCTGCCGTGAGAGGAAACACCTGTCTATTGAATTCAAACCCTAGGTAAATGAACAATGTTCTAACCAATACAATACTCAGTCAATAATGCCATTTTGGTCTGTTTTGCTGTGTGGGTTATGAAGGGTTCTTGATGGGAAGTTAATGTACTGTTAGCTTGTGAGTTTCTCTGTCCACTAAAAGTGATTTTTCTTTCAGCAAGTTGGCACCTGTAGGAATATAATTGTAAATAATTTTGTATTTATGTGGCTTTCTCTATACAGCATATGATTAATAGAGTCTACTCGGGTGCCATTCGTGGCTCAGTGGTAGCACTCTCACCTGAGTCAGATGGTTGTGGTTCAAGTCCCACTCCAAGCACAAAATCTAGGCTGACACTCCAGTGATGTTAAACCTAGGCGCCATCTTTCAGGTGGACCTAAAAGATTCCATGGCTCTATTTGAAGAGCAGGAGAGTTTTCCCAGTGTCCTGGCCAACATTTATCTCTCGGCCAACATCACTTTTTTTTTAAAAAGCACAGATCATCTGGGCATTTACCTCATACGGTGAAACCTGTACAAACAGACACTTATTGACAGTCCCAAATAACTTGCATTGTAACAGATACAAGTTGCACCTTGAAACCACTGACCCTCACAAATTACAAACTACGGACAGCCTTCAATGCGCCCAGTCTGTTTATAACTTTTATAACACGGATACGCAGTGGATGAAAGAAATGGCTTTTGTGGAATGGGAAGCTTTACCCAGGGTCAGTAACAGCAGAGAAACTGCTTCATCTCCTGGGCTTGAATGCTTGCATGGCCCTATCCCAGAGATAGAGCGGTTTCTCTGTCGCTATGGATGCTGAGTGAAGAACTCCCTATTCGACAAAAGCCAGGAACTCCACCAGGCAACACCACAGCTCGCTCCACCAGTACGTCAACTACTGATGAGCTGCTAACAGCCCCCTATCCGCCCCCCAACACATCAAACATTAGCAGCTGCAGCATACAGAGGGAGGGGGTGTCATACATGAGTCTGCAGGACATTAATTCCCCCCCACCCCCTTCCCCCCCCAATTTGACTGGGATCTCCCAGGCACTCTGACCCTACAGCAGCCACCTTGCCCTGTGCAGACTGCCAACATAGCAGATCCCAGGATCACAACATTCCTCCCTCAATGGAAAAGGACCCTGGCATAGCAATGAACAGAAAATTAACTGAAATCACATCCCACTGGCAGGGCTCCAGAATTAGATACGATCCCAGGGTGAAGGCGGAAGAGAAAAAGGAGATACAGCCAATTCCTGGATATTTGGCTCATCTGGTTTACTGTAAATACAATGACCATTTTGAAAATAAAGGACACCTGATGGAAGTCCCTTAGGTGTCCCTAATTTACAGGTTTCACTGTAGTTGTTTTTGGGACCTTGTTGTGTGCAAATTGGCTGCTGCATTTCTCTATTACGTGCAAGTTCTTTCTTTAACACTCAAAGTCCACGGTCACATATGAAACATGACCACTTAAGTTATCTAAGGCCACCAGCACATGTAACATTATACATGAGTGGTAAAAGGAAAATCAAAGATGTTCTGGTGGATGTGAAACAACAGCTTGCATTTATATAGTGCTCCTGATGTACTTTGCGGGAGAGAGTTGTACATCAAGCAGGAAGTATGAAATTTAGGTGGGCCAGGGAACCAAAGGCATAGATTCTTAAACTTTTGAAGGGAGGGAGGGAGGTAGGAAGGCAAAGTGGTTTTGGAAGAGTTCCAAAGTGGAAGTAATAGCTAAAAGGTGGTCCTCAATAGTGGGTAGCTAGAGGACAAGCAATCATCTCAAATCAGAGGAAAATGAAGGAATTTTGAAGTTGAGGATCTTGAAGTCCATTTGGTAGAGCACAGGGGTGGAGCTGGGCAAGGGTGGCAATAGGTGCTCTCGGGCTGCAGAGTTCTGAACCTTTTGGATGGGGGATACTCAGCTGACTTTAAAAAGAACACTCAGCTTGTGTATCGTCTGGCCCAGCCTGATCAAGGTTGATGGAGTCATTGCCAGGGGCACATAGATGCTGGCAAGAGCTAAACAGGATGACTTCAACTTTACCAATATTGAACTGTAGGAAGTTGTAAGTCATCCAGGACTTGATGTTAGTTAAACAATCAGATTGTACAGTAACACCCTTGGAGACGATGGTGGTGGGGGAGCAGAAGAGTTGGGCATCATCAGCATATGTGTAGAAGCTGACCTTTGCTTGTAAATGTAGCACGCATGTGGAAGTTGACCCCGTACTTACAGATGATGTTGCTAAGGGGTAGCATGTACAATATGAATAGAAAGGCACCAAGGATCTGGACCTCCATATGCCAGAGGTGACTGTGGGAGGATGGGAGAAGAAATTCTTTGAGCCGATGTAGTGACTGTGTTGGTACAGGAAAACTCTAGGAGAACAAGGAAGGACAGCAAGAAGTAGTCATAATCATACAGGATGTGAAGGCCTAGATTTATTTGCACATTCCTTCCCTCAGTTGCCAGTGCCATTCCTGCACTATCTTCTGATGTGAATCAAGGAGGAATTGCTCTACATATCTGTTTAAAAATGATTGCCTCACATATCCTTTTATTTCTCTTATAGAAATCTGCCGCCTGTCCTTGCTGCCACTTTGATCCATGCTGCCATTTCCCATGTGCTACAGTTGGATATCTCTGTGTTTAGAAACAAAAAGGAACCCGATGAGGATGAGCTTGACTGTAGGTATTTGCATTGTCTTTTTTTAATAGAAACTCAGTTTTAGAATATTTGTTAAAACTAATGCTCTCTCTGGCCACATTATATTTGGCTTCTATCCATCAACTGTATTGATTCAGTACCATCTTTTGGGGCAGCAAGTATATCTAATGAGTGTTATACTGCACCTGCCAAGCGGTGTAATCAACATCTCCGCAGTGATGTGAGCAGAGAACAGCGGTTACACGCCTGCTTACACCTTTATTGGTGTTGCAAAGATCGCTTACTTGCCTCCCACTTACTGATATTTTTACTGATCTGGAAGAGCTGACATGTTAAGTCAGCTTCTTTAAATAAGTGTTGTCCAATACATTAGTCATGTGGTGAATTGGGAATTTTAGAAGAATTCTAGAGACTCATTTTTTAATTTATCAAAAATGCTAATAGACACTATCGTTGGGCATGTGATCTCAATACTCGTATTCGCACAGCATATGCATGTGTACTTTAACCGTTTTGTGTGATTGTTGGAAAAATGGTAAGATGAAAAGTGACTTTTTTGATTGTTGTATGTGCTTTATTTCCTTGGTTACTGCTTATTGGTTATCTTTAAAATGGTGTGTATTATGGGTGTAAACGCCAGACTTCAGCACCACGGAAACACCAACAACATTGTACAGAGAGGAGAACTGTCATTGTGGTCAACTCGATCAATTGGAGTAACTGCTCCAGGCCAGCAGAAGAAATTAAGCCCAGCCAATAACGAACATCTGCAACGGTGCACATCATGGCAACAGGCAAGCAGCATCCAACTGTGTTCTGGATGGAGAGCAAGGGCAGGTCAGGTGCATTTTGTTGTGCGAGTCAACATTCTCCACAATCACTGATGAAGTTAAAGTACCGCTCTCAACTGCTGGACAGAAACCTAAAAGCTGCACTAAGACATGCCGTGTCTGATAAATTCATGCCAAAACATTGGTGAAAGAAAACTGTATAGTTTTGCAGTGAATGGTGGTAGATGTTTAAGTAAATGTACATGTGAAGTACATTTACCTGTATTGTGTGTAAGGTATTTTCTATAAAATTAGTGCATATGGTCAAAACGGTGTGGCTGGTCAGCAATTTCTATTGGACAACACTGTTTTAAATCTAAAAAATAGGATGGGTCAGGGGGCCATATTAGTTTCATTTTTTTTTAAAAAGAGTAGCTTTGTTGCAGAACCATCTTTTGGGAGGTATTCTCAATGAAATCAGTTCTTGCTTGCACTGTCCCAAAGGTGCAGCGGAAGACATCGGTGTAATACGGTTTTATATTATAGCTCTTCCTTCGGAGGCAGCCCTGCCGCTGGAATGGAATCTGTAATATGAACATCACAAGTCCAAAGTCTGTATTAGTATTCACATTCAGTAACTCCTTCCTTCAATCAAAGGTAGAGGTTCAAAAATAACAGACCTAGATTCTAAATACAGACTCCAGTGTTTTGTTCTTAAATCTCAACAGTTTCAATTGGGTCTGATCCCTACAAACCTTTGATAGGCCTAATTACACACTTAAAATAGCCAAACATACAAAAGAACGTTATTTGTTCTTAAAAATATTTCCATGGCTAAACTGTTTTTGTGACAAAAGAACAGTTTAGACCAGAGATTAAAATACAACTTTTACATTCTATTTAATGGCAATGAGTCTGTAAGGTTCTCCCTCCTGTGTAGTTTTCCTTATTGCGTTAAAAATAATAGCACTTGCAACGATACAGCCATAAACCAACTTCAGTTAATACTAATTCAAATTAGCCATCCAATCGCATGCTGGTAACTTTCACTGATTCCCCTGCCTTCAGTTGTTTGGATTATCCCATTCTCCTAATTGAGGAACATAGATTGAATCCATGAGACTAACTCGTTTTTTGTGGGAGGGAGTAGGCTGGAGAAAATGGATACGCAATTTCAATCTGATAAAGTTTCCGAACAAGTTCTGTAATCTTGGTTGGGTGGGGGGAGCAGTGGCATCAGATGTAGGCAGTGGGTTCTATATTCTGTGAGGAGCATGACAGAGCTTGTTCTGTGGTCTGAAGCTGCGCCTTTCCCAAGCAATACAGGCAGATCTCCTTAGGCCAGAAAACTTTGTTTTCCTTATTACATTATCTGCCATCTGAATACTCTTTCCCTCAAACCGAATATTTCCATGCCCATCTCAATTCCCTCAACCTCACACTCCAAGTTGATGGTACCCTCTGAACTATGTCGCCGCATGTGGCTTTGCGATCTCTGAAGATGATAATCACTTGGGCTCGCCAATTAACTTCCTTGGCCCTAATATTTCTATATATCTCCTAACCCTCCCATCATCACCATCCTTCAAGTGTCTTGCATAAGGCGTCTCATGTTCCAACCCCTCCCAAATCTGGGCTTACACTCTGTTGTTCTCCTCAGCAGCTGCCTAGTCTCCTCCTTCTGTGCCCTCTTCTCCACCAGATTCGGGAATGTCTTCCATTCCCCCCAATGCAACAGACATTTTTATGGTCTCAAAACCACTGGCCATAATCCTGGAGAACATTTGGTAAGCGAGCAACTTGACTAAACATTGCCAAATTTGGTTCAATCACCTCAAGGTCTACTGTTGCTCTTCTTATTGCCTGAATCATCTTACTATCTGAAGAGCATCCTGGAAAGTAAGAACAATTCCAAACTCCCCTTCCCCATATCAACTTGTCTCCTTTGATCACCTCCATCCTCATCAAATGTGAGGCACTGATGGCCTTTTTTGTGTCCAAAATTGTGGGCATCAACTTGGTTGCTTCTGCCTTCTCTGATTCTTTCCTTTGCTCCACCCCAGGCACCCCTCTCTTTACTCTGCACTCTCTTCTCCATTGCTGTCCTTACCATTACTCAACTTATCTCTTCCATAAAGCCCATCACCTGCTCCTTTTGATCCTCCTTACCATTCAACTTCCCCTTTCGGACCTATGGTTACTGACATTACATGTTTTCCTATCCTGCAGCTCGGGCCTTGGACTTTTCAAAACCTCTGTCATCACACTCCATCCATCAAGAAAAACCTGCTCTCAATCCCTCTAACCTCACAACTACTGCCTCACTTCTAACATTCCCTTTCTTTCTAATGTCCTGGAACATGTCATTAACTCTCAACTATACTCCCACCTCTCTAACCACATCAGGCTTCTGCCTTACCCACAGCACTAAAATTTTACTGGTCAGTCATCAATGACATCTTATGTGACTATGACTGTCCCTCCTCATCTTCCTCAACCTCTCTGCCATCAACACGGTTCCTTTAGTCCTGCCCTCGCCTACCTGTCACATGGCACATTCTATCACCTCAAATTATTTCTCCTCCCGTAACTGCACAGTTACGTTTGGTGTAAGCAAAGGCTTCATCCTTGGCCCCCATCCTCCCCTTCATTTACATGCTACACATAAGTAATATTATCCAATAGCATGGTATCATCTTTCACATGTATGTTGATGACACCTAGCTCAATCTTGCCACTTCCTCCATTGACTCCATGGCTGTGACTACTATTCCCAACTGCCTATGTAATATCAAGACCTGGATGAGCTAAATCTTCCTCTAGCCATCCTTTTTGACTCTTGCAAACATCTCCTTCCAGCTTCAGCTCCCTCTCCAGGTGTCACCTCACATATAACCCAGCCTTGGTATATTTATTAACTCTGTGCTCAACTTCCTTCCCCTACATGTAATTTGCAATCAAGACCTCCACAATTCTGCGTCCACCCCTACTTATCCCCATTTCCTCTCTTTCCCCACCCCCCAGCCATTCAACCCCTAATCTACATTTTTATCACCTTCTGGGTGGACCTCCAATACTCTCCTAGCCAGATTCTCTGCTTCTACCATTCCTAAATTACAAGTCATCCAGAATGCTGTGACCCATGTCCTCAAAGGAAAGAAGATCCACATCCGTATCACCCCTGTCCTCACCAAGCTCCATTGGCTCTTCATATCTCGGAGAATCAACTTTAAGATTCCCCCCTCCCCCCCCCCCCCCCCAACCCCGAGTCTGTGATGGTGCATGCAGGCTGGAGGACATCAGGTTCTCCAACACCGGCTGATTTCTTGTTCTCCACTCCGTCATTAGTGGCACCATTTAACCACATTGTCTGCCCTCAGGAATGCCCTTCTTCAGCATATCAGCCTTTCCACCTCTTAATGACCCTCCTGTTCCACCATTCTTTTTGCCTCCTCTTCCTCTTTTTTTTTCTCTCCTCTCCCACTCAATGTCTACATTGTCTTGATCTCGAGCAATTTTAAAAGAAGTTCAAAATGATACTGTTACTAAGCACTGCAAATGGCAGACTGGCTAGCGACTGCAGACTGCTGAGATGTGTGCTTTCATACAAGGATAAAGTTGCCGCATTGAAAGCATGGGACGGAGTAAACTTCAATTATCTGCTGCCCTCTAACCCTGTGTCACCTGAAGACTACAGTTGGTCTTGACTCCGTGTGCAATGCAATGGGAGATCGACTGGAATAATATTTTTTACCCTCTTAGCTGGGATACAAAGCCATTGATTCCGCTAGCCCTCCAGTTCCTCACCCAAGTGACAATTCGTCATGTGGGAGCCTATACAATGAGTGCTCTCAGGCTATTTTTCCATGTAGGGCACCACAGCTGAGCCTGCTCCTGATCTTGTTCTCATGCAACATCGACACTTTCCAGAAGTGGTCACTAGATAGCAACCATGAGCAGGAACCATTGCTGACTTCTCCCTCCGTAACCTGGAGTACTAAGGCCAATTCTATTGCCTTACCATCAATTAGCTCGTCACAGACTAGTGGACCTGGCAGTTTTCTAATGAAGCATTATTCAGTAATGGCAGCTTTCCTGTGACTGTAGTACCCTAAACAATTAAATCGTCCTTCTAAAATCTATGATCTAACAGGTTCTGATTAACTGCAAGCCACCAAAAGGAAATGATACAATTTTTATCACTACTGAAATTATTATTGGATTTGTCTGATGGCTCAGATTGATAATTCATTATGGCTATTATTTTTGATGCTTCCAACCTACCTACTGTACTACTTGCTATAATTCATTTGTATATGGTGGTCAAACTAATGAGGAAGATTGTTAGATGACCTATGTTTAGTATGTTGCTTGGTCTTTGAATGTAGTGCAACTTCTATATACAAAGCATCGTTTATGATTTTTCGCTTTTGGTTTGGTGGTCTTTTTGAATTTGGTTGATGTGCATTCACTGAGAAATGCCACACCAAATGCAATTTGCCTAACATTTAGTTCTTACTACAGGATAATACTCAGCCTTTCTTTTTTAACAGGCATAAATATATTTTTATTTGGGGATAAAGTGCATCACATAAATTAAATTAGCAGTCTAGCAATCTTGTAACAGCACTGGTAAAATAAGAAAACACCAGGCACACCCAGTTTAATGTGGCTTGCCTGAAGTTACTTCCTGTCATAATTCAGTTCCTGAGTAATTAAAATAACTTCCTCCACGTACGTAATTCAGACAAATGGCAGTGCAATGAGCAAACTGATCATATCCGTTCTGATACTGGATGCAAAGTACATCAGAACGCAGTACATTGTGCAGAAGGGAGAAAGAAGGTTAGCCCATTTCCTAGCAAATCACATTTTTAACTTGCACTTATTCTTGAGTGCATCTTTTTTATTATGAGTAAGCAATAATTCAGGTCATATAAACTGTCCAATTTGTTGATCCTAAGCAGTCATCCTATTCTGTACACTTGAGCATTTGCTTTATAGTCCTATGATGAAGTAACGGAGAGGGTTGATGAGCATAATGCAGTGTGTGTGTATATGAACTTTCAAAAGGCATTTGATAATGCACCACATAATAGACTTGTTAGCAAAATTGAAGCCCATGGGATTAAAGAGGCAGTTGCTGCGTGGATACAAAATTGGCTAAGGGACACAAAGCAGAGATTAGTGGTGAACGGTTGTTTTTCAGACCAGAGGGAAGTGTGCAGTGGTGTTCCCCAGGGCTCGGTATTGGGACCACTGGTCTTTTTGATATATTAATGACCTGATACAGGTCATAATTTCAAAGTTTGCAGATAACACAAAACTCAGAAATGTAGTAAACAGTGAGGATAGTAACAGACTTCAAGAGGACATAGACAGACAGGTGAAATGGGTAGCCACGTGGCAGATGAAATTTAATGCAGAGAAGTGTGAAGTGATTCATTTTGGTAGGAAGAACAAGAAGAGGAAATATAAACGAAATGGTACAATTTTAAAGGGGTTACTGGAACAGAGAAACCTGGGGGCGTACTTACACAAGTCTTTGAAGATTGCAGGACAATTTGAGAAGGTTGTTAAAAGGCATATGGGATCCTTGGCTTTATAAATAGAGGGATTGAATACAAAAGCAAGGAAGTAACGCTAAACCTTTTATAAAACACTGGTCAGGCCCCAAGCGGAGTATTGTGTCTAGTTCTGGGCACCACACTTAGGAAGGATGCCAAGGCCTTACAAAGGATGCAGAGGCGATTTACCAGAATGTTACCAGTGATGAAAGACTTCAGTTATGTGTAGAGACTAGAGAATCTGGGGTTTTTCTCTTTGGAGAAGGTTAAGGGGAGATTTGATAGGTGTTCAAAATCATGAAGGGTTTTGATAGAATAAATAAGGAGAAACTGTTTCTAGTAGCAGGAGGGTCGGTAATCAGAGGACACAGATTTAAGGTAATTGGCAAAAGCACCAGGGGCAACATGAGGGAAAAAATATTTACACAGTGAGTTGTTATGATCTGCAATGCAATGCCTGAAAGAGTGGTGGAAGCAGATTCAATAATAATCTTCAAAAGGGAATTGGACAAATTCTTGAAGTGGAAAAATTTGCACGGCTATGGAGAAAGAGCAGGGGAGTGGGTCTAATTTGATAGTTCTTTCAAAGAGCCAGTGCAGGCATGATGGGCAGAATGGCTTCATCATTCTATGATCTATGATATGCGTGACATCACAAAGACGTACTGCAGGCTGCATAGTAACTAGAGTTTCCTGTTCGAGGATTTACTCAGTTAGAACCGTGTGAGTGACTCGGTGAGAAAGGTGAATGTGGAAGTTTGTTCTTGAAAATTCAGAGTAATTTTTTGCACTGGAAAAAATTGAATTATCCAATGATTTCAACTGAGCAATGTAAATAACTCGAGTGGAAAGTTATAGGTAGAAAACTGAATTCAGTAACTTTGAATTAAGAGGAGTAGACTGTTGGACCACTGTTCTATTGTCTTGGTTAATAAGCTCATATATGACATGAATTCTCAGTGTGAGGGTCTCAACCAAAATTAATGTAGGCCATGTCAATTCAATTCCTAATCAGCATGGGTCCATAGCACAAAACTGACCATAGTTTAACAAATCGTTACTGAATTTTCATTTTCATTGAGGGGGCACTAGGACTATAGGTGTGAAGAACAGAAATGTCACACTGAAATGGCAGAGGATGATTTGAGGTTGAGATACATTAATAGTCCAGGTTGAGGGTATTTTACTCTGTATTTAATATGTTGTATACCTGACCTTGGGCTGTTTGCTTCTGACAGTGAGTGGAAAGTATTCTGTTTCTCAACATAGATGGTCCTCACTATCAGCAGCACCAAAAGAAAAAAGAATTCTGAAGAGCCAAAGAATGAATTTGTGATTTCTGTAATTGTGAAACTGTTGGATTATTATTTAGCTGTCGGATGTCTTGACAGGGAGCAGGAACCAAACCTAAGACCTTCTGGTCCGTATGTGCTGAACAGGTGGTGCTTTGACTCACTCAGGTACATTTAAAGCAGAGCAAGAATTGATTCTCTTGTAGTGGTGCAGTAAATGTTTCGATCAACACAAAGCTACATATGGAACCCCTTTTTCTTCTCCTCCTCCTCCTCCCCCCCCCCCCCCCCCAACCAACCCCTCCAATTTCCCAGTAAGCGAAGGCATCACCATTAAACCATACAGACTAGAAGGACCTAGCTTGGTTCTGGCCTTTGATAACTTACCTGGAAAAAAAGCCTGGCAGTAGTTGCGATGCTATACTGGCTTCCAGAACTCGACTAGGCAAGAGAAAAATGGATTCCAATTGTGGATGTTGACTGAGAATAGGATTGGTCCTGTCTATGCTATCCCTAATGATTAATTGCTGTGGGCACTGTGCCCAGGGTTCACTTGTGTATTCGCCAGCCTGTGATTTTCCACCTATTCAATTTAATGGGCAGAAAATTGTGTGTTGGCAAGCACAGAAGCTGATTAATCCTGGCCTTCCTGTCTAGGCTAACGTGTGAAGAATGACCACTTGGGCAAGGCGGAAGGCAAGCAGTGCCTATGGAACCATACCTTTTGTAAGAGTTAATGCGAGCAAGAAAGGGGGGAGGGAAGAGAATTGGAGAGGAAAAAGACTGTGTTTCACTGAGTAGTGGGAAGGCACCATACAGTTTCTCGGCATCCACAACATCTGTGCTGTGCTCCACTTTTACTTATGAGGGTGGCAAGGTGGAGCACAGTGCAGGTACTGTGAATAGAGAGGGAATGTATGGTATCTTCCTACACCACAGTGAAACATGCAGTACAAGAACGATTCCCATGGCTAAGGGGGCATGCTTTTTTTCCCCCTGTTTTTTTCTCACCAATTTTCTCTGCCAGTTTTTCTTCCTCGTCTCGAGCGGTTGACTGTCTGCTGGGGCATAGTTTCATGGGCACTGTGGCCTTTGTTCATGTGCGAGCCTTGATAGTATCAGCAGGCTATTTGACCATGAGGACATCAGTCATATCCAATCGTGTCCACACATGCGCACGTCCAGCAGGGGTTGATTGATAATGATCAGGAGTGGAAGCCCTGGTTGTTTTTTTTTCTCTCTCCTGCCCCCAAACCCAACAATGCTGAGATCAGATAACTTAGTAAAGATCAGGGACCTACCTGGATAAATTTGAGCAATGGGGAGCAGGAAGGGTATGATTTCAACTGCATGGTAATTTTGTAGAGTGGAAAATTGGGTTTGACAGAGGGATTGTACAGTGCCTTCCCCATAGTTTGGTGAAACAAGGTGATAATTTCCACTGCAATGCCTTCTCACTCCATTGCAGTTCTGTGGTATTGAGTAGTTCTTCATTAACTAATATCCTGCCACTCCCAAACGTTTCCACCCTCCAGGGATGGGTGCCCACTAACCAGGTATTTTGATCACATTAATTAACTGTCACAGTAAAGTCTGCAAGACCAATTGAACAATCCAACACTGTTTAATTTTAGACAAATTTTCTTTTTTTCTCAATGTTCTGGAGTTTCAAAGAAATGCTTTCTCTGTAGCTAGTCTGTATAGTTAAATTCTCATTCTGTTTCATACACAACCACTCCTTATACTTCCCACAGACTTTATTTTGTGGTTCATTCTACTATCTGTGCACAATCCATGATTATCTGGGCTTGGTGAAGACAAGCTGCACATACAGAAGATTGCAGCACAAAAGCAAAGGGTATTTAGAATGGAAATCCTAAATTGAAAGCTAATGCTTGAATTAACTGAAACTCCGCAGTTTATCTTAAAAGTCTGTTCAAATTCACTACAGTAAGTTTTCTTCGTTGCTTTGATCTCCTGATGGGCCAGGTCTATTAATTGCTATTTATGTTTAAATAATTGTACATTTTTTTTGAACTTTCATTGGCCAAATGGAGACTCACTTGATTCTGGAGAACTCTGCACTGACATTGACCTACAGAGCCCCATATCATGTGAGTTGATCTAGAATGTTGGCAGCATTAAAAACATGAAAATGACTTATTATTACAAAGGGTTTGTTGAGTTTCAGAATCGCAACCTTTTGTTAGATCTGACCAGTCATCAGTGCTGGATAAATTCCTGCTTACTTATCAGTTGGACTAGCTGCACACTGCCTTAATGCCCTGAAACTACTGTTACCTACTGTCCATGGAACAAAAGGCCTTTGGTATTGTAATAAAACTCCTCTTCTATCATCAAGGACAGAGGTACTGAGCACTTGAACAAGTATGAGCTAATCAAAGAGAGTCAGCATGGATTTATGAAGGGTAGATCATGTCTGACTAATCTAGTTGAATTTTTTGAGGTCACTAACATGGTGGATAGGGGAATGTCTATGAATGTTGTCCAAATGGACTTCCAGAAGGCATTTGATAATGTTCCACACAAGAGATTATGAGCAAAAATGAGAGCACATGGAATTGGACATAACTTTGAGCTATGGATTCGTAATTAGTTGGGAGGTAGGAGACAGTGTAGGGATAAAGGAAGTGTGATTGGTAGGATGTGACTAGCGGTGTTCCTCAAGAGATCTGTACAAGGGCCTCGGCTTTTCAACATATGTATCAATGACTTGGACGATGGAATAGAGAGTTGTATATACAAGTTTGGAGATGACACTAAGTTTCGAGGCACGTCATCTCAGCCCCAGGACATTGCTGCAGGAGTTCCTCAGTGCAGTGTCCTAGGCCCAACCAACTTCAGCTGCTTCATCAATGACCTTCCCTTCATCATAAGGACAGAAGTGGGGATGTTCGCTGATGATTAAACAGTGTTCAGTTCCATTCACAACCTCTCCGATAATGAAGCAGTCCATGCCCGCATGCTACAAGACCTGGACAACATCCAGGCTTGGGCTGATAAGTGGCAAGTAACATTCGTGCCAGACCATGACCATCTCCAACAAGAGAGAGTCTAACCATCTCCCCTTGACATTCAATGGCATTATCATCACCATATCCTTCACCATCAACATCCTGGGGGTCACCATTGACCAGAAACTTAACTGGACCAGCCACGTAAATATTCTGCAGCTAGTGACATCCCTCCTGACTTCCCCAAAGCCTTTCCACCATCTACAAGGCACAAGTCAGGAGTGTGATGGAATACTCTCCACTTGCCTGGATGAGTGTAGCTCCAACAACACTATAGAAGCTCGACACAGCAGCCCGCTTGATTGGCACCCCATCCACCACCTTAAACATTCACTCCCTCCATCGGCCCACCGTGGCTGCAGTGTGTACCATCTGCAAGATGCACTGCAGCAACTTGCCAAGGCTTCTTTGACCTCTGCCACTGAGAAGGACAAGGGCAGCAGGCACGTGGGAACACCACCACCTGCAGATTCCTCTCCAAGTCACATACCATCGTGACTTGGAAGTATATCACCATTCCTTCATCGTCGCTGGGTCAAATTCCTGGAACTCCCTACCTAACAGCACTGTGGGAGAACCTCCACCACATAGACTGCAGCGGTTCAAGAAGTCGGCCCACCATCACCTTCTCAATGGTAATTAGGGATGGGCAATAAATGCTGGCCTTGCCAGCGACGTCCACATCCCATGAATGAATTTTTTTTTAAAAAGACAGTAAGTTGTGTAGATGGGAATAGAAGGATACAAAGGGACAAAACTGTCAGATGGAGTTCAGTGTGGGGCATTACGAGGTCATCCACTTTGAATCCAAGGAAGACAAATTGGAATGTTTTTCTTAATGGTTAAAGATTAGGAACTGTGGAGGAGCAAAGGGTTTTGTAAAAGCTAGTGCACAGGTACAAAAGTAATCAAAAAGACTAATTGAATGTTGGCCTTTATATCAAGAGGGCTGGAATACAAAAGAGGAAGTGTTGCTTCAGTTGTACAGAGTCATGGTCAGATCCCATCTGGATACTGCTTTCAGATTTGGGCCCCATACCTCATGAAGGATATATTAGGGGTACAGTGCTGATTCACCAGAATGGTACAAGGGTTTAAAGGGTTAATATATGAGGACAAGTTGCATAAACTTGGCTTGTATTCCCTTGAGTTTAGAAGGTTAAAGGTGATCTAATTGAGGTTTTTAAAATGATAGGGATTCAATAGAGTAGAAACAGAGAAGCTATTTCCTCTGGTGGGGGACTCCAGAACAAGGGGGCACAATCTTAAAATTAGAACTAGGCGATTCAGCAGTGAAATCATGAAGCACTTTTTCACACACAGGGTAGTGGAAATTTGGAACTCTCCTCCTAAAAGGCTGTGGATGCTGGATCAATTAAAATTATCAAGACTGAGATCGACAGATTTTTATTCAGCAAGGGTATCAAAGGATATGGATCACAGACGAGTAAATGGAGTTGAGGTACAGATCAGCCATGATCTATTGAATGGCGGAACAGGCTCGAGGGACAGAATGACCTACTCCTGTTGCTATGTTTCTAGTGCAGTGAAAGACAGTTTACATTGTCAACTTTATGCCAGCACAGCCTTATGGTACAATACCAATGCCCACTTTCTCCTTGGACCCACCATGCATTTTTAGGCCAGTGAAAGGCAGGTAGGTGGGCATTCTTTCTGTTAATCTTGATGGTAAGTAGGCATCATGGCATCAGGTCAAACATGGGCAAGGAAATCTCCTGCTGATTACCTCCTACCACCCTCCCTCAGCTGATGAATCAGTCCTCCTCCATGTTGAGCACCACTTGGAGGAAGCACTGAGGGTAGCAAGAGCACAGAATGTACTCTGGGTGGGGGACTTCGATGTCCATCACCAAGAGTGGCTCGGTAGCACCACGACTGACCGAGCTGGCCGAGTCCTGAAGGACATAGCTGCCTGATTGGGCCTGCGGCAGGCGGTGAGCGAACCAACACAAGGGAAAAACGTACTTGACCTCGTCCTCACCAATTTACCTGTCGCAGATGCATCTGTCCATGACAGTATTGGTAGGAGTGACCAAAGCACAGTCCACGTGGTGACGAAGTCCCATCTTCGCACTGAGGACACCATCCAATGTGTTGTGTGGCACAACCACTGTGCTAAATGGGATAGATTCAGAACAGATCTAGCAGCTCAAAACTGGGCCTCCATGAGGTGCTGTGGGCCATCAGCAGCAGCAGATTTGTATTCCAGCACAATCTGTAACCTCATAGCCCGGCATATTCCTCGCTCTACCATTACCAACAAGCCAGGGGAGCAACCCTGGTTTAATGAGGAGTGTAGAAGAGCATGCCAGGAGCAGCACCAGGCGTACCTAAAAATGAGGTGCCAACCTGATGAAGCTACAACACAGGACTACATGCGTGCTAAACAGCGGAAACAACATGCTATAGACAGAGCTAAGTGATTCCACAACCAACGGATCAGATCAAAGCTCTGCAGTCCTGCCACATCCAGTTGTGAATGGTGGTGGACAGTTAAACAACTAACAGGAGGAGGAGGTTCTGTAAGCATCCCCATCCTCAATGATGGCAGAGTCCAGCATGTGAGTGCAAAAGAGAAGGCTGAAGCGTTTGCAACCATCTTCTGCCAGATGTGCCAAGTAGATGATCCATCTCGGCCTCCTCCCGATATCCCCTCCATTACAGAAGCCTGTCTTCAGCCAATTCGATTCACTCCACGTGATATCAAGAAACGGCTGAGTGCACTGGATACAACAAAGGCTATGGGCCCAACAACATCCCGGCTGTAGTGTTGAAACCTTGTGCTCCAGAACTAGCCGTGCCTCCAGCCAAACTGTTCCAGTACAGCTACAACCCTGGCATCTAGCCGACAATGTGGAAAATTGCCCAGGTATGTCCTGTTCACAAAAAGCAGGTCAAATCCAATCCGGCTAATTACCGCCCCATCAGCCTACTCTCAATCATTAGCAAAGTGATGGAAGGTGTCAACGACACCTTCCATCAAGCGGCACTTACTCACCAATAACCTGCTCACCGATGCTCAGTTTGGGTTCCGCCAGGACCACTCTGCTCCAGACCTCATTACAACCTTGGTCCAAACATGGACAAAAGAGCTGAATTCCAGAGGTGAGGTGAGAGTAACTGCCCTTGACATCAAGGCAGCATTTGACCAAGTGTGGCAACAAGGAGCCCTAGTAATATTGAAGTCAGTGGGAATCGGGGAAAACTCTCCAGTGGCTGGAGTCATACCTAGCACAAAGGAAGATGGTAGTGGTTTTTGGAGGCCAATCATCTCAGCCCCAGGACATTGCTGCAGGAGTTCCTGAGGGCAGTGTCCTAGGCCCAACCATCTTCAGCTGCTTCATCAATGACCTTCCCTCCATCATAAGGTCAGAAATGGGGATGGTCACTGATGATTGCACAGCGTTCAGTTCCATTCGCAACCCTTCAGATAATGAAGCAGTCCGAGCCCGCATGCATCAAGACCTGGACAACATCCAGGTTTGGGCTGAGAAGTGGCAAGTAACATTCGCACCAGACAAGTGCCAGACAATGACCATCTCCAACAAGAGAATATCTAACCACCTCCCCTTGACGTTCAATGGCATTACCATTGCCGAATTCCCCACCATCAACATCCTGGGGTTCACCATTGACCAGAAACTTAACTGGACCAGCCACATAAATACTGTGGCTGCAAGAGCAGGTCAGAGGCTGGGTATTCTGCGGAGAGAGACTCACCTCCTGACTCCCCAAAGCCTTTCCACCATCCACAAGGCACAAGTCAGGAGTGTGATGGAATACTCTCCACTTGCCTGGATGAGTGCAGCTCCAACAACACTCAAGAAGCTCGACACCATCCAGGACAAAGCAGCCCGCTTTATTGGCACGTCATCCACCACCCTACACATTCACTCCCTCCACCACCGGTGCACAGTGGCTGCAGTGTGTACCATCCATAGGATGCACTGCAGCAACTCGGCAAGGCTTCTTCGACAGCACCTCCCAAACCCACGACCTCTACCACCTAGAAGGACAAGGGCAGCAGGCACATGGGAACAACACCACCTGCACGTTCCCAAGTCTCACACCATCCCGACTTGGAAATATATCGCCGTTCCTTCATCGTCGCTGGGTCAAAATCCTGGAACTCCCTTCCTAACAGCACTGTGGGAGAACCTTCAGCACACGGACTGCAGCGGTTCAAGAAGGCGGCTCACCACCACCTTCTCGAGGGCAATTAGGGATGGGCAATAAATGCTGGTCTTGTAAGCGACGCCCACATCCCATGAACGAATAAAAAAAAAGTGTTGGCAGATTATTTGATTGTTCACGGAACACCACAGTTGAACCCAATCCTGTCCTCACTTTTTCTCGTGCACCCACGTTCCACCACTGATCAGTATATAATTATCACGGGTAGGAAGCCTGGATGACTTTTTATCTTTTCCATAGCCAAGGCCTGCTGCGACATATTGTAGCATTGCCACTACCAACCAGGCTGTGACCAGCTAACTCGGTATACATCTGATATAGAATCATAGAAGTTTACAACATGGAAACAGGCCCTTCGGCCCAACATGTCCATGTCGCCCAGTTTATACCACTAAGCTAGTCCCAATTGCCTGCACTTGGCCCATATCCTTCTATACCCATCTTACCCATGTAACTGTCCAAATGCTTTTTAAAAGACAAAATTGTACCCGCCTCGACTACTGCCTCTGGCAGCTCGTTCCAGACACTCACCACCCTTTGAGTGAAAAAATTGCCCCTCTGGACCCTTTTGTATCGCTCACCTATGCCCCCTCGTTATAGACTCCCCTACCTTTGGGAAAAGATTTTGACTATCTACCTTATCTGTGCCCCTCATTATTTTATAGACTTCTATAAGATCACCCCTAAACCTTCTACTCTCCAGGGAAAAAAGTCTCAGTCTATCCAACCTCTCCCTATAAGTCAAACCATCAAGTCCCGGTAGCATCCTAGTAAATCTTTTCTGCACTCTTTCCAGTTTAATAATATCCTTTCTATAATAGGGTGACCAGAACTGTACACAGTATTCCAAGTGTGGCCTTACTAATGTCTTGTACAACTTCAACAAGACATCCCAACTCCTGTATTCAGTGTTCTGACCCATGAAACCAAGCATGCTGAATGCCTTCTTCACCACCCTATCCACCTGTGACTCCACTTTCAAGGAGCTATGAACCTGTACTCCTAGATCTCTTTGTTCTATAACTCTCCCCAACGCCCTACCATTAACGGAGTAGGTCATGGCCCAATTCGATCTACCAAAATGCATCAACTCACATTTATCTAAATTAAACTCCATCTGCCATTCATTGGCCCACTGGCCCAATTTATCAAGATCCCGTTGCATACCTAGATAACCTTCTTCACTGTCCACAATGCCACCAATCTTGGTGTCATCTGCAAACTTACTAACCATGCCTCCTAAATTCTCATCCAAATCATTAATATAAATAACAAATAACAGCGGACCCAGCACCGATCCCTGAGGCACACCGCTGGACACAGGCCTCCAGTTTGAAAAACAACCCTCTACAACCACCCTGTCTTCTGTCATCAATCCAATTTTGTATCCAATTGGCTACCTCACCTTGGATCCCGTGAGATTTAACCTTATGTAACAACCTACCATGCGGTACCTTGTCAAAGGCTTTGCTAAAGTCCATGTAGACCACGTCTACTGCACAGCCCTCATCTATCTTCTTGGTTACCCCTTCAAAAAACTCAATCAAATTCGTGAGACATGATTTTCCTCTCACAAAACCATGCTGACTGTTCCTAATCAGTCCCTGCCTCTCCAAATGCCCGTAGATCCTGTCTCTCAGAATACAACTTACCCACTACAGATGTCAGGCTCACCAGTCTGTAGTTCCCAGGCTTCTCCCTGCCGCCCTTCTTAAACAAAGGCATAACATTTGCTACCCTCCAATCTTCAGGCACCTCACCTGTAGCTGTCGATGATTCAAATATCTCTGCTAGGGGACCCGCAATTTCTTCCCTAACCTCCCATAACGTCCTGGGATACATTTCATCAGGTCCCGGAGATTTATCTACCTTGATGCGCGTTAAGACTTCCAGCACCTCCCCCTCTGTAATATGTACACTCCTCAAGACATCACTATTTATTTCCCCAAGTTCCCTAACATCCATGCCTTTCTCAACCGTAAATACCGATGTGAAATATTCATTTAGGATCTCACCCATCTCTTGTGGTTCCGCACATAGATGACCTTGTTGATCCTTAAGAGGCCCTACTCTCTCCCTAGTTACTCTTTTGCCCTTTATGTATTTGTAGAAGCTCTTTGGATTCTCCTTTGCCTTATCTGCCAAAGCAATCTCATGTCCCCTTTTTGCCCTCCTGATTTCTCTCTTAACTCTACTCCGGCAATCTCTATACTCTTCAAGGGATCCACTTGATCCCAGCTGTCTATGCATGTCATATGCCTCCTTCTTCTTTCTGACTAGGGCCTCAATCTCCCGAGTCATCCAAGGTTCCCTATTTCTACCAGCCTTGCCCTTCACTTTATAAGGAATGTGCTTACCCTGAACCCTGGTTAACACACTTTTGAAAGCCTCCCACTTACCAGACGTCCCTTTGCCTGCCAACAGACTCTCCCAATCAACTTCTGAAAGTTCCTGTCTAATACCATCAAAATTGGCCTTTCCCCAATTTAGAATTTTAACTTTTGGGCCAGACCTATCATTCTCCATAGCTATCTTAAAACTAATGGAATTATGATCACTGGTCCCAAAGTGATCCCTCACTAACACTTCTGTCACCTTCCCTTCCTTATTTCCCAAGAGGAGGTCAAGTTTTGCCCCCTCTCTAGTCGGGCCATCCACATACTGAATGAGAAATTCCTCCTGAATACACTCAACAAATTTCTCTCCATCAAAGCCCCTAATGCTATGGCTGTCCCAGTCAATGTTGGGAAAGTTAAAGTCCCCTACTATTACCACCCTATTTTTCTTGCAGCTGTCTGTAATCTCCTTACATTTTTGCTCCACAATTTCCCGTTGACTATTTGGGGGTCTGTAGTACAATCCTATCAAAGTGATCTCTCCCTTCTTATTTTTCAGTTCTACCCATATAGACTCAGTGGACGAACCCTCTCACTACTGCCGTGATGTTCTCCCTAATCAAGAACGCAACTCCCCCTCCTCTCTTACCTCCTGCTCTATCTTTCCTATAGCATCTGTACCCTGGAACATTGAGCTGCCAGTCCTGCCCCTCCCTTAGCCATGTTTCAGTAATAGCTATAATCCCAGTCCCATGTACCCATCCATGCCCTGAGTTCATCTGCCTTGCCCATCAGACTTCTTGCATTGAAATAAATGCAGTTTAATCTAGGGTACGGTAGCGTAGTGGTTATGTTACTGGGCTAGTAATCCAGAGGCCTGGACTAAAATCCAGAGTCACGAGTTCAAATCCCGCCACGGCGGCTGGCGAATTTAAATTCAATTAATTAAATAGTATCAGTAATGATAGCCATGAAACTACCGGATTGTCGTAAAAACCCATCTGGTTCACTAATGTCCTTTAGGGAAGGAACCCTGCCGTCCTTACCCGGTCTGGCCTATATGTGACTCCAGACCCACAGCAATGTGGTTGATTCTTAATTGCCCTCTGAAATGGCCTAGCAAGCCACTCAGTTGTAAAAATCTCGCTAGGGATGGGCAATAAATGCCGGCCTTGCCAGCGACGCCCACATCCCGTGAACGAATTAAAAAAAAAACTTCCCTTGGTCTTTGCCCTGCTTTCTCAGACCATCTGTCCGGTCATGTTTTGTACACTCTCCCTTACTGCCTTTTGTTTCTGTCACCACTTTACTTCCCACTGACTTCCTGCATCGGTTCCCATCCCCCTGCCACATTAGTGCCACAGCACTAGCAAACACTCCCCCTAGGACATTGGTTCCAGTCCTGCCCAGATGCAGACCGTCCAATTTGTACTGGTCCCACCTCCCCCAGAACCGGTTCCAATGTCCCAGGAATTTGAATCCCTCCCTCTTGCACCATCTCTCAAGCCACGTATTCATCCTAGCTATCCTGTCATTCCTACTCTGACGAGCCCGTGGCACTGGTAGCAATCCTGAGGTTACTACCTTTTGAGGTCCTACGTTTTAGTTTAACTCCTAACTCCCTAAATTCATCTTGTAGGACCTCATCCCGTTTTTTACCTATATCGTTGGTACCTATATGCACCACGACAACTGGCTGTTCACCCTCCCCCTCCAGAATGTCCTGCAGCCGCTCCGAGACATCCCTGACCCTTGCAGCAGGGAGGCAACATACCATCCTGGAGTCTTGGTTGCATTCGCAGAAACACCTGTCTATTCCCCTTACAATCGAGTCCCCTATCACTATAGCTCTGCCACTCTTTTTCCTGCCCTCCTGTGCAGCAGAGCCAGCCACGGTGCCATGAACCTGGCTGCTGTCACCTTCCCCTGGTGAGCCATCTCCCCCAACAGCATCCAAATCAGTATACCTGTTTGAGAGGGGGATGGTCACAGGGGACCCCTGCACTACCTGCCTGCACCTCTTACTCTGCCTGGTGGTCACCCATTCACTTCTCGCCTGTACACCCTTTAACTGCGGTGTGACCAACTCGCTAAACGTGCTATTCACGAGTTTCTCTGCATCGCGGATGCTCCACAGTGAATCCACCCACAGCTCCAGCTCCGAGATACGATCGGTCAGTAGCTGCAGGTGGACACACTTCCTGCACACATGGTCGGCAGGGACACTGGTAGCGTCCATGACTTCCCACATCTTGCAGGAGGGGCATATCACGGGTGCGAGGTCTGCTGCCATGACTTGCCTTAGCTTAGTTACCCCTTTTAAATTACGTTGAAATTAGAAAATGTTAACTATACTAGGGACCTAGGTTCACTTTAAAAAAAACACTACCTGCTATAAAACCTGCAGACCTTAAGTTTAGTTAATTAGTTAATTATAAATGTGGTTATGTTACCTGGTTTTATTGTAACTTAGCCCACAGTTCTAAGAAAAAGAAATATTCTGGTATGTCTGATCTGTGTGCCTCAATTTTATGCTGGGCAATGCATTTATAAACTGAACTAACAGGAGTAGCCTGAATTTTCTATTAGTATCATAGAATCATAGAAAATTTACGGCACAGAAGGAGACCATTCGGCCCATCATGTCCGCGCCGGCTGAGAAACGAGCCACCTAGCCTAATCCCACTTTCCCGCATTTGGTCCGTAGCCCTGCAGGTCACGGCTCTTCAGGTGTACATCCAGGTATTTTTTAAATGAGCTGAGGGTTTCTGCCTCTCCCGCCCTTTCAGGCAGTGAGTTCCAGACCCCCATCACCCTTTGGGTGAAAAAAAATGTCCTAATTTCCGCTCTAATCCTTCTACCGATCACTTTAAATCTATGCCCCCTGGTTATTGACCCCTCCGCTAAGGGAACTAGGTCCTTCCTATCCACTCTATCTAGGCCCCTCATAATTTTGTATACCTCAATCAAATGTTTCAAGGAAAACAACCCCAGCCTATCCAATCTGTCATCATAGTTAAAATTCTCCAGTCCTGGTAAATCTCCTCTGCACCCTCTCTAGTGCAATTACATCCTTCCTGTAATGTAGTGACCAGAACTGTGCACAGTACGCACGCTGTGGCCTAACTAGTGTTTTATACAGTTCCAGCATAACATCCCTGCTTTTATAGTCTATGCCTCGACTAATAAAGGAAGGCATTCCATTTGCCTTCTTAACCACCTTATCTACCTGTCCTGCTACCTTCAGGGATCTGTGGACATGCACTCCAAGGTGCCTCACTTCCTCTATACCTCTCAGTAGCTTCCCATTTATTGTGTATTCCCTTGTCTTGTTTGCTGTCCCCAAATGCATTACCTCACACTTCTCAGGATTGAGCTCCATTTGCCACTTTTCTGCCCATCTGACCAGTCCATTGATATCTTCCTGCAGTCTACAGCTTTCCCCCTTACTATCAACCACACGGCCTATCTTTGTGTCATCCGCAAATTTCTTAATCATGCCCCCTACGTTTAAGTCCAAATCATTAATGTATACCACAAAAAGCAAAGGACCTAGTACCGAGCCCTGCGGTACCCCACTGGTAACAGCCTTCCAGTCGCAAAAACACCCGTCAACCATTACCCTTTGCTTCCTGCCACTGAGCCAATTTTGGATCCAATTTGCCATATTCCCTTGGATCCCATGGGTCTTTACTTTTTTGACCAATCTGCCATGTGGGACCTTGTCAAAAGCTAAAATCCATGTAGACTACATCAATTGCGCTACCTTCATCGATCCTCCTTGACACCGCCTTGAAAAATTCAATCAAGTTAGTCAGACACGACTTCCCCTTAACAAATCCATGCTGACTAGCCTTGATTAGTCCGTGCCTTTCTAAGTGACAGTTTATCCTGTTCCTCAGAATTGATTCCAATAATTTGCCCACCACCGAGGTTAGGCTGACTGGCCTGTAATTACTCGGTCTAGCCTTCGCTCCCTTTTTAAATCGGTACAACGTTAGTAGTCCTCCAATCCTCCGACACTACGCCTGTATCCAGTGAAGTTTGGAAAATGATTGTTAAAGCCTCCGCTATTTCCTCCCTGGTTTCTTTTAACAGCTTGGGATACGTTTAATCTGGCCCTGGTGATTTGTCCACTTTCAAAGATGCTAATCCCCTTAATACTTCCTCTCTCACGATGTTTATCCCATCCAATATTTCACACTCCTTCTCCTTAACTTCAATCCCTGCATCATCCCTCTCCATTGTGAAGACAGATGCAAAGTATTCATTAAGAACCATACCCACATCTTTCGCCTCCACACATAGAGACCAAAAAGATAAACTAATAGGCCCTACTCTTAGTTATCCTCTTGCTCTTAATATATTTATAAAACATCTTTGCATCTTTGGGTTTTCTTTGATTTTACCTGCTAATATTTTTTCATGCCCTCTCTTTGCTTTCCTAATTTCCTTTTTAACTTCACCCCTGCACTTTGTACATTCCTCTAAGCTTTCTGTCGTATTGAGTTCCTAGTGTCTATCCTAGGCTTTCTTTTTCTGCCTTATCTTATCCTGAATGCTTCTTGACATCCAGGGGGCTCTAGATTTGGCAGCCCCTCCCTTTTTCTTTGTGGGAACATGTTTGCCCTGAACCCCTTGAATCACCCCTTTGAATGTCTCCCACTGCTCTGACACTGATTTACCTTCAAGTAGCTGTTTCCAGTTTACTTCTGCTAAATCACTTCTCAGTTTAGTAAAATTGGCCTTTCCCCAATTGAAAACTTTAACTCCTGCTGTGTCTTTGTCCTTTTCCATAACTATGCTAAAAGTAACTGTATTATGATCACTATCACCAAAATGCTCTCCCACTGCTACTTCTTCCACCTGCCTTTCTTCATTTCCTGGAACTAAATCCAGAACTGCCCCCCATCTTGTTGGGCTTGCTATATACTGGCTAAAAAAATTCTCCTGTATGCAATTTAAGAATTCTGTGCCCTCTATACCATTCATATTGTTTGTATCATTAGGCTAGTTGTTAATATTAGGCTAGTTGAAATCCCCTATTACTGCCCTATTGTTTTTGCACTTCTCAGAAATTTGCCTTCATATTTGCTCCTCTATCTCCCTCTGGCTGTTTGGGGATCTATAGTACACTCCCATTAGTGTGACTGCCCCTATTACTCTGCTTATATATTCTCAACTGAAGTTCCTAGGGTCCTCGGGAGTTGGATGAAGGTGTACATGTCAGAGAGTGCGTGTTTTTTTTTTAAAAAGTATCTTCAGTTTCTATAATTTTTTTTTGGCAGGGTGGGGGCTGCGGGTGGAAAGAGAGGAGATGGCCACCTCTTCACATTTGCTTTGTTACTAAAACTGTTTGATTTACCCAGGGAATTAATAGTCTGAGTTGTATGCAGGTCTTCAATGTGAGGATGACACCTATAGTTTTTAGCCAAAATTACAACGTGAGAGCTGTTCTAGAGATTGTGTTATACAATGGACATGGTGATGGTACAACAGTGGAGCTACAGGATTTATTGCCTATCAATGATTTTTAAACATTGATTCATTCTTTATAGTATCACTGTATCGTATTGGACACGAGCATATAAATGTCAACGGCAAGAAAAGGCCATTTGAAGCTCATTTTCTACTACCCCAATTCTTCCATTTCAATAATACTAATAGATCTCCTGTGACATTGCTCATGATGTTAGATTATACTGTTGGAGGAGGTGCAAGTGTATGGGAGTGGGCAAGCGGTACATATACTTGCTAAAAGGATTTGGAAAGAAGTTTGATAGATGTGCTTAGACAGAGCAAAGTAAGTGTTTTCTGATTGGTTCCTTGAAAAGAAATAAATATTGTCCCTCAACCACTTCAGGTAGAGAAATTAAATTTCTTCCCCTCACATACAGATTTATTTATTTATTTCTGTAACTAGTATGTGTGATGGAAGGGGGAAAAGGAAGGTTCTTCTGCTTTTCACTGTGAAACAAGGTATTTGTATTTGGTCTTCCACATGGGTACGCTGTGTTTTGGTAGTGTTTAGTGCATGGGCAACCCTCAATCATACTTTGTTCAACATGGTAATTGTCTGGAGTGATTAAAACTACTTTTATTCAGCCATAGAGTTGGTTTCAGCACTGCCAGCTGCGATATCAAATGGACAGACTACTTACAAAATGAACTTTTTAATAGTGAAACTAAAATCACAGATATTATGATATAGATCTACATTTGACAGCTATATTACATAAAAGTTAGGGCTCCTTATTTTAATCAACAATTGTTTTGCTTGCAATGTTAAAACATTATTTTGCCTTTTACAGTTCCTTCTGTTTCCTTAATTGTTATAGGTATAAAATGTAATGTTTTGAGCAAAAGAAATATTAATTATAGTTCCTTGCAAAGTTTCATTACATACAATATTAAATAGACAAGTGTTACTTTGGCTTACCTCTCACCTCTAAGTTAGAAGGTTGTAGGTTCAAGGCCCATTCCAGGACTTGTATACATAATCTAGACTGACACTTGGGGCTCGAATTTAGCAGGCCTGCGGGTTCCCAGCGGGTGGTCCTCCGGGAGCGTGGAAAACGCGGACGGCTAATTGTGTGCGTCCCCCACGCGATCGCGGGATAATTGGACCCATTAAGCCCTGCTTCCGGGTTCTGCGCTCCCCAGCTGCGTGCCGGCCGGCTGCGCATGCGCAGTACCGTCGACGCGATGTAGGAGCTCCAGTTAAAGGGGCAGTCTCCCAAAGCCCCTCCTGCTGCAAGCAAGAGGTCTGGGAGAATGGCTCAACAAAGGGGAAAGGCTGCGCCCCGTTTTTCAGATCTGGCACTGCAGCTGATGCTGGAGGGCGTGAGGAGGAGGAGGGAAACACTCTTCCCAGAAGATGGGCGCAAGTTCCCTGCCGCCGCAACCAGGAAGGCATGGGCAGAGGTGGCGGCGGAGGTGAGCAGCAGGGGCAACACCCCAAGGACTTGGGAGCAGTGCCGCAAGCGCTTCAATGACCTGACTAGGTCTGGCAAGGTGAGTACACCAACGCACCCTCCCACATCCCGTCCCCACCATCACGCCAAGCAGATCACAACCCCCTCCTGCACAGCCACCACTGCGCTCCATCAGCAATCCTCACAGCCACTCATTCACCATCCTCGCCGTGCACGCAAGTACCCACCGTCCCTGACCCCACCCGAACACTACCACACACCCCACTCCCCATGCAATGGGATGGGCACGTGGCCCACGCTTCCTCCCATCCGTTCCGCGCCACGCTCAACCCAACCACACCGATGCTCGATGCGTCTCACGATGCAAGACGCACCCACTCACACATCTGTGTTTGGCCTTCACAGGAGAAGAGAAGCAAGAACAATAGGGAAAGGGCACGCACCGGAGGTGGGCCGCCGCAAGTGGTGGAGCTCACCGACGCAGAAGTGGAGGCGCTCGACCTCGCCCGCACGCGACATTGCCTGTCGGTGGCCGATGGCGAGTGTGTCGCTGCCGAAACGGCCGGTAAGGGAAAGCTGACACTCAACACCCATGATCGCGAGTTACCGTCTCATCACCTGCCATCAGGCGCACTGTCAAGTTGGTCCACATGCCTCAAAGTGCCCTCTGTTCTCTTGCAGGTCCGTCTTTGGGTCAAGCGAGCGTGGAGGGCGATTCCTCAGAGGACATGGCGGTCTCTGAGGGTGCATCGTCACATCAGAGCCAACCATCCACCAGCGCAGAGACACGCACCTCGGTGGGTCCCCCTCGCCAACTAGTTGGGGTAGCACTTGTTGAGTCACTGCGCACGAGTGAGCATGAGCAGACCCTGGTGGCAGGGGCAGCCGCGGAGGGTCCGCGACGGAGGGAGCACTCATCTCCAGGCTCTGCTCAGCCGGACCCAGATGCTGAACCCAGGGGGCCACCAGTGAAAAGGAGAGTCGTCGAGGGCCACCAGCTAATTGCTGAGGTACTGGCAGAGGTGCCGCGCGCATTGTCCACAATAGCGCAGGCGATGGAGGAGTCACCTCCTGCATGTGGGCATTGGTGGCGCAGGCACAGGAGGGTACCGGCGACACAGTGTCGCGGGTAGGTGCGGGACTGTCTGCGGTGGAGGACAGGCTGGCCTCCCTCGAGCGTCACGCACAGCTCCACTTTGAGTCCTTGCAGGCCCTGACAACGTCTGTACGGATTCAGGGTGAGCAACATTCCGACGCCACCAACAGGCTGAGGGATACACTAGGGGTGGCCTTGCAAGGCCTCACACATGCCATCCAAACTGCCGTCCAGCAGGGTGGAAGGGGTGATGTGGGCCGAGGCCAAGAGAGGGATGATGGTGACCGGGGACATGGAAGCGGGGACGCCTCTCAAGGCGTCCCCACGTCCCACCCGTCGCCCACCTCTCAACCAGTACCCGCAATGGTGCCTCCTCTCCAGGTGGCCGAGTCTGCCCCTGCCCCGGTGCAGGAGGAGCAGTCTGTGGAGGTGCCCTCACGGGCACCGAAACCCAGGGGCCGTCCGCCAAAAGCATCTACCCGGTCAAGGCAAGAAGACGAGCAACCTGCCACTACCTCTGCTGGAGCCACAGGGGTAGCACCACGTAGGGGTTCCCGGAGAAGAATTGCAAAGGCCTTATAATCACAAAGGGAATACACCAGGGTGTTTATTATTTTGTACTTTGTTTCTTATATAATGTCACATTCCAGATATTAAATAGTCTATTCTCACCACTCCTGCCACCTCTCGTCCATTCTTCCGCGGCTTGTGCAATAGTTGCGTTCCGTGAAGGCCATCATGACGGCGAACACCTGCTGCCACCCATTGGGCACACTGCTGTGGGTGCAGGATTACTGGCAGCACTCTTCAGTGGAGGGGGCTGGTATGGCCGCTCGCATGTGCAGGTGAGGAGATGCGAGCGCCTCGCAGTGTCTGACTCTAGGAGAACCGTTGACGTATGAGTGCGTCCCTGGCCCGGCGACCATCCCGGTGAGTCGCGGCTCGGCGCATGGGTCGTCCAACATCCTCGGGCGCGTCCTCCGCCTCCTCCTCCTCCGCCTCCTCCTCCTCCGCCTCCTCCTCCTCCTCCTCCTCCTCCTCCTCCTCGCCTTCCTCAATGTGGGTGGCGGGTGTGGATGGGGCCTCCTCCAGCGGCACCCCTCTCTGTTGGGCCGTGTTGTGCAGGGCACAGCAGACAACTATGATTCGTCCCACTCTGAATGGTGTGTATTGGAGCGCTCCCCCAGAACGATCAAGGCACCTGAAGCGCATCTTGAGAAGCCCTATGGTCTGCTCAATTGTAGACCTGGTAGCAGTGTGGCTGTCATTGTACCGACGCTCCGGCTCGGTGATGGGGTTCCTCAGAGGTGTCATGAGCCACGTGTGGAGGGGATACCCCTTGTCGCCGAGGAGCCAGCCGTTGCCGGCGTTGGGTGCCTGCAGGATGGGCGGGACGGCGGACTCCCTGAGGACGAAGGCATCGTGGCAGCTGCCGGGGTATCTGGCGCACACGTGTAGGAATCTCTGGCGGTGGTCACAGATGAGCTGGGCGTTCATGGAGTGATACCCCTTCCTGTTGATGAACAGCCCTGGCTCATGCGGAGGTGCCCGTATTGCGATGTGGGTGCAGTCGATTACACCCTGCACCCGTGGGAAGCCGGCCATGGCATGGAATCCAACCGCCCTCTCCATCTGGCTGCGCTCGTCCATGGCGAAGTTGATGTAGTGGGAGGCCCTGCGGAACAACCCATCGGTGACCTGCCTTATGCACTTGTGTGCAGAGGACTGACAGACCCCGGTGATGTCCCCGGTGGCACCCTGGAAGGAACCGGATGCGAAGAAGTTGAGGGCAGTGGTGACTTTGACGGCGACAGGTAAGAAGATGCTGCTTGGTCCATCAGGGAGCAGCTCGTCGTTAAGGAGGCTGCAGATGTCGGCGACTACCTGGCGATTGACTCTGAGCCTCCGTATGCACTGCTCCTCGGAGAGGTCCATGAAGCTGAGCCTCGCTCTGTACACCCTGTGCGGAGGGTAGTGCCTCCTGCGACGCATCTCTCTCTGCGGTTGCCCTCCCTCCTGCTGTGCAAGTGGGTGTGCCGCAGCACCGTGTTGGGGGGCCCCACCTCTCCGAGGCGGACGGCGTGGACTGCGAGGCTGCTGGGGCTGGTCATCCTGTTCGTCCTCCGACGATGTCAACGCACCACCCATCTGGCAGGTGTTGGTGTGAGGGGTTGTGCAGGGTAGGTGGGTGGGTCCTCGGACTGGGGCTGCGGTTTCGTGTCGGTCTGTCCTCTGGCTTGGCGGGGGTTGGTGGAGGGCAGGGGTTGCCCTATGTGACGCGGTGGCCTCCTGCGTGGGTGAGGGCTCTCCCCCGTGGAGCGCACCTTGGCACCTGCCACAGGCTGCTGGCTGCAACACGCCTGGTTTGAAGGGTACTGTTTCCCCCAGTGTGGGAAACTGACTGCGTTGAACCTAAAATCCCACACTTCCTCTTTTGACAGCTGCTTCAGCTCATTAACTGACCACAACGAGCAAGTTAAGTGCTCTCAAGTGGAACCCCGCTGGCTTTAATTGCCTGCGGGATTCCCACCAGTGAAACCTAGGTGTCCTTTTTTGCAGGTGTCTTTATTTTCAAAATGGTGTTTGTAAGTACTGTAAATCGGGTGAGCCAAATATCCAGGATTGGCTGTATTAAGGGGAACAGATAGGGTGGATAGAGAGAAACTATTTCCGCTGGTTGGGGATTTTAGGAGTAGGGGGCACAGTCTTAAAATTAGAGCCAGACCTTTCAGGAGCGAGATTAGAAAACATTTCTACACACAAAGGGTTGTAGAAGTTTGGAACTCTCTTCCGCAAACGGCAATTGATACTAGCTCAATTGCTAAATTTAAATCTGAGATAGATAGCTTTTTGGCAACCAAAGGTTTAAGGGATATGGGCCAAATGCAGGTATATGGAGTTAGATCACAGATCAGCCATGATCTTATCAAATGGCGGAGCAGGCATGAGGGGCTGAATGGCCTACTCCTATTCCTATGTTCCTATCTCTTGCAGGGTTCCTTTTTTTTAACCCTCACCAGGGATCATGCCTAATTCTGGAGCCCTGCCAGCAGGTGTGATTTCAGTTCATTTTCTGTTCATTGGGTTTCCTAGTTCATTGCCACCCGGGGTCCTTTTCCATTGAGCGAGCGATGTCGTGATCCTGGGATCTGCTATGCCGGCAGCCTGCACAGGGGCGAGGTGGCTGCTGTGGGCCTTGAATGCCTGGGAGATCCCAGTAAGGGGGATTAATGTCCTGCAGATTCCTGTCCAGGATCCCCTCCCTCCTTGTGCAGCAGCTGCTAATGTTTGAAGTGCTGGGGAGTGGGTAGAGGGCTGTTAGCAGCTCAATACATACCTGACCTACTGGTGGAGTGAGCTGTGGTGTTGCTCGGTGTAGTTCCTGGCTTTTATTGAATGGGGAGTTCTTTACCCAGCATACATAGCGACAAAGAAATCACTATCTCTGGGATCGAACCGTGCAAGCATTCAATCCCAGAGATAGAGCAGTTTCTCTGAGCTATAGATGCTGAGTAAAGAGCTCCCCATTCCACAAAAAATATTTCTTTCACCCGCTGCCACCTCGCACTGACCTGCGTATCCCATGTTTTATATTGTAAATGGACTAGACGCATTGAAGGCTATCGTAGTTCATAATTTGCAAGTGTTCCAAGGTGCAGCTTGTATCTGTTACAATGTAAGTTATTTGGGACTGTCAATAAGTGGCCGTTTTTTGCAGGTGGCCATTTTTTGAGTGTCTGTTTGTACAGGTTCCACTGTAATTGGTACCTATATCTCATTTGCATTGCATGCAAAGGGTTGTGTTTTGTTATCTCATTTACTTGATTTTAATAAAGAAGTAGCAACCAGAGTTTCAATGTTTTAGTCCTCAAACTTGTATTCGAGGTAAAGGATGTATGACAATATCCTATAATAACCTCACATAAGGACAATAGGGATAAATGATAAACCTATACTGTATTTATCAACACATGGGGAATGAAGATGGTTGCTGAAAGGATTTTCATTAATTGTTTGGAACAATTTTATTGGTTCCTCATTTGCTATTGGTAGCTGTTTAATAGCCTGCTTTCGATTGGTAGTTTTCAAAATTCGTGATTGCTGGTTTGCATTCATGCTCATTGGTACATTCCATACCTGTGGTGAACACATCGGGCTCGATATTAGGAGGGAGGCAGCTTGGCAACGGGGGGTCGACTGGGCTCGTGGGTAACGTGCCCAGTGAATTC
Organism: Heptranchias perlo; assembly: GCF_035084215.1. Lineage (NCBI taxonomy): Eukaryota > Metazoa > Chordata > Chondrichthyes > Hexanchiformes > Hexanchidae > Heptranchias > Heptranchias perlo. The sequence goes on from NC_090349.1 coordinate 8,160,663, forward strand.
GGGGTGCTCCGCATGCCTAATTGAAGGCACTTACCTTGGCTTCCGGGTTTCGCGCTGGAAAGCTGCGCAGCGGGCGGACTGCGCACCCGCATCATAGGCTGTCAGCTGGTGGAGCCCTATTTAAAGGGGCAGTCCTCCACTGACTGATCCTGCAGAAAATAGGCAAAATTACAGCATGGAGCAGCCCAGGGGGAAGGCTGCTCCCAGGTATTATTGGATGGGGGGAGGGGGAGGGAGATCTTCCACCCGGTGGACGGGAGGAAGTGGCCTGCCTCTGCCACCACGAAGGCCTGGCTCGAGGTGGCAGAGGAGGTCACCAGCACCACCAACACACCACGCACCTGCATACAGTGCAGGAGGCACTTCAATGATCTAAGTAGGTCAGCCGAAGTGAGTACACTTGCTCGTTCCCCTACACTCCATCTGCCACATCACTGCCCCCACCCCACATCTCCTTCTGCACTGCCAACACTACTCTATCACATCACTCCTCATACCCATTCAAAGCTCATCCTCATCTTACCTGCACTTACTCACCTCGCCAGTACTCATCCCACCACTACCACTGAACCCAATCCTCATACAATCTCATGGCTCTATCTCATACTTACCCTCTGATGCGTCTCTTTCACGGTCAGCCTCACCCAACCTGCCGCTACATGTGCTGCAGCCACAGGGCATGCATCACATATGTGTAGTAGGAAGCGTAAGGCAAACGTGTCGTGAGCATGAAGGGGATGCACAAGAGTGTTTGAGGGTTTGTCATGGTTTTTACTTATATTTGATTTCTGATCAACTCACATTACATATTATATTGTCACCACTACTGCCACGTCTTTGCAAATCTTGTATGGTTTGTGCAATGATGCCCTTTCCTGAGGATCACCATGAAGACCCACACCTGATGCTACCCATTGTGTCACTGCAGAGTTGGCTGTAGGTGTATTTGCAGGGCTCTTTTGTGCAGACGACTGAGAGATGTCGGGGATGTCCCCGGTGGCACCCTGGAAGGATGCGGAGGAGAAGTTGTTGAGGGCAGTGGTGACTTTGACAGCGACAGGTTAGAAGATGGTGCTCGGGCCAGCCAGGAGCAGCTTGGCATGAAGGAGGCTGCAGATGTGTACAGCTACATGTCAAGTGACTCTGAGCCTCCGTGTGCACTGCTGCTCAGAGAGGTCCAAGAAGCTGAGCCTCTGTCTGTAGACCCTGTGGCAAGGGTAGTGCCTTCTGCAACACATCTCTCTTTGCGGTTGCCCTCCCTCCTGCTTTGCAGGTGGATGTGTCACAGCACTGTGTTGTGGAGCTCCATGTGTCAGAGGTGGCCGGTGAGGCTGGTGATGCTGTTCGTCCTCCGAGGAGGTCATGACTGCAGCTATGGCGGCCCCCATCCAGAAGATGTACGTTTGAGGGGGTCTGCAAGGTAGGTAAATGTGTCTGCACACCGGGGTTGAGGTTGCAAGTTTGTGAATTTTATTGTCAGGAGGAGAGTGGTGGAGGCAAAACTTTGTCCAAAGTGACAGAGTGGCCTCCTGCAATGAGTGAGGGTCTCATCCCCCCCCCCCCCCAACCTGTCGAATGGACCTTTGCAGCTGCCACAGGCTGGTGGCTGCAACACGTCCATTTCAACTGGGAGTGTTTCCCCCAGTAGGGGAAACACTCTCAGTTTAGTTGAAAATCCCACATCTTCTAAAATATCCTACAAATCAGGTGTGCTAACGACCTGAACTATCACATTAATTGCCTTAAGTGGGATCCCGCCGGTTTTAATTGCCGGCGGGAGTCCCGCATGCGAGGACTGCGCGCACACCTAAGCACGTCACTGGGGAACCCGGAAGTAGGCGAGTTGGAGCTGGACTCCGGACCCGCCCTGGGAATCCCCGATTTTCGGAGCCCCCCCCCACCACGAACCCACCCACTCGGACGTCCAAAAATTGAGCCCATGGTGTCAACTGTATTATAAAGAGCAGTAATGTGCCCACACAGTACTAGTGATTAACAACAGAGGAATGAAAAATGGATCTAATCCCTGGCAGAATGACTTTAACAAATATTGTAATCTAGTTACTTCCATTGAGGGACTAGTATAGGCATGATCTGCCTCCCTGCCCAAATGTAAACTCACCTCTAAAACACTTGCCAAGCTTCAACCCTCACCACATTTTCTCCTTGTTCACAAACTATATGCTTGTTATCACTGGAGGTAATGAATCCTGACTTTTCAAACTGCAGTGCAATTAGGAAGTTGCCTATACGCCGAGTTTTAACACTTAAGCATTACTAAAGCAGTTTCTAATTGTGCTTTTATGAACTGATCAAAACATCAGACTTGGTTGACAGACCTGAGGATCTTATTCATACATTCACTTAAATGAATGGAGAGTGAACAATAGTAACTTCTACCTAGGTTATGGCAGCACTTGACTTAAATTCGCTTTCTTGGCATAATTCATTTTTGAGCAGGTTTGGTTTTTTTTTTGCAATAGAAATTGATGGGAAGTTTTGGGGTTTGTAATATTTTGCTGACCTGTGCTTTTTTGCCTCAACTCTTGTTGATCACTGAGTAAGTTTGTGTAGGAGTGAGGATGTCAGCAAGATATATAGAAAACGGTTGCTTTCAATCAATTACTTAGAACTCTTAAACTCATCCTCTTAGAACTACTTTTCTCATCAAATCTCTTACTAAGAGGGAGTCCCTCCATTCTTCATAGCTAACTTGTCTTCACTGAATTTTATGCCTCTTCAGTATAATTTGCTTACTTGTTAGATTTCATCTAATTTGATTGTTCACTCTCTCACAGTGCTGGAAGGAGAACCAGTGGCTCGATCAGTCTTTAACAAATTACTGGGAGTCTGCAATGAATGGGTGAAAGAACCAAAGTTGCTGCATCTACCAAAGCGGTACTTAAAAGTGTCCAGTCACGCTATCCGTAACACACGGAGAAAGATGGAGGACAGACACGTAGCACTGCCTGAGTTTAATTCTCTCTTTGGCATTAAGGTAAGTCTGTGCTGTTGAACAAGACATTTTCTTTCTCCTCTGGGACCTGGGTTTCAATGTAGCCCAGACTGACTAGGTGAAAGTATCTAGTCTCTGACAGTTGTAAGAGTCCCAGGTTAAGTGACTATATGTACGGTTTCAGTCCAGTTTCTAGTGGGCACAGGTTCACGCCATAAAACTGGACTCATTCCCAATTATAATTGGCTAAATTAAATCAGTGGTGCTGCATGTTGATGTGCCAACACCTTGCACATAGGATATAAGCTTACTCCTGCAATTCCAATATATGGGAGTTCTCTTTTTGCTTTGAAGGCACATAAGGTCCTCTCCAGATGAGAAAAACATTTGAGGGATAGTACTCCAGTGGTTGGATCAAGCATGACTATGTCCGAGGTCTTAGAGCAGACTGCTTGCCTGACCTTCCAGTTGGGGTACGTGGTGCCAATGAACCAAAAAGAAGGGAAATTGAAAAAAAAATTACAATTGGATTATTAAGGTTTAGAAATGCATTAAGTTTGTTAGTCAAGCCTCAGCTGAGCTGATTAGTTTTGGCCAATGCTGATGTTTGGTTTTGAAATTTACATATTGCTACAGATGTTTTCCAGTAACTGTTCTCTACCTTTTAAACAATGGATGTATTTATTTTGTACAGTTATGTAGCATAACAAAGTGTAGTTGGGAGATTGCAATATTGAGGACAAATGTCTCTCAAAGTTGACTCTGGTTGTTGCTGGTGGAGAAAAGCTTAAGAAAAACTGTCCTTGAGTATTAATATGTCATAAATTTAGCAAAGTATGCTCCAGAGCCCCTAGCAATGATGTTTACATTGTCTCACAATTGTACAGCTTCCAAGGATGCATAGCCTGGCCCAGACAATCCACAGAACTCTGCAAATGTTAGAAGATAGGATAGCATCATCTAGTATTCCATTTCACAGAAAGACCTTGGAGTCTAATTTGAAGGAACGAGCATCAGTTCCAATCCAGTCATCAAACCAAGCACAGGTCATGGAGATAAAAAGAAAGCCAGCAATAATCAAAATCTGAAATAACAAAATGTGTTGGAAGAGAAAGATGGGTTAACATTTCAGATGAGAACCTTCATCAGAACTAGCAGGGTCAAATTGGAGATGTCCCATTACATGAATAGCTGAAGCAAGGGGAAGAGAAAGCAGTAATAGGGTCAAGAGTTCAAATGTGCTAACTACTTTTAACAAAGAGTACATCTTTTATAACAGGATAAGTGAATCCCACATAAGTACTGTTCTGGGTAAACCACTCAAAAAAAAGAGTGAACTTGCATTTATATAGCGCTTTTCACGATTTCAAGATGTCCCAAAGCGCTTCACAGCCAATTAGTTACTTTTTGATGTGTAGGCACTGTTGTAATGTAGGGAAACGCTGCAGCCAAATTGTACACAGCAAGGCCCCACAAACACCAATGAAATAAATGACCAGATATCTTTTTTTGGTGATGCTGATTGATGGACACCAGGAGAACTTACCTGCTCTTCTTCAAATAGTGCCATGGGATCTTTTTAAGTCCACCTGAGAGGGCAGATGGGGCTTCGATTTAACATCTGAAAGCACCTCCAGTTCAGCGCTTTCTCAGTACTGCATTGGACTGTCAGCCTAGATTGTGCTCCAGTGTCTGGAGTGGGGCTTGAACCTACAACCTTCTGACTCTGAGATGAGAGTGCTGCCTCTCAGCCAAGGTTGCCACGCTAATACAAATTTCCTCCATTTCACCCAATATCCATGCCCAGGCAGATCATACAATAGTAGCCATGGTGGCAGCCTTCAAGTTAAGATAATTAGTTTGACTAAGCTTCCTCTTTCAATAGTGTGGAGACAATAGTCTAGCAGGTCCTGTGGTTTTCCATTGATCAAAAAGAATCCCTGCATATAGACTATTTATCCACACAGACCCTATTATCCGGGAGAGGTAAAGTTAGCGGAAGCTAACCTCATGGCAGAATCAAAGGCCTCTGAGATCTTGATGGAGAAGCCAAGAATGTTGAGCCATAGTCAGAGGACTTTGTTTTTTCTCCCCCTTTTTTTTCCTGTCATTTTTCTTCCCTCTTTCTCCCCATTCTTTCTCCTGAAGGTATTAATTCTTTGCTAGGATACAGTAGGTGCCGATCGCCCTCTGTCACCTTGAAGCAAGTGCCATTCTTTGCAGGGAACGTAGACCAGAAATATTGGCAGGCTATTTGACATCAAGGGGCATCTCAGCTGAGCCCAATTCGCCTGACTTCCACACACTTGCTTCCAGCAGAGGTTACAGGGTAGATACTAGGAGAGGGAATCCTGGCTAAATTGCTTTTCTCTGCTTAATCTGGGGGCAAAGAGGCCAATTGTATTACCCCTATTACTGCCCCTGTTGATGTCAGCTCACTCTGCACAGATCAAGGATTGCACTTGGGATCTTCCTGATCTATATGATTCAGCTACTTTCCAACTTAATCACTGCCTCATGGGGGAGCTTGCAGTGCTGTCTGACAAGATCACAAATTGCTGCTTTCTTGTCTGTCCTGGGTATGTGGAATGTAAATACTGAATACAAATTAACTTTTTTGCGTAAAGCCAATTATTTCATCCCGGCAATGACGAGAGTCGAGCCTTGTGCATGCACGAGGGAGAAGGGAATAGAGGGATATGGGGACAGAGTGGGATGAGGCTTGTGTGGAGTATAAACACTGGCATATATCAGTTGGGCTGATTGGCCTATTTCTGTGCTGTAGCTTCTATGTAATTTGCTTATTGCTGCTGTACCAAAACTCAACTTCCCTTTAATGTTTCTGTAAATCTTGTTTAGGTTAGATCCTGGTCTGGAGGAACCCATGTGCCTCCTACATTGCTAAAGTTTTCATATCAATTGATCCAAAATTTCACCCACTGAAAATAAGAAATTTCAAATTAATCTGAACCTTGACCTATATTAAACTATTGTAAACAATTTTACAACACCAAGTTATAGTCCAGCAATTTTATTTTAAATTCACAAGCTTTCGGAGGCTTCCCCCTTCGTCAGGTGAACGATGTGAAATGAAATCCTCGAAATGAAATATTAAACTAGGAGTTGCAGCACCATTTAACTCTTGTCTTGTTTCAAATTCTCCATTTTCTCTTATGGTGATCGTTCACTGCAATGTACACCTAGTACTTGCAGCTATGGCTTTGAAAACAATTACTGTATTGAGGAGTACAGCACTCAGCACAGTTGTACACCTTGGCCCAGGGCCTACCTATTTTCTTACTGTCACATCTTGGATCAGTCAGTCTGGCAAATTATTTAAGTCCCTGTAAGATGGTTGCATTTTGGGGGGTGGGGGGAGTTGAAGATGCAACAAGTGATTAGTGTTTTATTGTCAGATAAACAGTAAAGTGCTGAACAAAGAAAAATAACTGTTAGCTAACATGGCAGGTCAGCTGGGACCTGTCACATGCACATTCTGTGCCATGTGGGAACTCCAGAACACTTTGTGTGTCCTGGAAAACCACGTGTGCAGGAAGTGCCACCAACTGCTCGAGCTCAGAATTTCTGAGCTCATGGGGTGGCTGGCGTCACTACAGTAGTCATACAGGAAGCTGAGAGTTTCATGGATAGCACGTTTCGGGAGGCGATCACCCCGCAGCTACAGAGAGTTCAGGCGGAGGGAGTTGGTGACCACCAGACAGACTAGGAGGAACAGGCAGGCATTGCAGGAGTCCCCTGGGAGTGTGGCACCCACAAACCGGTATACCAGTGAGGGTATTCACACCTCGGGGGAGTGCAGTCAGGAGCAAATCCACGGCACTGAGAGATTCGGCTGCACGGGGGCAAAAGAAATGCAGTTGTTTTAGGGGATTCGATAGTCAGTGAGATACAGGCGTTTCTGCAACTTCTGACGTGAGTCCCGCATGGTGTGTTGCCTCCCTGGTGTCAGGGTAAAGGACATTACCAAGACGATGCAGAACATTTTGGGGGAGGGGGAGAGAAACAGCCAGAAGTCGTGGTCCATGTGGGAACCAATGACATAGGAAGGAAAAGGGTCGAGGTCCTGCAGTCAGAGTTTCAGGAACTAGAAAAGAAGTTAAAAAGCAGGACCTCAAAGGTAGTGATCTCTAGATTACTCCTAGTGCCACGTGCTAGTGAGTATAGGAATACTGGATAAGACCGGTTAATGCGTGGCTGGAGAAATGGTGCAGGAGGGAAGGCTTCAGATTCCTGGGGCATTGGGACCTCTTCTGGAGCAGGAGGGATCTGTTCAAGATGGACGGGTTGCACCTCAACAGAGCTGGGACCAATGTCCTCGCGGGAAGGTTAACTAGTGTGGTGGGGGAGGGTTTAAACTAATTTGGCAGGGGGATGGACACCAGGATGAAACATTAGAGAGGAGAAACGAGGTGCACAGAGGACTTGGTAGGGACAAATAGCACTAGAGTAAAGTTCAGAAATAACTGGGGGCAAAAGCGAGGCAGTCTAAGATGAATTTAGAGTGCATGTGCGTAAATGCACGTAGCGTGGTAAATAAAGTTGGTGAGCTGCAGGCTCAAGTCGCCACATGGGACTATTGATATAGTAGCAATAACAGAGAGCTGGCTCAAAGAAGGGGAGGATTGGGTACTTAATATTCCTGACTACAAGATATTGAGGAAAGTTAGGGAAGGAAAGAAAGGGGAGGGGGTGGTGGCAGTATTGATATAGCACTGGAAAGGGATGATGTAATTCAGGAGTCAAAGACTGAATCTAGTTCATTAAAATTAAGGAACAAAAGAGGAGCTATTACACTACTGGGTGTATACTATAGGCCACCAAATAATGGGAAGGAGATAGAGGAGCAAATTTGCTGGCAAATTACTCATGCAAGAACTATGGAGTATCAATTATCCCAATATACTGGAACAGTAACAGTGTAAAGGGCAAATAGAGGGAGGAATTACTGAAATCTGTTCAAGAACTTTCTGGAAACCGTGCTGGATCTAGTTCTGGAGACGGAAGTGGGGCATGTGGAGCATGTTTCCGTGGGGGAGCATTTGAGGAACAGTGATCATAATGTCATTGGGTTTAGAATAGTTATGGAAAAGGACCAGGAACAGTCAAATGTGAAAATGCTTAACTGGAGGAGGGCTAATTTCAGTGAGTTAAAAAGGGATCTTGCCCAGGTGGATTGGAATCAAAAATTGGGCAGGCCAAACATTAATTGAACAGGAGGCCTTCAAGGAGAAGTTGGTTCAGATACAGGGTAGACACATCCCTACGAAGGGGAAAGGAAGGGCATCCAAAGCTAGAGCTCCTGGGATGACTAAAGATATTGAGATTAAAATAAAACAGAAAAAGGAGGCTTATGATGAATGTAAGGTTCATCATACAGTAGAGAACCAGGTGGAATACAGAAAGTACAGAAGAGATCTAAAAAAGGTAATGAGAGAAGCAAAGGGAGAGAATGAGAATAGATTAGTGGCTAACATAAAAGAGAACCCAAAAGTCTTTTATAAACATTTAAACAGTAAAAGGAAGCGTGGGTCCGATTAGGAACAAAAAAGATGATCTTGTGCAGGTAGAGGGCATGGCTGAGGTACTAAATGAATACTCCACATCCGTCTTCACGAGAGAAGAGAATGCTGCCTTTGTGACGAAGGAGAAAGCCTCCGAAAGCTTGTGATTTTCAAATAAAACTGTTGGACTATAACCTGGTGTTGTAAGATTCCTTACATTTGTCCACCTCAGTCCATCACCGGCATCTCCACATCATTGTAGCAGTAGAGGAGGAGGTAGCAATTTTGGATAGGATAAAGAGGAGATACTTAAAAGATTGGCAGCACTCAAAGTAGAAAAGTCATCCGGTCCAGATGGGACACATCCTAGGTTACTGAGGGAAGTAAGGGTGGAAATTGCAGAGGCTCTGGTCTTAATCTTCCAATCCTCCTTAGATATGGGGATGGTGCCGGAGGATTGTAAATGTTACACCCCTGTTCAAAAAAGGGGAGAGGGATAAACCTGGCAGGTTAGTCAGCCTAACGTCAGTGTTGGAAACTTTTAGAGAGTAATCCGGGACAAAGTTTATTGACACTTGGAAAAGTATGAGCTAGTAAATGAAAGTCAGCATGGATTTGTTAAAGGAAAATTATGCTTGCCTAACTTGATTGAGTTCTTTGATGAAGTAATGGAGAGGGTTGGTGAGGGTAATGTGGATGATGTGTATATGGACTTTCAGAAGGCATTTGATAAAGTACCACATAATAGACTTGTTGGCAAAATTAAAGCCCATGGGATTAAAGGGACAGTAGCAGTGTGGATACAAAATTGGCTAAGGGACAGAAAGCAGAGAGTAGTGGTGAACGATTGTTTTTCAGACTGGATGGAAGTATACAGTAATGTTCCCCAGGGGTCAGTATTAGGACCACTGCTCTTTTTCATATATAATAATGACTTGAAGTTGGGTATAGAGGGTGTAATTTCAAAGTTTGCAGATGACATGAAACTCAGAAATGTTATAAACAATGTGGAGGATAGTAACAGACTTCAGGAGGGCATAAACAGGCTGGTGAAATGGGCAGACACATGGCAGATGAAATTTAATGCAGAGAAGTGTGAAGTAATGCATTTTGGTAGGAAGAATGAGGAGAGGCACTATAAACCAAATGGTACAATTTAAACGGGAGTGCAGGAACAAAGAGACCAGGGGATATATGTGCACAAATCTTTGAAGGTGACAGGACAAGTTGAGAAGGCTGTTTTTTAAAAAAAACTTATGGGATCCTGGGCTTTATTAGTAGAGGGATAGAGTAGAGTACAAAAGCAAGGAAGATATGCTAAACTTTTATAAAACACTGGTTAGGCCTCAGCCTTTGGTTTTCAATTCTGGGCACCACGCTTTAGGAAGGATTTCAAGGCTTTAGAGAGGGTGCAGAAGAGATTTACTAAAATGGTGCCAGGGATGAGGGACTTCAGTTATGTGGAGAGACTGGAGAAGCTGGGGTTGTTTTCCTTTACAACAGAGAAGGTTAAGAGGAAATTTGACAGAGGTGTTCAAAATCATGAACGGTTTTGACAGTGTAAATAAGGAGAAACTGTTTCCAGTGGCAGAAGGTTCTGTAAGCAGAGGACACAGATTTAAGGTGATCGGCAAAAGAGCCAGAGGCGTCATGAGGAAACACTTTTTTACGCAGCGAGTTGTAATGATCTGGAATGCACTGCCTGAAAGGGTGGTGGAAGCAGTTTCAATAACAACTTTCAAAAGTTGTAAACAATTTTACAACACCAAGTTATAGTCCAGCAATTTTATTTTAAATTCACAAGCTTTCGGAGGCTTCCTCCTTCGTCAGGTGAACGATGTGAAAATTTTCACATCGTTCACCTGACGAAGGAGGAAGCCTCCGAAAGCTTGTGAATTTAAAATAAAATTGCTGGACTATAACTTGGTGTTGTAAAATTGTTTACAATTGTCAACCCCAGTCCATCACCGGCATCTCCACATCAGAACTTTCAAAAGGGAATTGGATAAATACTTGAAGGGAAAAAATTTACAGGGGTATGAGGAAAGGGCAGGGGAATGGGACTAATTGGATTGTTCTTTCAAAGAGCCGGCACAGGTACGATGGGCCAAATGGCTGCCTCCTGTGCTGTACCTACTATGATACTATGAAGTAGTTGTCATTGCAGTATTCTACAGAGAATTAAATAGAATGTACAGCACAGAAATAGACCATTCGGCCCAACTGGTCCATGCCGGTGTTTATGCTCCACACAAACCTCCTCCCACCACTCTTCATCTATCCCTATTGGCATGACCTTCTATTCCTTTCTCCCTTATGTGTTTATCTAGCTTCCCCTTAAATGTATCATGTTATAGTTGTGGGCAAGAAATAAATTGACTTAACAGTATATATCCTGTTGATTAAAGCATTTGTGCCACAGGGCTCGAGGCTTGCTTTTCTAAGCTAAAGGGGCATGATGGTAAATACATGAAAAACAAATTCTCCTCTTAATCCCTTTGTGTTATACTGCAGTGAATAGGACAAATGTTGCTCTGTTTTCTACCCTAGGATGAGAAAGAGAGGACATATTTTGCCGTGTTTGATGGCCATGGTGGAGTGGATGCTGCTGTCTATGCTGCTACACACCTTCATGTCAATCTTGCACATCAGGAAGTGTTTTGGACACAACCAGATGAGGCATTAAGAAGGGCCTTCAAACAGACAGACGAGATGTTTCTTCAGAGAGCCAAGAGAAAGGTGAGTGTAATGAGGCTGAACAGAGCTTGGCTGGGCTAGCGACAACTGTCTTGGCACCAACACCCACCCTTTTAGATGGGACTCTGTTCTGTAATGTAGTTTGTGCTCGTTACGACAGCAGCACAAAATGGGCAATAGTGAGCCTGTCCATTGAGATTGAAGCTGGTAGCCCAGTGCAACGGGGCCAATGGACCATCAGACATAATGGCCCTGCTTTTTTGTCAATGTGAAGCTCTTTCAGATGGTACTATAATGCTGCATTTAGATTGATGATCTGAAGACAGCACTAAAGTAAGAGGTATGAGACCATCTCCTGGAGGTAGGCACTCACTGCGTGGGCTTCACATCAGCTGCACTGGTGCAGTGCTTAGTTTAAAATGTTCTCAACGGTCCATTGGATTACAGGGGAACTTTTGAACTTTTTAATGTTAGCAGACAGCAGATGCTCTTGTCCATTCTCTCCGAATATTGAAATTTAATCGGCATTCAGAAGAATTAGCAGAGCTCCGTTGTCATTGGACAAATGCAATGATTTGTTGAATAAAACAACAATGGAATTGCACCACTGACTCTAACACTTCAACTTTTTATCACTTTTTAAAATAAAAAGCAAGATTAAAAGCCTGCAATTTGTGTTAAAGTAGTCACTGAAGTGCCTTCTGTGTATATATTTTATATTCATTTTTGCACACTTACTCAAACCGACCAAGCTGTTTCCAAGGGAGAATCGATTTTTAGCATTCTTGTTTTCACCTTCAAATCCCTTCAAGCCCTGGACTTTCCCCACCTCCTGCGAACCTCTAGCTCTATGTCCCTGCAAGAAGCCTCCAGTTCTCCAACACTGACCTACTTCTCGTTCTTCTCCCTGCCATCTGTGGCAGCTCCTTTAGCCACCTTGCCCCTGCCCTCTGGAACACTCTCCCTCAGCATCTTCACTTTGCCACTTCATGGGATGGGCAATAAATGCTGGTCATGCCACTGACGGCCACATGCCATGAACAAATTTTTTTTTAAACTCTCTGCCTTCAAAAATTTCCCTTAAGACCTTCCTTTTTGACCATGATTTTGCGCAGCCTGACTTCCCCTTACTTTTCTGCCCTTTCCCCACCCTTGCTCAGTATCCTCTGTAATGTGCTGTAAGATATCTCTTTGTTATGTAATGAGCATTTCAGAAATATAAGTTAGCATGTGACTTACAAAAACAAGGCAAATTTTCAATGTGGCCCTGTAGAGAGGTAAATGAAAAGTAATTTTTTTTTCAACTCTGTAGTATTAGATTGTTTTTTTATTTATTGGAAGTGACATAAGAATATACAAAGATTATCAAGAGCTGAGACTGTTGGCATAGAAACTAGTTGGTTGCCAACGTGCTGAAGTAGTTCACCTTTTGTGGTGTACAGTGTGATGTTTGTTTAACGATGCTAGGTTGGATAAGGAGGGATTAAAAAAAAGTGACTGGATTCTGTTGGGAGCAGGGGGCCGGTTCAATAAGAACTGGGTTAGATGGAGGAGGGGGCTGGGCTGAACATGTAACTGTTGGCATGGAATAACTGCTTCTAACTGAATAGTCATGTGTTGCAGAAGCTACGGAGCGGTACCACTGGCGTGGCAGCCTTGATTGCTGGCGATACACTGCATGTGGCCTGGCTTGGGGACTCTCAGGTAATGATGGTGCGACAGGGCCTGGTTGTGACCCTTATGGACCCACACAAACCTGAGAAAGAGGTAAGTGAGCCATCAAGTGTAGATATTTTATTTTTTTTTAAAAAGGGAGGCAGTGCAGCTAAATCATGATTTCTAGCTTGACCATTGTATGCAGATGAAACTACAGTTGACCTGGATTTTACCTGCACATACAGGTTATCAGCTAAGTGAAAATTGGGCTATAATGTATTCAACTGACCTGCACTACAAAAAACTATTAACAGGATGATGTGTTGGTATTCACAATGCGGCCTTTACACGTGAAAAACTCACAGGAGATTTTCAGTTGCAGGATAGGTTGGTTTGCAAACTTGAAGCCTCTCTAGCCCAGGTCACAAGTAAGGTGCTTTTACGTTTGACTACGTGCCATGCTAGTGTCACCAACTTCTGATGCAACAGTCTCATTCAACTAGCAGCAACACCAAAGTCACTTACTGGATTCACTAAGACCAGTGGCTTTCCAGCCACCGACCATAGCAAATCTGGCAAGTTACTTTGGTGTTGCTGCTGTATATCGGGATCCAGTGGCATTAGCACAGCACTACAGCAATATCAAAACAGCTGTAGCCTTGGCTGAGAAGGCCTGGTATGGAGATGCAGAATACCCTTTGTCCCTGGTCTCAGGTTGGCTTTATACAATTTCTGAAGAATTTTTGTATTGCTAGTCTTGATTTTTTTTCTCTGGGTAAAACAACAAATCTTAAGCTGAGTGCTCCCCTACCCCCAGAGCTAAATCTGCTGTATCACTGCAGGCCTGTCTGAGAATCTGCAGGAATTTGTGTTCAGAGAAATGGTTGGGTTGTTTTGGCAAGTTGTATCTTGTCCTGCATTTTCTTTTCAAGTGATTCTAGTGAATGCATAGCTTGTCGAATCAGTAGTTTAATAAAAGCAGATGTATCAGAGCCAGATTACTGTATCCTGTAAATGTTTCTAACTATACCTTGTTTAACCTTTGCTTTGAGACAAATTGTTGGTTATCCCTGTTCAATTTGGGTAAGAATTATTCTATTTTAGGATGAGAAGCAGAGGATTGAAGAGCTTGGTGGATGTGTGGTATTTCTGGGATGTTGGCGTGTAAACGGAACCCTTGCAGTCTCTAGAGCGATTGGTGAGTATGTGTCTGATCTCAGCAGGAAACATGGTGAATCTAGCAGCTGGCTATCTTAGAGTATCAAAAAGTGAATGAGATGCACCAGTTTTAGGGAGCCTAGTACTGATTAAAATCTAGCCCCATGGTTCCTTCTTAAACTGTTATACTTTAAATCTTTTACAAACTGTTTTTAAAAAAAACAGAAATCCCAACATCCAATAAACAAAACTTTCTATTAATCAGCTTTTAAATGATGTGGTCTTTCCTGAAAGAGCTTAAACTTTGTGTCTTCACTCATGTTGGAATGAATTCTTTTAACATTGGGAGTGCGGTAAGCTCTAACAATGATCGGCTTAAATGTTAATTGCCAGAAAATTGGTGAAAAGTTAAAAATGATTCATTGCATCAAATTATTACATATTACTCCAATTCTAAAATGCAAAGGGGGACTCGGAGGCATACTGTCCTTCCATGCCTGTGATCAGAGTTTGAATCCTGCTCACACTGCTGGGAGGAAAGTCACTTCTCATTTCCATCTATAAGGGTCCAGAGTTCAGGGTTCCCCAGCTGTGTTCTGTGTATTCATAGCATAAAGCCCTCAAAGTTTGATATATCTGAGCAAAGACACAAGAATGGTTGGTGTGGGAAATAGAAAAACTTGTATTGGTACATAGGAAGTGTTATTGAGGTTGAGTTTAAGACAGGGACCTTTCCTCTCCATCTGGCTATGCTATAAGTGATCTAGAAATGCTTGATGCTGACACTGGCGGGTAAAATGTTTTGTTTCCCAGCACTGACACTAGTTTGAAACTATTGGAAAGAATAAATAAGTGACACATTTGATATCATTTCCAATCCAGTTACCAGTTCTATTTTTTGTGTAATGTGTGTGTTCAATTTTAGCATTGAGTATGCTATGTAGTGGAAACCAAATGCAGCGTGATTCCTCTTGCCCTTCCCATCAAGAACACTCAGGTCAGATATAACACACACGGGAGGATCAAGTTCTCTCTTAAGTGCCACAAAAATAGGTTTTTAATGTAAATTCAGAAGAGTACATACATAGACATCATGTTTCAGTTTCCCATTCCACGTGAATTCATAAACTCTCTGACTTTTTTTGTATCAGTTGATTCTGAGTAACATGCATTTTTGTGTTGATTCCCTTTGCTGGGTCTCAAAATATCTGAGTTCTCTTCATTAGGGGCCTTTAGTAGTTATTCAGAAAAGAGATTTTCATCTTTGTGGGTTGAATAAGGCAAAGTGGAGTATGTAGACACTCTGCACTGCACCAAGTCTTAATGTGTTGATTTTTTTCTTGCCTGTTGTGATGATTTTTGTTACTCATTTTTCTAGGGGACATTGACCAAAAACCTTACATTTCGGGGGATGCAGATAGTGCCTCGTTCAAACTGGATGGCACAGAGGACTACATTGTTCTAGCCTGCGATGGCTTCTTTGATGGAATTGAACCTTCCAAGGTTGTGGACCTTGTGCAAGAACACTTGCAAGAGAACGCAGGCAATGGCAGTACAGTTGCAGAGTCACTTGTAGCAGCTGCAAAAGAAGGTGGCTCTAGTGACAACATCACTGTAGTACTGGTCTTTCTACGGGATCCACAGGCCATTCTGAAAAACAGCAACTTGCATGTGGGCAGTGAGAGCACTGACCAGAACGGCAGGTCCCCCCAAGTCGGAGGCAACTCTGCAACATCATCACCACAGCTGACTTTCTCAACTGTGGCTAAAGACAACCAGGCAAAGGGTCAGACAGGCTGACTCCTGCCTACTGGAGATCGGATAACTGTGTTATATTCAGGGAGTATGCTTTTATCAGTGACGCCAAAGAAGTGGGAGAGGGAGGGGTTTGGTGTTGAAATGCCAGCACATTGTAAAGTGTCGGCACTGCTTTGGCAAGCTTGTGCTTGCACCTGCACCTGCCAAACCAGTCTATTTAAATCCAAAGATGCCTGTGTAAGCTTTAATGAAAAGAGTGACAACAATCAGTAACCGAGGGTGCAATGAACTTCAATTGGAAAGAATAAAGGTGGCCAAGGGCATGTCGAAGTCTGTCATGACACTGCACCTTTCCTTAAATCCCAAGTTTAAAGGGCTAACTCCCAGAATCAAGTGGAATCAAAGATTTGTACCACATTGCCTTGCTACAGCTTTCTACCTGGGAATAGAAAACAAATAACTTGAATTTGCACTCTAACCCTGGGGCCTAGCTCTGTAGATTGGATAATAGGATATTACAAGGCAGTATTTCATTTGATGCCTCAGATATGTTCTCTGTATCTAGAGGTTGAATTGTTGCCTTTAGTTGCCTCCAGCTTACCAAAATTGTGTTGTTCACACTACAGCTGATTCACTAGCTGTTCTGATGCAAGCTTTCCTCAGCAACTAACTTGATGGAGTTTTGAGAACAAGCTGTTTTATGAACTTCATCTGCCTGAAAACACTCTCCTACAGAGACTGGGGTATTTAGGACTGACATCAGTGAGTGCAAGTATTATGTGCCAGCCTAGTCAGGTGTCCAGTGGGGTGATATTACAGGATTATTTTTACAGCAAATAAAATACTCCCATTATTTGCTCCATTGTATGTATTATAAAGCACTCAATTCCATTCTCTTTTACCTAGCCCAAATGAAATGTCAAAGATTAATAGAAAGATCCATAACTGGGCTGAATGGGTTAACCCAATAACATTGAAGAACTGCTCCTACTGCCACCATGTTGACTAGGTTCCCTGTGGTAAAATTGCAAACTTGCGTAAAGTTTGTAATTTTTCCCATATTATTTTTCTCAAGTATGTGAAGTTTTCAGCACCCTTGTGTACTGACTGCCTCCAGCAGAAAATGCAGGCTGACCATTTAGTGCCTTATTCCACTCCATGCATGCAATGCAGACTATGTAATGATTTGTACTGCTCTATGAATACAGTGCAGGCTGACCGTTTAGTGCCTTATATCTCTTTACGCAGCTACTGTAATGTTACGTACTGCACAGTGTAACATGGCTTCATTCCCTTCCTCTTGTCAGAGGAAAAATAAGTATGTCAAACAACAACAAAACCTTCCATTTGGTGCTGAGTTTGAAGAATTCATTGTATTACTTGTGTCAAAAAGTTTGGAGAAATGAATGTATTACATTTTGAATAGTCGGCAACTGGAATTACTTTGATGTAGAAATATTAGGATTTTGTCAGTAGTTAAGTAACTACTGAATTTAGTAATAGAAACTGATATTATCTCTTGACAATTATGCATTCTAGGACATGTGTGGAATTCTAGCTCCATCTGTCCTAAGGGTCCTCAGAAGGACCAGCACCCTCAAGTGTGTTAATTTTATGAAATAATAAAGGCTAATGTGCAAAGCAGCCAAATACTCTCCAACAAGCTGAGTGGTCAGCAAGTTTTTTTTTTAAACTGGAAAAATCATAATGGTAAAGTTTCAGTGAAGAAACTTTTTCTAACCTGGATGTTTTTATTCACACCTGATTATGGAATTTTTTGTTCCTATTATAATGTTCTTCCCTCTAATAAACATACTCTGAATATGCTACAATACTGTAGTACTATCCTGTCTCATGTCCTGTGGCACTGCGTCAAATCTATTGCCAGTGATTAAATCATTTTTATATTAGAACAAAACCATATTGTTTAATATGTTATACCTAATGCTAGTCAATGAATTGCTGACAACCCAATCTTCGGCAGAGGATAGTCATTGTTCATCTAATGAACAAACTACTCAATCTTAACTTTTACAATTTATAATGGTATCTGAGCGTCCTGACTTTGTGAGGGACCCTTAGTGAACTCCTTACTGTTTTGATTGTTGGAAATGTGGAGCTGGTAATATACTGGTGCCTGTGCATACTTACTCGTATCGCTCTTATTTTACTTACATTTCTAATTATATTTTTTGATGTGCTTGATGTAACTATGAGACTTTATAACCTGATATTTATTCATATTGCATGATATGAACATATGTATTTTTTTAAGCAAACCTGAAACTTGCTGCGGGGGGAGGTGGTGCCTGGTGTGGTTTTGTGCATGTTGGAGTGTTGTGCAGTCACTGTACAAGGACCCTATATAATGGGATATCCTCCTGTGTACCACCATGAGCATTGCTTGTACTTAGATCACAAACTGTTTTGCTGGTATCACATCTTACGTCATCAACTACCCAAGGTCTGAAATGTTTGAGCCAGAAGGTGATGGAAGCACTTACCTTTCCTTCTCTAAATGTTTATCATGTACAAAATACTTTTAATGGCAAGATACTCCTGTCTTGTTTCCACAGCAGTTTATACATTAGGCTCTGTTACAGTAAGGTATTTTTCCCCTTTGGTCACTATCCAGTCCTATGGGCATCAGATATGGATACTGATTTTGTAAACTCCAATTTAATTAAACTCCAATGAATCTGTTGTCATATTTGAGGTCAAATATTGCTGGAAATAGCTGTCTTGAACATGAGATTTATTTATCCTGGTCCCACAGGAATGTGACTTTTTTTTTTGGTTTCCACAAACTCTGCACATGACTGCTGTAAGGTCATACCCACTGTGTGACACTTTGGCATATGCAGGGTTTGCACCTGTACCTGTATCTGTTAAGTTGTGTATTGGCTGGTCATTTTGCCCAAGTGTTCAGTAACACGGTTATTGAATAACGAAATACAATTGATTGGCAGCTTTCAGTGAAACAGATTTGTTTTATTTGTTCTTGGGATATGGGTGACAGTGGCAAGGCCGCATTTATTGCCCACCCCTAATTACCCTGAGAAAGTGGTGGGCTACTTTCTTGAACCACTGCAGTCCTTGTGATGGTGCTCTCAAAATCGTGTTTGGTAGGGAATTCCAGCATATTGACCCAGTGACATTGAAACAACAGCAATATACGTCCAAGTCAGGATAGTGCGTAACTTGGAGGTGATGGTGTTCCCATGACATTGCTGCTCTTGTCCCTTTTCGGTAATAGAGGTCGCAAAGGAGGGAAGTGCTGTCGAAGTAATCTTAGTGAGTTGCTGCAGTGCGTCCTGTAGATCGTAAATACTGCAGCCATTAGTCCACTGATGGTGGAGGGGATAGAGCTTGAGTTCAGTGGCAAAGGTGTTCATTAAATGAACTGCTGTCCTGGATGGTGTTGCTCCCGTTCAGGCAAGTGGTGAGTATTCCATCACATTCTGCACAAGCTTCTAAAGTCCCACATCAGTGTGGCTGGTGTGATCTGTCTTTATTCCAGATGGATTTTCATCTCCAGGAAATATTTTTTATGTTTACAAGTGAGAACAGATGCATGTTGAAGAAAAATTTTCACATTGATGTTACAAAAACAACTCTAACCCACATCAACACAGAAAATGTTGGAAAAGCTCGGCAAATGAGGCAGCATCTGTGGAGAAAGAAACAGTTAATGTTTCAGGTCAATGACCTTTCACGAAAGGTCTTCGACCTGAAACATTAACTCTACTTCTTTCCCCACAGATGCTGCCTCATTTGCCGAGCTTTTCCAACATTTTCTGGTTTTATTTCAGATTTCCAGCATCTGCAGTATTTTGCTTTTGATCTAACCCACATTAAAGTTTAAAACGTATATCTTTTACCTCTTTGACTTTAATACTGGTATGTACCTAATTCTGTACGTATTATATGTGATGAGCCATGGGATACAATCTATGCTCCACTGGTAGCACTGGCCCAATTTGTGATGTTTTCAGGTCTCCCTACTCCTGCAATATTGGATCATATCCCACCACACCTTATTGTGAACCCTATAATCTGCAAACTAACACACACCAAGATAGTCTCTGGGTTTGGCTTGCACTCATAGAAACAGGTCCTCGCTTGTAGAGCACTTTTTAATAATAGAGTTATCAAGAGTGCACACAGTATTACAATAAACACAACACCACTACATTACTAGTTTAAAAAAATTTGGGACAATAGTACTGTAATTACATAGTAACAACTTTGAGGCAGGGCTAGGCTATTATACATATACTCTACCACATCCAACTTTACATTAGATTTAGAAATGCATGAAGGTAATCTTATAATGAATATATATTTAATGTCTATCTAACTGCAATCATTATTAATTTATACAAAAGTTTTAGCAATTTCTGATAGCAGGTCCAAGGACATAATCCCCAAATTGGTTTGCTGAATATATCGTGATGTTGATGTGCAGAGAACTGCAATTCAAGCTTACATAAAAAAACGTGAGTTTGCCTTGAATGATAGTAAACTCTCAGCAGCCACTTGACAGCCATCAGCACACTCACATCTGGGTTGAGTGACGACACCCATAGAGCGTTTCACTGATCTCCATCAAAGAATCAAACTCTCCCACCATTTTGTGCTGTTGTCATAAGCTGGTTTCAGTTTTTCTGGCCAATGAGTGTGTAAATTAATCAGCTTTATATTATACAGTTAATTGAATTTAAGGGTGTGCTGTAAAATGGTATAGACCTAAGCACCAATGGTAATAGTCTTAATTTTGTTCCCATCCTGCTAATCTTATAATCAGATAATTATGATTGACAGTGATGGTAAACTGGATTGAGTACAACCTGCACAATCTCATCATGTGATAGAAAGGATTGAGTAGGACTGGAAAGAGGAAGTGAAGCCGTTAACACCCCTGTGGCTAGTTTATGGTGCTGCTGACTTGCTCTACTCCAAATGCAAACCTTTTTTTGTTTCATTGGCCACTAGTTGTGACTTGGGGCTATAACCAGGACTTCAGTGAGCTGTTAAACTTCACAACAACATTGCACAAAACCAACAGGAAGCAACTTGGTGTCAAAGATTTATCTCAAAAGTATTTATTGATATCTGCAAAATGGAATCCTCTTGTCACTGCTGAGATAGAAGGATGACAGACAAAGCTATGAGTTTGAAATCTGAGTTGTGCCTTTTTGCCTTATTGTGGATGGGTTATTAACTATCCTGAAATGCTGTTTCTATGTACACAGTATTAATCTCATAATAAAACAAAGTTTATGCAACTTTCTTATGTTTTTATTACCAGCTGTAATTAGCTGTAAGTAAGCAGCAAAGTATGCTGCATTATAGATACTTATTCTCTTCCCTGGGTGAAAGAAAATAAGGGTACATAAGGAGAGTTAGCTCACTGTTTAATAGTACACCAATGCAAAGTGCCTTGAGGCAGCCTAGTGTCCAAGATGGCCCACAGGACAACCTCCCTAAGCCAATGAGAGTCAGGAGGTGCTAAGCAAAGCTGAAGTCCTTCAACACACAAAGAAAAGGAATGCACACCCAGAGGTGGGTTATAAAGCTCTGTCATTGTCTCTTGCTCAGGATAATTTGGGGAGGTTGAATGGAAAAATTAAAATAAATGAAATTTAACCCTTTTATGGTATGTTTGCCTTTATTCTTGTATTGGAAATTTCTAGGCATATGAAAAGGTAGAAAGCAATGCCATTGCCCCAAAAATGTGACTGTACTAAATAGTCTTCAGTTAGAGGGGAAATATTTTTTTAATTGATATCTTATTCAACACCATGAGTCTCTTCCTAAGCGCAACAATGGACTGTATCCAAATTTGGAGAAAAGCCCTGGAAGCGCTCCTTTTAAAAGTCTGATGCCAAACAGCAGCTGTATTGACCATGTGGTAGTCTTTCTCCCTCTCTCTCCCTGTTTTATATTTTGGGCCTAACTCAGAGTGCATCTCAATTCTTTTCTCCCATTAATGGCATACTGGATGAAGAAGACTAGATTCTCTGAGCATCAAGTACTCCCAGGTCAGGTGCAGCCCATGGTAGACTCCTGCTCTGCACCATTAACTTGTTTTAATCTCAAACTTACTGTACCACTGATCTTCTCTATTCCCATTGCCAGCCAGCCTATGAGATATGAGTGAGAATATCAAATGAGTGCAAAATTATAAGCAGTGTCATTCTGTGGACTCGCTAACAGGAAACTGGGTTGTGATATCCAGTCATTTCACATAAGATCCTTACAGCTAGGAGAGATTGAAGATTTGGCTGTAGTTTGGGCCAGATTCAATGCAGGACCCCAAGGTGAAAGGATAGTGTGCCGACCTACAACGGTCAGCCTCGTCTCCCTCTATCTTTACCTACCTTCCACTTCTGCACTTATTGTAAATGGGGAAAGTCTTTCACGTGAGTACAGGTAGGTAAAAGTTTGTATGACTCCATTATCAGTACCTTGAAATATCTCCACATCGCTAGTGATTGTATTCTTGAGGTAAATCACAACTAGTTTTTCAACCCTTATGACATGTTTATAGACCATTAATAAAGGAGTATTAAAACATCGACCTGGTAACCTGATCAAGCATGTATTATTTCAGGTTACATTAATAATAAAGATCATTTAAAACAAAACATCCATTGTTGCACTCCACATTCAACTACAACATAACTACTGATGAAACATTGTTTTTGGCTCATTAACTTGGAGAGCAAGTGTTTTTATATAATCTCTATAGTGTAACCCCACACGTACAACCTCCAGATAAAGAACCTAAGAAACCTCAGTCCTCAGCTTAACTTCATCTATATCTGATTTACCTCGCAACTTTTGCTCACCACTAGATGGAGCAGTTTTCTAATATAAGCGAACGGCAAGCCCCAGTATAACAAGGTAACTCCTTATTCAAGGCAGTTTACTCAAATACAGATGAAGACGGCTGTTCAACCTATTTTAGCTCATCCATTCAGAAATTCTGAACTACTATCTCCCCATCACAACATCTGACTCTCTTTTACCCTACCTAGATGTCCATTCTGAATGATAAATACTCCGCCTTGGGAACTTCCTGATATTGTTCCTAAACTGGCCTCTCACCAGCTTAAACCACTCACCACATCCTACTCTTATGCCATGCCTCAAAATAGATTTACTATAACATAAACTATCTTATTGTGAGTGATTGCATTGACATCCTGACTTTAACTGAAATCTGGCTGACAGGCGGCAGCACCTTGCCCCTTACTGAAGCCTCCCCACCTGGCTATAGTTTCAACCATCTGCCCCCGCCCAAAGCACCGCAGTGATGGTGTGGCCCTCATCACCAAATTACATCTTGGTCTTTTCCTCCATCAAGCACCTCACCTTGTTCCACCCCTCTCACCTTATTTAAAATCCTTGTCTCTGCCCCCACCCTCCCCCCAAGCACCACCCTAAGTTTCTCACCGGGATATCCTCCTTTCCTCACCGCTTCTGCACTGAGCAACTCTTCATCCTCGGGGATCTCAATCTTCATCTCAGTTTCCCTGCCTTCTCGCCTTTAGAATTCACTGTCCTCCGCTCCATATAATCTGTCCTACCCATACGCGACCACCCTCTCGACCTCGCCATCTCCTGTGGCCTCTCTACTCCCACTTCTCTATTGTGGACAGGGCTATCTCCGAACAATTATTTATATCCCTCACCACCACATCGCCCCACCCCCTTTCAACTCCATTTCCTTCTATGTCCGCCCCTGAAAAAAAACTCTTCCCCCAAATGACTTACACCTGCACTTTCTATATTCCAACTGCCTAGTCTTTGGCCCTCCATTTGCCACAGTACTTCTGCAGCTGTCGATCTGCTTAATAGAATCGTAGAAGTTTACAACATGGAAACAGGCCCTTCAGCCCAACATGTCCAGGTCGCCCAGTTTATACCACTAAGCTAGTCCCAGTTGCCTGCACTTGGCCCATATCCCTCTATACCCATCTTACCCATGTAACTGTCCAAATGCTTTTTAAAAGACAAAATTGTACCCGCCTCTACTACTGCCTCTGGCAGCTCGTTCCAGACACTCACCACCCTTTGAGTGAAAAAATTGCCCCTCTGGACCCTTTTGTATCTCTCCCCTCTCACCTTAAATCTATGCCCCCTCGTTATAGACTCCCCTACCTTTGGGGAAAGATTTTGACTATCGACCTTATCTATGCCCCTCATTATTTTATAGACTTCTACAAGATCACCCCTAAACCTCCTACTCTCCAGGGAAAAAAGTCTCAGTCTATCCAACCTCTCCCTATAAGTCAAACCATCAAGTCCCGGTAGCATCCTAGTAAATCTTTTCTGCACTCTTTCTAGTTTAATAATATCCTTTCTATAATAGGGTGACCAGAACTGTACACAGTATTCTAAGTGTGGCCTTACTAATGTCTTGTACAACTTCAACAAGACATCCCAACTCCTGTATTCAATGTTCTGACCAATGAAACCAAGCATGCTGAATGCCTTCTTCACCACCCTATCCACCTGTGACTCCACTTTCAAGGAGCTATGAACCTGTACTCCTAGATCTCTTTGTTCTATAACTCTCCCCAACGCCCTACCATTAACGGAGTAGGTCCTGGCCCGATTCGATCTACCAAAATGCATCACCTCACATTTATCTAAATTAAACTCCATCTGCCATTCATCGGCCCACTGGCCCAATTTATCAAGATCCCGTTGCAATCCTAGATAACCTTC
Source organism: Heptranchias perlo (assembly GCF_035084215.1). Lineage (NCBI taxonomy): Eukaryota > Metazoa > Chordata > Chondrichthyes > Hexanchiformes > Hexanchidae > Heptranchias > Heptranchias perlo. The sequence continues at coordinate 8,185,149 of NC_090349.1, forward strand.
TTCACTGTCCACAATGCCACCAATCTTGGTGTCATCTGCAAACTTACTAACCATGCCTCCTAAATTCTCATCCAAATCATTAATATAAATAACAAATAACAGCGGACCCAGCACCGATCCCTGAGGCACACCGCTGGTCACAGGCCTCCAGTTTGAAAAACAACCCTCTACAACCACCCTCTGTTTTCTGTCGTCAATCCAATTTTGTATCCAATTGGCTACCTCACCTTGGATCCCGTGAGATTTAACCTTATGTAACAACCTACCATGCGGTACCTCCTCAAGACATCACTATTTATTTCCCCAAGTTCCCTAACATCCATGCCTTTCTCAACCGTAAATACCGATGTGAAATATTCATTTAGGATCTCACCCATCTCTTGTGGTTCCGCTCATAGATGACCTTGTTGATCCTTAACAGGCCCTACTCTCTCCCCAGTTACTCTTTTGCCCTTTATGTATTTGTAGAAGCTCTTTGGATTCTCCTTTGCCTTATCTGCCAAAGCAATCTCATGTCCCCTCTTTGCCCTCCTGATTTCTCTCTTAACTCTACTCCGGCAATCTCTATACTCTTCAAGGGATCCACTTGATCCCAGCTGTCTATGCATGTCATATGCCTCCTTCTTCTTTCTGACTAGGGCCTCAATCTCCCGAGTCATCCAAGGTTCCCTACTTCTACCAGCCTTGCCCTTCACTTTATAAGGAATGTGCTTACCCTGAACCCTGGTTAACACACTTTTGAAAGCCTCCCACTTACCAGACGTCCCTTTGCCTGCCAACAGACTCTCCCAATCAACTTCTGAAAGTTCCTGTCTAATACCATCAAAATTGGCCTTTCCCCAATTTAGAATTTTAACTTTTGGGCCAGACCTATCATTCTCCATAGCTATCTTAAAACTAATGGAATTATGATCACTGGTTCCAAAGTGATCTCTCACTAACACTTCTGTCACCTGCCCTTCCTTATTTCCCAAGAGGAGGTCAAGTTTTGCCCCCTCTCTAGTCGGGCCATCCACATACTGAATGAGAAATTCCTCCTGAATACACTCAACAAATTTCTCTCCATCAAAGCCACTAATGCTATGGCTGTCCCAGTCAATGTTGGGAAAGTTAAAGTCCCCTACTATTACCACCCTATTTTTCTTGCAGCTGTCTGTAATCTCCTTACATATTTGCTCCTCAATTTCCTGTTGACTATTTGGGGGTCTGTAGTACAATCCTATCAAAGTGATCTCTCCCTTCTTATTTTTCAGTTCTACCCATATAGACTCAGTGGGCAAACCCTCGGGTATATCCCCCCTCACTACTGCCGTGATGTTCTCCCTAATCAAGAACGCAACTCCCCCTCCTCTCTTACCTCCTGCTCTATCTTTCCTATAGCATCTGTACCCTGGAACATTGAGCTGCCAGTCCTGCCCCTCCCTTAGCCATGTTTCAGTAATAGCTATAACATCCCAGTCCCATGTACCCATCCATGCCCTGAGTTCATCTGCCTTGCCCATCAGACTTCTTGCATTGAAATAAATGCAGTTTAATCTAGACTTCCCTTGGTCTTTGCCCTGCTTTCTCAGACCATCGGTCCGGTCATGTTTTGTACACTCTCCCTTACTGCCTTTTGTTTCTGTCACCACTTTACTTCCCACTGACTTCCTGCATCGGTTCCCATCCCCCTGCCACATTAGTTTAAACCCTCCCAACAGCACTAGCAAACACTCCCCCTAGGACATTGGTTCCAGTCCTGCCCAGATGCAGACCGTCCAATTTGTACTGGTCCCACCTCCCCCAGAACCGGTTCCAATGGCCCAGGAATTTGAATCCCTCCCTCTTGCACCATCTCTCAAGCCACGTATTCATCCTAGCTATCCTGTCATTCCTACTCTGACTAGCCCGTGGCACTGGTAGCAATCCTGAGAATACTACCTTTGAGGTCCTACTTTTTAGTTTAACTCCTAACTCCCTAATTTCAGCTTGTAGGACCTCATCCTGACATCCCAACTGCTCCTCGACACCAGTTCTTCTGCTACACACTGTTCAGTGGAGGTGACTGAGCCGACTTCTCCCAGAATGCCCCTCTGTCTCCTCTGCTCCTTCATGTCCCCAGCAAAACCCTTACTCTATCCCATCCCAGTCAATCCTCCTGGTATAACCCCTATCTTTGCTCCCTCAAGTCCAAAAGGCACAGACTTGAGTGTAGCTGGTGCAGAACTGGTTTCGCCATCCATCACCAGATTTGGCTGGACCACATCAAACGTTATTGGGCCTCACTCTCCTCTTCCAAAACCACTCACACTATTGCATTAAATCTACATTACAGCAACAATTACATTACATTTCAGCCCAACTGGTATATGTTGGGTTTATACTCCACAAGAACCCTTTCCCACTCCAATTACCTCTCGCCACCTTGCCCCCATAATCTCTCTATTCCCTTCTCTCATATATGCATCAAGCCTCTCCTTAAATGCATCAGTGCTATCTGCATCAACCACTCCATTTAGCAGTGAGTCCCACATTCTCACCACTCTCTGCATAAAGAAATGCTCCCTAAATTCTTTATTTGATCTATTATATTTATACCCCCTTGTTCTGGACTCACAAGTGGAAACAGTTTCTCCACATCCACCCTATCGATCTTCATAATTTTGAAGGCCTCTATCAGGTCTCCACTCAGTCCTCTCTTTTCCATAGAAGAGAGCCCAAGCCTGCTCAATCTTTCCTGATAGTTGCATCCTCTCAATTCTGGTAACATCCTTGTAAATCTTTTGTGCACTTTGTCCAGTGCTTCAATATCCTTTTTGTAATATGGAGACCAGAACTGCACACAGTACTCTGTGTGGTCTAACCACAGTCTAGAAATGAATCCCAGTACTTTGTTTGCCCTCTTTATGCCCTTATCAACTTGCGTTGCTATTTTTAGCTATTTATGTATCTGTATTCCCAGATTGCTTTGCCTCATTTGGATTCTTGCCTTCCAAGGAATAAGTGGTCTCCACCCACTCTGCAAGTCTATTTAGTTCTTCCTATATTTTGGTGCAGTCCTTCACGTTACTGGCAATACTCCTCAACTTCATATCATCTGCCAATTTTGACATAATAGCTCCAATTTCTGAGCCCAAATCATTTGTGTATATGGTGAATAACAGTAATCTGGACATTGCTGTAGGAGTTCCTCAGGGCAGTGTCCTAGGCCCAACCATCTTCAGCTGCTTCATCAATGACCTTCCCTCCATCATAAGGTCCTAAATGGGGATGTTTGCTGATGATTGCACAGTGTTCAGTTCCATTCACAACCCCTCAGATAATGAAGCAGTCCGTGCCTGCATGCAGCAAGACCTGGACAACAAGTGCCAGGCAATGACCATCTCCAACAAGAGAGAATCTAACCACCTCCCCTTGACATTCAACGGTATTACCATCGCCGAATCCCCCACCATCAACATCCTGGGGGTCACCATTGACCAGAAACTTAACTGGACCAGCCACATAAATACTGTGGCTACAAGAGCAAGTCAGAGGCTGGGTGACTCACCTCCTGACTCCCCAAAGCCTTTCCACCATCTACAAGGCACAAGTCAGAAGTGTGATGGAATACTCTTCACTTGCCTGGATGAATGCAGCTCCAACAATACTCAAGAAGCTCGACACCACCCAGGACAAAGCAGCCCGCTTGATTGGCACCCCATCCACCACCCTAAACATTCACTCCCTCCACCACTGGCGCACAGTGGCTGCAGTGCGTACCATCCACAGGATGCACTGCAGCAACTCGCCAAGGCTTCTTCGACAGCACCTCCCAAACCCGTGACCTCTACCACGTAGAAGGTAAAGGGCAGCAGGCACATGGGAACAACACCACCTGCATGTTCCCCTCCAAGTCACACACCATCCCAACTTGGACATATATCGCTGTTCCTTCATCGTCGCTGGGTCAAAATCCTGGAACTCCCTACCTAACAGAACTGTGGGAGAACCTTCACCACACGGACTGCAGCAGTTCAAGAAGGCACCTCACCACCACCTTCTCAAGGGCAATTAGGAATGGGCAATAAATGCTGGCCTTGCCAGCGACGCCCACATCCCATGAATGAAAAAAAATAATCCCAGCTCGGATCCCTGCGGGACATCACTTCCTAATTTCTGCCAGTCCAAGAAACTTCCCTTAACTCCTACCATCTATTTTCTGTTCTGTAGCCTTCTTTCAATCCATTCTGTTACTGGACCCAGACTCCACACATCCTGAACCTTGTCGTGAATCTCTTTTGTGGCACCTTATCAAAGGCCTTCTGTAAAGCTATGTATACCACACTGCCCTTGTCAAATCATTCTGTTATTTATTGGTTAAACATGACCTTCCTTTTAGAAATCCAAGCTATCTTTTATTATATTCTCCATCTCTAAAATGTTTTATTACCTGAACTTTTAGCAAAGATTCTAATATCTTTCCTACCACTAACTTAAAGCTAACTCATCTATAGTTCCTGAGTTAGTTCTACTTCCTTTTTTGAAAATAGGAATTACAATTGGAAAAAATTCCTCCTAATGCAAAGGATTTAATCCTTAAGTTTAGCAGATGGCTCAAGAACATTATTGTTTAAATAATGGATGAGGGGCTTAAATTGAGCTCCACAAAGCTCCCTCCATAATTCAGTGAGTAGGTGAGCCAAACACCAGGAAGGCCCCAGGTTTGATCCCTGGTCTAGGATAAGTTAGCTGATTTCAGTTTGCATAGTGTTACAGACATTACAATGGCTTCAACCTGTTGGGTTATGAGCTGAAAATCGATGACAATACCTGCTCCTAACCTTTATGTGACATATGTTAGTTGGATGAGGCTGATTTGGGAATGGCTAAGATGGCTCATGGTTGAATAGCCTGATGTATTAGGTTCCTTTCATGAAAATACACAAGGAACCTGGTCTATTGGAAGGTGGAAGTAGCCACTACAGTCCCCCACAGGGAGTTCATCTTTTTATTGCTTTTTCTCACCGATTCTCTCCTGCCCTCTGGTTATGTTTTTGAGTTTTTAGGCTAAATATGTCATAGAATTACATAGAATTTACATCATAGAAACAGGCCATTCGGCCCAATTGTTCTATGCCAGTGTTTATGCTCCACATGAGCCTCCTCCCTCCCTGTTCATCTAACCCTATCAGCCTAACGTCGGTGCTGGGGAAACGTTTAGAGACAATAATCCGGGACAAACTTAATTGGCACTTGGAAAAGTATGGGCTAATAAATGAAAGTCAGCACGGATTAGTTAAAGGAAAATCATGTTTGACTAACTGGATTGAGTTCTTTGATGAAGTGACAGAGAGGGTTGATGAGGGTAGTGCGGTTAGTGTTGTGTATATGGACTTTCAGAAGGTATTTGATAAAGTACCACATAATAGACTTGTTGGCAAAATTAAAGCCCATGGGATTAAAGGGACAGTGGCAGCGTGGCTATTGGCTAAGGGACAGAAAGCAGAGAGTAGTGGTGAACAGTTGTTTTTCAGACTGGAGGGAAGTATACAGTGGTGTTTCCCCAGGGGTCAGTATTAGCACCACCGCTCTTTTTGATATATATTAATGTCCTGGACTTGGGAATAGAGGGTATAATTTCAAAATTTGCAGATGACATGAAACTCGGAAATGTTGTAAACAACATTGTAAACGACAGTTACATGGGTAAGATGGGTATAGAGGGATATGGGCCAAGTGCAGGCAATTGGGACTAGCTTAGTGGTATAAACTGGCCGACCTGGGCATGTTGGGCCGAAGGGCCTGTTTCCATGTTGTAAACTTCTATGTGGGGGATAGTAACAGACTTCAGGAGGACATAGACAGACTGGTGAAATGGACAGACACATGGCAGATGAAATTTAATGTTGAGAAGTGTGAAGTGATGTATTTTGGTAGGAAGAATGAGGAGAAGCATTATAAATCAAATGGTACTATTTTAAAGGGGGTGCTGGATCAGAGAGACCTGGGGGTGCATATACACAAATCTCTGACGGTGGCAGGACAAGTTGAGAAAGCTGATAAAAAAGCATATGGGATCATGGGCTTTATTAATAGAGGGGGGAAAAGAAAAATCAATAGGGCCCATTTTCGGGCGCGGGTAGCGTGATCCGCTATTACCCCGCACCCAATGGCCCCTATGTAGGCAGCACATGAATTCTGAGCTGCCTGCTACTTACCATGATATCTCCTTGCAGCCAGCACTACCTGCACTGCTGAGAGGCTGGGGGGAGAATGAGGAAGTCGGAAATGGGATGTGTTCAGCGCACGTCATCAGCAGCCTGCACCTCTTAAAGGTGCAGGTGCACATTTTAAATGGGACAGGAGGAGGGAAAGTTGGCTGCAAGGATGGTAGGCCCGGCGGGAGAGCAGGCCCCATGCTTCTCCGATGATGCACTGGAGGCCCTGGTGGAGGGGGTGGACGAAAGGACGGCCAACATGTATTCACAGGGTGGCAGTAGACCCTCCAGACTGCAGCTCTGCAGGCATTGGCAGGCTGTAGCCCAGGAAGTGAATGCCAGAAGCATGGCACCACGCACATGGGTGTAGTGCCGAAAGAAGTTCAATGATTTGACACAAGTGGTCAAGGTGAGTGAATGCAAGCATCAAATCCAACCAACTCCATCACTGCTCCAAGCATCACACCCCCTGTCACCCACCCACCAACAAACACTGCCCATCCATACGCAATGCTGCACTCGGCATGATGTATCTCACCCACACATAGTACCACACTTGCAGGCCACACAACCACCACTCACAGGTCACACACACTGGCAGCTATTCGACCATGACAGGCACATCACCCACTCACCTTGCAGGATATCCACTGACACACTATCCTCTGTCTTGCGAGAAGGCAGCAGGAGAGACCTGAGGGTGGACGGGGACACATACATGTCCTCACCCCCCCCCTAGAGGGGACAGTGCTTCGGATCATTGGGCGGGCCAACATGCCGCATTGGAGGTCCCGATGAAGGGGGTCTCTGCATATCTAATGCTCCTTCTCCTTTCCCACATCTCCCTCCTCCCATGATCTTTCCTACGTGCTGCAGATGCGGTCGGCACGCACGACTTACTTGCTCATCTCTCCGCAACTTAACCTGTTTCCCTTTGTCATTGCAGATACTGAGGAGGAGGAAGAGGAGGAGAAAAAACAACAACTACGAGCAGCGACTGACACTGTGTGTTATTTAGAGGAGGTATTTACACGTGCGGGACGGGGGGAACAGATACTGCAGGTGCCAGCTCGCTGGAGGGCGAGATCGCTCACTAGTTCTGCTGCAGAGGAGTCAGATGAGGACTTCGATGGGCCAGGCTACAGAAGACGGCTGATGGGCGTACACCAACAAATGCTTGGGACACTGGAAAGCCTGTGCACAATGTCAAGGAGCATGGAGGAGTCCAGCTCTAACTTGGCACAGGGCTTTGTGCAGAGCTTGGAGCCCATCCTTTCCAACATGGAACGGGTGGTCACCTCCATCAGCGCACCTGTGGAACCGACCATGATGTAGAGTCTGATGGCTGATGTCGCGGCTTCCATTGCAGCACAAACCAATGTCATCAAAGGTGTGCAAGTTACGGTTGCTGCTCAGACTGCTGCAATGGAAGCTCAGAGTGCTGCTATCGTGGCTCTGGGGACCACTGTGGAACGGGGCTTCCAGGACGTCACAGCAGTCCAGCAATCCGTTCTCCAGCTGATCACCAAGAGAGTGGCAGTGGCACCATGACAACAGCATTCCTGCTCCCACCCCTGCCACTCCGTCAGTGCCCCTGTTGTTGCCTATCGGCCAGCCAGACCAGACTGCTGCAGCCCATACCGAGATGGTGCAGTCTGAAGCCGGGTCCTCCCGGCCCAGAGCTGCTCGAGGTCGTCCTCCGAGGCCATCCGCACGCTCCTCCATTGAAGGCCAGCAGCCTCCCACCACCCATGCTCCAGCCACTGGGGAAGCACCTCGTCAGAGCACCAGGATTGGTAAAGGCACACGAACAACAGGCACTGAGGGAATGCACAAGGGTGAATAGTTCTGTTCTGTTTCCATAATTTCATTTATTCATTGATAAATGTGACTTTGAATTTGCATTTGGTGGTGGTTTTTATTTGTACGATGAGCTGAGGGGGACACCAATGTGCAATCAGATGGAGGGTGATTTGATTGTCTTGTGGGAGTGGAACGGTGGGGAGTGTAGGACTGTTGGTGAGTTGGGGGATGTAATTGATATTATTGATAGCGGGCACGGATCAGGCGAGCACGCAGAGCCCTTGCAGACAAGGCGTGTGGTCCCTGTTACACCCTTGAGTCTTCCTCCACTTCCTCTTCCAGCTCCTCCCCCTCCTCCTCCTCAGCCTCTTCCTCCTCCTCCTCAGCCTCTGGCTCAGGGTCTTCTCCGATCATTGGTGGCAAAGGTTGGTCCCTCATGATGGCGAGGTTGTGCAGCATGCAGCATGCCATCACAAATCTGCCCACCCGCTCAGGGGAGGACTGCAGGGCTCCTCCAGACCGGTCCAGGCAGCAGAAGTGTTGTTTGAGGAGGCCAATGGTGTGCTCCACGATATTGCGTGTGGCAGCATGGGTCTCATTATAGGCCTACTGTGCACATGTGCGTGGGTTCCTGACCGGTGTCATGAGCCACCTCGTGAGGGGATAGCCCTTGTCGCCCAGTAACCTTTGACCTGCCGAGCCTGGTGAAAGATAGCTGACACGTTGGACTGCCGCATGACGAAGGCGTTGTGACTGCTCCCAGGGTGGCGGGCATCGACAGCCATGACTCAATGCATGTGGTCGCAAACCAGCTGCACGTTGAGGGAGTGGAAGCCCTGTCGGCTGACGAAGACGGCCGAGTTGATATGTGATGCACGCAGGGCAATATGTGTGCAGTCAATGGCACTCTGCACCATGGGGAAGCCAGAAATACGAGCGAACCCCCGTGCTCGCTCGTTCTGCTTGTCTCTGTCAAGAGGGAAAGTGATGAACCTGTTCCTCATCTCGTACCGTGCATCTGCGTCTGTGCTCTCCCTTATGCAGCAGTGCACTGCACACTGCAAGATGTTGCACATGTCACCAGCAGAGGCCTGAAATGATCCTGAGCCGTAGAAATTCAGCACCACGGTGACCTTCACAGCCACAGGCAATGCTGTCCTTGCTCTGTTCTGAGGTTGAAGTTGTGGCCACACCAGTTGACAGATCTCGCTCACGGCTTCCTTGGTGAACCTCAGGCATCGGATGCAATCCTCTGTCATGTTGAGGTAAGAGAATTGGTCCCTGAAGGCCCTTATTGGGTATGGCCTCCTGCTCAGTGCCCTGCGCCTCCTCGCAGCTTGACCTGCTGTGCGTGGCCGCTCTGCATGCGCCCAGTCGTGCTCAATGCCCAGTGGGAGCCCTAGCAGACCACCCAAGGTTGGCAGTAATGTTGTTCAACCACAGTAGTAACTTTCCGAACCGTAAGGCAGTACCTGCCAAATCACTCTCAAAAGTACTCTAGGAACTCTCAGTGAGTATAGGGAGCTTCAAAAAACACTTCTTATTCCATCAGCAGCCAGAAGCAATAATCCAGCAACTAACCTGTAAATTCTGCTTAGTCCCTTTAAATAGTGCTGGTGGGGGGTCCTCCAGACACGTCCAGGTGTACGTGGTTAAGACTGCGTTGAGTTGAGCATTAAGGTCCAAAATGGTGTCTATCACTTTAAATCAGCGTTGCACACTGATTGCATGCATTTTCTCCCGACTTTACATGCTTCTGGTGTTCGGTATTTGCGCACGCGCTAACTCTTATACCAAGATGGCGTCCGGCGCACACCATGCTGGAAACGTGCGTGCACAGCTAAAAGGCCATAGTTGGATACTCAAGAAGCCACATAGCACTGAAACAACGGGCGCTACACGGCCCAGTTTAACACCCAGACAGTACAAAAGCAAGTAAGCTATGTTAAATCTTTATAAAACACTGGTTAGGCCTCAGCTGGAGTATTGTGCTCAATTCTGGGCACCACACTTTAGGAAGGATGTTAAAGCCTTAGAGAGGGTGCAGAAGAGATTTACTAGAATGGTACCAGGGTTGAGGGACTTCAGTTATGTGGAGAGACTGGAGAAGCTGGGGTTGATCTCCTTAGAGCAGAGAAGGTTAAGGGGAGATTTGATAAAACAAATAGGGCCATAGTGCAAAATAAAACTAAGATGACCAGCAATCTTAAAAAGACAAGTCTAAAGGCATTGTGTCTTAATGCGCGGAGCATTCACAATAAGGTAGATGAATTACCAGCACAGATAGATATTAACGGTTATGATATAGTTGCGATTACAGAGACATGGTTGCAGGGTGACCAAGGATGGGAACTGAACATCCAGGGGTATTCAATATTTAGGAAGGACAGGGAAAAAGGGAAAGGAGGTGGGGTAGCGTTGTTCGTAAAGGAGGAAATCAATGCAATAGTGAGGAAGGATATTGGTTCGGAAAATCACGATGTGGAATCTGTATGGGTGGAGCTAAGAAACACCAAGGGGCAGAAAACGTTGGTGGGGGTTGTCTATAGGCCCCCAAACAGTAGTGGAAATGTAGGGGAGGGCATTAAACAGGAAATTAGAGACGCATGCAAGAAGGGTACAACGATAATCATGGGTGACTTCAATCTACATATGGATTCGTCAAACTAAATTAGCAATAATACTGTGGGGGAGGAATTCCTGGACTGTGTACGGGATGGTTTTCTAGACCAATACGTTGAGGAACCAACAAGAGAACAGGCGATCCTAGACTGGGTATTGTGCAATGAGGAAGGATTAATTAACAATCTTGTTGTGCGGGGTCCCTTAGGGAAGAGTGACCATAACATGATAGAATTCCTCATTAAGATGGAGAGTGAAGTAGTTGAATCCGAAACTAGGGTCCTGAATCTAAATAAAGGAAATTATGAAAGTACGAGGTGCGAGTTGGCTATGATAGATTGGGGAACTTTACTAAAAGGGATGATGGTGGATAGGCAATGGCTGATATTTAAAGAACGTGTGCAGGAATTACAACAATTATTCATTCCTGTCTGGCGCAAAAATAAAACAGGAAAGGTGGCTCAACCGTGGCTTACAGAAAAAATTAGGGATATTAGATCCAAAGAGGAGACATATAAAATTGCCAGAAAAAGTGGCAAGCCTGAGGATTGGGAGCAGTTCAGAATTCACAAAGGAGGACAAAGAGATTGATTAAGAGGGGAAAAATAGAGTATGAGAGTAAACTAGCAGAGAACATAAAAACTGACTGTAAAAGCTTCTATAAATATGTCAAGAGAAAAAGATTAGTGAAGACAAATGTAGGTCCCTTACAGTCAGATATGGGGGAAATTATAATGGGGAACAAAGAAACGGTAGAACAATTAAACACATACTTTGGTTCTGTCTTCACAAAGAAGGACACAAATAACCTGCCAGAAATGTTAGGGAACCAAGGGTCTAGTGAGAGGGAGGAACTGAAGAAAACCAGTATTAGTAAAAAAATAGTGCTAGGGAAATTAATGGGGCTAAAGGCTGACAAATCCCCAGGGCCTGATAATCTACATCCCAGAGTACTAAAGGAAGTGGCCCTGGAAATAATGGATGCATTGGTGATCATCTTCCAAAATTCTATAGAATCTGGAACAGTTCCTACAGATTGGAGGGTGGCAAATGTAACCCAACTATTTAAAAAAGGAGGGAGAGAAAAAACAGGGAATTAATGGGGCTGTTAGCCTAACATCAGTAGTGGGGAAAATGCTAGAGTCTATTATAGAAGATGTGATAACAGAACACTTAGAAGGCATTAACGGGATTGGACAAAGGCAGCATGGGTTTATGAAAGGGAAATCATGCTTAACAAATCAACCGTGGCTTACAGAAGAAATTAGGGATATTAGATCCAAAGAGGAGACATATAAAATTGCCAGAAAAAGTGGCAAGCCTGAGGATTGGGAGCAGTTTAGAATTCAGCAAAGGAGGACAAAGAGATTAATTAAGAAGGGAAAAAAAGAGTATGAGAGTAAACTAGCAGGGAGTTTTTTGAGGATGTAACTAGTAGAATAGATAGGGGAGAACTAGTGGATGTGGTGTATTTGGATTTTCAGAAGGCTTTTGATAAGGTCCCACACAAGAGGTTAGTGTGCAAAATTAAAGCACATGGGATTGGGGGAATACACTTGAATGGATTGAGAATTGGTTGACAGACAGGAAACAGAGAGTAGGAATAAACGGGTCTTTTTCCGGGTGGCAGGCAGTGACTAGTGGGGTACCGCAGGGATCAGTGCTTGGGCCCCAGCTATTCACAATATATATCAATGATTTGGATGAGGAAACTAAATGTAACATTTCCAAGTTTGCAGACGACACAAATCTGGGGTGGAATGTGAGCTGTGAGGAGGTTGCAAAGAGGCTCCAATGTGATTCAGATAAGTTGGGTGAGTGGGCAAGAACATGGCAGATGCAGTATAACGTGGATAAATGTGAGGTTATCCACTTTGGTTGTAAAAACAGAAAGGCAGATTATTATCTGAATGGTGATAGATTGGGAAAAGGGGAGGTGCAACGAGACCTGGGTGTCCTTGTACACCAGTCGCTGAAAGCGAGCATTCAGGTGCAGCAAACAGTTAGGAAAGCGAATGGTATGTTGGCCTTCATTGCAAGAGGATTTGAGTACAGGAGCAGGGATGTCTTACTGCAGTTATACAGGGCCTTGGTGAGACCACATCTGGAGTATTGTGTGCCGTTTTGGTCTCCTTATCTGAGGAAGGATGTCCTTGCCATGGAGGGAGTGCAACGAAGGTTTACCAGACTGATTCCTGGGATGGCAGGACTGATGTATGAGGAGTGATTGGGTCGACTAGGCCTATATTCACTAGAATTTAGAAGAATGAAAGGTGATTTCATCGAAACATATAAAATTATAACAGGGCTAGACAGACTGGATGCAGGAAGGATATTCCCGATGGCTGGGGAGTCCAGAACCAGGGGTCACAGTCTCAGGATATGGGGTATGCTATTTAGAACAGAGAAGAGGCGAAATTTCTTCATTCAGAGGGAGGTGAACCTGTGGAATTCTCTACCACAGGAGGCAGTGGAGGCCAAGTCATTAAATATTTTCAAGAAGGAGATAGATATATTTCTTAATGCTAAAGGGATCAAGGGATATGGGGAAAAAGCAGGAACAGGGTACTGAGTTAGATGATCAGCCATGATCATTTTGAATGGCAGAGCAGGCCCAAAGGGCCGAATGGCCTACTCTTGCTCCTATTTTCTATGTTTCTATGTTCTGTGTGTTGAAGATCATGAACAGTTTTGATAGAGTAAGTAGGGAGAAACTGTTTCCAGTGGCAGAAGGGTCAGTAAACAGAGGACACAGATTTAAGAACATAAGAAAAAGGAGCAGGAATAGATCATACGGCCCCTCAAGCCTGCTCCGCCATTCAATATGATCATGGCTGATCTTCTAACGCAACTCCACTTTCCCGCCCTATCCCCATATCCCTTGATTCTCTCAGTGTCCAAAAATCTGTCGATCTCAGTCTTGAATATACTCAACGACTGAGCATCCACAGCCCTCTGGGGCAGAGAATTCCAAAGATTCACCGCCCTCTGAGTGAAGAAATTTTTCCTCATCTCAGTCCTAAATGTCCGACCCATGATCTTGAGACTATGACCTCTAGTTCTAGACTCTCCAGCCAGGGGAAACAGCCTCTCAGCATCTACCCTGTCAAGCCCTCTAAGAATTTTATACGTTTCAATGCGATCAACTCTCATTCTTCTAAACTACTGAGAATATAGGTACATTCTACTCAATCTCTCCTCATAGGACAACCCTCTCATCGCAGAATCAATCCAGTGAACCTTTGTTGCACCACCTCTAAGGCACATACATCCTTTCTTACGTAAGGAGACCAAAATTGTACACAGTACTCCAGGCGTGGTCTCATCAGAGCCCTATATAATTGCAGCAAGACTTCCTTAATTTTATGCTCCAACCCCCTTGCAATAAAGGCCAACGTGCCATTTGCCTTCCTAATTGCTTGCTGTACCTGCATGTTAATTTTCTGTGCTTCATGTACAAGGACACCCAAATCCCTCTGACTACCAACATTTTTTAGTCTCTGACCTTTTAAAAAAATATTCTGCTTTTCTATTCTTCCTACCGATACTCCATCTGCCATCTTCTCACCCACTCACTAACCTGTCTATATTCCTTTGCAGACTCTTTACATCCTCCTCACAGCTTACTTTCCCACCTAGTTTTGTATCGTCAGCAAACTTGGATACATTACACTCGGTCCCCTCGTCTAAGTCATTGATATAGATTGTAAATAGCTGAGGCCCAAGCACTGATCCTTGCGGCACCCCACTAGTTACAGCCTGCCAACCTGAAAATGACCTGTTTATTCCTACTCTCTGTTTTCTGTCCGTTAACCAATCCTCTATCCATACTAATATATTACCCCCAATCCCATGAGCCCTAATCTTGTGTAATAGCCTCTTGTGTGGCACCTTATCAAATGCCTTTTGAAAATCCAAATATACGACATCCACTGGTTCCCCTTTATCTACCCTAATATGAACATACAAATATACCAATTAAGAGCAGGTGTAGGCCATTCGGCCCCTCAAGCCTCCTCTGCCATTTGATAAGATCATGGTTAATCTGATTGTGACCTCAACCCTACTTTCCAGTCTACCTACTATAACCTTTGACTCCCTTGTTAATCAGGAATCTATCTAACTCAGCCTTAAAAATATTCAATGACCCTGCCTCCACCGCTCTCTGGGGAAGGGAGTTCCACAGACTCACGACCCTCTGAGAGGAAAAAAAATCTCCTCATCTCCGTCTTAAAAGGGAGATCCCTTATTTTTAAACTGTGGCCCCTAGTTCTAGTCTCTCCCACAAGGGGAAACATCCTCTCAGCATCTACCCCTTCTAGTCCCTTCAGGATCATATATGTTTCAATAAGATCACCTCTCATTCTTCTAAACTCCAGTGTATACAGGCCCAACTTGTCCAACCTTTCCTCATAAGATAACCGCCTCATCCTGGGAATCAGTCGAGTGAACCTTCTCTGAACCGCCTCTAAAGCAATTATGTCCTTTCTTAAATAAGGAGACCAAAACTGCACACAGTATTCTCGATGTGGTCTCACCAATGCCCTGTACAACTGTAGCAAAACATCTCTACTTTTATATTCCATTCCCCTTGCAATAAATGACAACATTCCATTTGCCTTCCTAATCATTTGCTTTACCTGCATACTAACAATAGATTTGTCAAACACAATTTCCCTTTCATAAAACTCTGTTGATTCTGCCTAATCATATTGTGATTTTCTAAGTGTCTGTTACTACATCCTTAATAATAGATTCCAGCATTTTCCCTACTACTAATGTCAGGCTAACTGGTCTGTAGTTCCCTGTTTTCTCTCTCCCTCCTTTCTTGAATAGTGGGGTTACATTTGCTACCTTCCAATCCACAGGGGCCATTCTAGAATCTAGGGAATTCTGGAAGATCACAGCCAATGCATCCACTATCTCTGCAGCCACCTTTTAAAACCCTAGGATGCAGGCCATCAGGTCCAGGGGATTTGTCGGCTTTTAGTCCCATTAATTTCTCCAGTACTTTCTCTTTATTAATATTAATTACTTTAAGTTCTGTTAAGTTACTTAAGGTGATCAGCAAAAGAGCCAGAGGCGACATGAAGAAACATTTTTTTAATGCAGCAAGTTGTAATGATCTGGAGTGCACTGCCTGAAAGGGTGGTGGAAGCAGATTCAATAGTAACTTTCAAAAGGGAATTAGATAAATGCTCGAAGAAAACATTCTTACAGGGGTATGAGGAAAGAGCAGGGAATGAGACTAATTGGATAGCTCTTTCAAAGAGCCAGCAGAGGCACGATGGGCCGAATTGTCTCCTCCTGTGATGTACTTCTATTCCTTTCACCCTTGTGTGCTAATCAAGCATCTCCTTAAATGCATCAATGCCATTCACCTCAAATACTCCATGTGGTAGCAAGTTCCACATTCTAATCACTCTCTGGGAATTCCTTATTGAATTTATTAGTGAATATCTTATAATATTTATGACTCCTAGTTTTGAAGCTCCACAAGTGGAAACATCTTCTCTACGTCTACCCTATCAAACCCCTTCATAATTTTAAAGACCTCTATTAGATCACCTTTCAGCCTTCACTTATCTAAAGTAAAGAGGCCCAGCCTATTCAGTCTTTATTGATAGTTATAACCTCTCAGTTCTGGTATCATCCAGTAAATCTTTTTTGCTCCTTCTCCAGTTCCTCTATATCCTTTTGTAATATGGAGATCAGAACTGACCACAGTTTTCTCAGTGTGGTCTAACTAAGACTCTATAAGTTTAACATAATTTCTCTGCTTTTTAATTCTATTCCTCTAGAAATGAATCCCAGTGCTTTGTTTGCATTTTTATGGCCTTATTAACCTGCGTCGCTACTTTTAGTGATTTGTGAATCTGTACCCCCAGATCCCTTTACTCCTCTACCCCATTTAGACTCTTATTTTCCAAGGAGTATGTGCCTCCTTATTCTTCCTACCAAAATGTACCACCTCACACTTATCTATATTGAAATTCATTTGCCAATTACATGCCCATTCTGCAAGTTTATTAATGTCTTCTTGTATTTTGTTGCAGTCCTCCTCAGCATTAACCATACCCTCCAATTTGGTGTCTTCTGCAAATTTTGAAATTGTACTTCCAATTCCAAATCGGTTATGTAAATGGTGAACAACAGTGGTCCCAGCGCTGATCCTTGTGGAACACCACTTCCCACCTTTCGCCAGCTTGCTATCCATTCTGCTACTTGTCCCCTGACTCCACATGCTCTGACCTTAGTCATGAATCTACTATGCGGTACCTTATCAAAGGCCTTTTGAAAATCCAAATATATTACATCTACTACATTACTCTTATCTACTGGGTTCCATTTTACAAGCCATACACATTCCTCACAATGTATCTTTACCTGCCCAACATCTAGGTGCATGTGGCGAAACCCAATGGTAAGACAGAGATGTCTTCTCATTCTTCTCTGGCTTACTGGAATATATCGTGTCAGCTTGTGATCATCTCCTCTTTGGCAGAAGAATAAATATACACCATCATACTACTGATTAGGCTATTGACCACTAAACAAATTTATTGACCATTAAGTTCTCAGTATATTTACAGTAATTACAAACTTTACTAATCTCCTTGAATTGTCAAAAACAACAAAGGTTCTTCTTCTGCACCAACCCTCAACATCAAGCTGACCCTGAAATACCGCTCCTTTATTTAAGTGGCTGTATGCTACCACAGGGTCACTGGCCGGCCTCTTATCTCTGCTGGCTTCAGATTGATTATTGCCTTTGTGCATTACTATTACCACTACTGATCCCCCCACCCACCACCCCCCCACCACACTCCCGTTCACCCCAACCCCCGCCCCGCTCCCGACTCCTCCAGACAAGATTTTACTCCAAATTCCTTTGCCATTAAAATTATCTTTCCCATAACTAGATCAGACGCTCACAGGATTCAAAGCAGCATTTGCCCACAGAAATATAGCTGCCAAATGCATACTGTAAGTGTTCCCATAGGATGCTTGCATATCAATTGAATGGCTGGACCTGCTGATTAGTTCCACTCACTTTAAATACCTTACTATTCCATTCAAGGACAATGGCCATCTCATAGTTACAAAAGCAATCCAATTGGTGCCAATTAGTCCTCAATGACTATAGAAAGCAGGTAAACATCAGTATTTCAATGCAATTGGCATACCAGACCATAATGTATATTCCTTGCAGCTTGGCAAATTAGCTAGCTGTACTCAACTTCAATCCTGAGTAAAAAGGAGTAAAATAATGCACCATGAGCAAAAATGCCCCATTTTCTCACACCTCCTCTCTGAAGCTGTTGACAGAGCAAATTGATCTTTGGGTCCTCTTGAATAGACACATTGCACACAGCACGTTCTCATCTTTTGACTTGATAGAAAGTTCCTCAAAAGACTGTCCTGTAAAAGGTCTGCTCATCTGCGCTTTGGACTACAGAGGTATGGCCTAGGAAGACCTGTGAGGGGAACATGAAGCTTCTCAGGGTGAAAGCCCTTCATGGAGGGTAAATAGCCTCAGACTTTTCTTTAAATGGGCACAGAATGGGTGATCACATGGCTTTCAGTTTTAAACAACAACAACTTGCATTTATATAGCACCTTTAACATAATAAAACAAGGCGCTTCACAGGAACGATTATCAAACAAAAATTCTCACCAAGCCACATAAGGAGATATTAGGAAAGGTGACCAAAAGCTTGGTCAAAGAGGTAGGTTTTAAGGAGCATCTTAAAGGAGGAGAAAGAGGTAGAGAGATGGAGAGGTTTAGGGAGGGAATTCCAGAGCTTAGGGCCTAGGCAGCTGAAGGCACAGCCTCCAATGGTGGAGCGATTAAAACCGGAGATGCGCAAGAGGCAAGAATTGGAGGAGTGCAGAGATCTCAGAGGGTTGTAGGGCTGGAGGAGATTAGAGATAGGGAGGAGCAAAGCCATTGAGGGATTTGAAAACGAGGATGATAATTTTAAATTCAAGGCGTTGCTGGACTAGAAGCCAATGTAGGTCAGCGAGCACGGGTGATGGGTGAACAGGACTTGATACGTTAGGATATGGGCAGCAGAGTTGAAAAGGCAGTTAAGGACATGGTCTGATCTCTATCTTTGTCCAAGGAATGACACCTACATCCAGTTTTCCCTGTGTAGTAGCACCACTGAAGCGTGACTTTGCCTAATCCAGATGTGTAATATTTTCGAATAGTGTTTGTTGCATACCATATTTTGTAAGGAGCCTAGACAGGAGGGTGGAGATAGAGGAGCAGATACTGTTGACTGCTTAGTTGTGTACTCGGAAAGCTTTGATGCTGCGCCTCCAGCCAAGCTGTTCCAGTACAGCTACAACACTGGCATCTACCCGACAATGTGGAAAATTGCCCAGGTATGTCCTGTCCACAAAAAGCAGGACAACTCCAATCCAGCCAATTACCGCCCCATCAGTCTACTCTCAATCAACAGCAAAGTGATGGAAGGTGTTGTCGACAGTGCTATCAAGCGGCACTTACTCACCAATAACCCGTTCACCGATGCTCAGTTTGGGTTCCGCCAGGACCGCTCGGCTCCAGATCTCATTTCAGCCAAGTGGTCCAAACATGGACAAAAGAGCTGAATTCCAGAGGTGAGGTGAGAGTGACTGCCCTTGACATCAAGGCAGCATTTGACCGAGTGTGGCACCAAGGAGCCCTAGTAAAATTGAAGTCAATGGGAATCGGTGGAAAACTCTCCAATGGCTGGAGTCATATCTAGCACAAAGGAAGATGGTAGTGGTTGTTGGAGGCCAATCATCTCAGCCCCAGGACATTGCTGCAGGAGTTCCTCAGGACAGGGTCCTAGGCCCAACCATCTTCAGCTGCTTCATCAATGACCTTCCTTCCATCATAAGGTCGGAAATGGGGATGTTCGCTGATGATTGTATAGAGTTCAGTTCCATTCACAACCCCTCAGATAATGAAGCAGTCCGTGCCCACATGCAGCAAGACGTGGACAACATCCAGGCTTGGGCTGATAAATGGCAAGTAACTTTCGCGCCAGACAAGTGCCAGGCAATGACCATCTCCAACAAGAGAGAGTCTAACCACCTCCCCTTGATATTCAATGGCATTACCATCGCCGAATCCCCCTCCATCAACAACCTGGGGGTCACCATTGATCAGAAACTTAACTGGACCAGCCACATAAATACATTGGCTGCAAGAGCAGGTCAGAGGCTGGGTATTCTGTGGCGAGTGACCCACCTCCTGACTCCCCAAAGCCTTTCCACCATCTACAAGGCACAAGTCAGGAGTGTGATGGAATACTCTCCACTTGCTTGGATGAGTGCAGCTCCAACAACGCTCAAGAAACTCGACACCATCCAGGACAAAGCAGCCCGCTTGATTGGCACCCATCCACCACCCTAAACATTCACTTCCTTCACCATCGGTGCACTGTGGCTGCAGTGTGTACCATCCACAGAATGCACTGCAGCAACTCGCCAAGGCTTCTTCGACAGCACCTCCCAAACCCTCGGCCTCTACCACCTAGAAGGACAAGAGCAGCAGGCACATGGGAACAACACCACCTGCACGTTCCCCTCCAAGTCACACACCATCCCGACTTGGAAATATCGTCGCTGGGTCAAAATCCTGGAACTCCCTTCCTAACAGCATTGTTGTGGGAGAACCTTCACCACACGGACTGCAGCGGTTCAAGAAGGCAGCTCACCACCACCTTCTCAAGGGCAATTAGGGATGGGCAATAAATGCTGGCCTCGCCAGTGACGCCCACATCCCATGAACGAATAAAAAAAAATCGAGGAGAGCAGGGAGAAGCGGAGCCAAGTCAGATTTAAAGCACACTGAGCTAAATAGGATAAATGTTAAAAAGATTGGTTAAAGGGTGTAAAAGGGGACTTGGTAAAATTATTAAAGGAGGGAAATAGAGACTGGTAAAATGCTTAAATTAGCTAATTAAGGAATAAACTTGAAAATATGAGCAAATTAGAGAATAAAGGTTGAAGTGTCAGGAATGTGAAATGTGGTAGTTAGGGAGGAGATACAGGAATCTGTATGTGTCAAATGCAAACAGGTGGAGCAGCTGAATCAGAATGTGGCTGAACTATAGGCAGAGGCCGAGACGGGAACACCTACACAAGTACAATGTATTCCCACAGGCTTTGATTAATGGCCATAGTAGATTAGTGAGTATAGTATCTGGAGTTAACAAGAATGTGCAATCATCTGATAGATTTTGGAGTCCTGTGTTGAGAATGGAATCAGTAATAAGAATCTAGAGAATGGAATAGCAGTAATAGAAGTGAAAGTAAAGGATTAAGTGAAGAAATAAATAAAAGGAAGAATACCGTTGAAAAAAGACAGGTGAGTGATTGTGATAGGTGATTCAATAATGAGGTATGTGGATCGTGAATTGTGCAATACTGGATGTTAACAGGGCTATTAATTGTTTTCACTGGGTAAGAGTAAAGGACACGCAAAGAGTGCTCAGAGTCTTCCAGAACAGTAGCAGGGGCAAACATCCTGGATTTAAGAATCAGTTGGATGCCATGATGGAGAGATTGTAGAGTTTTTTTTGGATTGAAAAGTTAAAATGGGCTGAATGGCCTTTCTCATCTGTATATATTGTGAGATATAGAAATGAAGGTGGTGGAGAACTAGATGGTGCAATGTGTTAGATGCTGGCCTTTCAACTCTTGAACCTGGGTTCAAATTCAGTCGAGCCGGAATGGTCTGATGGAAAATTAGATTGAAAATCTCAATCCAGTTCCTAGAAGCAAAGATCTACAGCACACAAACTGGCAATCTCGCATAGATAGGCCACCTGGTATATGGTTGGGAAAATGGAAAAAATCTCACACAGGTGCAGTACTGAGAGCTCTGAGGTTGGAGTTGAGACATGTATTCGGGGGTGAAGTAGAGGGAGCTTTATTCTACATATGGTCGTGCTATACCTGACCTGGGAGTACTTGATGCAGAAATGGAAGAAGTCCAATGCTGAGCACTAACATTCCTCATCTTGGGTACAAAATGAAGTTAGATGAATTAATGAAGGTGGAGGGGTGGGGCTGTAATATTACATGTTGGTAGCATTGGTTGAAGGATGAATGTTGGCCAGGACACTAGGAGTACTCCCCTGATCTTCAAATAGTGCCACAGGATCTTTTACGTCCATCTGAACAGGCAGACAGGTCCTCGGTTTAACGGCTCATCCAAAAGACTGAACCTTGACAATACAGCAGTCCCTCAGTAATCTATTGGAGTATACGTCTAGGTTATGTGCTCAAGTCCTTGCAGTGGAACTTGAACATGACCTTCTATCTCAGAGGAGAGTACTACTGCAGGCTGACACATTAATGAAGGGGAAAGTGAAGAATCAGTGGTGGTATTACATGTTGGTATTGATAATAGTATGGATAGAAGGTTGGAAGAACTAAGAGAATATAAAGGGATGGGGGACAATTTTAAAGCAAAAAGTGCAAATGTGGATCTAAATTGCTTCCAGTGCTTTGGAGAGGGGAGCCGGAGAGAATGAGCAGACTTCAATATGTAGTTATCAAAACGCAGGAGAGAATTTACGTATGGAAGTTTTGATAAGCCATGTTGTATAAAGGGATAGGCAACATGTAGGCAAATGGGGATGGGGTTAACTGCACAGCATATAATAGAAGTCTTTGAAATCAATTTAAACTGAAATATGAGGGAGTGGCTCTAAGAAAATTATAAACCAAGATGAGCAGCAATGTAAACAATAAAGTGAAGAAAACGATATTGATCTGGGTGGAGACAGATTAAGATAACGATGAGGTTTAGCATAAATGCTTTTAAGATAATGCAAGCACAATTACCAGTATTCTTTCCAGCTGCATATATTTGGGAGACATGACTGAGGACTGATAATGGACATGAGATGGGACTAAAAAGGTCTAGAATGGTTCATAACGTTAAACCTAACAAATTAGCTGGAGGAATGGCACTACTGATGAGCTCAACAGCTATCAAAAGGGTGGATAGAACAGCCGACAGGGAGTTGGCAGAAGCAATCTGGATAGAAATTATTAATGTTAAAGGCAATAAAGTGATGAGTTGCAACTGCTACTAACCCCCAGCTCAATGTCAAATGAGGGTTAAGGAGGTGTTTGGGCAAATAAAACAAGACTCTAGGAAATCACAATGAAATAATCAATGGGGGATTTCAGTGTCCCACGGGTAAAATGGACAGATCAACGTAAGGTGAGGGGAGGCAATAACAATTTCATGGATTTAAGTAATGATTAATTCTTAACACAATATTTGACACAGGTACTACAGCAGATGCTAAACTCGATTTAGTAGTTGGCAATCCTTCAGAAATTTTTAGTTACCTGGGAGTGGAGGAGTATTTAGGAAAGAGCGAACATTAGACTGGGTACACAACAGCAGAATATTGGCCTATAGTCTCTAGTCAAGACAGTCAAACCTCATGTGAGACTACAGATTGATAGGATTTTTTTTCTCACAGTGATTGATATGTGGGATCAATCACTATCAGTTATATGAACATATGAAAAATGACTGAAAGGAAAAGACATACTGATCCATACAGCCTGTTCCAAGCAGTTCTAATGCCTTATTATGACATAATATATTTACAATATATACATTCCCCACCCCACCCGGAAAAAGTGTAATCTCCTGGGAGAGGCGACAAACCAGATAAAAACTCAGGCCAATTAGGGGAAAAAGAATCTGGAACAAATCCTTGTGGGATATCATTAGTCACTTCCTTCCAATTTGAGTATATGCCCATTGGGCACAATTTTAATATACCGGTGGGAAGAGTCCGGGGGGGGGGGGACGATTTGCGGGCGCCAAACCCAGAAGGGAAATAGGCGGGTCTCAAACCTAATGAGGCCAATCAAGGCCTCTTCTGGGAGCCGCACATCCGAGGTTGGGGGGGGGGGGGGAGCGGAGAAAGAGAGAGATCTCATCGACAGTTAGGATATAGATGGGGGGGTGGGAGAACAAAGATTAGAGTGAAGACATTGGACATCAGGATCAGATTGGGGGGGGTGGTGGGGGGGCAGGTCCAGGCAACATCGTTTTTAAGGTACGTTTATTTAATTTGTTTGCAATGGGAAATGTAATTTTATTTCATTTATTTAGTTTATTTTTCACTGATCCGGCCCTTCCTGCCTGGTTTCACCAGGCGTGAATCAGAAGCCGTGAGAAAGCCGCCCAGGCAACGTTAAAATCTTTTTAACTATCCAATACACAAAAAATAAACTACCTTAAGTATCTCAATGAGATACATTTGCTCCTTAAATCCAGCGGGCTGATAATTAAAGTGGGGGCTGGACTTCCTGGTGAATGTTGTGCACACGCACAAGATTTGCCTGAGTCTCATTCAAAAATGTGAGGGTTCCAGGGGGGGTGTCTGCCCACTCCCAAAAACAGCGACTTTGATTGCTCCCCCGCCCCCAACCCATCCATTCTTCCCTTTTAAAATCGTGCCTATTATCCCTACTCTCTGTCTTCTACCGCCTAATCAGGTCAATAATTTACCTTCAATTCTATGAGCTTCAATTTTAGCTAACAGCTCTCTTATGTGGAACCTTATTGAATGCCTTCTGGAAGTCCATTTAAACTACATCCATAGTCATTCCCCTGTCTACGACTTTAGTTACTTCCTCAAAAAATTCAATTAGGTTCGTTAGACGTGACCTACCCTTTACAAATCCATGATGGCTCTCTCTAATCAGCTCAAATTTCTCTAAGTGCTCAGTCACTCTGTCCTTAATTATAGATTCCAATAACTTCCCACAACAGATGT
This sequence comes from Heptranchias perlo, assembly GCF_035084215.1. Classification (NCBI taxonomy): domain Eukaryota; kingdom Metazoa; phylum Chordata; class Chondrichthyes; order Hexanchiformes; family Hexanchidae; genus Heptranchias; species Heptranchias perlo. The sequence goes on from NC_090349.1 coordinate 8,209,567, forward strand.
TAGACTAACAGGTCTTCAATTTACTGGGTTTCTCTCCCTCAACTTTCTTAAATAATGGAGTTACATTTGCAATTTTCCAATCTGAAGGGACAATTCCTGAACCGAGAGAGCTTTAGAAGTCTATGGCTAAAGCACCTGCAATTTTCTCATCTACACCCTTTAAATCCCTGGAGTGGAAACCATCAGGTCCTGGGGATTTGTCAGATTTTAGTGCCATTATTTTTTCTAATACGGTTTTCTTGCTTCTGTTAACGTTAGTGAGTTCCAGTCCTTGATTTGTTATTAATTTCCCTGGAATGTCAGGTATATTACCCTCTTCCTCTACTGTGAAGACTGATACAAAGGAATTATTCAACAAGTCTGCCAGTTCCTGATTTTCATTTGCAATATTACCTGCATCTGTTTTTAAAGGGCCCACATTACCCTTGACTGCCCTTTCTCTTCTAATATAATTGTAAAAGAAGTGACAGCCATCCGTGGCTAAGTAAAGAAATTAAGAATAGTATCCGACTAAAAACAAGGACATATAAGGGAGCCAAACTTAGTGGGAGGATAGAAGATTGGGAAGTCTTCAAAAGACAGCAAAAGGTAACTAAAGGATTGATTAAGAAAGGGAAGATAGATTATGAAAATAAATTAGCAAAAAATATAAAAACAGATAGCAAGAGTATCTATAGTTATATAAAAAGAAAGAGGGTGGCTAAGGCAAACGTAGGTCCCTTAGAGGATGAGACCGGGAAATTAATGGTGGGAAACATGGAGATGGCAAAAATGCTGAACAAATATTTTGTTTCAGTCTTTACGGTAGAGGACACTAAGAATATCCCAACACTGGACAAACAGGGGGCTCTGGGGGGGGGGGGGGGGGGGGGGAGGAGCTAAATACGATTAAAATCATTAAGGAATTGGTACTCAGTAAATTAATGGGACTCAAGGCGGATAAATCCCCTGGACCTGATGGCTTACATCCTAGGGTCTTGAGGGAAGTGGCAGTAGGGATTGTGGATGCTTTGGTAATAATTTTCCAAAATTCTCTGGACTCGGCAAAGGTCCCGGCAGATTGGAAAACTGCTAATGTAACACCCTTCTTTAAAAAGGGTAGTAGGCAGAAGGCTGGAAATTATAGACCAGTTAGCCTAACATCTGTGGTGGGTAAAATTTTGGAGTCTATTATTAAGGAGGCAGTAGCGGAACATTTGGATAAACATAATTTAATAGGACAAAGTCAGCATGGCTTTATGAAGGGGAAGTCATGTCTGACAAATTTGCTTGAGTTCTTTGAGGACATAACGTACAGGGTGGATAAAGGGGAACCAGTGGATGTAGTGTATTTAGACTTCCAGAAGGCATTCGACAAGGTGCCACATAAAAGATTATTGCTCAAGATAAAGAATCACTGGATTGGGGGTAATATCCTGGCATGGGTGGAGGATTGGTTATCTAACAGGAAGCAGAGAGTTGGGATAAATGGTTCATTCTCGGACTGACAACCAGTAACCAGTGGTGTTCCGCAGGGGTTGGTGCTGGGTCCACAACTCTTTACAATCTATATTAACGATTTGGAGGAGGGGACCGAGTGTAACATATCAAAGTTTGCAGATGATACAAAGATGGGAGGGAAAGTAGAGAGTGAGGAGGACATAAAAAACCTACAAGGGGATATAGACAGGCTGGGTGAGTGGGCGGAGATTTGGCAGATGCAATACAATATTGGAAAATGTGAGGTTATGCACTTTGGCAGGAAAAATCAGAGAGCAAGTTATTATCTTAATGGCGACAAACTGGAAAGTACTGCAGTACAAAGGGATCTGGGGGTCTGAGTGCAAGAAAATCAAAAAGTTAGTATGCAGGTGCAGCAGGTGATCAAGAAGGCCAACGGAAAGTTGGCTTTTATTGCTAGGGGGATAGAATATAAAAACAGGGAGGTATTGCTGCAGTTATATAAGGTATTGGTGAGACCGCACCTGGAATACTGCATACAGTTTTGGTGTCCATCCTTAAGAAAAGACATACTTGCTCTCGAGGCAGTACAAAGAAGGTTCACTCGGTTAATCCCGGGGATGAGGGGGCGGACATATGAGGAGAGGTTGAGTAGATTGGGACTCTACTCATTGGAGTTCAGAAGAATGAGAGGCGATCTTATTGAAACATATAAGATTGTGAAGAGGCTTGATCGGGTGGATGCGGTAAGGATGTTCCCAAGGATGGGTGAAACTAGAACGAGGGGGCATAATCTTAGAATAAGGGGCTGCTCTTTCAAAACTGAGATGAAGAGAAACTTCTTCACTCAGAGGGTAGTAGGTCTGTGGAATTTGCTGCCCCAGGAAGCTGTGGAAGCTACATCATTAAATAATTTAAAACAGAAATAGACAGTTTCCTAGAAGTAAATGGAATTAGGGGTTACGGGGAGCGGGCAGGAAACTGGACATGAATTTAGATTTGAGGTTAGGATCAGATCAGCCATGATCTTATTGAATGGCAGAGCAGGCTCGAGGGGCCGATTGGCCTATTCCTGCTCCTATTTCTTACGTTCTTATGTAAAAACATTTTATGTTAATCTTGATAGCCCTCACAAATTTCTTTTCGTATTCCTTTTTTGCAGCTCTTACTATCTTTTTTGTCTTCCTTTGCTGTTCTTTATACCTCCCTATGTCCCCTGGATCTAAACTATTCCTTTCACTTCAGTATGCTCTTTCCTTTAGTTTTATGTTATCTCTCACCTCGTTTGTTGACCATGGCTGTTTTATTTGGTAAGTAGAGCTCTTGCCCCTTAGGGGTACATACTGGTCCTGTATGAAGCTAAATTCTTTTTTGAACACCTCCCACTGTTCATCTGTAGTTTTCCCGATAACAGTTTTGACCAGTTTGATGTCATCAGTCTCTGTCTCATTCTGTTAAAGTTAGCCGTACTAAAATCTACAATCTTAATATCTCAGTTTCCCAGACTGTCACTGACCTCATCTCCACTGGAGATCTTGCCCCCATGGCCTCCAACCTCATAGTCCCTCAACCCCGTACAGCCCGCTTCTACCTCCTTCCCAAGATCCACAAACAGCACTGCCCTGGGAGACCCATCATTTCAGCCTGCTCTTGCCCCACGGAATTTATTTCCTCCTATCTAGACTCTTTTTTTTCTCCCCTTGTCCAATCTCTTCCGACCTACATCCGCGACTCTTCTGACACCCTCTGCCACATTAACAGTTTCCAGTTCCCCGGCCCTAACCATCCCCTTTTCACCATGAATGTCCACCCCCACCAGAACGGCCTGCGGGCCCTCCGCTTCTTCCTTGAATGGAGGCCCAACCAGTCCCCATCCATCACCACCCTCCTCTGCCTGGCTGAACTTGTTCTTACATTGAACAACTTCTCCTTTGACTCCACTCACTTCCTCCAAATAAAAAGTGTCACTATGGGAACCCGTACAGGTCCCAGCTATGCTTGGCTTTTTGTGGGATACATGGAACATTTCTTGTTCCAGTCCTACTAAAGACCCCCCTCACCTCTTTTTCTGGTACATTGATGACTGTATCGGAGCCGTTTCCTGCTCTCACCCCGAACTGGAAAATTTCATCAACTTTGCTTCCAATTTCCACCCTTCCTTCGCCTTCACATGGTCCATCTCGACTCTTCCCATCCTCAACTTCTCTATCTCCATTTCTGGGGATAGGCTGTCAACCAATATCTAGTATAAGTCCACCAACTCCCACAGCTACCTTGATTACACTTTTTCCCACCCCGCTTCCTGTAAGGACTCTATTCCCTTCTCCCAGTTTCTCTGTCTCCGTCGCACCTGTTCTGACGATGCCACCTTCCACACCAGTGCTTCCGATATGTCTTCCTTTTTTCTCAACCGAGGATTCCCCTCCACTGTAGTTGACAGGACCCTCGACCGTGTCCATCCTATTTCCCACACTTCTGCCCTCACCCTTCCCTTCCCTCCCAGAGCAACGATAGGGTCCCCCTTGTCCTCACCTTCCACCCCACCAGCCTCCATATTCAACGTATGATCCTCTGCCATTTCCGCCACCTCCAGTGCAATCCCACCACCAAACATATCTTCCCTTCCCCATTCAGCTTTCCGAAGGGACCGCTCCCTCGGCGACAACCTGGTCCACTCTTCCATCATCCCCAACACCCGCTCTCCTCCCCACGGCACCTTCCCATGTGAGCGCAGAAGATGCAGCACCTGCCCTTTCACCTTCTCCCCACTGTCCAGGGCCCCAAACAGGTGAACAGCGATTTACTTGTACTACTCTCAATTTAGTATACTGTATTTGCTGCTCACAATGCGGTCTCCTCTACACTGGGGAGACCAAATGCAGATTGGGTGATCGCTTTGCTGAACACCTCCGCTCAGACCTCAAGCGTGATCCTGACCTGCCGGTTGCTTGCCATTTTAATTCTCCGACCCATTCCCATTCTGACCTCTCGGTCTTAGAGAGAGTGCAGAAGAGATTTATTAGAATGATTCCAGGGATGAGGGACTTCAGTTACGTGGATAGAATGGAGAAGCTCCTTAGAGCAGAGAAGGTTGAGAGGAGATTTGATAGAGGTAGATAGAAAGAAACTGTTCCCATCGGAGGAAAGGACAATAAGAACATAAGAAATAGAAGCAGGAGTGGGCATGGGCCACAACTCCACTTTCCTGCCTGATTCCCATATCCCTTGACTCCCCTAGAGTCCAGAAATCTGTCTATCTCAGCCTTGAATATACTCAAAAACTGAGTATCCACAGCCCTCTGGAGTAGAGAATTCTAAAGATTCACAAACCTCTGAGTGAAGAAATTCCTTCTCACCTCAGCCTTAAATGGCCAACCCCTTGCGACTATGCCCCCTAGTTCTAGACTCTCCAGCCATGGGAAAGAACTTCTCAGCATCTACCCTGTCAAGCCCCCTCATAATCTTATATGTTTCAATGAGATCACCTCTCATTCTTCTAAACTCCAGAGAGTACAGGCCGATTCTACTCAACCTCTCCTCACAGGACAACCCTCTCATTCCAGGAATCAATCTAGTGAACCTTCGTTGCACCACCTCTAAGGCAAGTATATCCTTCCTTGGATAAGGAGACCAAAACTGTACACAGTACTCCAGGTGAGGTCTCACCAAAGCCCTGCACAACTGTAGTAAGACTTCCTTACTGTTGTATTCCAACCCCCTTGCAATAAAGGCCAACATGCCATTTGCCTTCCTAATTGCTTGCTGTACCTGCATGCTAACTTTTTGTGTTTCTTGTATGAGG